>NW_025421485.1:625000-1250000 GCF_011764305.1 Mustela putorius furo
TATGTAAAGGCTTTTGTTGGACTCCTGGTTTTGACAGTCTCTGTGTTGTCGAATGGTAATAATTACGGGGCCTTTCATCCTTTATTTACGGGATAGCTCTGGGGGGAGAGAGAGGCCTGGCGTGGGGGGAGGGCTGCCGGGGGAGGCAAACTCGCTTTTCTGAGCCTCAGTACAGAACCAAAGGAGTAAGGGTCCTTTGGAAGTTATAAATAGCAGCTCCCGAGAATAAAGAAGTCACCTCTCCAGGCTTCTTCGGGAGCTCACGGAGGACAAAGGACGCTCCGAGCTGGGAACCCGGCGCTTCTTCGGGACTGACGGGGCTAAACGGAATTTCCAGGGCCCAGCCCCTTGTTTTCAAAAAGCTGATTTTTGTCTGAACTCCAGCCTCGGGCTGAGGTGAAGGAAAGCAACTTTATTCCCATCAGCTAGCTAGTCCTGACACTCTTAGGCCAAGCAAGGCTTCTTCCATCACGAACTCTGGCTGTTAAGAAGGCCTCCCTGGGATAGCGCTGATGCCGACCTCTCAAGGCCGCCCTTAGAGACGCTCTGCGCTCATCAAAGCCCCACATGCCCCTCAGTATTTCCCAGCCTCCTGTGCAGCAGGACAGGGACATGGGGCTGGGTTGGGACAAGCAGTGGGGCCTGGTACCCCCAGACCGGGTCCCAAACATCACCTCCTGGGATCGCCGGGAAGGATGAAGCCTCCATCACGGCTCAGCCCCGTGGATGGAGCCCGGGTGCCCCCCACCCCCAGGCTTAAAGAAGCGTGGCTGGGGAGAATTGCACGTCCAGGAGCAACCGTTAATGTGAGCGAGAAGTGACCTGTGTTGTACGAGGCCACTGAAATGTCGGGGTGTTTGTCCCTGCAGGGTAGCTGGTCCTATCTGACCAGCCACAACTATGGTTCTAAGAATAGGCTAGATCCATAGATGACAAAGGCCCATGCCTTAGAGAGCTCACAGCCTGATGGCGGCTGTGACATGACACAGTCCTGGGGTTTGGCCTAGCCCAAGTCCAAGGCTGCAGGAGCAAGCAGCCTTGCTTTTGTTGGACTCAGCGCAACAACAAACGAGCCTCCTGGGGAGAGGGGGAGTGGGAAGTGACCCATGGAGCAAGACTTGGCCAACAGAGCACATGAGAAGAGGATTTCAGACGGGGACAGCGCAGAGAAGGCAGGGAAATGAGACTTGCTCAACTCACGGGAGAAACTGCCCCCTGCTCAAGGCGGCACTTCTCTGGCCTCTCACGTGACCAGGGCAGAACACAGCCTCAAGACCCCACAAGGCTTGTGTGCAGGGGAGGAGGAGAGAATCCCTTAGCTGCCGTGGCTGGGGCAGGCTTTAGTGGGGAGCTAGAGCTTGGTCTGGGCCCACCACAAGGGGAGGACGTGGGGTTCAGGGATGGCATCGCTCGCAGGGAGCACCCCTGAGACGTGGTCCGAGGGGGACTGAGTTAGCATTGATCCCGGGATGCTGAATTCTTGCCAACATGGATCCTAAGACGGCGTTCGGGGAGACAAGTGACAAATCCTGAGGGACACCCAGAGACCAGGACGTGAAACATTTTGGCTTACCCCCAGCTCAAGGCCGCTGTCCTATCTCTTCTCCTTCACCTGCGAAAGCCCACGTTAGCATCCCTGGAGAAGAGAAGGCTGGAGGAAAGCCAGCGCCGGCCAGAGTCTTCCAGATCTACCTGGTGTGAACAGCTGGGGTTCTGCTTATCTCAGAGCCTCTGAGTCTTCCTGGAAAATGGAAAGTTCGTGGCCAGCCCTGGGAGCCCCCTTCTCCGTCCCGTCCCTGACATGCTCGGCACCGTGCCTGGCACGCGATGAGCCTTACTGTGTGTTCGATACTAGTGCGCCTGCCACCTCTGTCATCCTCGCACACAACTCCTGGAACTGAGGGGAGATGCCCACGAGATAGAAGGAACTGTCCGGGAGGTATTCATTAAGGACACAGCCTTGCACCACAGCAAACCAGTGTCCCTTTTAGCCACGTGATCCTCAAGAAGCCAGGCTCCTCAGACCCGGCGCTGTGCCGGGTGGAAGAGCCGAGCAGAGAGGCCACAGAGAGGGGCTGTCCTGGAGGACGACTCTCACTGGAAGCAGCCAGACTTCTCCAGGACGTGACAGCATTGGCTGGTGACAGGGTGACACACGTGTAGTCTGCAGAGCAGGCCTTGGATCCCCAGACCAGAGAGAGAAGGCAGCTCCTCCCTTAGACGAGCTCATTTGCTCCTCACAGCAAGCCTGTGAGTAAGGTTTCATGATCGCCATCTTCCCACTGGGGCAGCGCAGGCTCAGAGAGGGTGAGTGATTTGCCCGTGGCCACACAGCTGATAGGGATTTAAACCCCCCTTCGCATGCCTCCCGGATGCCCGCAGTTCCATCTTTGGGCCTCTGGATAGATAGAACAAATGTGGGCTCCCACCCCGAAACGCGGTCTGGGGTCCCCATCGGAACATGTGCAAAACTGAACATGGTGGGTACAGAGTGAGAATCCGACCATACTCGTCCTTCCCTTTAATAAGAACAAGGAGGGAGAGGAGGGGCAGGTGGGAAGAGAGGGAAGGGGAGGTGGGGAGAGGGAGGTGGTCCTTACTCAGCCCCCACCGCGGCCCGGCCCTAGCTCGGTGCCCTGCCTGGGTGCCCTCGCTCTGCCTCACCCCAGTGCCCACACAGGACGTGTTCTCATGACCCCTCCTTCACAGACGAGGAAACTGAGGCCGGGAGACATCAAGCAGCCTTGGGCAGATGTGACATCGAGCCGTGTAGCGACGCTGGATTGGCACCAGGACCCTCCTGATTCCGGAGCTCCAGCTTTTAGCCGGTCCTAGCTAGTAACCACCTGCGGAGAAGGCCCAGGGGAAACGTGCGGAGATCCCAGCACAGAGGAAGCGAATGGAGGACAGAGAACTCTCCGTCTGGTGCACAGGGCCTCCCAAAGGCTTCCTGCTCGCTGGCCTGTTGCGGAAAGGATGCGGAGCGATTCAGGCGGATGTGGCCTAGAAGAACCCATCATCCTCCTCGGATCCCTGCGCGACTCACCGGGTTCCCAGCACGACCACCGTGGGCTGAGTATGCTCCCTGCCACTCTGTGAAGTCCGTATTCCATTTTAAAGATGAAGACACTCAGACCCCAAATCATTTAAAGGACTTACTCAGCGTCAGTCAGGGGTAGTTGGTCTGTCGGTTCTGTTCCCACAGCACCCAGGGCCTGTCCCTGTGGGAGCACCTCCCCGCTGGGCCGGTCCCTGTGGGAGCACCTGCTCCCCTGCCCATCCCTGTGGGAGCATCTCCTTCCACATCCAGTGGTTTTATTTTAAAGGTGCCTGTTTTCTCTAGAGGCTTGTGAGCTCACAAACAGGGACAGTATCCTGGTCATTTCTGATTCCCAAGCTCAGAAGCCAAGGCTGGAAACGGAGGGGCTGAGCGCATGGAAGGATGAAGAGAAAGCTGAACTCTGACCCTGCCTGCCCGGCTGCCCCCCTCCCCCGCAAGGAATAAAGCATGCACTTTCCACTCCCAGAAGAAGACAGGCGCTCTTAGGACACAGAAACCACTGTTGGTGAAAGCTCTCCAGCGTTCAGACAACCCTGCCTTCTCATTTTACATATGGGACAGCTGTGACTCGGAGAAGGGAGGAGACCTGCCATAAATGTCAGGGGTCCACTTGGGACATGGGGACAGGCTTTCACCCTGCTGCTCCGTAGCTGTGTGACCCTGTGCCAGTTGCCTACCCTCTCTGTGCCATCTCACGGTAGCCTCACCTATGAAATGAAGGGAAGTTTCCTGCCCATGCAGCAGCTGTAAGGTGTAAATGAGGTGATTTATGGGGCAGAACCTTGATGATTTCCCGGTATGGCCCTGGCCCTGGGCAGAACCTACCCCTCCGAATCCCGCTGAGTCCCCTCTGGATGTTACCCTCCATTTCCCCTTCACAGCAGCACTGAGAAGGTGGCGAGACAGTGGCGAGTGGGTCTCGGGATGGAGGCCTCTGGCTCCCCGGCAGGAGGAACATGAGGCTTGTTCTGCTCTCCTGACTCGTCTATCTTTTTTTTGGAATTCACATGATAATAACTCCTCCTGCTTTTTCTCAGAGACCACAGGGTGATGAGATCATGCATATGGGTTTTCTAAGATGTTTAAGATTTCCCATAAAAATCTACAAGATTTTGGGGGTGCCGTTATTAGGCCCAAAGTGAAGCAGTTCGTTTCCTTCCCTCGGCGCGAATGAGATCACAGGGCCTTATTGTTCTCCGGGTTAAAAGGTACACTTTCCCAGAAAGAGGAGGGCGAGTCACGGTGAAAACGGACGTCTCCGACAAATTTGCTAAAACCCAGATTATCCATCTTGAAGGAAGGAGGAGATCATTTGAATGCATCCCTGCTTCTCAGGCCCCAGCACTCTCTGCAGCCTCGTGTGTGAGCACCCTTGTCCCTGATCAGGCAGCCTCTGTCTGTGAGATCAGAATTCATTAAACTGTGCTTAGTTCACGCTTTTCGTGCCATTAGAGTCGGAGAGCTGTTTGAAATAAGATTCCCGCTGATGAATGGGTCTGTACAATTATCGGGGTGACAATGCAGCTCCTCCACACCGACTGAGGGCGGGGGCTTGTCCCAGCAGAGAGGTGAGCCAGACCCCCTGGGACAGGACCCTGCCCAGGGGAGAGCCAGCACTTCCCTGCACCGCCACCCCCGCCCCTGGCCCCAAGATGCATGTTTATTTCCTAAAGACGACCTTTTTCCGAGCAGGGAAGACAGCTGTAGCTTTCTGTTGGTGTGTTAGCAGTGAGCTGGGTACTCAGAAAACTTTGGAGCCCCGCCAGCCTGGGCTCAGCTCCTGCTGGAGCTCTGAGACTCCCAACAAACTTCTGAGCCTCAGTTTCCTCTTCTGTAAAGTGAAGACAGTGATGTGCATCCTGCCCCTTCTCATGGGCACTGATGATTATACCAGGGGAGAAGTTGTCTAGCACCTGCCGGGGGCATGGCGGTGCTCAGAGACCATCCCCTGGCTTATTTTGACATCTCTAATTTGAAATTGCTGCGGTCAGAGCACGGCTGCTCCCTGACATCAGACTGCAGAAGCCTTTCGGAGAACTCCCTTCCTGTTTAATGAATGAAGACAGATTCTAACAGCTGGGGCCAGACAAAGAAACATGTGTCAGGCTCCGGAAGCCAGTTTCCAAAAGAGCCCGGGGAGCAGGGAGGAATCTGGGTGAAGGGCAGGGCGGGTGGACCAGTACGTGGCCCAGTGCCACCAGCTTCCGCTTCCCGGAATACCTAAGGCCCCATCATTTCTGCCCGAGTCCTCCCTCTTCGAGAGCAGTTATGAGCCCAAACAGAAAAATATACAAAGCTTCATTTTCCGGCCAGAAAAGGAGACTCCCAACTTCATGAATAGCTTTCTTCATATGGACGTCCATCACTTGAAGGGATAATGGTGCTTCCTCAGACATTCTGCTAGGAGATAGTTGAAACTCTTGATACAACAATCACACTTAGCGACAGAGAAGAGATATTCGGTGTATCATGAGAGGGAGTGATAGCTTTCTTGGGAATTGTTGCCTATGAGATCCAGAAGATGATTAAAGATGTCCAAAATACCCAAAATCTCCTCTCCACTAGAGAAAATCAGAACTCAGACAAATAATATCAGAAAGACAATCCATCCCCTCCCCTCCGGTGCTGAAGCTGGATAGGACTTCCCTCACTTACCAGCAGTATGATTTTATAAAAATCACATAGTGTCTCTGGCGTGCAGTTCCTTCATCTCTAAACAGAGCTCTGGTGAGGGTTAAATGTCAATAAATAAGTAAAATAACCGGCGTTCTGTCTGATACAGCATTCTTGTAATGTGCTTCTAGGGAGAATTCACCCGCATCCCTGGCAATGATAAACATTTGTTGTGTTTATTAATGGGGGTCTTGCAACTCTGATAAGGAAAATCTAATCAAGCAAAAGAGACCTGGAGACATAAAAGAGGGACAGTAAGGAATGGCCGGAGTGGCTTCTACCCAACAAGTCTGGACGGACTGTTTGTCTTGTGAATTTCTGAAAGTGAGTGTGTCTTCAGGATTCATGTCTGTGCAATCAAAATAAGCAGTCAGTCTGTGCCCCAGGGTAGCTGATGGTATAGAAAGGTGTTGAATTCTGTCCCTACTTCTGTCTATTTTGCTATTTGGACACAGCAAGAAAGGCTACATATTTTGCAGGACCTACTGCAAAATAAAAATGTGGGATGCCTCGTTCAAAAAGGAAGAATTTCAATGTGGCAGCAGAACAGTTGACAAAGAGGGGGGAACCTTTGGAGCCTGGAGCCTGCGTGACCAGGCTGGTTGGGGGCTGTGAAGCCACTTCTGAGGGTAGGGCCTGTGCAAGGTGAATGTGTGCTAAGGAGAAAAGGCCAGCTCCCAGAGGCCTCCTCTGAGCCGCCCGGCCCAGATACTTGCCATCACATCACCAATGTTAGTTTCTTTTTTTTTTTCTTTTTTTTTTTCTTTTTTAAAGATTTTATTTATTTGTCAGAGAGAGAGAGGGAGCGAGAGTGAGCACAGGCAGACAGAGAGGCAGGCAGAGACAGAGGGAGAAGCAGGCTCCCTGCTGAGCAAGGAGCCCGATGTGGGACTTGATCCCAGGACGCTGGGATCATGACCTGAGCTGAAGGCAGCGGCTTAACCCACTGAGCCACCCAGGCGCCCCACCAATGTTAGTTTCTTAATAAAACTTACCACTGTCAGGGCACCTGAGTGGCTCAGTCAGTTAAGCCTCTGCCTTCAGCTCAGGTTATGATCCTGGGGTCCTAGGATCGAGCCCCGAGTCAGGCTCCCTGCTCAGTAGGGAGTCTGCTTCTCCCTCTCCTTTTGCCCCTCCCTTCTGCTCATGTTTTCTTCCTCTCCAATAAAAAAGTAAAATCTTTAAATAAAAAATAAACCATGATGGGGGTAACACCTCATACCCATGAGAACAGCTAAAATACAAAATCCTGGCATTACCCGTGGATGGAGAGGAGTGAAGCAAATGTCTCTCTTGCTGTGCTAGCAGGAATGCAGAATGATCCCGGCGTTCCAGAAGACAGCTGGACGGTTTCTTAGAGTCAAACATATACTCACCACACAACCCAGATAGCCCACTCGTAGATATTCGCCCAAGGGAAAGAAAACATAAATTCATGTAAGCACCTCTACATGTCTGTATTTAGTAGCTCTGTCCATAATCACTTAAAACTGGAAACAAGTCAGATGTCCTTCCATGTAGAAAACACAACCATTGTGCAGTCATTTGATGGACTAGTAATCAGGAATAAACAAGAATGAGCTACTGGTTCGCACAGCAACATGGAGATGTGTTAAGTGCATTCAGCTGAGTGAAAAGTCAGTCTGGAAAAGTTGACATACTGTGTGATTCCCTTTATATGACATTTTCAAAAAGGCAAAGCTATAGTGATGGAGAACAGATCAGAGCAATGATTAGCACAAGAGGGTTCCCTGGGGGCCAGGGAGCCATCTGGATCCTCCTTGTGTGGTGGCTACACAAATCTATACATGGATTAAAATTCTTAGAACTCTACAGTCCCCAAAGATCAATTTCACCGGATGTTAATCTGAAAATAAAATTAAAAATTTTAAAAAAGCTAAAAGTTCACTTTCCCTTTACACAAAAGAAATGCAGATACTATAAAGGCAACACAGTAATCCAAGAGAGGGGTTTTCTTTAGCTTCCTTCTTCACCCTGTCCGAGAGATGGCCCTCATCCTCCTGACCCAAAGTCACATCGAGGGCACCAGCTATCACAGACAGGTTCCAGATATCAAGATGGAGGAAGGGGAAAGATAGAAAGCGTCTTTTAAAGGATGATTCCCTGTGATTATATTTCAATGGCCAAAACACAGCCATGACCAGGTATAGGGAAGCTGAGGCATGTAATGTATAATCTCACTCTAGTTCTTCTTACTAAGAAAGTGAGAGAAGAAACTACTGAAAAGCCAATTGCCTTCCCTGCTGCAGGGCCCCACTCCCATTCTTCATCTAAGGTCCTCTCCTAGGTTTCTGGTTCATATACGCAACTGCCTACTTGACAGCTCCATCTCCGTCAAACTACCACGTTCCTAACCCTTGAATGATGGCGCCTCCTCCATCGTCTGTTCTTCTTCTGATCACTCCTGCCGCTGCCCGCCCAACTGCTCAAGTCAAAAGATCAGTCACCCTGATTCTTTCCTTGCCCCCACACAAACCTTCATCAAGTCTTGTCCATTCTGTCCCCAAAATACCCTAATTCTGCCCTTCTGCCTCACCCCCCCATTTCTTATTGGACAATTGCAACAGCCTCCGATGGGCAACCTGACTCTATTCTCCCCGAAGGCATCTGATTCTTTTAAAATATCAGTTCCATGCTCAAAACCTTCCGATAGCTGCACATTGTATTTAAAACCCAAATCCAAACTCATTTTGGTGGCCTGTAAAGGCCCACCGTATCTATCCCCTTCCTGCTGTTCCCAGTTGGCCCGCTCACTCCCTCCATGTCATTTGCCAAGTTCCATCCACCCTGCTAGAATTCTCCATGCCCCGCCCTGACTCAGAGGATTCACGTGTGCCCTTCCTCTGCCTGGAAGGCTCTTTGCCCCTTACCTGACCCCCGTCCTTCCCCTTCAGTCCTCACCTTAAAGGTCTCCTCAGGGTTGCCTTCATGGATGAGCTGTTGTTTGCAGTAGGTGTCTGTCCCCCGAGTCCGACACTTGGTCACAGGACAGCATTCCATGTTCTTTGTAGGACTTGTAACCTGTTTTCTCCTGGTCTTTCAGCTCTCGAAGCCAAGTCCATGAGGTAGACACCATAGGTCTCTCTGTCCTCTGTAGGTTCTCAGCTGCTGAGTAAATGAGTGACTAATATCATTTTCCCCTTGCTAGGACTGGGGTTTCCCAGGTGTATATGAGCTCAATGACCTCCCGGCCCTGACATCTAGCCTTCTCAGCATCCAAAGGCCACTCCAGAGCCTCCCTTAGGCCCATGCCATCAGAGGACCAGCGAGGCTCAGAACTTTTCCATGAGCTGCATCTTCCACAGAGGTCCCAGAAGGAAATGACTTAGAGCACCCCCCTCAAAGGCTCGGATGCTTTCCAAAGACTGGCAGGCCTCAAGTGATCTGAATTTATTCTGGAAAATAATATTCCTATACAAGATGGCATGAACCTGAATTTCCCTGCTTATAAACAAATCAGCAAATCAGAAAACACAGGGGGCCTACAAAGGTGCTCTGCCCTGGATGAGAAATAGTGAAGGAAATAGCAGCAAAAGGACGCAGGTGACCAGAGAAGCCCGAGGCTCAGCAAAGGGCTCTGCAGACCAACAGATGACAAAGCCATGTCAAGGATATGATATAAGAAAAACAATTTCAACCCAAAGCCCAATTCAAAAAAGCAGCTGATAAAACTATTTTGAAGTTCTTAGATCATATTCACAATGGAACTGGAAATGATACTTAAAAATTACACAACCAAATAACATCGATCAAATTGCGAGGTTTGGTGACATCTATTATGAGCCAGGCTTTGTGGCAGGGCCTTCGAAGAGTGGGGGAATGGAGACTTAAAATCAGAACCCCCGACCTCAGGGAGCTCCCACTCTAGTTGCAAAGAAAAAGGAGAGGCAGGGAAAAAAAAATATTTCCTTGACATCTCAAGACTCAGAAAAGACACCCCAGAGCTGCCTGGGTGGCTCAGTCTGGTTATAAACATCTGGCTCTAGATGTCAGCTCAGGTCCTGACCCAGGGCTGTGAGATTGAACGTTGCATTGGGCTGCAGGCTGGGTGTGGAGCCTACTTAGGATTCTCTCTCTCTTCCTCTCTCTCCCCCTCTCTTTTTGACCCTCCCCCCAAAACACACGCACACTCACGCGCACACACACACACACACACACAAGAGACACCCCCAAGGCTCCATGATGAGTTAGTTATGTGGATTAACCATAGCGATCTTGGAGTCCCAGGGAGCTTCTAGGAGACGCGGAGATCTGAGCTGGGCTAGGACAACAGGTGAGAAAGCGATCCAACAAAAAGAAAACAGAACCAGGATCAAGGAGGAAGGAAGCAAAGCTCCTGTCTGGCAGATTGTGACGACTCCTACAGCGCTGACAGCGTGGTTGTGGACAGAAGTTTGGAGAAGGCAGGCTGCAGGGGGAACTTGACGGAAAGGTGGTTTTCTTTCATGTAGGTCAAGTTCACCAAATCACCACCTCCTGCAGGCTAAAGCAGATCCAAAGCAAATTGTTGGCTGGTGTCAAGTGTTTAAAAAAAAAAAAAAAAAAATTAAAATTTTTAAAGTGAATGTGGATGCCTTTATGGCATTTTTTAGTTACCCAAGACTCTACCCTCCACAGGTGTCCTATTGAGGCCACTTCACACCTTTGTGTTGCCTGCCTAGCCTGAAGGCATTTGAGTTTGTGACCTTTCTGGGAAGCATCCTGATACTTCTAGCAAACTGGAGAGTAGGAAGCATCCAACTGAATTTCTAAACCACTAATCCAGCTTCGCATGCAAGAAAGATTGCAAGAAAGAGCCTGCCTGTGTGGGGCCTGGGCCTTAGCCAGTAGAGATGCCCTGTAAGGCTCTGTGCTGATGAGGGGCCCTGGAGACTAGGTGCCATTTGTTTCAAGTTAAATCATCCTCTGAGCTTCACTGAGGGCCAACCTAATCAGCACAGACCTGAGTCCAAGAAGACTGGAGAAGATGACGTAGGCCTAGCTATTTGGGCCCCAGAAGTTTGAAGCTTTCCAGCTCAGGCACCAGACATGTCAGTGAGAGGAACTTCAAGTAAAATCATAAGTCCTGCAATCTTAAGAACTTAAATTAATGGGTGTCTGGGTGGCTCAGTAGGTTAAGCATCGCCTCAGACTCAGGTCATGATCCCAGGGTCCAGGGATCAAGCCCCATAGCACTGGGCTCCCTACTCAGCGGGAAGTCTGCTTCTCCCTCTCCTTCTGCCTATACCCCCTTCTTGAGTGGTCTCTCTCTCTTTCCCCAGCTCACATAAATAAATAAAATTTTTAAAAAAGGAAAAAAAAAAAGAATTAAGACAAACCACCTTGCTCAGAAACCATAGATGTCTCCTCTCATTTGTAGGAGGAAGCCCAAATTCTCCTGCCTGCACTTTAAGACACTTTCCAGGGGACCCTAATAGACTTTGTAAGTTTCACCACCATGGCCATATCTATCAATATATACCCTACACATCCTCTGTTCATGCCTTAGTGCATGGTATCTCTCTTGGCTGGAACACTACCTTCCCCACGCTCTTCTCTCCCTTCTACTCTTACCCTTGCCAGACCTTAGCACCCATCTCCCAGGAAAGGTCTTTCTGGGCCATACTAGCCAGACCTAATAGCCCGCAGTGAATTGGCACCTTCTGTTCATCCAGGTGCTGCTGAATCAGATGCAATCACTGTTTTCAAGGGCTTTGTAGTACAGCAGGAAGAGAGATGGAGGTCACATCGTGGGAATCATAGGGTGCTCTGAGGACACAGAAGACAGAGCATCTTCCTCTACCTAAGGGTCAGGTAACATATCACTGAGGATATGACCACCTGATCCATCTTGAAAAGCAAGGAGGCATGTGTCAGACGAGCCAAGGGAAGGCATTCTTGGCAGAGGGCTCAGAATGTGCAGGGCACACAAAAGCACTTAGGGTCATGCCTTTTTGCCATGTCTAAAAAAGATAGGGCAGAAAAGAAACCACTTTCTGCACTAGAAGAAATAAGCCACTAAAGAATCTTATGGAAATCTCTTTTGGAAAGATATTTAAATCTCAGGAATGATAAGTTCGAAGACTACACACAAATTGTTCAGTAGGTTCTCTTGGGCATCAAGTATATGATTTATCATATCAAGTATATGATTGAATTCCACTGTAAGCCTTTCAAGGCCAAAGACAAGGGCAAGGGCTTGATTCTCTGCCTTTCCTAGAAGGCTTAGGCAGTGACTGGCAAGAACAGAAGTCAAGAATTCCTTCTGAATGGATCATCTGGTGGCTGGATGGATGAATAGATGGATGGATGGTTGGATGGATGGATGATGGATGGATGGATGGATGGATGGATTCATTAATTGATTTGTTAATTCATTAATGAAGAATTTCCCATTCTTCCAGTGCTGAAGGAACTTTAAAGTGCATGATTTTCAAATCCTCATAACCTGAGCCACACTGGAAAAACACAGTCAAGATGCATCTCTATTTTAGAGTAAAAATTCCCTGAAGAGATATTTCTGCAGCATCTTTTGGTATGATATGATTCCCAGTAGAGAAAGTTGTTTACTTTTTTTGTTCTGTATTCCATGGAAAAAGTAAACAAACAACTCTAAGAATTACCATTTTTTTTTTAAATTTTTTAAATCATGATGGTATACCTTACCACTGTGATCTGGCTTCTGGGTTTGTTTAGTTATTGGTACAATGTTATTTAATAGAGAAGCAGGGAGCTTGCTCTTTCTGTCTTTCCTGGCCACATCCATCAGCCTGTCGCTCTCCAGTAGGAGGTCTGTGACAAGAGACCAGGTTGGACGGAGAAAGGTGAGGAAGGTAGGAAAAGGATAAATTTCAGACTCGTTTTTATGGCTCATAAGGCCTTAATGGTCTGGCTTTTTTCCACTTCCATCTTCCAATCTCCCACGTGCCTCCCCCATCCCTGCCATCTGCCAGCCACCAGACCGAAGCCCTCATCCTCTCCCCTGCCTCCCAGTTTCCAGCCCCCCCGTACCTGGAGGCTGCCCCACCTCCCTCCAGGCTTAGCTTTCTGCACAGCCCCCACCCCAGGCAACAGGAGCAGCTTTCCTTCAATCCCTTCGATGAAATTCCATTGACAACACACTATGTTCGTTAGTTTCCTAGGGTTGCTGTAACAATGGTCACCAACTGAGTGGCTTAAAGCAACAAAAATGTATCCTTTCACATTTCTGGAAGCCAGAAGTCAGAAATCAAGATGTCGTCGGGGTTGGTACCTTCTAGAAGCTCTGAGGGAGAATCTGTTCAATGCCCCTCTTCTAACTTGTTGTGACTGACAGTCCTAACCATTCCTTAGCGGGCACCAGTCCAATATCCACCTTTGCCTTTATGTAACCTTCCTGTGTAGACACTAGTCATTGGATTTAGGGCCATTGTGATCTAGTATGACCTCATCTTAACTAATTACACCTACAAAGAGCCTATTTCCAAATAAGATCACATCTGAGGTTCTCATCGTATCTGTGATATCTATATCTACTCTTTGCTGTGCTCTGGAAGTACATTCAAAATAACTCTTCCTTCAAGATGCTACAAGTATAAGGGGCACCTTGTGCGTAAGTCTTCCTTATGCATAGGCTCTTTCATAATGCTAATCACATACGTCTGCATGCATCTCTATATCAATTTGTCTCTACCATGAATAGGAACCAACTCTTACTTCTTTCTTCTACCTTCAGCTCCTTGAGGCCCTGGCCCTCAACAATCTCGCAAAATAAATTGCCGAGTGAACATGCGGAAGGACCATTTGCAATGCCTTTGGGCTTTAAAGGCCAACATACCATTGCACACCATTGCCCAGCTGTACGCAATCACATATGCCCCCCAGGAAAGCCTCTGCAGCCAAGCGGGTCTCCAAGAAAGTATCAGTACTGGATCCAAATCTACGAATTTGCTCGGTGCCCGGCATTCTTGTTTTGGGATGGGAGGTCCTCGGCTCCATGCCAGGTGTGATAATGGTGCCACAGAATCACATCTCTGGCTGCTGCTCACAGCTTTCCCAGGCTTAATCCCAGAGCTCGGGGGGTAGAGAATATGGGGGTACCACAGGGATGCTGTGTTGTCTCCATACAGTTGACCTATTTCTACAGACACAGAAGCAAACCAGCCCAATTCAATGAAGGAGTCACACTGTCAGACTTACGACAAATTCGCAGGGCACTTCAGCACACAGACCCATGAGTTATTGACAAGGGGGTGCCAGGAAGGAGGTGAGAACAGCTTTGCCCAAACCAGGAGCTGGCTCCCTGGGACACATGCCTGTTGTCCGCAAGTGGACATGCACGACCCTCCAGACAGCTTCTCTGGAGGGAATGCGTGTCTCCTTTTCATCATAGGATTTGGGCTTTATTTGAAACAGAAATGTGTTGTATGTCAAACAAAAATTACTCAATTCAAAGAATATGTGCGTCTTCTAGGGGGTAGTAACAGCCAAGAAACCCACACTGGTTCTGGACGAAACTCAATACAGGCCGACCTAATCGCCATGACGGGGACTCTGGAAGGAGTCTGACATGCCTTCGCGGTATGGGACAAACAGCTCTCCCTCCTTCCCGAGCGGCCGGGGCGTTCCCCGTGAAAGCCCTTTGATAAGAAGAAGCAGGCTCCTGGGAGGCGAGCCACCCACCACTTTCTTAGGCGCTATTGTCCTGAGTTGGGGGGTTGTGATGTGGGGCTCCGGCCTGCGAGCTGCCCGTCAGGTCCACGGGGCGGCAGCCACACAATGCCACCCCTCCCGCAATGGGCCATTCATGGCGGCCTCAAGGTTCCCTGATGGGAGCCCATTGACCCCAGGATAATAGATGAAAGTGTTTTCTCACTTGCCTTCGCCTCCTGACCCCTTGCCACCATTTTTCATGCACTGTCTCCCCTCCAGCCAGACGGAGGAATTCTTCCTCTGATGGTGAAGGCCCGATGACCCTCTCCTGCATCCCGCAAGTTGGCTGTTTGCTGGAGGGTTGCCCAAAGGGCGAGGTGGGGTAGGGGGAGGGCTCCCTGCGTAATGTAAGCAAGCCAGGAAAAGGTCATTTCCTCCCACTTCCATTCCTGTGCTCACGTGCGCGCATACACACACACACACACACACACACACACACACACAGCAAAGCACAACCGTAAACTAGTGTGAATTTGTTTGCTTGCTTCCCCGTTTTCCAGGATTTCTGACTTCCTGGTGAGTCCACCCCACACCAGAAGAGTTCCAGATTCAATGGCCACAGGCTCCCCCAGGCCCACTGTCCTCTCAAGGGACAGGTCACCAAGCACGTGGGGACAGCAGAGCAAGCTGCAAGGTCTGTCCAGGGCTATCCTGACTGGAGGGACCTCAGAGGACACAGTGAAGCCCGAGCACCCTGCTGAGGGCCCCTAGGAGAAGTGACTGGCGGGGGTCACACGGCTGGTGCGCCACACCCCCAGCGCCGCGCTCGGCTCTCCCGGCTCCACTCCAGGGCACTGCCTACCTCAACATGTCTCTCTGGAAGTTCTTTCTCATTGGAACAGACAGACGACATCAGACTTTAGCAAAAGTCTTTTCTTATAGCTAAAGGCCTCGGAATCACCACATTCTTCTTTTCGTGGTCCACAGACTACTGAGGATGATGGTCAGAAAGGAGCAAACTGACGAGAACTCAGACAAAGAAATAGAAGCCACGGGTGGGCCCAGATCTGTGGCAGCCGTGGGTCCTTCAGCCCGTTGATAGCTCCTTGTGTGAGGACGTGACCCTCTGCTCTGCCCCTTGCTGCTTCACCCCCTCACACCACATGGGCCACGGAGCATGGTAGGTGGGGGCTAGAGACAAGCCGGGAGACCCTGACATTCTACTGTCAGGGCGCTCAAAGACTTAGAGGCATGAGCCGCAGCAACGCAGCCAGCCTGTGCGGAGGCCTTGTCACCACAGTCTGAGCTGAGAAGAGCCTAGGAGTCATGTGGGCCAACAGCTCATCGTCTTATGGAGGGAAAGCTGAGGGCCAGAGCGGGAAAAGTCTGGCGCACGGAGAGGGCTTCACAGTGGAGCTAATGAGCCTTAAGCACAGGGGCCCTTCACTTGCTGGGAACCTTCCAAGGCCCTTGAATTAGTCAGGGTTATCCAGAGAAATAAAACCAATACTGTGTGTGTGTGTGTGTGTGTATGTGTGTGTGTGCGTCTCTGTATGTAGAGAGACAGAGACAGAGTCAGAAACAGAGAGACAGAAACAGAGAGAGACAGATTTTGAGACACTGTACTCACACAGCTGTGGCAAGCATAAAAATCTGCAGGGTAGACCAGCTGGCTAGAGACCCAAAGAAGGGTTCCAGTTCGAATTTGAAGGCGGTCTGCTGGCCAAATTCTTTCTTCCTTCAGGGAGGTCAGTCTTTTTTCTATTCAGGCCTTCAACTGATTGGGTGGGGCCCACTCATAGAGGGCCATCTCCTTTATTCAAAATCCACCAATTTAAAATTTAATCTCATCCCAAAAAACCCGAAAAACAAAACAAAACAAAACAAAGAAATATCTTCACAGGAACATCCGGAATAATGTTTGACCAAATATCTGGGAACCATGGCCCGGCCAGGTTGACATATAAAATTAACCATCACAGCCCTATTACCTAATTAGGAATTTATCATTTCTCGTCTGTTTTTAAGTAGACTTCCCGGATTATGAAAACTCCAGGCCCACAAAACCTGGTCACACAACTGTGTAGAGGTCTTGCTAGGATTAGAACCTAGGGTCCCAGCCTCTCTTCAGGAGCTCTGCTCTGGCATTCATGGGAGGGTGCCGGAGGTCGGCCAAGGTAAAATATAAAAAGACGCCCAGAGCAACCCTTGGCTGCTCAAGGAGGCTGAACGCAGACAAGATTTATCAGATGGCTGTTGCTTCTCATTCACTTTCCTGCAAAAGAAAGTTTGCCAGACTCTCGACCATTCCCTAGAATATTTGCTAGCGAATTATCCGATCTGAAGCCCAAAGAGGTGGACTCAGGGTAAAATAATCCAAGGTTTTCTGCTCCCCCAATTTCCTGCCTGTGCTGTGGGACCTGTAGAGTGATACCTGCCAGGGGCAGCCACATGCTCCCCAGGTCTGGAAAGTCACACACAGGTCCAGCTCCTCACACAAGACACTCTAGGGCAAAGAGGGCATGGGGTTGCCTTTACGCAGCCAATGTCTGAAGCAATAGTGCACTTGGCTGGCCGGCGTGATGCGACAAGCAGGTGTAAGTGTTTGGCAGTCACAGCTGGAAAGACTTGTGCTGGAATGTCCCGGCAGACCACAAGCCCAAGATCCCTGGAAATCTTCTAGCCTAAGTCGAGGTTCCCAGAGAGAAGGTGACTCAGCTGTGGTCTGAATCAGAGCTCAGGCAGACAGGCTCGGGGGCCTACCTGCTCATCGCTACCCGCACTCCCGCCCTCCTAGCTGTGCGGCTCCACTCAGGAGTCAGGGAAAGAGGGTCCCGGTTCAGGGGCTGAACCACGATTGGTCTAATTCATTCAAAGCGACTCTAATTCACTTTTGCCAGCGGTTGTTTGGGGCTGGGTGAGAGACCACATTCTGACTAGGGTGGCATCGAGATCAGCTGTGGGGGTAGCTGTGGCGAAACCAAGAGCGTGGGGCAGCCGGAGGGCTGGAGGCACAGAAGACACCCAAGTTAAATCGTTAGAGAGCCAAGAAAGGAAAGCCAGGAAATGGGAATTCAGCAAGAGAGCCACAGCTGTTGGAGGCTGGGGTCGGGAGGAAGGCTCCCTCCAACCCGGGAGAGTGGCTTCTGTGGAGAAGAGCGCGGAGGAAAATCAGCTGGGGTGGGGCAGAGTGAGGATCCTAATACTGGGTACTTTTCGGGGCCCAGGTCTTGTAGATATCTGGCAGTAAAAGTAATCCGTCCTACATAACCAACAAACGAAACACCTTAACCAGAGTGGTTCGTAAGACTATCCCTCAAAACACTACGAACATAGAAGCCAAAACTCTGCTGGCAGAGGAAAAACGTGCCCTAGTGGAAAATGGGTGAGCTGAACGCGGGCTGAACAGCTTCCCACGACACAAGAGACGAGATGGGCGCGTGGAACAGGTCCAGCCTCAGACTCGTCATGAGACAGGGGAGACCGAGGGAGGGTCTGGTCCGTTTGGATCATCAGAGCAGAGGACACAAAACCGGTGCCTTCAGAAACAGAGGTTCATTTCTCATACTCCTGAAGGATAGGAAGTTCAGAATCAAGGTGCCGGCAGACCCAGCTCCGGGCAAAGACCCCCTTCCGGTTTTGCAGAGGGAGGCCAGACGGTCCCAGGGTTGGGAGACAGGCAAATCCCAGGTCTCTTCCAGGTTTCGTAAGGACATTAATCCCTCCAAGAGGGCCCACCCTCACTCCTAATCTAACCCTAATTCCCCAAAGCCCCACCCCCAAATACCGTCCTATGGGGGTTCGGGCTTCAACACACAGATTTGGAGGAGCACAGGCATGCAGTCCAGAGCTTCATGTCCCCCGTCCCCCACCCCATGCACCTGGGACCTGCTCGAAGTGACAGGAAATGGTTCGCCACTCAGCAGTCTCCTGGGCCCCGTAGGCTGTCATTTGATATAAGCCTCAGGCAGGAGCATCGCATGTGAATCCCAGCACTACTGAGGTTTGAGCAGAATTCGTCCTTGAGGGGGCTGCCCAGTGCCCTAGACAATGTTTAGCAGCACCCCTGGGCTCTGTCCACTAGAGACTAGCAGCGCCCACACCTCCCAGACAGCTGAGTCCCTGGCATTGTCAAATGTCCCCCTGGGAGGCAAAATTGCCCTCAGTTGGAAATCACTCGATTAGCTGAAATTCGAGCGAAATTAACATGACTTCCCATCCTTCTTCAAGAATCAGTGCAAAGGTGGGTCTGTTTTTTTTTTCTATGCAGATTTTCCTCTTCCGGATCAGAAAAGTGACTCCCCCTCTGGTCCCATCTCTCTCATAGAAGGCATCCTGTTATATTCTTAGAGTTCTTTAGTTTTTTATCTCCCGAAACGGAACTGTAAGCTCTTTGAGGCCAGGACTGCGGATGATCTCTCTTTAGAAGACTTAACACGTGGACAGAAGCTGGTACACGAGGGAGGTGTGAGTGAGTGCATTAATTCCACAGCCACGAGCCTCTCCATAGCCTGGGCCCAGTGTCTGTTTCCATCTCAGAGCCCCCTCTGGTCTCCCCGGGGCCCTACTGCCAGCCCTCCGGAAGGCCTGCTGTTCACCACCTACCCCTGCAAATACCCGCCTCCTCCTCAAATGTCCTTCACCTTCACCTCTCCCATACCCACCAGCTAAAATCCTGGCATCTGCCAGACCTATCTCCATGCCTCTTCCCCTCGGAAGTCATTTCTAAACCTCCCAATTAAAAATAACCAACCACCTATGCCTCCCCCATTATCCCAGCCACTTCGCCCAAAGTGCTTTTTAATTCTGTTACGGACATTTCCAGATCCATCCTGTATCCCTTACTAGACAGCAACCTCCCCACGGGCAGGACCTGTCACTATTTATTTCATCTGTTCCTCTGAGCCTCGCAGAAGCCTGGCATGCAGCAAACATCACTCAAATTTAATTCGAGGCCCAGGGAGAGGACTGGCCAGTGTCGACAGTGAGCTTGTAAGTGACCGATTATTTTCCCTTAGTGCAGCCAAGATGAAGATCCTAGTTATTTGAAAACGTTGTTGATAGTACTGTAAAAAAATTACTGCGAGGGAGAACTGCCCTGCCAAATTATTATTCCTGATGAGGGAGGGGTCTCTATTCATCAAAAATCGCTATCGTTCCTGGTGGTGGAAAGTCAGAAGGAGCCCTCTGAGACCCTCTGGACCAGCCCCACCACCACACAGGACCAGAAATGTCCAGAAGGAAGCGAATCTTTGGCTCTTAAGGAACGTAAAGGAAAAGAATTTTCTTGTGGTCTCCTCTGACAAAAGAATTATTCCAGCCACCCTGTAACACATCATAGGATAGTTCACATGGACATTTGCATCTATTATTTAGAATTTGTAATTAGAAATGGTCTTAATTTGTGCTGTTATATTATTCTCCTGAAGGGGACAAGCTTAAGTGACTGGTTTGTGTAACAAGTCATGGCACTAACCTTTGCACCAGGCTTTAAAAATTACAAAGCCTTCACACACCTCCACACACCTCATAACTTCTCTGACTCTTTCTTACAGCCCTATGAGAAAGGCAGACAGAACAGGGAAGCATTCCTGGGAATGAAGATGAAGACTGGGAGTGCAGAGGTGGCAGCCATGTCCAGCGGGTCTTCCAGGTGACTCCTGTGCCTCTCCCAAGAATGAAAAGACCCATTCACACCACAACCACAATGGAAACTGCCAGGAAGGTGAGCTCAGCGCTTCGTGGAAAATGAGCCTAAAAAGGGAAAAAGGCTGCCCCTCTTTCATTAGACAACTGGACTCCAGAAAGTCCTGAGGCTGCAGATAAGAAAAAGCCACTTGAACTGAGAGATTGGGAGTAAGGTTCAGTGGGGGTCGGAGTCTTCTGTTTTCCTGCAGAAACAGACTGGGCCCAGAAAGCAGCAGCCATTCCGGCATCAGCCCTGGACAGTCTCTAGTGACTTAAGGAGTCCTCTGTCAGAGGGAGAAATTGCAATGGCGGGCTGGTTGATGAGGGATCCCTTAGTGCCAGGTGCAGCCTGAACCAACCTTCAGGTCACTCCTGAGCAGTTGAACAGGTTGTGCACTGAACAAGAACCCCAACAGAGTGTGTAGGTGGCAAGACTTGCTTTGGCTTCTAATTTGCATAAAATTATGATATGGACTAGCAGAGGCCCTGGTGTGGGTGAAGTAGGTAGCCCACCCACATAGTAAGTTTTCCAGGGTTCCTGCCTTCACCCATGCCTAAACATACCTCTCCCCTAATTGACTCTAGCACAAAACATAGCAACTTAGCTTTCTTTTTGGAGTAAGACAGGATACCGCTTATTAAAGTGTGACAGCCATGGCCAGTCTTTAACACCTTAACTCAACCAATTATGGGATCAACCAATAAGAAGCAGGGTCGAAGGGGAAAAGGAGTAGTGGGCAAGTCAGCTCCAGAGAGGAGACAGAGGTGATCAGGCTTCCCTCCCTGGGGACAACTATGACTTTGAGGTACAAAACACACATTAACTCTTCTGTCTTGCAGCAACACTTTAGAGAAGGTGCCATTACACTTGTTTGATTGAAGTTCAGATGGGCCAAGGTCACACAGATGATAAAGGGTGGCACTGAGTTCACACTCAGATTTGTTCAGTTTCACCCCCCATAAACGCTGCACCCCACTCTGCTATCTCCTATGGAGGCTTTGCTTTATAAGGAGATGGGGTCCAAAGGGACAAAGCCAATATAATGTTTAGAGTACTCCTAGAGGTAAGAATGCCACTAACATAATGGGAAGTCTACTAGGGATGACCAGATGGCATGGATGCCATTAATATCCCCAACTCTCCAGGAAAGAGAACAGAAGTGCTCTAGCTCACTCACCCTGGAGCTCCCAGCTGGTAGGCAGCAAAACAGGGATTTGAAGCTATGAAACAATGATCGGAATCAATTATCCCCAAATTTAAAAGTTTAATTTAAAAATAAACAAATAATGGGGCACCGAGTGGCTCAGTTGGTTGAGTGACTGACTCTTGATTTCAACTTAGGCCATGGAAATGGAGCCCCACATCACGCTCCATACTCGGCATGGAGTCAAGAAGAACTCTCCCTCTCTCTCTGCCCCTCTCCCCCTCATATATGCACTCACACACTTTCTCTCTCAAATAAATAAATAAAGAAGCAGCGAGGGGTGCAGGCACCCCTGTTGAGGCAGGGGCTTTTATTGTGTTCCACGTGACTTGTAAGATAGGATCTGTCTCTGAAGTTCTTATTTAAACCTGATGAAGTTGGGCAGAAATGATACACAAGGAATCCATGATGAAGTCCTTCCAATTTTCAGGATTTCAGGTTCCTGACTGATCATATGGGAACTTAATTTTCAAGGTTTTTCCAGCCAGGCTTTCTGGGATTCTGGGATTGAAAGAGAGAAGGCCCTCCAAACGAGTCAAAGTATTTTTATGGCCAGTGCCGTCATGTACTCCTCTCACGTATATGAGGATGGTGCACCCCACCTCCCACCATGATTCTGTAGGACCCCTGCATGAGTCATATACACCCCATTCACACCACCATGGGGCTTGGTCACATGACTTACTGTGGCCCGTGGATAGGATCAAAAGTGATTCTCCACATCCCACAGAGGTCACCATATCCATTGCCCGAATCCATTGTCTCCTTTTCCCTTTGCCACAAGATCAGGATGAGGGGCTAGTCGTTGTCCCAAAATGAGGAAACCCTGGATCAGAGCCTCAGTAATATGAGGACCTGCAAAGAAATAACAATAATCAGTATTTATTATCATCCACTGAAATTTTGGTGATGTTTGTTACTACAGCAAAATCTAGCAAAGGCTGACTAATACAGGTTTGAGTCACATGACTTTGAGGAAACGTGATTGGGTTGAAAATGAATTTTGGTCATACAGTGAAGTTTTAGATGTGTGTGAATTTTCCATAGAATAGGGACCCATCTAATCTTTCGGTCAGTCAGGAGGCTCTGTGCTGCAGATACATTCACAAAAAAGACTCCCTCTCCTCTCTCACACCCCCCTGTTGTCTAACAGTTATGGTTAATAATTCATTAAATCCATTAACTATCTATTGAATTTCTACTCTATGTTTGACATCATTTTAGGTGCTGGGGCCGGAGCAGTAAACACGGCAGAGTGTCTGCCTTCCCAGAGCTTACATTTCCCAGGAGGTTACATTCCAAGAGACGCATCTGGGAAGTCCTGATCCCTTAGTGCTGTGGGAAGTCTCAGCCAAAAATCATCCTCCTCTTACCTCCCTAAAGGAAAAAAAGAAGGAGCATCATGAAATTTTTCCAGCTCAGATCGCAGCTGCCTCCCGGCTAAGGGAGCCCCACACACACAGCCCTCCAAGACTGTGAACAATCCCTGCCAGGCACACCGCCCTTCAGAGTTCACAAACTGCTTTGTCCTTCATCGCTTGTTTGGATTGTCTCAATACCTCCTCCAATAGACAAGGCAGGGTCTATCATCTCCATGTTCCAGAACAGGAAAGCAAGGATCAGAGTGGGGAAGGGACAGGTGCAGGTTCAGAGGGCCATGGAGGGACAAGACCAGCTAGCATCCTGATTCACAGCCCAGTACCCTTCCTGTTCTGTGTTCTCGACGGCTCAGATATGATCATGAGAATGTGAATCATGTTTATGAGCAGTTTTCATTGACAGAGTTTCGCTAAAGGATCCTAGAGATGCTCCTGGAACAAATGTGTGCCATTTACTCATCCCCAGTGAGTACCATCTACAGCTGTGAAATGAACTATAAACCTTGAATCAAGCTAAAGTCAGCTTCGGCCTATTTTCTGTACACAGAAAGCTCATCCCAAGTGCAGAATGAGAATTCATGTCTATGCAGCACTGTCCAGTTGGGCAGACTTGGGTTGAAACACAGCTTTGTTAGCTAAGAGCTGTAGGACTGGGGTGAACCACTTTCTCTCTGAGCCATGGTTCTTTCCCCCATGTGACAAGAGTGATGCCCACCCTACAAACGGGGTGTCAGTTAAACCGGGTTTTCCTGGGGAAGCATTGATCCACAGAAAGCCTGACCTGGACACTCAGCGGAAAATGTAACAGTCCTGACAGGAGTGTGCTCTCCACAGCTCAAGCCCAGAGAGGACCTCTCGAATGCCACCAGCTGCTGTTTGGGGGGCATCATCCAGAAATTTCCTAAGGTCCCCAGGTCTTCAGTCTGGTGCCACTCCTCCAAAGCATCCATTTCCAAAGGTCCCTCTGCCTGTTCATTGGACATTTGAGTCCCATGTGTATCAAAGAAAGATCATAAGCAATCCCTCATTTCTCTAGCACAACAAGCATCAAGGAAGGTTTCAAAAGCAACCTTTGCTGCAGGAAGCATAGTACTTGCCCTTCTTGTTTCAGCTTCACAGATTGGAAGGTTGAAGTCCTGCTGCCCTGGGGTGGGACAAGGCATGAGGGGGAGGGCGGTCTGCAGCGCGCGCGCGTGCGCGCGCGCACACACACACACACACACACACACACACACACACGCTGCCGTCTACCCTTCATGCTCCCAGCCCACAGAGCTAGGGATCAAGGGCTGCCCAGAATTCCAAAGGCTTGGCACAGAATCATTCAGCTGGGTCCTACAACCTCCCCTGGAAACTGAAAGGTTAACCGTGGGCATGCTCTCACCAGGGCGGGGTGTTCCTGACCCTCTAAGGACGCTGAGGCTTAACGGCGTCTTTCTGGTCCCAGGGCCGGTATCTCCACGGATTCGGGAAGCACACATCCCGATCTCCTACATGCTGAGCTACCTTGGTATTTCAGAAGAACACCACCTCCAAATCAGGACAGAGAGTCGGTCATATCTACCACAGATCAGGAGGTCTCAGGAGCTGGTTTGTGGTGCCAACCTCATGGGAGGCTCACAGCCCTGTAAGATTGTGAAGAAAACCCCATTTACAGGAGAGAAAACTGAGGCTGAGAAAAGTGAGCTTCTCCAGGTCATGATCTCAAGGTCATGAGATCCAGCCCCATGTGGGGCTCTCCTGGCCGTGGAGTCTGCTTGAGTTTCTCTCTCCCCTCTGCCTCTCTCCCACCCCCCAACTCACACCTGCTTGCTCTCTCTCTCTCTCTCTCTAAGAAAAGAAAAGTGAGCTTCTAGTTGGAACTCACATGGGTGATGAGGCAGAGTCCCTTTCAAGCTCTGTCCACTTTGGGGTTCAGACTTGGGAAACATTTGGGTGGGGAAATGCAGTCACTGCACCAACCCAGATGGAAGGGACCGAAGGTGTCGCTCTGCCCCCAGGTGCCACCCTGCACCAGGTTCAAAATAGTGGCTTTTGGCTGGATCCTGGCTGAGGCGACGCAAAAGCAGATCTCAGGCTCCCAGGGCCACCCTGGCCTGGCCCAGTGGCCTGGGCTAGGAATGCTACAGAAGACCTTGTTGAGAGGGCAGGGGGGCTTCCCAGGACTCCTCCCTCTCCCTTTCCTCAGCCCTCGGAGCTGCTCACTTTGGCTCCACCCCTGGGTGTGGCCTCCTTCCCCTGGGATGGTGGATCCTGTTCCTGCCCTGATGGTGGGGAGGTGGAGACAGGGCCCTCAGGGGCAAGGCTACAACACAGCCCCTCGTTAGTCATTCATCCTGTCTGCTACTCCCTACTACTTTGGCAGCTCCCGCAAATAGCAGGCAAACCCAGAGGAGGCCTGACTCCGGGGAGCATGGGTTCAGAAGGCAGTTGAAGGTGGACTCACCAGGGACGTGGACATCTGTCGGATGCTGAGCTGATGCTGAGAATACATTGAACACATCCCAGACACCTGGGATCCGACATCAGGTGCCCTTGATGCTCTCATCTTAGATCCTTCCTTCTCACACTTTCTTTTTTTTTTTATTTTATTGATTCATTTATTGAGAGAGGGAGAGAGAGCATGAGCAGAAGAAGGACAGAGAGGGAGAGGGAGAAGCAGACTCCCCACAGGGAGCAGGGATTCTGACATGGGGCTCGATCCCAGGACCCCAGGATCGTGACCAGACCCAAGGCAATCGCTTAACCAGCTGAGCCACCCGGGCGCCCCCTTTTCTCACTTTCTACCAGGACCCAATATCCCACCTGTCAGCACCTACAGGAACATCTTCTGTCCCATCTAAAGGAGACCTGCTACCCTCAAGGAAGGAGGTAAGGAGCTGCTTCTCTTGAGTACCTGCTATATTTAAGCCATGGTGCCAGGCTTTTCACAAGCCCTCCATTCCATTAATCATTTTACCAACACTGGAATACAGCTACTGCCATTTTACAGACCGATGGGAAGTTTTCAGAGCCAAATGTCACGTTTGCAACTCCTCTTCAGATAGTTCAGCAAAAAGCAATGCACGCATATAAAATGTATATATATCGTGTATATAACATGTAGCCATCACACATATACAGAGAGGGACTGAGCGAGAAACAAACATGACAAGATGTTAATTACCAAGTTTAGGTAAGGCATATACAAGTGTTTGTTGCTCTGTTCTTTCAACTATTAGGTAGTATGAAATTTTTCAAAATAAAAATCTGGAAGAAGTCTCAATTAAACAATAAACTACAGGGCCACCCTTTCTGGTGCTTCTGCCCTTTATGGGTTCTGTGCCTCTGCACAGCTGTCACCTCTGGTCCAGGTCCGCTCTTCCGGGAAGCCCGTCCGACAAGACCAAGGCTGGACCCCCAGCCCCACAGCCCCGGCCCACTTGCTGGAGACCAGCTCTTAGCCTGCGGGATCACACGGGTCATCCCTATAATTCCCTCCTTCCACAGTTCCTCATGCCTGTCTGCACACCCCAGTGAACCCAACAGCCCAACAGGCCCTCAGGAAAAAAGCCGGTTGACAAATGAATCACTGAATTCTACTAATCCTGACACCCAAGGTCTTTCCACCAGCCACGGCAGCGATTGGCTTCTTGACCTCAACACCCAGAGGAGGCGAGCTTGTGGCACTGGCCCCGACAGGTCCCAGAGCAGAGTGATAACCCCCACCCCGCCCTGGGCCACGGGTTCCAATCCAGGTTTCGCCTCTCGCTGGCTCCGTGTAAACTGGCCCCTGTCACCTCACTTAGCCTCTCTGTTACCTCAGCTTCTCCTCACCAAGGGTGGGGATAACACATTCTGGCCTTGCGTAACATTATGAACTTAGATATGATGCAAATAAAGTATCTGGCGCGATCCTAGGTCCACAGCACATGCCCAGTAAATGGTGGCCAGCCGTGTCCTCTGACTCCGAAGAGCTGCTCTGGGGAGATGCGGAGGCTCACCCCCAGAAGGGGCTGGGGGTGCTGTCCTTTGCGCCGGGCCTCTCCGCTCCCCCAGGACCCCCACATGGTCACAGGGAGAGCCTGAAGGCGTAGGCCAGGGATGAGCGGTTGTGTGTTCATGCGTGTGTGTGTGTGGGCATGTGTGTGTGTGTGTGTGTGTGTGTGTGTGTGTGTGTGTGTGTGTGTAAGGAGTAGCAGGAAGCCACCATCTTTCTCTCACAGGCTCGGGAAGGTCCTCAGGTCTGACCCACCCCACGCTGAACCCCTGACGGGAGGCGTATTGGGTCCCAACTAGATTATAAGTCCCTGATTTCCTCACGAATGGGAGGAGATGCTGCGTATTTGAAGCGGAACCTGAGGCAGAAAGAAATGGGCAGATTAACGGTGCTTGAAGGGAGCGGAGGGTCATCCGCCACCCCTGCCAGAGCACACAGTCCTCCAGCGGCTCGGCAACATGCGAGAAACACGTATCTCCTTGAAAGACGTTTTCTCATTTGGGCTTCATCCTGGCACCCATTTTAATTAATTACAGGGACATCTGAATCCACCCACCAGTGTTCAGCCTTGCAAAGTGGTCGGTCCCCGAATGTCTGGGTCTCGCCAGCAAGGATCCAGATGCTTCCAACGGCACCAGAGTCCACCTGTGGGTCCAGCTTCTGTCACCACCACCCCCACCCTGACGAGCCACGGGAGCCACCTGCCCACACAACGTGGTCACATGCCTGCTGCCTCTTGTCTCCCTGAACATGCTGTTCCTTCTGCCCGGAATGTCACTCACTTCCTTTCTCTGCCAGGAACATTTCTGGGCATCCTCTGTGAACCAGTTCGGGAATTAGCTACTCTGTAAGCCATCTGACACCCCTGGGGGGGGGGAGGAGTTCGATGCCCCCGCCCCTCTGCTCCCCTTCTGCCACATATTACCTGAACACTTCACATTCTGCCCCCATCCAAACTCTGAGCTCCCTAAGAGCAAGGATGATGTAGTCCGCACACCCAACAGTTAACTGCTAGTCAATATGCGTTTGTTGACTGACTGACTGATGTACAGAGGCTGTCTGGGCTGATTTGTTAAAATCATCTCTCATCTAAAAACAAATATGCTTGTCCAAAGTTTTCTAAGCCTCAGAAATATTAGCAAAACACTTTTCTAACCTCTCTCCCCAAATGTTTTCATCTTAAATTTCTAACTCCTGCCACCCCCGTCAGTCACAGAACCATGACGAGCCTGTTCTCACCCCCATTCTCTTGGCTTTGTGGGAATCCCGAGCTTTCAAGGCGCATCTGGCGAGCAGCAAGCCTTCCTCATCTCCACAGCCGCTCCCCCTCCACGACAAACATAGCCTCGCTCCCCTCCACCTGAACTGGGGCCATATCAGAGCAGGATCAGAAAGCCAACCTGAGAATCTCAAGGAGAGTAAGGCTGTTGAGGCTGGGCTCCAGACTAAGGAGATGAGGACTCCCGTGAAGAACTGCTGTGCGCTGGGGAAGAAGGGACTCAGAGCCGGCCAGACACTGGTCTTCCAATGTCCGAAGGACTGATGCATGGAAGGAAACGGGCGGACTCAGAGTGGACTCGAAGGCCAGACGAGCACCCAGGGATGTACCTCCTTGTTCGCCAGGGACAGGCCAGTGCTATGCCTGTCCTTGTGATATAATGACTGTAAGAGCCTCTGTTCACTCTCAACCATCTCCTGGTTTGGACAGCAATCATACAATGCTTTTAGTTAGAGGGAAATGTTTTCCAGTTCAGCCAAGGCAGAGAGTTCTAGCAATCAGAGCTGCTCAAAGACCTAATGGGCTGGCTCTAGATGGCGAATCCCTTAGCAGAAGGGACTGTGACATATTCATCTTTATGGCCCAGCACTGAGCACTCAGATGGGGCCTGTGCCTGCTTGTGAAATGAATGAGTGACCGCCCTCAACAGGAGAGAATTGCAAAAGGTTGGAGCCTCACAAAGCAAGTCCGACCAGAAGGTCATTTAGCTTCTCCTTTCCTGCACGGCGCTTCTACGTGAGTCAAGTTCAGCCATTTAAAAGCAAAGAACTCTGGAAGCAATCTGTTGGGACTGCGATCCCGGCCCATCACTTACCAGCTGTAAAACTTTGAAGGGGTCACTTAACCTCTCTGTGCCTCAGTTTCTTGATCCGTAAAGTGGGCAGAAGAACATGCACCCCAAAGTGTGTTTGAGAGCATTTTTTAAAGTTCGTATATGTGAAGTGGCTGGCCACAGCGAGCACTTGGTAACAATTTTCTCTAATTTCTGTGATCATGGGGGTGGGGGCTGCTGGTTTGGGACTTCAGGCTGTAAACACAAGAGGCGTTACTGAGAGAGCCGGCTCACCACCCTCAAAGGGGTGCCCGGGAAAGGTTAATCAGATGGCGAGCCCAGGAACCAAGATTAGGAGAAAGAAAATCCCTCCAACCCCCTTTGAATTTCAGTTATGTGTACATTTTCTTTGAACTGGTTATGCAACGCTTTCTGTTGGAGAGAGAACAAAGTAATGATGTAGGACTCAAATCTCATTTACAACTTAATTTTAAAACAGAGGAGATTTGCAATATTGGAAATGCAAGGGAGAGGAAATAAACTTTAGAGTAATTGCTCTGTCGTCTTTGAAACAGAAGGTGTTGCAGTGCTGTTTCGGCTGATGATATTCAAATGAGACGGGGCCACAGCTGTGGGACGCTAAGGGATCCCTGCCAAGGGGGCCTTCGCTTGGCTGAGGAGGAAACCACAGGCCGGAGAGGGGAGGATCCGTCCCTCACAGCCAGTCAGGGGCAAGGCCAGAACCAGGTCGCAGGTCTCCAGGCTCACCAGACAGGTCTCTGCAGACCACAAAGAAAGCACAAGAGTAAAATCATAGCTAAAACAGCAACCCCACTACCATTTTGCCAAAAAAAGGGGGAGGGGGATGAGACTCTGAGCATTTCTTCAAACACAAAGACACTCCTCAAGAGATGTTCTGAGGGAAAGGAGGGTCCCCTTCCCAGGGGACTGCTCGCCGCAGGCCTGGAAGGAGCCATTTTGGTCAGTTCTTAAAAGTTTATGAGCCCAGAAGTCCACATTGAATTTTTATGTCCATTTTATAGACAAGTAAATCGAGGCAGATACATAATTTCTGTCTTCAACCTCAGAAACCTACTTCTAAGGGCATGGGAACATCAGGTCGGGAGAGCCCTGTGGCCTTTGAATGTCCAAGAGCAGACAGCTCCGACCAAACCTGTGCTTCGGGTACCCCTGAGATGCTCCGAGGCTCCCCAACTGTGCTTTGCACCTTGGGTGGGGCGAGGGGCATGTTGCTTCCCACCCCCTCCCATTCCCCGGCTTTGACTCCCATCAAAGCAGCCTCTCTACTATCTGCTTTGTATTGTAGAGATTCAATATACGATGATTTTATTGCAACAGTTCACGGAGGCCCGGGGACTTCTCCAGAGTCTGGCTGCAGTGCGAAGTTGCCCTTCAAAGCGACCCAAGATCTCTCTGGTCTGGCCCCGCCAGGTCCCCGGGGGCATCTAGGCCCACCCGGAGCAGCCAGCAGTTCGGGAGAGCGGCGGAAACAGACGGCAAGGTGCAGGCAGCTGCGAAAACCCCGCGGCTTCCGCTGGATCCCCCAGGGACTGGACCAATTGGAAACCGGTCCATCTGAACACGCTTTGCTGCTGCTTCTGCTCGCCCCGAGGCAGCCAGGGCCATTCCGATTAACCCTTCCCAGCCACTCCACTTGGGACATGGATGTGCTCTGTTCTTTTTGCTGATTTAATTAACATAATATAATGGAAATAAAATAATTGAAGGGGCTGCCACTTCAGAAAAGATCATCGCGGGGCTGCTCGGGAGGCATTGTTGCGTGGTTTCCAGGCAACGCCCGGAGGCCCCAGCGGGGCTGGCGTCCCCAGGCACAGCCAGCTGCCTGGGCCTCACCCCGCAGGCTCAGTCGAGGAGGCCCAAGCCCGGGAACGTGGGCCCACGGGCACATGGGGTATTTCTTCAGGCCCCCCCTCTTCCCTTCTGTGTGCCTGGGAGACTCGAAATGGCACTCAGCAGTTTGGAATTGTTGAGAAAATTCAAACAGAGGAAATAAACACATCGGAAATTCAACACACATGTTGTCATCATCATCATGTTATTCATGAATCTAGGCTCAGCGTTGCTTTCTGGAAATGATCTTTCTACCAAAACTTAGGGCTACGTAGATAACTGCCGTGAATGCACCCTCTGGGCCTGGAGCTCCAAACTCCAGTCGTTTTTGAGCTGGAGTTCTGGTTCTTGAGTCTGGGTTCTTCCCAAGGATCTGTCCCTAATTGCTAAGAAACCCCCCCCCCCACGCCGCCCCAACACTGCCATGAGCTCAGAAGTTGGAGCGGAAGCACAGAGGAGAATCAGCTTCAGGAAAGACGATAGACACCACGGAGCTCAGGTTCTGATCCCCTCTGCAGGATGGCCTGCACCCCGGCCGGCTTCTCCGCATGGCGAGGCAGGGCATGAAGTGCAAGACCACAGACTAGACTAGACCCCACAGAAGGTCAATGCCATGTAAAGCTCCTTGCCTCCGCACTGCAGCATCAGTGGTGGCCTCAGGTGAAGGGGGAGGTGGCAGGTCAGTGGGACAGCAAAGAGACTGACGTCTGCTGGGCAACCTGCACAGACACCTTGCCAGCTCCACCACACATGACTGTGAATCCACCATTATCACACCTTTAAAAATGATGCAGTCCCAAGGGAAACCCACTATAGCGTGATTTAATCTGGTAGAGGAATATTTTGATGCCATTGATGTCAAATTATTATACGCATGCTCTCAAATAAAATACCAGGGGTTTTATCCAATTTTGCCAAGCCATGAAGAAGAAGAAGGAAAAGAACGAGGAGGAAGAGGAAGATGAGAAAGAGCTCTGTTTATACAAACAGTTGGGGACACCTTGGTGGTGGTCGTGGTGGTTTTTCTCCCTCTGTGACAAATTCAAGAGAATGAAAACTAATTGTAGGAGCTTCAACTGCTCTATCCTTTGTTCCTACCACACTGATTTCTGTTAATTAATCCAGCGTAATGGAAAAGTCAGTTATGCTACGTTAATGCCACGTGTAGAGAAAGCTGGAGGAACGAACACAGATGGAGAGCAGTCTCGTCTTGATAAACATTTGAAAAGTTCCTGTCAGCCTCTGAGATAAATTTGGCTTGAAGTATACCAAACATTGCCCACCTCCCCATGGGAAAAGAAAAGCCAATTACAGGTTGGAAAGGAGCGTGATCAGATTTTCATTTAAAAAAAAAAAGCAAAGTCAAAAAATCAGCACCCCGATTTGACCATCTCAATCCCGTTGCCCGCCACACAGCCCGCGTGATTCTCAGGAATGAGTTTTGGACAAGGAGTGAAGAGACCAGAGCTCTCATTCGGATCTAGCTCTGCCTCCTCCTCCCCAAACTCTCTATGACGAGCTCTCCATCCAGGTAGCCATGCATTCTTTCTATAAACGCTCCTTGGCCACATGTTGCAAGTGAGGCTCAGATGTTGTCTCCAGCTGTTCTCAGACATCTCACCTGCTCATCAGTGCGGCGTATCATGTCCTCCTCCTGGGCTGCCTGAATCACCCCTTTGTCCCCCAGGTTCCAAGCCAGAAACCACAAGTCATCTTGGGCTCCTGTCTTCTCCCTGCTTCTGTTATCCCACCAACCCACAGTCTTTATGTCCTATAAAAGCTATTGTCTCGATATTTAAATGACAACGTGGGGCACCTGGGTGGCTCAGTGGGTTTAGCCTCTGCCTTCAGCTGAGGTCATGATCCCAGGATCCTGGGATCGAGCCCCGAATCGGGCTCTCTGCTCAGTGGGGAGCCTGCTTCCTCCTCTCTCTCTCTCTCTGCCTGCTTCTCTGCCTACTTGTGATCTCTGTCTATCAAATAAATAAAATCTTTTAAAAAATAAAAAAATAAATGACAATGTTCATGAAACTCAAAAGAAATGTATAAAACTGGAAAAAGCTAAAACAACTATGAAGAGTTTGCTTGGTATATGAAGTCTTTCTCTAAGTAAACAATAAAAATAATCCCATAGAAACTGGGTGAAGGAAAGGATCAATTTTCAGAAGAAATACATAAGGTGAATGAATACTTATAAAATGTTTTAGTTCAAATATCAAGGAAAATCTAACTAATATAACTATTTTTTCAAAGATGTCAATTTATTTTTCAAATGATCACACTCATTGTTTAAGGGTACAATGAGACAGACAGTCTGTGTCCCAAAGATAGAGAATATAAAATGTGTGCAACATTATTGTTTTATTCTTGTATCAGTTCCAGGGAAATAATTAGAGATGCAAACCAAAGACATATGCATATGGTGTTTATTGCCACTCTATTTTTAGTATTAAAAAATAAAAACAACCTAAATATCCAAAAGTCAAAAAATGGTAAGCACACTTTGCTATCTTTTTGACCCTCACACTAAATGTTCATGAAGGATTTGCATTTAGAATGCATGAAAATGCTCCCAATGTGTTGTTGAATGGTTAAAGGGGGACACGAAGTCAAGACCCTCATTTTGGTTTTCTCTTTTAAATTTGTACTTATACGTGGTATCGTAACCGGAAAAAGATGGCCTTCGGGCACCCCATTGACATCTGAACTTAGGTTACCATACAAGATCCTTAGGGATCCAGTCCCTGGCACCTCCAGACCCTCCGGTTTCAGCCACCCCACAATTCTTGCCACTACCTTACCCCACTTTGCTATTTGATATCTCCATACCTCCACACATGATAGTTTGCTGAGATGTTCCTGGGAATGCTTCCCCCCCCCCCAACTCCCACTGCCCTTGCTACTGCCTTGTAAATATTTACTCGAGACTCAAGCTTACGTGTCTCATCCCCTGAAAAACCTCCTGCAGCTAGATTTGGGGCCCCACTTTGAGATCCCACTGGACTCAGCAGACAATGGGCAGCCCTTGACAAATTTTGGGCAAGAGAGTGACATGTTCCGTCCTTTCTGACGAGTCTTCAAAGGAAGCTCACTGTCTAGCACGAGTGACAATGAACGGGGGAAAGTTAACAGGCTAGTGTTCAGCCAGCTCAGTGGAGCCCAGGGAAGACCTCCTACCATGGCTGGAAGTCTTTGCAGGAGACTTCAGCAGAAGAAACAGTTTGTGAAGACAAAATACACAAGTAAGGAAACATGTCTTTCCTTGCCTCAGTTTCTATTCTTTAGAAATCCTGATGGAGGACCAAATCAGGTTCCCAGTCTGGAAGCCTGGGCTTGAGTCTCTGTTCCACCGCTCACCAGCCCCATGGTGTGAGCCAACTCCCTTATCCGATCAGTCAATCCCAGTCCAACAACCTCTTCCTTCAAGAAGACTTCTTTAATCCCATCCTTTTCAGAATTCTCCAAAAGTGTAGACGCTAAACCAATCATCAAGCAATTATTTTTGGTCTTATACCCCAATCACAGTAGAGAGGGGTCAGACCATGGCAAGAACTCAGCAAGTTTTCCTAGAACATCTTCTTTCCCCAACAAGAGAACAAGTAAAAGCCAACAAGTATCACTCATATCTTGTTGCAGGTTCTTGAGCATCAAGAGCATTCTGGGTGGTCAGCGACACCCAGCTCATGTGTCTATTTGTCTTTCTTATCTCATCTCCCCCCATCTCCTCAGACTTTGCCCTTTTATAGCTTTGGTCCCGTACGGTAATTTTCACATTTCAAAGGCTCCTACAGGTCTGTGGAAGGCGCCATAGATAAGGATGAGGGAGAACCTGACTCATAACTGAGCAGACAGGGAGCATTTGTCTGGAAAATTCCCTGGGAGATCGCAGAAACAGGTGTCTGCTGCATTTTAAGCCCCAACAGAAGGCTGGCTCCCAGACTGTAGGAATAATTGCTTACCCACAGCCTGAAAAGCCTACACCAGACAAGTTCCTGCAGGAACCTTTCCCTTCCCTGCCTCCCAAGCCCCCACCCCACTTCCTCTCCTGCCCCCCTCCCCTCACTCTGGAGTCAGGAATGAGGAGATCGGCACCTCCCAACCGGTACGTGCCAAGTAACCTGCATAAACTCATTTGCTCCCTGAACATAATTCCAAGGAAGTACATTTTAATTAAACTTTCCAGCAAACATGTCTTTTGCTCTGTAATAACTCCACTAGAAAGGAATTGCTCTAAAGAGGCCATTCTATCCGCAAATATGGGAAATAAGTAAATGGACTTCTGAACTGGTCTTGTGGCATCTCAGTTCTCCAACCCGAGGCCTCAGCCTCCCTGGCAAGACCCTGCCTTGGCTCTCCTGCCTCCCATCTTTACTCCAGGGATTCTCCACACTTGGAATGCTTGGAGACCTTCCTTGATGCAACCAGATTCTCCCAGCCATCCTCCAGGGCCTTGCTCTGATTCACCTCAGAGACCTCTCCCCAAGCAAGCTCTTCCCATAACTCCTACTACATAACCACACCCTAAAACATACCATTTGTTCTCCCCACCCAGAACGTGAGGGTCATGACCAGGCCACATACTTCCTGGTCTCCCCCAAAGACGCTCACGGAGATCTTTGTGCAGAGTAGAAATATCACTCAATAGATTGCCAAGATAAGGTCACCAAAGGCTCTCCTACCACCGGCAAATAATACCTGGTAAAAAGTGTTTTTAATTCATCCAGTGGTCTAGGAAAACTCTTGTCTGATGACCACCTAGAAAAATCTGGAAAGGACATACGCAATTGTTGATTGCTTCCTCCTAAATTACTTTAAGAAATGTGTGTGACTCTCCAAAATCCCTCATCTGCCATCCAACCTATAAAAAGCTCTTTCGAAAAGTGGTTTTTGTTGTGATTAACCTCATTTGGCATCGACACCCGAGTTGACCTAAATGCATTTGCCAGCAAAATCTGACCCCAAACTAAAGTGAAGCTTTTAGTTTGTGGGGAGTCATCTGTTTTGCAAAAATACTAATGTGCCTTGGTCCTGCCAGGAGCTCTGTATATTATACACATAGTAAATGTACTATGTTTCTTTTCAAAAACCCAATACATTCTGAATTCTAAAGCCATCGTGCCCCAGGGGTTGCAGGTAAGGGATTATGGAGCTGTACCTTCAAAGTTCAGAAATTTCCTGTAAAATATTTGTACTCTGAATTCTATTTTTCTGATTCATGTAATTTCTAGGGCAGGTGTTGTAGATCATATCATTGTTCCCCATTATCAGCTTTTCTCTCTCTTGTAATGTAAGAGGTTATATGCAATAACATAGGAGATTATACGTTCTTGCCATTGTCTTGAGGGTCTTCAGTGATTCCCAGGAAAGAATACTTCCTACCTCATTGACCCCAGGCTCTTCGAAAGCAATGACAACAGACACATCACACACCATTTTGAGGCTGAGTTTTGAAAGGTCATTGGATGGTTCATCTGTTGCTCTTTTCCCTCTCCTATGAGAATGTCATGTTCCTGTTGGAGAATGCACTTTTTGCCATGATCCTGGAATGAAGAAGACATGACTTCACACCATATGTAAAAGTTAACTCAAAGTGGGTCAATGACCTAGATACAAGAGCTAAAACCACAAAACTCTTAGAAGAAAACAGAGGGGTAATTCTTCATGACCTTGGATTTGACAATGATTTCCTAGTTTTGACATCCAAAACCTAAACAACAACAAGAAAATGAATTAGATTTTACTAAACTTACAACTTTTTGTGCATCGAAGGTCATTGTCAAGAAAGCAAAAAGACCAAAAAAAAAAAGTGAAAAGATAACCTACAAAATGGGAGAAAATATTTGCAAATCATATATCTGCTAAGGGTCTAGCATCCAAGAATATAAAGAACTCTTACAATAAACAACAAAAACTGGTTTTAAAATGGGCAAAGAGCTTGAGCTGACATGTCTCCAAAGAGTTTCACAGATGGCTAACAAGCACATGAAAAGATGCTCAACATCATTAGTCATTAGGGAAACGTAAATCAAAACCACGGTGAGGTACTACTTCCCATTCCCTAGGATGGCGATCACTCTAAAAATGAAAAATTGCAAGTGTTGGTGAGGGTATGGAGAGATTGGAACCCCATACCTGACTGTTGGGATTGTAAGTAGTACAGCCATTGTGGAAAGTAGTTTGGTGATTCCTCAAAAAACCATATGACCCAGCAATTTCACACAGTACAGACTCGAAAATACAGACCCCAAAATTGAAAACTGATACTCAAGCAAATACATAAAGAATGCATGTTCCTAACAGCACTAGTCACAATAGCCAGAAAGTAGAAACAGTGCAAACATGCCCAAACAGAATAGATAAATGAGTTGTGGTCTATCCACACAATGGAGTAATACTTATCCATAAGAAGGAATGAGGAGCTACTTGGTGTTATAACGTGAATGAATAAATCTTAAAAGCACTGCTCTAAGTGAAAGAAGCCAGCACAGAAGGTCGCATATTGTATGATTCCATTCATATGAGATATTCGGAATAAGTTGGCCCACAGAGAAAGATCACAAATCACTGCTATAGTAGAAAGAGGGGAACAAGGTGTTTAATGGTTATAGGGTTTCCTTTTGGAATCCTGAAAATATTTTGGAATGAGACAGAGGTGGTGGTTGCACATTATGAATGTACTAAATTCCACTCAGTTTTTCACTTTAAAATAGGTAAAGGGTGCCTAGGTGGTGCAGTAGGTTAAGCAACCGACTCTTGGCTTTAGCTCATGTCATGATGTCAGGGTCACGGGTTGAGCCGCACTGGGCTCCATGCTCAGCGTGGAGTCTGCTTGAGTTTCTCTCTCTCCCTCTCCCTCTGTTCCTCACTCCCACTCTCAAATAAATAAACAAATCTTTTAAAAAATAGTTAAAATATTACATCATATGCATGTCACCTTCATTTTTAAGAAGAAAGAGATAAAAAGGAATAGGAATAGGAGGCTACAAGTCCTCCCACTTGGACCTTCCCAACTAGTGACCCCAGATGGTTATAGATTTGGAAACACACTGATATCCTCTGTTTTGGGGGCAGCCAGAAGAGCCTGAGGTGGCCAGAGACCCTGGCCATTCCCTCTACCAGACAGAGTCTAGGACATTTCCCCAGGTCATGTGATCTGGTAGTTTTTTTATGGGTCAAGATGTGGGAGTTGGGAGACATTGTTTTTCATGTCCTCTCCCCCATTCCACTGGGGTCAGCCCTGGTTGCCAGGCATGGAGGGGGTTCTGGGCAGAATGCTCACCACCAGGCTCTGAGATCAGCTGTGGCCAGCAGGGTCCTGACAACCTAGGGGTCAGAGGGTCCTCTGTTGGCCCCGAAGCTCTATGTGACACTGATGCTGGAACCCCTGTGCCAGGCTGTGGTAGCATGCCAGGAGAGTTTAGCCCAGGCTCAGCCCCCAAAAGGCTATGTGGGAGAGGACAGCTTGCACAGTCCTAGGAGGAGCTTTTCATGCTTAAAACTTGTACAACTATGCGAGGGGAGACAAAGTACTGGCAATTGGAGTTTCTGCCTTTCTGGAGGAAGGACATCAAATTTTTTAAGAGCTTGAGCCACATCAAAAGAGACGTTGGAGCTCTTAAATCAACTATTCTAGAAGTCAGACTCAAGAACAAACTCTCAGAAGTAGCAAATGTGAAAACCACGAATGATAAGCTGGAAAGTGACAATCCCCTATTTGGACTTAAAATAGATTCTTATGGGGGTGCCTGGGTGGCTCAGTTGGTTAAGCATCCGCCTTCTGCTCGGGTCATGGTCCCAGGGTCCTAGAATCGAGCCCCGCATTGGGTTCCCTGCTCAGCAGAGAGCCTTCTTCTTTCTCTCCTTCTGCCTGCCGCTGTTCTTACTTGTGCTCTCTCTCTATCTCTCTGTCAAATAAATAAATAAAATATTTGTTAAAAAATAGATTCTTATGGAAAAGCGTGAAGAGAAGGAAAATCCAAATGTTTACAGCAAGCTGGGCTGAGCGCCAACATTACAGGTAAGTCTCCATCCTTAGAAGACTCAGCTAAGCTGATCCAACAGCCGGTGCTACAACCAAAACATCCTTCAAAACCCATCAGAAGTGTGCAGCATAGCGTCAGGAACACCAACACAGGGTTTGGAGGAAAGTTCCAATCTTCGTAGAAGCCTAAAGCTGCATTCACAAGAATCTCAAAAATGGGAAGGAAGAGTAGGCAGACTTATTCAAGAGAAAGACAATCTGGGAAAATCTGAAAGAGCCTATGGAGCAAGTTCTGAACCATAAAGAGAATCAGGTCAAGTCGATACGTGCACGTGTGCTCAAGATAGCCCACTGGGCGGCTGGCAAGGGTCAATCAACAGGGAGTATGAGAACTTGGAACCAGGCGTAGGGAAGACACCTCGTGGAGGGAAAGCCCTTCCAAAATGAGCCAGAGGCATCATGAAGAATCTGATTTATGTGGCAGAGTTAAATTTTTATTGAAAAACTCTCTCATAGAGAAGAAATGGAATGAATGCGGCATGAACTGAAGAAGCTAGAAAAATCAATGGCACAGAAAGGTCATATGGAAATTCCGCAAACCCAAAGCTTCACGGCCGTCAGAGAACAACCCTCCTGGAAGGAGGAGGGAGGGTAACCAAACCTCCAGCAGAAACATGGAATCACCCCTGGACTGCAAAAACATAAAGAAATTTTTACCCCATCTCCAATTTATAGAGAATTTACCCCATAAATATAGAGGAGACTCTTTCCAGTGCAGCTGAGAACATCAGCACAGCACGTGAAGGGTAGCTTGCCTGTAAAATTCAGGCCAAAGTTATCTCAGGAAAATTCAGAAGGATCCCTGGACGACATCAAAGCCACCTTATTTCCCTAGGAGGAGGAGTTCGAGATATTCGGGTTTTGTTTTTTTGGGGGGTTGGGGTTTTTTAAAGAAGGGGGAGGAGCAGAAGGAGAGGGAAAGAGAGAATCTCAAGGAGGCTCCCTGCTGAGAACAGGACCCTGAGATCATGACCTGAGCCAAAACCAAGGGTCAGAGTCTTGACCTACCGATCCACCCAGGTGCCCTGAGGATTTCACAATATTAAGATGAGAACCTTGTCAACTCAAAAAAAAAACAAAAACAAAAACAAAAGCAAAAAACAAACAAAAAAAAAACCTCAATGACATAAAAAAGGGACATATCTCACAAAAATTGAATGAGGTAAATGTAAACATTCTACAGAGTATCCTTCTGTCCTTGATGATCCAAATGGGAAATCTGACAGAGGCTTGAGAGGTCAACCAGAGACCTTCTAACAACCAGATACTGGAAGAAAGAAAAGCATCAGACTGTGACAGTGGGACACTCAGAACCCTATGGGGGGGTGGCAGGGCCTCCAGTCAGACCAACGCTACCCAGAGTCAGCAGGGGCTCCACGAGAAGAAGACAATCTCAATTTTCCTCCACAGGCAGAAGCTCACTCTCTTCCTTTGAATTAATCACCACAGCTGCCAGAGGGACAGCCACCTCAGGCTCTGGTCCTTCACGTTTCCTGCTGCCCAAGGCCAGCAGGTGAATAGATGTCCCAGCAGGAAGCTCCTGAAATGAAGACACCCGTGCTTCCCTCTATTTAGAAAGCCCAAAGTTCCCCCAAGAATCCCCACCACCGGGGTCTTGGCTTGCCCCACACTGACATCCCGGGCAACAAGAAACTCCTCCACACCAACCCTGGAAATAGAAGTGGTTTGCCCTCCTGGCTGATCTACCTTCCACCGAGTCTCCTGGAAGACCCAGAATAACAGCAAGATATATTTCTCTCTCTCTCCACAAAAATGTTTTTATTCTGTCTCTTCAAGTATTATTTTATTAAGGGATCATACAGTCCATGGCTCAGTGGAAACACAGTGGGCCACAATTGTGAGCTTAATGTGTTATAATTGTAGAGTATATAATATGAATCTTGTGTGCAAATGGCTTCCATTTTATCCAATTTGTAGGTGGCGTATTGAGACGATTTTCGTTGTTGTTGACTAAAATAATCCAGAAACGCGGTATATTGGTTTTTACTATTTAAAATGTCTCCCCCATAACATCAACGGTAATAAAAGTTTTACTGGAGAATTTTTGCCAGTGGAAATATTTGAAACTAAAGGTTTATTTCTATATAACGAGGGCTCAGTACCGTCTGGTTACAAGACTAATATTATTTCCCATTATAAATGTTGGCTAATCAAAAAAGCTTTTTGAAAAAAGACACATGAAGCAAAACCAAGCTCTAGTAAAGCAGCTCCCAATGGGCAACTTGAGGGAGTGTTAAGTGTTGGCCGGCATCAGCCCCTGGGATTTGGGGAAGAGCAGCACTATTCTCCAGTGCGTTATGTAGAGAAAGCTAACAATCGTTATATAAATAACAGAAATAATAGAAATTTTCATGGCCAGCAGGCTGAAACAACATTTGAAAATTTTCATGGTAATAATCTTGTCCCCTTCCAACCCTGCCGCAACCCAGTCCCACTGCCTCTAAGTTAGGAAGGCCTGAGCGATTCTACCTGCAATCCCAGAAGATGGACGTGTGCCAGGGGGAGGTGAGCACAGGAAGAAGGTCCGCTACTCGGTTTCCCATCACCCTCCTCACGGACTGTCACTTAAATCCTGGTTTCCTGGAGTCCGTCTTCAGGAGATGTGGTTGGAACCAAGAGTAGTCAGACTTTTCCAGCGAAACTTCCCACCGGATATCACCGTTTCTCCTACTTCCTTCCTAGCTCCTTGGCCAGGATCCTTTAAAAAAACATGCCAGGCACTGTTTTAAGATCTTTCCTTATGTTGCTTCTAAACTCTTACAGCAGTCTGTGAAGAAGCTTCCGTTCGTAGACCCATTTTACAGATGAATTATTGTCCAAGGCACAGGAAGTGCTGCGCCTACTAAGCAATGGAGCCAGACCCTTCCATGGCCCACCATACACTTGACCACTGTTTGCAGCCCTGCCTGCCCCACATGTTCTCCCAACTTGCAGTGAGCCACTCGCCGAGCTCTCAGGGACGTCACTTCGGTCCATCCTCCCAACAGCCCCGAGGCATTGGTGTGATCCCAGAAAACCAAGTCCCAGAACATTCCAATGGCTCCCTCCAGGGTCCACATCAAGAGAGCACGTGGTGGGGGGTCCATTCCTTTGCACCTTATTCCAAAACCCACCGCCCTTCCCAACCGTCACACAGCTTCCTGTTTAAGGTGGATATTTTCAGTTCACGTGAGGGCACATCCAGGGCCAAATAAAGGATCTGTGAGAGAAGGGGCTTCTCCTCCATTTTGTGGCGGTCAGGCCTTCTCAGCAAGGAGAGCCTCTGAGTGAGGTGTGGGTTCAGTGCAAAAAGGAGGAACTCTCCAGGCCTATCAGTGTTATTTTCTCCACCTGAGATGACAAATCTCATTTCCGCTGTGACCTTAAATTCTGATAGGCATGCCAAGTCTAATCACTAAAACACACACACACACACACACACAGGTGAAAACCAGATTTGAAAAAACCAGTCAAGACTGCCTATAAAAGACACATGAAACCCGCATGGCGGCCGCTGACTTAGAACCCTGGAAGGCAGACCCAATCCATCATTCAGGTTTCTGCTACATCTCTGCTTTCAACAGCTGTCATATGCTTCTCTTTAAAAGGGCCAAGATTTTATTGTTCTAAAGATTTATTTATTTATTTGAGAGAGAAAGACAGAGAGTGGGAGGGAGAGGCAGAGACCGAGGGAGAAAGAAACTTGAGCAGATTTCTTCCCTGAGCACAGAGCTCGACGTGGGGCTCGATCCCAGGACTCTGATATCATGACCTGAACTGAAACCAAGTGTCGGACTCTCAACCGACTGTGCCACTCAGGTGCCCCAAGATAGTATGGGTTTGTTTTGTGTGTGTGTGTGTGTGTTTTTTTTTAAGATTTTATTTATTTATTTGACAGAGAGAGAACACAAGTAGGGAGAGAGGAAGATGGGGGGGCGGGGGAGCGGGGGGGAAGCAGGCTCCCTGCAGAGCAGAGAGCCCGATGCAGGGCTCCATCCCGGGACCCTGAGATCATGACCTGAGCTGAAGGTAGAGGATTAACCCATTGAGCCACCCAGGTGCTCTGAGAGTGCAAGATTTTAAAACCACGAGCTACTTTAGGCAAATGAAAATCATTTTGAATTTTCACTGGACTGACCGGCATGCAGGGACTCGGATTCTGTAACTGATTGTCACTCCTAAATATGTTTGAATGATGGTCTTTCATCGAAGAAAATAATAAATATGATATCTCAGGTTTGCAAAATGCACCGACCGGCCCAGAGCCAATTTTGCAACTATCCTATCATGTGATTTCCCTCAGAGAAGGAGGCCGGATTTATGGAACCGCCATTATCAGTCTGAGGACCCAGAGGAATGCACTGTGACCCTTGTCCACACAGCCGGGGGCTCAAAGCCTGGTAGACAAGATTCAAAGCCCTAGGAAGTGAGGTGATTCTCACACAACCACCAGCGAGGACGACACCCTCGAACCCAGATCTCCTGGACGGGCCGTCTACTGCTTCTCGGCACCACAACTCTGTGAACACAGTTTGTACAAGAATAAGGAAGGGCCAGGGTGGCCATTTCGAGGTGGATGGGGACAGAGTATGTTTAAAAAGCAAATCAGGTTCCCTGATTTGAGCAAATTAGATCCCTTTCTCCCCCACAGTCCTCAGCTTCCTCGCCTTCTGGAAACAAGCTCTTCTGAGGTTGCAAACAGCGCCATCAGCATCCCTGATCTTGCTCCCACTGAAAACTTCAAAAAAAAAAAAAAAAAAAAAAAAAGGGGGGGGGGGGGAGAAATTCTCTTAAAAAGATGAAGAAGTTTACATATGTTCAAACATCCGCAAATCCAAGCTCCTTACTTGTCCCATGTGGTCAGGGCCGAGCGCAGACATTCAGCAGCCCAGCGCCCGTCGCTTCTATTCGAGAATGCGGGGTGAGTTTATCGGGTTAAAATCGGCTTTGTTTGGGTCTGCGCCGCCCTTGTTCCCCGGGGGCCCCACATAGGGCGCCAACATGGCCTGGAAGAGGGGCATGTCAACTGCCCCCCATCACGCATTGTCGCTGCGCAGTGAACTGGAGGCTCCGAGGGGAAGGGAAAAAAAGTAATTCCTCATTTTCATCCCGACCAGGGTTCCCCTTTTCTTTGGCGGCTCGGAGCCGCAGTAATCCGCATTCACAGCGCCCGGCCCCGGGTTCCTGGAGGAGTTCTCTCCGGTTCTCCGGCATTGTCTTCTTCTCTGGGCCCGCTTCTTCCAATAGTGCTCCTTGAAAGCTCTTTCTCCGACAAAAAAGGACCAGCTCTATAATAGCCAACTTGCGTCCTTTCTTCTCTCTCTCTCTCTCACCCTTTTTTTGTAAGCTTTCCGACCGAGCCGGCCTATTTAATCTTCTTGAGGCGTTCAAGATGTCACTTACCTCTGATGGTGGAGACAATGGAGAAATCCTTCCAGCCTGAATGCCGGGCCTTGCTGAATGCCTCTGGCCGCTTTGAAGAGGCTTCTTGGAAGTCTCTGTTTCAGCCGCTGTCCCGGTGGCCCGAGTGCGGGTTTTTTTTTTTTTTTTTTTGTGCAATGGCATGCACGTCCAGGCGGCCTCACCAGAGGCAGCTCCGCAGAAAGAGAAGGGGACGGCTTTCTCATCGGAAAGACCCCGGTTCAAATCCCAGCTCAGACGTGAGCTTATCGTTCATGTCGTCCTCCAGGTCTCAGTTTCCCTATCTGTGAAATCGAAGTGAGAGGAGTTCCCACGTGAGTGTGTGGCAAGAACTGATTACAGAAACTCTGTGTGTGTGTGTGTGTGTGTGTGTAGTTAATTGATTGATTGATTATATAAGTTCCTGGCAACTGGTGTGGAATTCTGCCATTCCTCTCTGATGGAGGGGAAAAGAAGAGTCCAATTAAGTCATGAATGGGAGAGAAGGAGCTAAAAGCCCAGAAGCCTTGTCACCTTTGTGCCCTCCCCCTCTGCCTCCAATGTATTGCCAGGCCCTGTTGACCCGTTCCTGTCCCACTGCAGGCCTAGCCTCCCGGAAGGACTTTTCCCAGCGCCTGAGCCAGGCGTCACTCACTTGCTGCAGAACATCTTGGGGCTCCCTATTGCCTACAGGATGAAAGGGAAATTTCCTCTTCGACCTCGTCTCCCACCTTCGCCTCCCAGGAGCCCCACCCTCCAGCTGCCGGGCTCTCTGCAGTCTGTTTTCCAGCCTTGGCTGGGGCTCTTCTGCAGCTGGGGATGAGGTCCTTCCCCAGCACGGCTGCTTCTCTGATCTCATCCTCGGCCGCCCAGTGCAGGTACTTCCGCCTCCTTAGACCATGGCCCTCCCCGACAGCCCTGGGCTGGCTTCAGGGTCCCAGACACCAGGGAGCTCCTCCTCTGGGCCAAGAAACTGGGGACTCAAAGGAGAAGCAGCACAGCCCCTGACCTTGAAAAGCTTGAAGCAGCCTGTCAGGAACCAGCTTGCTTCTAAGCCCTGAAGGCCAGGGTTGTCTCACTCCCCACCGAGCAGGGAGACTGGTACCCAGCACATCCTCGGGCTCTCAGCTGTTGAATGAACGAATAGGGGCGTTTCATTTTATCAAGAACTTTCAGACTCATCAAGGCACATACTTTTCTGTGAAGCAGGCCTTATCCCCATTTTACAGCTGACAAAACTGAGGTACAGACAGATTCGCTGACTGGCTGACCAGACCATGGGTCTGACGCTAACACCCAATGCAACCCCCACTGGCACAGAAATGTCCCTCCCCATCCCCAGAACAACTTTTAAGAATTTGGTCATGTACGGGAGGTTATCAGTGGAAGGATTGCTCAGAGAACTCCGAAGGACGAAGGGGACCTGAGTGGTCAGAGGCCGGTAGCCCAAGGGGATGATGTGCGGGGGTCAGGGCTGCCCCCTCCCCACGCTGCCCCCGGGCGGCCCGCGGGCCACTCACGCCGCGTGTATGAAATATACATCGCGCACCTTCCCCGAGGCCCCGCGTGCGGCGAGGGCGAGCCGCGCCTTCCCCGAGCCGGTACAACTTTTCATTTCCCATATCAATCATGAGAACAAGTTGAAGTTCAGATAATGGCAGCTTGGTTTCCCCTAATTGTTCGGGATTTGGACTGACTGTTTGCACGGCAGACTGCGGCCACTGGGCTCCCGGCGGGGGGCTGTGGCCTGCTCTTTCTCTAACAAACCCGCGTTCATGCGTCCATTCAGATCCATCACCCTGAGATAAACTGTGAATATTGCCCTTTGTCGCCGCTGCATTCTTCCCGGCATCGTGGGGGCACTATTTACGGATTTAAAGGTTCATTTGCACAATTCTTTTGTCAGGAGCCCGGGCGCAGACCGGCCAAGGGAGGGCTGCCTCTTCTTTCTGGGTTACTGCCCCGGAGCTCTCCCTGAGCAGAATGGACATGCCTGCCCCCCGGCTCAGCGCGAAGAATGTCAATGCGAAAATTACATTTTTTAAATGACCTGTCTGCTTCCGTGGCCAGGGAGGTCACCGGTTCACAGAGGGCGGGGTTTTGGGTCGCCACCCAGCCCTTCAGCGGTGTGCACAGGGATAGGGGATCGGAAGAGTAGCGGGGGGTGAGATGTGACACTGTGCCCGGTGCTGAAGTCTTCACACCCCGGGGGCTGGGCAGAGTGCCCTGTGTGCACCTTCCTACTCACACCTCCCACTTCCCAGTAGCCATGAGGATTCCCATTTTACAGGGCAGGAAACTGAGGCTCCAGGAGTTCAGAGGACTTGCTGGGGAAAAAAGCCACACAGTAAGGAGATGGTGGTGCTGAAATTCAAACCCAGGGCTCTCGGACTCCTGTGTTCCTTCAGATCTAATCCCCAACTACCTACAGCTTTGATCAGAACACCCAGAAGTCTCGGCTCTGAGTGAGGTGGTAAGAATCTGGGCCCAAAACGGTGTGGCCCAGAGATGCCCGTGATCAGGTGTCAGGGAACATAAACGCTTTATTGCGTCCAGGAATCCCATAACCCCTGAGACCCTCCTCAGGTGCCACCTCCTCTGGGCTCTCACCTTGATTTCCTCTGCCCCGGGCAGCAGCCCTGTGCCAGCTTCCTCTCCCATTTTTGGCAACTCTCACTTAAACGCCCTGATCGGCTCCCCCCTCCACCAGATGGCAGGCTCCCTGCGGGCAAAACGGAGTTTTCAGATCTGTATCTCAGCGCCCATCGCGGGCACACTGAACTTCTGTGCGAAAATGACAGGGTGAATGAGTTTTGTGCAAGATGGGGCAATATCTGAGAAAAAGAATGATTCTGCGGGCAGCCGCACAGTCATGCAGCTCTACTTGGAAGAGCTCAGAGCCCGAGGAGAGAGGAGGCAACACCATGGGCTCACCTGCTGCAGACACAGGGAGGAAAAACAAAGAAAGAGAAGAGCTCTCATCCAGTCTCAGATGCTGGGTTCAGGGCCCCACCAAGCTCCAATCTGTTTCATAAGAAATACCTGCTTTGGTCTCTTTCTTTCCCTCCCTTTCTCCCTTCTTTTCTTTCTTTCTTTCTTTCTTCCTTCGTTTCTTTCTTTTGAAATTAGCCCAGACTCTATGTCAGTCAGAATGCAGCCAAATGCCTGTGCTTCCAAGACTCTGCGCTTTATCACAGCAGACGGAAAACAAGGAACAGGAAAGAAGGAAAGTTAAAAAGGCGAAGTGAACGAACACCGGGGTTTGGAGGTGGCGAGGATGCTGAAGGAGATTTTCTTTCCCTTAAAAAAAGAACAGAAACTCTATTCTTAGTATTGTTATAAAGAATACTACACATCTTCCAATATTCCCAGTGCATCTCAAAATAAATAATGCCACATTTGCATAATCTTGTAAAAAATTTGAACCTTCCCAAATACAAAGGGATGTTTTTAGAATATGAGTATTCTAGTATAATATTAGTATTCGTGAATACTGTTAGACAGAGGCATATAGACACATGTACACATAAACACACACATATATCAGTGTGATGATGTCAGTTTAAAAACCCAAAGCACAGGGGCACCTGGGTGGCACATTCGGTTAAACATCTGATCTTTGGTTTCAGTTTTGGGGTCCTGGGATCGAGCACCACGTCAAACACCACGGGGAGTCTGCTTGAGGATTCTCTCTCTCCCTCTCCTTCTGCCCCTCCCCCTGCACCTCCCGCTCTCAAAATAAATAAATAAAATCATTTTTTAAAAAGCCATACAAAACTATATAAGCTGTATACACCCAATCATGAGTTGTGTGTGTGTGTGTATATATATATATATATATATATATATATATATGCACATATATATGTATGTATATATATGCATAGAAAAAAGAACTGGAAGAAAATTTGAAGAAATTGTTGGCATTGATGATTTCCAGACAAGGATAGGATGATTGAAGGATTTGCTATTTCTTCATACTTTCTATAATGTACACATATAATCAACACATTTTTAATGAGCATCTCTGATGTGTCAGACATGTGCTAGTAGCTCGAGACACCGCCAAGACAAAAGCAGACATGGACGTGCCCTCTGGAGTTGGTGTTCTTTGAAGAAGGTGGAGGCAGGACACAGACAACAGAGTAACTGCAGAATCGGTTACTCACGGCCATGGTCATGGGCAATGTGAAAAGGGGGCAGGGTTCTGTGTCAGGGTGTAACAGAGAGGTCCAGGGGGGTTGTAGCGGGTGTTGAGAAGGGTTCAGAGAAGGTTTCTGTAAGTAGTGTTTGTGCTCAGCTCTGAACAATGAGTAGGGCTCATTGTAGACAAAAAAGAGAAAGAGGTCAATACAGTGGTATTTAATACTGTAGCTTCCTCGGCATCCCTTCCACTCTCTTGAACCATCCCAAGGCTGGAGAACCAACCAACAGGTGGTTGGTTTTGTGTGTGGTGGTAGGGAGAGAGGAAAGAGATTTCCTTTACCCTTGGGTCTAGGGGTAGATCCTGGTTATTTTGACCCAATTAAGGTGACCTCATGCTCCTTGTGCCGGCCATCCATTTAGATGACTCAGGCTCACTCTAATGCATACATAGCACTCCAGCGACCAAGGAATCAGTTCAGGAACCAGCAGTGTAGTCGAAAAGACCTAAAAGGGGATTTGCCATGGTCTCTTGAGCAGGGTAGGAGGGCACAAGGATCATCACGCTTTAAGGGAGCCGTAACCAACCAGCTATTACAGCCCTTTCGGACAGAGAAGTTAGTGGGTACAAGACATAAAAGACTTCTGTAGCCCCGTGGTGTCATGAGGGAAGCCAACACTGGGATGAAGGGCAGAGACATGGAAGGAAACTGGATGAGTTTCAAGGGCCAGGCTATTTGAGGTCTCATGGGACATGTAAGGAATTTGGTCCTTACTCTAAACACAGTGAATTATCACTGAAGCAGATTAAGCAGAGAAACACTGTGAAGAGTTCTGTGCTCTTCAAAGACTGGTTTGGCAGATTGTATACAAAATGGATTTGTAGGTGGGAAGGTAGGAGATTGGTGAATGTAAGTTGGGTAAGAGTGATGGTAGGGTAGTCAGAGATCAATGGACAAATAGATAAGATCAAAATACTAGGACTTGGCAACTGATTGGATGGGAAAAGTAGAGAGAAGGAATGAAAAGAAGGCATCCAAGATGAGCCTGACATTGAAGGCTTTCAGTATTGGATGACAGGGACATCCCATGGTCATACCAAGGAAGACCAGGAAGACCAGGTTGAGGAAAACACTCTTAAGTTCTTTCTGGAATATATTGAGTTTAAGGACTGTTTGTTATATCTCAGTAGAGATGTCATGGGAGTGATGGACAGATGGGTCTTGAAATTCAGGAAGTCCTCAGTGCCTAGATGGAAGCTGGAGTCTAGATGGTAGGTGGTTAGGAACAAGCTGACCCTACCCAGTTGGAAGAAGAGTATCAAAGAGTTCAACATTTAAGAGTAAGGTTCGAGGAGACCACAGAAGAAGTTTCAGTGAGACAAGAGAAGAGAGGGCTCTAGGAGAGTGTGTGGCTAATAGTGTTGAAGGCTGCTAAGTGTCACATAAGAAGGTAACTGAAAGTTTTTTTTGGATTAATGAATTGGGTGACTTGGAGTCATGATTGAGGAAGGAACCAAGATCAACTTGATAAGCAAGTGGGAAGAGAGAATAACATCAAACACAAACAAATTTGCACAGAGGTCTCTGACTTAGCCACGTTCAAGGAAGATGGAGAATCTCTTCTGGGTACAAACTCAGTGAGCTGGGATGGTGAGTTCAATAGCTCCAGAAAGCTGGGTTACATTCCTCATGATTCTACAAATCTGGGGATGTGGGATAGAAAGGACTCTTGTTGGAGCACACTGGGCGTAGAGATCCACAGATAAGTGGACCTGCCTTATTTGCTCCCTTCTCTCTACCTTATTCATTCATTTCGTATGGATTGGCTGAGTTGCCTAGAAGAATCAAACCAGCCAATGGTGATACTTATTCCTAGATTTTTACTAGTTCCCTCCAGCTGCCCTAACAAATTAGCACAAACCAGGTGGTTCAAAATCACAGAAACGTGTTGTCTCATAGTGCTCGAAGTTGGCAGTCCAAAATCAAGAAGCCGGCTGGACACGCTCCCTTCCAAACCTCCAAGGGTTGATCCATCCTTGCCTCTTTCAGCTTCTGGTAACCCCAGGTGGCCCTTGGCTTGTAACTAAATCACCCAAATTCCTACCTACCTACCTCTTCCCATGGCCACCTTCCCTATGTGTCTCTGTGTCCAAATTTCCTTTTCCTTACAAGGATGCCAGTCATATTGGACAGCAGACCCAGCCTACCCCAGTATGACCTCATTTAACTTAACTAATGATACCTGCCATGACCTTATTTCCAAATAAGGTAGTATCTGAGGTACTGGGGACTAAGGCTTTAAACTATCTTTTTAAGGGGACACAATCCAACCTGTAACACCAGGTCTGAATCTTTACCGTAGGCTCTGCGAGCTGATGGCATAAGCGTGCGCCAGAAAGATCCATGGCCATCTGCACTTTTTTTTTTTTAAAGATTTTATTTATTTATCAGAGAGAGAGCGGGGGAGAGAGCGAGCAAAGGCAGACAGAATGGCAGGCAGAGGCAGAGGGAGAAGCAGGCTCCCCGCTGAGCAAGGAGCCCAATGTGGGACTCGATCCCAGGACTCTGGGATCATGACCTGAGCCGAAGGCAGCTGCTTAACCAACTGAGCCACCCAGGCGTCCCGCCATCTGCACTTTTATCCACCTTCGACATATCCCTCACCATTTGGCAGCAGGAAGACTGATATGGGCTTAGGTTGGACAAAGAAGACAGTGTGGAGTGAAGTGGTCTATTCAAGGTTTGTCCTCACATGATCATGTCACCCATGGTGGGGTTGCCTCCCACATTCAATTCCAATGACAGGAACCACAAAGTCCTTCTTGATTTCCTAAGAGGTTGGAGATGAGATGAGATGTTGTTGACTCACTCCACACTCTACACACACATACAGTGTGCTTTCCCTCCACCAAGCCCTGAGAACAGGCTGACCATGGGACTCTGCTCCTTACCCTTCAGATTCCTTATCTAGTAAGGGAACCCGGATGGGGGGGGGTACCTTGAGAGCTGGACGTCTGCTGAGCCAGATGGTACTGAAAAGCCATGATGGTGGAAGGGGGATGTGCTTTCTTTCCTCCCAATTCGTACCTGTGATCATCAGCCACATCTCCGAAAATCCCAAAGAAGGAGTGTCGTATACCAAATGGGCCAGCCAAGGGAGCTGCTGCAGGTCATTTTAAAAATTTTTTATTCTTACAGTTTGTTTGAATCATGAGTCCTTGGTTCCTTCTACACATAACACAATAATGTTTCCCTGTGGCACATCTTTGAGGAGTGCTAGCTGATAGGGGCGGGGCAGAAGCCTGGCTTCCGGTCACATGATGAACGACATCATCCGGACCAGTGCAAGCCACACACGGTGGAGAGTCCCTTACCTTGATGTTCCACCCAATGTGTCTTGTGAATAATTGCAAATCCTGATGCCCATTAGGAAGCCTCTCTGGGACTCGCTTGGCTCCTCGGTGCCCAGGGAGCTCACATGACCTTGCCCTGTCGGTGGATAAAAAATAAGGAAGGTGAAAGAGACTTCACACATAGTCGATGCTCAACAAATGTTCCCTGTCTTTGCTTCCCCATTTGCCCGTGTTTCGCTGAGGTACAATATTTATGGAACATCTGTTTTAGGCACAGGCGAGGCAGGAGTGAGTAAAACAAGTCATCCGCTCGCCTTCTCAGAGCCTCCATCTAGTGGGAGGGAAAAGACCATAAAGAAGGTGTTTTTCAAGTGAGGATAAGTGGGTAGAAGGGAAGGATAATCTGATAATTAACAGGACGAGGAGCTACTTCAGAAAGGACACTCAGGGAAGGCCACTCTGAGGCCAAGGAGGTCCCCTCAGCCCCGTGGTGATCTGGGGGCAGACCACGGAAGGCCAACGTGGACCTGAGGCAGGATGCGAAGGCCGCGCTCCAGAAGCGGTGCTGAGGCGCTTTCACCAGGGGTCAAGGGGTGAGAGGGGAGGACGGCCAGATGGGCAAAGGCTGGATCCCGAGGGACGCCACAGGCCCTGGCAGGGGCTGGGTTTTCTTCTCAAGGTGATCAGAAACCACTGCTATGTTCTGAGTGAGAGTGTGGCTTAAAAGTCTGCTGTGGCTATGGTGTGGAAAATCGATGGGCTGAGGAAAGAGGGAAGCAGGTAGACTCCTGGGGAGTCTTCCTCAGTTGCCTGGGCAAGAAACAGAAGAGGCTTACACCCACTAGGTGTGGGGAGAAGCAGGTAGATGTGAAGACATTTTGGAGGTAGATTTGAGGAGAAGTCAAAAATTCCAGTTAAATGTCGAGATATTGGGGCGCCTGGGTGGCTCAGTGGGTTAAAGCCTCTGCCTTCGGCTCAGGTCATGATCCCAGGGTCCTGGGATCGAGCCCCGCATCAGGCTCTCTGCTCCGTGGGGAGTCTGCTTCCTCCTCTCTCTCTGCCTGCCTCTCTGCCTACTTGAGATCTCTGTCTGTCAAATAAATAAATAAATAGATAGATAGATAGATAAATGTCGAGATATTACCTTTTACAGGAACAATGCTCTTTAGTCCGTTAGGAAGACTAATCGAAGTGTACTGAGAACTTGACAGGTACCAGTAACTATGAACACAGCAGGAAAAGAGCTAAAATGTAGCCAGCACTTTTTATGTACATTTACAAAATGTACATAATGTCACACACTTTGTTTCAGACTAAAGCCCACACAGCAATGGAATTCTAGGTATTTTTCTGTCTTGATAACATACAACCCATCACACATTCATAATACAGACCGTGGGTCCGACTGCATTTTCTTCACTCCCACAACACGTCGTCTATGTGCTTGTTTTCCAAGACTAGCCAAAAGTGTTTTCTGTGAAGGAAAAAAATGCCTTTAAACCTTGAGCAGTTGATTTCTTTACTTTTTACTGGTGTGGTTCCCCATCAAGTGAGATCATAGGAAGTCAAAGAATCCATACAGGTCTTGTGAATGTACAATGCAGTTTGTTGAGCGTGACTGAGAAGTTTTAAAGCAGCACTTTAAATTATTTTCCAAGAAAGAGGTTCATTTCTGGACAGAAGGAGTTGATGTGCCTTTTGGAAGGCACTTTGGACTAGGAACCAGAAAGCCCTTAGATCTGGTTCTGCCACTGACTGTGTGTCCTTAGGGAAGTCACTCTCCCTCTCTGATCCTCATTTTCCCTATCCAGTAGTAATAGCGTTTGTCCTCGCATCACACATCCTTGTTGTAAAGATCAGATGAGCGTTCAAGTCCACAAACACTTTGAAAACAGTGGCAGGCTAAGTTAAAGGAGGGTTGTTCACTCGCGTGCCTTCCAAGTCACGCTGACAGCACTCACCCTTGGCCATCACTTCATACTAAGTTAGCACAGGCTTCACGCTCGTGAGCAGTGCCAGTGACTTCTTGCCAACATGCTCTCTAGAAGCGATGCCTGCTGGACTAGCTGAGCCCACCAGACCCTCCCACATCTCAGAGGCGACTGCAGGAGCAGGCTCCCCTCACCACAGACCATTTTCAAGGTTTTGTGATTGAGAAGTTTGGAGACCGGGAGAGTGCGAAAAGTTAGCACCTTAATTGTTGAAAACTCTCAAAGATTCCAAACTTGTAAATCATGAAAGGCCACTGTTTAGCAGGCTGGAATGCTTTTGAAAAAGACCAGTGATCAGAGATTGGCCTCGTTAATAACCACAGTAAAACTAGCTCTTGAAGCTCAAAGACGCAGCTAATTAGGGCAGAAAAATTCAACCTCAAATTAAGAGTGTGTGTGTGTGTGTGTGTGTGTGTGTGTGTTTCTGAAGTGTAAAAGCCTTTCTCCCAGAGAAGTATGTCTAAGTATATTTTGGATACGATCCAAGATCCACTGTAAGACAAAGCCAGGACCGCAAAAATGTCAGGGTGGGGTTAATGAACTCCCCAGAGCATCTGTGTGCCCATCTGTCCAGCAAAAAAGGAATAACCAACTTCTTCGTCTAGAAGATTACCTAATCCTAAACTTTGAAAAGAGAAATTCAAAAACGGAGATTCTCGAAGGACGAGTTATCATACTTTCCAGTTTTTGTTTTTATTTTTGCTTTTTAAAGTAATAACTTGTGTCCATGGCCCAGCGTAGTCAGCACTTGAGAACTTCCTGAGAAGGTCTCTAGAAGGTTCTAGATAATGGGGATTTAGATACAACTATCCACTGGCTCCTGCCCGGAGAATCTTGTATCTGCTCCAGACCAGAGCCTGGTATGGCAAAGAAGCTCAACACAGGTTCAGACCTTCCTCTTTCTTTCTTTCTTTCTTTCTTTCTTTCTTTCTTTCTTTCTTTCTTTCTTTCTTTCTTTCTTTCTTTCTTTCTTTTTTCTAATAAACATATAATGTGGGGCGCCTGGGTGGCTCAGTGGGTTAAGCCTCTGCCTTCAGCTCAGGTCATGATCTCAGGGTCCTGGGATGGAGCCCCGCATCGGGCTCTCTGCTCAGCGGGGAGCCTACTTCCCTTCCTCTCCCTCTGCCTGCCTCTCTGCCTACTTGTGATCTCTTTCTTTCAAATAAATAAATAAAATCTTAAAATATATATATATATATACACAATGTATTTTTATTCCCAGGGGCAGACCTTCCACTTTCTGAGAAGAGATTTTTCCCCAAGGAAAGGTCAGTGGCAATGGACTCAAAATTTGCTGGTGTTGTAGATTAGACGAAGTCTCAGAGCCCAATGTCTGTTTATCAGCTGTCTGATCAGTTTAAACATAGAGCAGCCCAACAGCCTGAAAGCACGGCCTTGTCAATATTACTGTAAGATTTTGTCACTTTGTAAAATGTCCCAGCAGAAAAGAAACGGGGAATGAAGACATCAGCTCAGTTGAGCGACCCAGTGCCCATTTTCTCACCACTGACACTGCCTATAAGGTGCAAAAGGGCAGTAACCAAACAGTGAAGAAATTCGGAGCCACAGTGAACCCAAGCTAACATGAGCCGTGCCCAGCAAGGAGCATTCGAGACCACAGGTCACTTTAGAGCAAATAGCACAGGACCTGGCCCTTCCTTGGGGAGCAACACCACCACAGGACGGCCTTGAGAGAGGAAGTCCTAATATCCAGCTAAAGACATTAGAGAAGATCCACAGGTGCTGGGATGACCAGCCCCATGCTTAAAGGATGGCTGGGTTTCTGACATGGGACAGTGGGGCAGAGGGTAACGTTTACTCCTCAAAATACGGTCCACGGAGCAGCAGCATGGGCACCCCCCAGAAGTGTTAGAGATGCCAACTCTCAGGCAGCATCCCAGACCATCCCAGAATTTTCAATTAAGCGGGATCCCCAGGTACCTAGTTTGCACATGGGAGTTTGAGAAGCACTTCGCTAGCTGGACCGCACGGAGTTCCATTTTGCTGAACATGATCTCTGGACAGTTTCAGAGTGGGGCAGACACATCTACCCAAGTAGGAGGCTCAGAAAACCCTGGCCGTCGCAGTCACAGCTATGAGGCTCTAGGAAAAGCAGTTTTCTCCTTCTGAGGCATGGTGTCTGCATCAGCAAAGTTGATCCATGAGCCCCGTTCTGCCCACTTCTCGAGTCGGCTTCGAGAAGCCTCGAGCTAACACGTGGGAAAGCGCGTTAGCTGAGCACCCATTTTTGCTGACAACTGGCCGAAACTTTTCTCTCACAAAGTGCTCTTATTGGAAATGAGAATGTTAGATGTGACCACAGCTCCCCAGCACGGGCTCTCGTGGGTCATGGCCAGTGGAGACAGCTGGCGAAGCTTCCAGAGAATGATTCCTTCACAGAAATACGCTGTAGATGGCGACGGGCAGAGCCCAGAAAGGACCATGCAAGAGCCTGAGGACCCATCTGTCTTATAATACCTGGATGTCTAAGGTGAAAAGAGTCTAAGAAAACACCAGCCCTGCCCTCAAGAAGCCTACAATCTTGCAGGGATTAAAACCTTACCGTAGTAGACCTTCAAAGGATATTCAAAAGCACAAACCCAGCTGGCCGGGCTTCTTGTTGTGGTCACTGAACCCTCAGAAGTGGTCTATGCAGGCTTGGGCAAGAGGCAGAGGACTGCGGTGTGAACCCCATTTCGCCTCTCGGTCACTGGGATCCTAGGAAGATCCCCTCACTTCTCTGAGACTCAACCCCCTCACATGGCAAATGGGGGTACGGATAACATTGCCCCCGAGGGCTGTTGTGCAGAAAAGTCAATTAGGAAGTAAATATGTCACACAGAGGTATCCTTCCTTTCCCTATCACATGCCTCATTTTATTCTCTTCTTGGTACTTAGGATTACTTAACCATTTTCTGAAAGCAGAAACTGAGTATCTCGCTCGCCGTGGTATCTTCAGCACCTAGAACAGTAACTGGCACAAAGCGCTTAATCAGAGCCTGTTGAATGAACGAACCAATATTAACACTCCTTTTGCCCAGATATGGATCGTTCTGGAGCTAATTTACATTTTCGTGTTTGCAACTAGAATCACAAGACCCCATGCTGCCTCCTGGAATCCACATCTCACACTTGGAACGAGGGTTGGTCTTGAGACTCGAGGAAAATGGCAGAAGTGATGGCGTGTCCCTTCCGAGGCGAGGTTACCATAAGCTGCAATTTCCACTCCTGCCGCTCTGTCACTCTCTTGCTCTGGGATCACTTGCTCTGGGGAAGCCATGTCATGCCCTAAGGAGAGACCCACATGGCGAGAACTGGCATCTCCCGCCGACAGCCGTGTAAGTGGGCTTGGAAGTGGGTCTTCAGACCCCGCCTTCAGAGACCACAGCCTCGTGTGGGACCCGGAGCCGGAACCCAGCAAAGCCACAAGAGGTCCCCAACATTCGGAAACTGTAAGAGATAATAAATGATTGCTGTTTCTAACTGCTAAGTTTGGGGGGTAATTTGCTACACAGTAATAGATAATTACCATGTTCCCACTAAATGGCCTCCAGATCCTTGGCTGGAGGAAAGAGATGAGCCTCCCCAGCCCAGCCTCCCCGTCCCAGGAGCAGGTAAAACGAAGCAGGGCCAAGATGCTGAGTTATAGGCAAACATGCCTTTAAGAGGATTTCTCTCTTTCCTTTGAAAAAATGACATCCATGGGTCTGGCATTGTCCTGAAGCACTTTGTCAAGCTCATTTCCTAGTACAACAGTGAATTTGGCTACAGCAGCCAGGTGGTGGGTCTTACGGCCCACGTGGTATCCAAAGAGGAAGAACCCCTGGACTACCAGCCCCAGTGAGAGCACAGCAAGGGGGAGGGCCTCCGCTGCTGGGGGGTCCTTGCCCACACACATCCTTCAGCGCACTGTTCATCTCCCTACCTTGACCCACTTTCCATCCCAGATGCCCTGGGATGTCCCAACAATAAAGTATGCCAAACCCAATGAAGGAAGAAAGGAAGGAAGGAAGGAAGGAAGGAAGGAAGGAAGGAAGGAAGGAAGGAAGGAAAGGAAAGAAAGAAAGAAAGAAAGAAAGAAAGAAAGAAAGAAAGAAAGAAAGAAAAGAAAAACGAAACGAAAAGAAGGAAAGGAAAGGAAGGAAGGAAGGAAATATCGCATCCATGGCCTCCGCATTTGACATGAGAAGGTCATCCTGGGCCATGGGGTTCCCTCTAGTGCAGAGATTTCACAGGCCCAATGAATGTGGAAAAGGGTTATCTTGCACAGATCCTTAATGCTTGTGGTCATCTGGAATTCTATTTTTAACTCTCTGCCAAACACAGCCAAGACCTGATTAGAACAGTAAAACAAGACTTTGCCAAAGCCCTTGGAAAAGAAACACACACACACACACACACACACAAAATAGAGAACACCACCCACTGAGAAAATTTGACTGATAAAGACCTATTTATCTTCACACTCTGAGAAGTGTTTCCTTCTTATCTTCACATCATCTGCCTCTTTGTAGCTACCAGAACTCAGGACTTTAGAGTACGTATGGAGAAATCTCAACACCTCAAAATTATGATTGAGCAGAGACTCTCCAAGTCCTATCTCCAGCCTACTTAGGTGCCTATTTCTAAGTTCCTTCTGCTTCCCTCATTCTCCAACACTGAGAACACCCAGACCATGAGGCAAGACTTGCACCCACAGGCCGTAAATCCTTCAATATCATACTATCTCTGCAACACACTCTTGAGCTCTGCCTCCTTATGGGATCAGAGGCTGGGCCACTTCCCCCCACCATCTCTACATCAGCTGCCTTCACTTGGGGAAACAACCCCTCACCGATATCCTAGGTTTTCTCCTCCACCTTTCAGCAAATAGAAAGGCCAAGGAATAATTGATGTGCCTAATGCCAAAGAGGACAGATGGCCAAACAGTCCTGGAATTACCTCTAGGAGGTCTCATGTCTAGTCAATAGCGGTTAGCATCTCCGTAGTACTGGGTGCTCTCTCCCACGGCTGTATACCGTAGGACTAGAACCTCAGAGACTGTCTAAATGGCCACCTACCCTGTGTTGGAACACCCACCCCACTGCAAAACCTTCTTGGGCTTTCCAAGTGACAGGATGCCTACCATCTCCCAAGGCCACTGTTCCCGTTATAGGACACCTCTAACATTACATAGCTCTGGCTCATACTGAAATAAAATCATGCACCCAATGTCTTCCAATATTGAGTGTGTCTCTGCCCTCTGGTCCCATGTGACGTTTCTTGTCCCTCTGCTCCATGGCAGGCCATGAAAGATGTGACCAGAGGGATCATACCGCCTACCTCCTCTCTTCCCCAACCACGCTTCCATGACATTGTCTCAAGTGCTTTCACTACATTATTCACTTCTATTCTGTTCTATCCTATTCTGACAATATTCCCTGTAATGTGACAAATCTAGACCTGCCCATCATCATCTAGGCAAGGTCTGGCCAGTGCAAAATAGAGCTGGGCTCACTTCATTTAAAGTTATCACCATAATTTTATTGTTAGAACCTAAGTTGACATCAACTTATTTGGAAACTACGTCACCGCGTTGGTTCACAATAATCTTGTGGCAAAAAATACAACCAAGCCCTCTGGCTCATTTGCTCATAAACCATTGTTAATTCAGGTACCACCTGCCTCCTAACCTTAAGAAACTCATGGTAGGCACCTGGCTAAGGACCATATGCTCTTCTGTGTCAAATTTCACTTCATTCATTTTAACCCGTAATGTCAGTTTTAAGAATTTTTTTCATGAAATATTTCAGACGTATTTAAAAAAGCATAAATGATAATATAATATCCACCCATCTACTCACAATCCTGCTTAAGAAAGAAAATAATTAGATCTGATAGAGCTCCCTGTGTCCCTTTCCCCGTGTTTTTCTTCAAAAGAAGCAACCTTTTGAATATGGTGCTTATCACGCCAACCCATTTCTTCACATCTACTTTATCATATTGTTTGTGTGTTTTTAAATATATGAATCATTTCAGATCCTGCGTACCCTTCTGAAACTTTCCTTTCTTCACTCAAAATCGTACTTTTTCTATTTAATCATGTGACATATGTAGCTGAAATTGGCTCATTGGGCCAAAGTCTCGACAAGTGATCTATTTGTTTTAAAGTTGACGGCCCTTAAGGTTTGTTTCCAAATTCCCCTATCACGAAAATGCCGTCATAGGGATCATTATACACGCTTCTCTCTGTCGGTGTCCAAGGGGATCTCCAGTGGTTTGCCCAAGAGGACTGCTGGATCACTGATTATGAACATCTCCTGGCACATAAATATTGCAGCTTGTTTCCTGAAATGATGGCGCCATTTAACACTTCTGTGGGCTGCTGGGAGAGAGGGCTCCATACCCTCACCAAAGGTCAGCAGGTATGGGGCTTGATTATTAGCCAATCCAATGGGCATAAAAAGGCTTCCCATTATTGTTTTACTTCTCCTTCACCTGCCACTTGTCTCTAATCTTTATCTTGCTAGCTGTTGACTCTACCTCCCCTATCCATATGGTACACTAATTAGAATGCTCTTGAACATGAATAACTACACAGTCAACTTAGGACTAGCTGCTTCTTCTCTCCACTCTCTCATCGTCAGCTTTGACCCTCTCCTGTCTCTTGGCGGCAAGGTAGCCGGCCCAGAAGGTCACACAAATGCACCTAAAGGCAGGCAGTTTATTCCTCCTCCTCTGTGTCTTTTTATCAGAGAGAAATACCTTTTCTAGAAGCCCCCTGACCAGACGTCCCTGGTTTCCCTTCATCTCATATTGGTTAGGATTGCATTCATACCCATGACTAAAGTGATAACGGGAAGGGAATAGAATTTTCATGGTCAGTTTAGACGAATCAACATTCACCCTTGGGGATAGAATGGTTCCCCTTCCTCTAAGCACATGGGGTGTAAGCTTTCCCTCCCAAATTTGGAGCTTTTCTAACAATAAAGTAGCCTGGGGACAATGGCCATTGAGAAGCAAGTTTAACTGGAGGAATTAGGTCCTTTAAGGCCGAAATGTAGAAACACTGAATTCTAGAAACATTCTGATCCTCCAGATCAACCACCGTAGGATTCTGGGTACCAAGACTGGCTAGGACTCCCCTAGTAAGAAGCAGCTGGAGGGTCGCCGCTCAGCCCCAGACCCCCTCACACCCATACAGACATTTTCATGTGCGTTGGATGGAGTTGGGGGGTGAGGGGACAGACAGGGGGATCACCACTCTGTCCTAGGAATCATGATCGTTTCCTTTGGTCCCTCATTCCCTCCCTTATTTCTATTTTTAATTTATTCACTGAATAAAAATAAAGAAATGGAAAATTGACTTTAAAAAATGCCTGCCTTCAATCCAGCATTCAGGAGGAAAGGAAAGCCGATGTCATCGGAGGGATGCAGGGTAGGGGTGGCGTGAGTGGGAACGGTGGAGAGGATTGTGTGTCTGAAGGCCGCTGGCTGCACAGGTCAGGGAGGAGACGTGAGCAGGGACTTTGAGGTGAGTAGATGGGGCAGAGAATCAGCTCCCCTATAGCCTGGGCCTGTGGCAGGAGACCTTGGCCTTTTCTTCTCTTTGGACTTTTCCAAACCCCTAGAAGACAGTAGACACTGTATAGAACAGAGTGATGAGGTCCAAGGCCCTCTCAGCCACTTGTGTTTTGGAAAAGGGAAGTATGGTGCTCCTACGGTCCAGTCCACCAGCCGGAAGTGACCGGAAGTGAGAGTTGTGAGTTGTGCCGGAGCTCAGCTATGTCCCCCATCGGGTTGGCATCTGCAGGCATCTCTGGGGACCTGCGGGCTGACCTAACCTGACCACCTACGAGCCAGGCCCCCTTCGTGCAACAGGCAGGTGCCAAGCCCATGTTACTCAGGCAATGAGAAGTCCCCCCAAAGGCAGGAAGCTGGGAGCAAGGCAGGGAAGGAAGAGAAATATTGTCAGGGAAAAGAAAATGGGACTACCATTTTTAGAAGCAAGTCGGGCCTTCTGGAACTAAGTGTCTGTGACAGTGGCCCAGGGCTATAGCACAGGCTCGCTGTGATTTTACCTCACCAGTCGTGAGCCACACCACAGCCGCACGAAGCTAAGCACTGGTCGGTTGTCCTGGACTAATCAAGGTGTACATTTCAAAAATCCTAGGAGCCACTCTGGTGATGAAGTCACCCTTCTCAGAGCCCACAAACCCCAGGAGTTTCTTGGCCTTCCAACTGATGAAATGCTGACTGCTCTAACTTTTTCAACATGGAACTCTCTGGATGTCGCCAACTTCAGTGTCTTCCCCTCCTTTCTGCACCTATTGTTAGAGTCAAAGAATTTCTAACTTTTCCCTGAAATCTCCTTATATTACAAGCCACCACTGGAAGCATAAGGGGTGCCTGTTTCCCACCCCAAGCCCCATTCTTCTTCCTCCAAGGATCTCCCTTCCTCATACACAGTGCCCGTCTTTCCTCAGGATGTAAATTGACAGAAATGTTTATTACTTTTGCTTGCCACCCAATTCTTTCCAAACTCTGGCTCCTCCCATTTTGCTTATGGTTTTTGAGGTTGAGATTTGTCTGATCCAGAACCTCAAATAAGTGTGAAGGCCATTTTCTCGAGCACTTAAAAATATGAAATTTCGTGTAGAAATAAAATCTCTGTTGGTACCTCTGTCCTCTGAGACCAAAACCAGAGATCCTTTCAAACTGGTACCAGAGGCCAAACGTTTTCCTGGGTGCTGATTCATTCCTCATCAGCCATATCAGTGATTAAATATTTACGTGCCAGGGAGTCTGTGATTAAATATTTATTTCCAGCCAGTCTGCTATGAAATATTTAAGGGCTGGTGAGGCTGAAGTGTGCAACTTCCAGCTCAGAGCAAGAAGAGCCCCGTCAAAAGCCGGACGTTAGATGATGAAGCAGGTGCATGAAGACAAGTTGATGAGTAAGTGTGCCGAGTGCACTTGAACTCGGACGCCCCCGGCTACCCAGAACTGAGACTGTGCACAGCCACACTGGGCTGCCCTACGTGTGCGTGATGATTCACCCACACAAACTTACTGTGTGCATGTCACAGATGGTAACACTGAGGCTCAGAGCGGTGGAAGGAATCACCCCGGATTTCGGGGTCAGCGAAGAGCGCCATTGACTAAGTTCTTCCCATCTAAGCAGGAATTGTTGGTTTTTTTTTCTGCCCAGAAAGAACAAAGAATTCTTGTGCAGCCTTTGTACTGGTGAGAAATCATTGGCTCTAGTCTTTCAAATGGAGGGAATTTAAAACAGGCAATTGGTTACAAATAATGTAGGAGGACTGGAAGATCAAATAAGAAAACAAGGTGGCGTTGGTAGAACTAAGAAAAGAAGCAGGTAACTACTAGCACCTTCCTGGGCCAGGGCTCAGAGGCCCGTTCCTGCTGCTGAGGTCCTACTGATGCTGGCTGGTTGGCTCTGGAGCCATCAGAGGTGTCTTCTCAGCTAGGCCACCGCTGCTGAAAAAGATGCTGACTCTTGCCGGCCAGGGCCTGGAGCTTCCCCACGGGTGACTGCCTCGGACAACCATTAGTTGGGCCTTTGCTTCCTGCCTCGTGCTCTGTCTGCACCCGGCAGGCTTGCCTTTCCATACGGATTGTCTTGTCTTTGTTCCTCATCATTTCTCATGCATTCTTTTTATCTCCCTGGTGGAGAAAAGTCATAAGGAGAATAACTCATCTCCTATATTTTATAGTTCATACGGTGTTTTTACACCCATTATCTCCACGACTGAAAGTTCAGGCATAGCAAGGTTGAGTGACTTGCTCAAGGCTACACAGTGGAGAACCTGCATAGATATAGTATAGCCGATGCCTAGAAAATCCTGTTGAATAAATTAACAATGGGAAAACGAATGGGCCATGGTCATCATTCATAAAAACCAGGGATAGAAGTATTAGTTGAAGTTCAACAGGAGAAAGACTTCGTGGGCAGAGAAACAGACGGGGTTGATGAGATGGAACCCGGTAGGGGGAATGTTAGTTTCTCCAAGTGGCTCCCAGAATCTACAGACAATGGCACATCAGCCTATTTTAAGATCAAGCAGAAGGAAAACTCTAATTACAGAAACCCCTGAAAGTGGGCTATTCTTTCTAGAATCCCTGCGTCTTGCCCATCAGCCTGGCACAGTCATGACCTCCTTGGCTTTTGGGAATATCAGCCCCAGTCCAACTGCTCCATGGATCCCACCAGGTTTCTGACTGTCCATGTCCCATTGCCCTTGTCACCCCCTGTCCCCTGCATCTCCGTCCTCAACAACGTGTCCTTTCTCACCCTGCCTCTCCTGGGCATCTGCCTTCCCCAGCTCTGCCCCCACACACACACCCACCAGCTCCCACTGTTACAAAAACAGACAGAGCCCACTGGCCCTATTTCCCCGATCCCTAACCCAGGGTGACACTCCAGGCAAACCACCGCATCGTTCTCTTTCTCTTGCTGTTTAGGGCCTGCTCTCTGCTGACTTCATAGCTCTTGTTCTGAGACAAGGGGGAAGATGTGCAGTCTATTACCCTTATAAACCAGCTCCTTTCTTCCTCTCTCTGCCATTTAAAAGGGCCTTTCTATTTGACTGAACAAGAAAAGGAACTCTAAGAGGGGAATTAACATTGTCCCCATTATATTGTCCAATTAACACTTGTCCCGTCAAAGGCTGAGTAGGAAGCCGGGAGCCTTGGTCAATGAGAACTTTTAATCCCTCAGGTAAATGCAAAGTCGCATTGAACACGATCAAAGGGCAGATCTCAATATATTCTCTCCCCGAGCCCCTTCCCTCCCCCCTCATGCATAGGACTGTATGAGGCTGCTAAATTCTGGATTGAATGAGTCTCAACCTTCCTTTGTGGCCACGTTGGGTGAAAGTGTGGGGGATGGTCGATCAGACATTTAAAAACTCACATCAAGGCTCTTAATTACATTCAAGACAAAGACACCAACACAGACATGCTGAAGTAATGACAACCCAACCATCTTCTTTTTTAAAAACCTATTTCCTCTCGGTAGGTACTAGGCCCAGCACCATTATTAACAAAGTAAATTATGCAAATAATTAATCCTTTAGAAGGATGGAATTTGGAGGTCAGCTTCTTCTTTGGATAAAATGCCGGCGTTCGCTGAGATCTGACCCAGGAGAAAGCGCCGGGCAGATCGGCGGGGGGCTGGAGCTGGAGGGCAGGGCCAGGCAGGGACTTGGGGACACTTGGTGGCCTCTTCCCCATGTCCTGCCAACGCACGTCACACAGTCGGTGCTTAACACTTATTTACACGTGAAGATGTCGGGGAAAGTGATTCACTTAAGGATTCGTTTGAGACCCAGAACCCTGCAAAAAGATTCAAACTGGTTTCCCAAGAGGAATGATTAATCTAGGTGAAAGCAAAGGGAGGCATGGCACGTGGGAGCCCAGGGGGAGCTCATTCAGAGACGTTCCTGCCGGCCACTCCGGCCCAGTTACTACTGACGGTCCCCGGCGCTGACGAGCTGTGCCCCGCTGCCAAGTCTGCATGGTCCAGAGCCTATCGACTTAAATACACTTAAAAAGAAGAATGCAGTGTGAACAAATGGAATGGCCTGTAGCAAGCCCGTATTAGGAGGTCGCACTCCTCGCCCTCGCCTTCTGGATCCCCAGCCTGGTCAATGCCTTTATGACGAACGACGCCGCGCGATATCAAGCAAAGAGGTCATCAGCCCGAGATCTGCCCTTGTCCAGTTCTGCGGAGCAGACCAAAGGACAGACAGGTATCATACAGCCAGTTCTGGAGTAGAAGCCCTCGGTGACTGGGGGAGGGGGTGTGGCTTGGGGTTCAGATGTTTCGAGAACCTCAGCAAACCCGTAACAAAATGTCAGTGATCTCACCGCACCCCGCCCCAACCCTGGCTGGGGGCCGGGCTGTCCCCTGAAGCTTTGAGCCAGAGCCACAGTGACCAAAAGGGAAGCCCTGCATCCACTGAGGTTACCAAGACGTGAGCTTTGATGTCAAGCCAGCCAGCAAGGAGAGCAGAGAGAAACGGCCCTCCGGTACTTGTAATGTCGTGCCCGCTGACCACCCTCCCGGCACTGACACCAGCACGTAAGCATCCTCAGTATTTCACCCTTTTGAGGATTTTTTTATCCACGTGGCTCGTTTAGCCTGGAATGCTTTCTCCCCACTGGGGTCACACCCTCACTTCCTCCAGGCTCCTCTGCAAACATCGTCTTAGCAGAGAATGCTTTGCCTGTTCCATTCAAAAGCCAGGACACACACATTCCTGTCACCTTCCACACCCACCGCTACCCAGCTCTGCTATGGTCCCTCGTCTGAGCCATCAGGGAACACAATATATCTCCATATACTTGTTCTTTCTCTGTATGTGGCCCCTTCTGTTTTGCCATGGTCTGGAAGGCTACGTTTCACTGTAGGTGGGCATGAGGTCCTTGTTGGATGATCAAGGTAGGGGCAAGACTAGTGACCCACATGGTGGGGCGGGATAGAGAAGCACCAGTGCACTTTGCCTGGAAGGGAAGATCAGCTTGAATTAGCATGGCAGGAGGGCTTCCTGGAGAGGGGGTAACTCTCAGTGAGCATTGAGGGTCAGGAAGCACTCTGATCGTAAAAATGATAATTAGGGTGACCATATAATTTATCGCCCAAAATAGGACACTTTGGGAGTGAAAAGAGAGCTATTAATAATTACACTGGGGCAACAAGCATAAAATGGGACTGTCCCAGGCAAATCAGAATTTACGGTCGCCCTGGTGATGATTAACTAGTAAAAGAGACGCCTCCCTTGAAAGTGGACATGGCTGCGTTGTGTTCTGAGAAGCAGCCCGTGGAGGCCCCTACGGCCATCCCCTGTGGATAGGGAGGGTCTGTCCTGAAAGGAGCGGACGTCCACATGCAGCCTAAGAAGAGGTAGGCCTCACCCGGGACCCTCTGATGTGGAATCGGGTCTTGAGCACAGAGCAGACCGAAGTGCTTTCCACTTAGTTCAAAGTTCTCCAGGCCTCGTCTTCTCAAGGCCTTATTTTAAGTCCAGAAGAGCTCCTGGGGAGGCACTGAGACAGAGCCCTGGGGACCGTGCACTGAGGTGAGAGGTGACCTTCTAGTACTAGGAAGCGAGCTGGCTCTCAGGTACGACACTGACCCAGTACAGAATTTTCCCTCTTGTTGCGCCAGAGACAGTCAAGCATCTGACTCTAACCGCCCGGCCTCCAGTGTCTCATGTCGCGGGGAAACAGTGGTTTGTCCTCAACAGATCAGGGAATAAAGGGGGAAATAGGTGATTTGTAGGCCAAGAAGAGTCCTCAAAAAGAATTAATAAAACAGCTCTTTGGGGAGGAATTTTCAAACTGTTTTCTTAGCCTATGAAAAATTAAATCAGATGTTCTGATTCTTATCGGTAGAACTTAATAAAACTAAAGGATCTCGGGTTTGACCAGGAGTGGGAACCCAAGGGGGTGCCTTCTCTTCCTCTGTCTCATCCCCTCCCCACCGAGGGGCTCCCATGAAGTCCTTAATGATGCTCCAAGGAGACCCAACCCTACAGTGTGAAGGGTTTGAAGACCTAACCCTACAGAAGCCCCAGGTCCTCATGGAGCCAAAGTGATCAGAGGAGAGGGCCAACGAGGCGTGGAACTTTTTAAATCTCATTTTCTTTCACGGCACTTTATTTTTGTTTCATTTCTTATTTTTGACCTTTCCATGATGTCCCACAAAGTCTGTGATGGAGACAGAACATTGCCGGGAAAATCTATCAGCTGATCCCAAGTCCACAGAGCCCAGGGTGCCACATACACACAGTGCCCTGTCCACAGAGTCACCCAGTGGTCTGGGCAGAGACAGCCTCTTGTGCCTTGACCCTCTGTCATCCATGGCCGAGCACCACCTCCCTGATCACTCTGAAGTCAGGACCACAAAGATCTTCAGTGTTGATTCCATCCTGAGAGCTGAGAGCAGCTCCTCATAACAGCGTGCCCTGGAACCCCTGCCCAGGACTCGGAGTGAAACCAGAAAGGCACATGGGGCACAGATCCAAGGAGACATCATTCTCCACAGAGCTAGTACCTAGGTGTGCCCCAGTGGCCTCCCTTGCCTTGTCCCAGTCCCAAGAGTGGGCTCCAAATTTCCAGACCCGCCAGAGAGAAGCATCTAGAAGACACGTTTTTGTTCGTGTTTGAACCCTCTTCACTGAATCATACTGATGAGTTACCTTGCTAAGGAGCCTTCTCCAAGGGTGAGCGGGGGAAGCCATGAGGGGGAACCGAACACCCATCCGACTGCGTTTGCACAAAGAAAGTCGTGTCTGCAGACCTGTGGCATTTATAATGGACTGTCACGTGCACACAGCGAGCCGGCAACGTGGGTCCTCAAATGCCAAGTGGAAGAGGCCAGGCCGAAGGAGACATTCAGTTTTCTGATCCAGCTGTTTCAAAAGACTCACAATTTTCCCAAAGCCGCAAACAAAGATATCAGCGTGAAAAATGGTTTGAAAGAAGACAGATCATAATTTGGGAAGTCGGGCCCCTTAGCCATGCCTTTAGGGGTCCACGCTTTTCTGAAATGAGCCCTATGTCCCCAGCAAAATCAGCAGCAGCAGCAGAAAGGCAACCAGATGTAAGAACCCCAAGGTGCTCGGGGCCTCCATGCCTTTCTCCTTTCCCCCACACAGCGTAGGTGAGACAGAGCTATGCGTGGCTGGACTGCCCACTCTGAACCCCAGCCCATCCTTCCCTAGCCGTGTATCAAGTTATTTCCCTGCCCTGGGACTCAGTTTCCCCATTTGTCAAATGGAAACGTAGCAACCCCGGACTCCCTGTGGTGCTAAGAGGGTGACAGGAATACATTTACATATGTAATGCCGTTCCCCTGTACAGAGGATGGTTGAAAAAGTGTGGGCCACCCCCTGGAAGAAGTGGCTGTGGTATTTATCATCACCCTTTTACACTCAAGGTGGCGGGGCTGGAGGTCATCGGCCAGTGAGCGGTGGAGCCAGCCTGAGGCCGAGATCTGGCTGGCATTGCACTCCCGCCAGCAGCCCTCAGCTGGGAAGCCAGTGCTCCAGACCTCGCTGTAAGTCTTCTCTTCAGACCCTGGAGGGCCCAGGAGGAAGACAGGGCAGTAACTAAAATTCCCAGTCAACAGGCAGGAAGACTGATCCACAGTCCACCGGGGGGCCTTGGTCTGAGCCCTGTCAGGTGGGCCAGGCCTGTCCCCCCAGCTCCCCCCCTGCAGCACCCCTGCTAACACACCAGCCTCGGAGAGCCCCGCCCTCCCCCTTCCCAAGCACATTCACCACGGCGCCCAGGATGGTCAGCTCCATGTCTCCCAACCAGTTAAGAACTCCTGGCCTCACCATTAGTAAGAGGCCTCACTGGACTGGAGTTTGCTGGGCCCCATGATCCAGCCCCTCCCCATGTCTGAGGCCCCTCCCCTTGTGCGAACACGCCCCTTTCAGCTCAGACAGTGACCTTGGGGGGGGGGGTGGTTGCTGAGAATCCCCACTTCCTCAGGAGGCGCGAACAACAAATCTGATCCCTTCTTCTCCTGCTTGCGTGAGACACTGGAGGGCCCGGGAGGTGAAGGCTTGGCAGAGATGGCACAGGGTGCCAGGGAAAGGATGAGTTTCTAACCAGTCCCCTGGTCCCCGAGCTCCAGCCCAACCCAGCGAGTGACACCGGCTCACCCTTCTCTCTCCTGGGCTCCTCTGACCCAGTACTTCCTCCCCGTCACCCTATTACCCGACCCCACCCCCTACACCAGATCTCCTGTTTCTGCAGAAGGTCTTCTTCTCTAGGGAATTGGGGTATTTAATCTGATCACTTTTTTTTTTTTTTTTAAGATTTTTTAAATTTATTTGACAGACAGAGATCACAAGTAAGCAGAGAGGCAGGCAGAGAGAGAGAGAGGAGGAAGCAGGCTCCCCGCTGAGCAGAGAACCCAATGTGGGGCTCGATCCCAGGACCCCAGGATCATGACCTGAAGGCAGAGGCTTTAACCCACTGAGCCACCCAGGTGCCCCTTTCTCTACCTTTTAAACACCGTCATCTCTGCACATAGGATACCAAAGATAGGTCAAGGACCATCTCCAGGATTCACCAGAAAGGGAAAAAGAACCAATCACACAGGAACAGAACACATAGCAACTGGAACATACGGCTACCCTTTGTCAAGGGGTGTTATTTCTACCCTCCTTATTATGATCCCAGGGACCCCTCTGCTGCTGCGAGCTACACAGAGTACTGGTATGAGTTTGAATGGGGGAGAGACGTGGGTTAATGGGTGTTCTGGGAGGTCCTTGGGGGAGGGCCAGGGCCGGCCCGTAGAGCGCAGAACTTGGGCCCTGCCCTAGAAACCCTTGGGTCAGATATAGAGCGTGTGTACCCCTTCCCCACTGCTTCACCAGGGGCACACCCAAGGGGTCCCATCTCTGCTGTCCTCTTTTTTCCCGAGAGTAATCCCTTTCTTTCCATTGTATTTTAGAGTCTTGGGCTAATAATAATAATCCAAGCCAATTGGCTTTCATTCAAAAGGCAATAGTATCGATTGAGAGTAATTAATTCAATGTCATTTAGTGGGTGTTTTTGTTTAAGTAAACTTTTCTGAATCTTGTCGGGGGATAGTGATGACTTCCACACAAATCCTCACCTCCAAAAGCTTGGCATTCTGTGATTCTGTGGAAATTCAAGGGAGGATTCTGATCTGCCAGAGAGATCATAGAGTACTTCCTGGAGGAGGTGTTTCTTTAGGAAAAGCATTGAAAGGAAAAAAAAAATTTATATATATATATATACACACATACACACACATACAAGAGGGAAAATATCTCCAGGCAGGAGAAAGCTCAGGAAGAAATGCCACAAGTCTGGAACACAGGAAAGATTTTCCAAAAGCTGTGCCTAGACCAGTTGGCTAGGAAACAAGAAGTGTGATAAGCTGTTGGGGTTAACATATGCGAAATCTTCTTCCATGAAGTGCACTGATCTTGCAAATGTTAGCTGCCATTTGAAGCCTGGGAAGGCCAGCAGAGGCCTCGTGAGAAGCTTCGACTGGCCCCCCTCCCACCAGAAGGGTATTCCCGGTCCACTCGGAGCTGGTGGGGGCCTTCGGCAGGAGGCTGGTCGGGTCACACTGTGGCTGGGGAGGGGCCTTCTGGAGGCCAGCTGGCGGGTGGGCTGGGGAGAGAGGACACCAGAATGCAAGTGGCCACAGCAAGAGCTGAGGGAGTCCTGACCCGAGGCAGGAAAGAGGACTCGGAGTGGGAGGGGAGAGGGTGCGGGCCGGGCCGACTCGGCGTCAAGCAGCGAGGACGCGGTGCCTGCCGGGAGGACGCGGAGGGCCGCAAACACCCCCTCCCCACTTCCTGCCGTTGCTACTCAAGGGACTTTGGGCCAAGGTCTGCGCCTCAGTTTCTCCTTAGGGGCACTCACCCGTCGAAGGCTTACCTTCGAAGGCTTCCAAGCTCCTGTGACGCACCTTTCATGAAAACCGAAAGCAGATTCTTCCTGGCAACTCATGGAAAGAAGGAATCAAAAAGGGAAAGAGTCTATTCGTCACTTCCACTCAGAACTTACTCTTGTTAAAGCAAGCGGCGGAAAGAAAGTGAGAAAAGAGGGGCCAGAATCCAAGACAGTCTGTGCCGTTGTTCAGCTGGGTTACAAGGAGCTGACGTTCTGTGGGAGGGACACGAGACTGGAACGTGTCTCCCTCTCTGTGACTGGCTGACGCCATGCCCTGGTGTGACGCAGGGAGCTGATGAGACATTTCCAGATACCGTTATCCAGACCTGGAGCAAGCGGCCGAGGCCCCGTGGGCCCCTTGCGACCGCCGAGGAAATGGGTGTCTCCTTTGCAGGACTCCCAGCAAGTCCCTGAGTTTGCCGGAGAAGAATTCTTCTTTGTCAGCCAAGTTTGCAAAGAAAAGGGGCAGTCCGTCCACCTGGGGAAAATGGGCACGATGCCAGCTGGAAATCAAAGGACAGCCAAGGTTGCTGACCTGGATGGTCCAGGACTGACCTTGAGCATTAGCAACCGGAAGCGGGGTCGATGGGGATCCTGGCTCCACAACCCTCCAGCAGTGGGATCCCAAGTGGGTCACACAAAACTGTCGAGCCTCAGCTGCTTCTTCTGCAAAATGGGCATGATATGTGCTATGCTGTAGGGCTATTGGGGACATCAAAGGAGGTAGTGATACAAAAGTGCCTTGGGATTCAAAAAAGCTGTTCCTACGGGGACATTATTTTGATGACAATTTGCTCCCCAGGACATTAGCGTTTTAGCAAAGAACATCCCTCAACCTCCCCCTAACGCGCCCCAAATAAGCTGGAAATCCTGTTTGTAACCTACTTACATCTTAGGAAGTGGATTCCCATCCATCCTTCCATGAGTAATAGCAGTGTGAACGGTGACGTGACTTACCCCTTCAGCATTCGCGGGGTCCCCGCTATGTGCCAAGCATGGCTCCAAACACTTGAGATGCCCCAGAGGAAAGAGTGGTTCTGTCCTCATGGAGAGGACCCACAATAACACCATCAGAGGGAACGTGACAAGTGCCAGTGAAGGGAAGGCCGGAGCGCCTGGGCTTAAGCTCATCTTGGGGACCCGAGTTGGCCTTGGAGGGTGGAAGCAGAGGCAAGGAGAGGTCTGGAGAGAGGGAACTGCTCCTGGCAGACAGATAGCCTGAATTCAGAACCTGGGTCACCCCAGTCTGAGTGGCCACTAGTCAGGAGGCCAGCGCCCCCCGGGACCAAACAAGATGGCTTGCCATGTGTCTGTGTATGCAGGCAGGGACTAGCCTCTATAGCTTCCTAAAACCCTCAAAAGAGCCCATTCTATGTCCCATTCTGCCTGCCCTTCACGGTCAGGAACAACTTCAGGCAGACAGGTGCACACCTTCCCCTGGGGGTGACTGTCCTGCAGGCCCCTTCCCTGTTGGGGGAGGAGCCCGGCCACGCTCAGAGCCTCCCTCCCCCCCCCACCCACACTCAGAGCAAACCCTGCTCACAGGGGGCAGGGGTAGGTGAGGAGGGTGCATGGGAGGGGTTATGCCAGGGTCACTAATGGGGAGGAGCGTTTCTCATCAGAGCCCCTTCCCTAAGAGCTCATCGATTATTCATGGCCATTAAGAGGCCAAACTTCCTTCTAAGGGAGGGACCCATGGCTTGGAGGGCAGCCAGCCAGGCCAGCAAAGGAAGCCTGGGGACAGCCCCAGCAGGCGGCGCGAAGTCCCCATCCTGGGGGTCACCAGGGGTGCGAGGCGGCCTCGGAAGAGCAGGGAGCAGGCCCTGGTCGGGCCAACTGGCAGCCTGCTCCCGCGGGCACGCATGGAGGCGGCGGCCTCGGCCTGCTGGCAGATGTGTTCATCCACTAAATAATTCACGCCCTCCAGGAAATGGACCGCGGAGATGCCAAAGCCATTAGAGGCTCCGCTGGTGGGGGAAGGGGACGCAGAAGAGAAGACAACCCGGAGGCACGAGCCGCCCTGGCCTCTCATGGCGTTGCCGGGTGCACCATGCCCAGCGCTCACCGGACCCTCGTGGGGACCCGTGTCTCCCAGGCCAGCAAAACAAGACTCGGAGAGGTGCAGGGAGTCGGCATGAGGCTGCAAGCCTGACGCTGTTCAAGTTCAAACTCAAGCCAGGCCTCCTGATGCTCAGCCTGTCCTTGAAGCAGGAGAAATCTCACTAAGAAATCAAGCACCTGGTGTCCTGTTCATCGCTCCTCCTGTGTGAGACCAGATGCTCGGCTCCCTCCGCTCTCAGGCACTCTGTACTTGGGTCCCCACTGGACACACCGGGCGGCAGACTGTCCCCCCTGGGGACCCAGCCACTAGAACACCGAATGGGCCCAGACTGCGACCAGCTGCATCCACGGAGAGCCTAATGTCCGGGGAGGAGTGACTTGTCCTAAGTCCTGTGCCGAGGAACAGAACGGGATGCAGGACCCAAGACATCAGATTCTAGGTCCTTTCCTTTTTAGGATGTGGCCTCCAGTCTGCTTTCTAAACCCTATTTAGGACATCTGGTTAGTGTTTCTAACCCAAGAAGCAAGGCTTGGACCTTTGCCTTCCAGGACCCGAGAAGATCCCCGCAACGACCTACACAAAACCAGCGCACCAGGGACCATCTGAGACCCACACACTTAGCTGGATGAGAGAGAAAAAGCTCCCGCTAAAAACCAAGCGCTCGAGCTGACCCCCACAAGAGAAAGACAACGCAAGGCCAGAGTGGCTGCAGATGAGTCGCAGGCCGTGCACTTGCCCGAGGTGTATTGATCGTTTCCCAGAAACTAGGTCAGCCCTGGGAAAGGGTGTCAGCGCGCGAGCCTCCGCGTGCGGTTGCTCCCGCCGCCCCTGCGGCCTCCGGAGAGTGGGCCGGGCCACACCACAGGTGTCACACTCCTAGGGCTACCAAACGCAGTCCCACAAAGCGGGGCCTTGTAGCCTGAAAACAACAGAAATTACTGTCTCCGTTCTGAGGGCCAGAAGTCCGAACCCAAGGTGTTGGCTAGCCACACTCTCTTTGAAGTCTCTAAGAGAGGACCCTTCCTTGTCCCTTCCGGCTTCTGCTAGTCTCAGCTCTCCCTTGTGGGTCTCTGGGGCCACACTTCCCTCTTCCCATGAAGATACCAGTCATCTGTGGAATAGGAGCCTCGACTTCCCTACCGCATCTATAGTGACTCCATTTCCAAACAAGGCCAAACTCTAAGGTACTGGGGTCAAGGACCTCGACATATCTTTCTGAGCAGCACAATGTAACCCATCATACCAAACCAGATAAAAAATATTGGTGATGGAAGGGGCACCTGGGTGGCTCAGTCCATTGAGCATCTGCCTTCGGCTCAGGTCATGATCCCAGGGCCCTGGGATTGAACCCTGCATGAGGCTCCCTGCTCAATGGGGAGCATTGAGCATTGAGCTGTTTCTCCCTCTGACCCTCCCCTCCACCTCGTGTTCTCTCCTTCACTCAAATAAACAAATGAAATCTTAAAAAAAAAAAAAAAAAAAAAAAGAATGAACGAATGCAAGGAAGCAAGCTTTGCTTGCTGTGGCTCAGATGTTTAAGCCTCTGCCTTCAGCTCAGGTCATGACCCAGGGTCCTGGAGTCGAGCCCCACATTGGGCTCCAGCCCACTTCTCCCTCTCCCTCTGATGCTCTCTGTTTGTGCTTTCTCCCTGTCAAACAAATAAATAAATAAATTCTTTTTAAAAAATTCTTGGTTATGAGGATTGGGCAAGAAATGGGTTCATTCTGTCTCCTGCCACCGTCAGACACTATCATCGTCCCTTTGACTGAGGAGCACATGCCTGAGAAAGAGCCCTAGAACTATATTCCATCACTACCAGCTTCTGAGAATCCTGTTAGCAAATAACCTACCCATGCAAGGTTTTATAAGGTTTTCTTTTGCTCATAGCCCAAATGATAACATCCCTTTAATTCAGCAAATATTTACAGAGCAGCTACTAAGTGCCAGGGCATGTGCAGAGCATTGGAGATCCAAGAATTAATAAGATGCTGCCCACTTCCGTGCAGAACTCAGACTCTAGAGGAAGAAGCATTCGAGTCCATGGATAATTACACCACAGAATGATAAATGTTGCAATAAAAGGGAGTCCCAAATGCCATAGGGTACAGAACAGGAGAAGCAAATCTCTGCGTGGCCTTCATCACTCACACGACCACGCTCTCTAGCTGTCTGGCCCATAATAGATGTGTCCCCTCCAGTACGAACACACAAGTCTGGGTCTCCTTTTGACAATAACAGGTGGCTTACTGAGGAATTGCATGGTACTCTGGGTGGGTAATGAGGCTCGAAAGCTCCCTCCCAGAGCCTTCAGCATCTCACACCATGGAGCCAGAGATGAAAGGGGACAGTTTGGGCCAAGCAGCCCACAGTCGCCCTGAAAACCACCCAAGCAACACGGCCTTATGGTGCCCACTTCCCTCTTGGCCACAGCAGGTCCTTGTATCCCCGGGACATTGAAAGCTCTCGACGTGCTTCTGCCATGAGGATCACACAACCCCCAGGGCAGACGCGCAAGGGGCTGGAGACAACCACACGGAGCGGAGGCTCGGGTCTGAGATTCCATGTCATCCTGTGGGAAGGACTGCGTCTCGCCAATCCCTGGCAATGCCACCCAGGTGACAGCTGCAGCAATGACCGTGGGTGGCAGCCCATCCTATAGACATTTTTATAGGAGGTGACAGCTTTCCTACTGCACAGCCCATATCTCATGGGAGGCAAGAAGCAGCTGGACAACCACAAAAGGACTTTGATGTCAATGTCAATTCTCTAGACCATGACCAGTCAGTTCTCGGGGAGGGGCAAACAAAGAGCCAATAACTGCCTGAAAAATGTCCAATCTATCTCCACCGCGGGGAAATGTTAATTAAAGCAACAATGGGTTATCAATTTGCCTTTTATTAAAATAGCAAAAAGGTACACGCAAGATGCTACTCAACACAGGAAAGAGACAATGGGGTGAGAAGTTATCTTTCATTTGTAAAGGGGGAAAAGTTAGGGTACCCTTTCTCGGAAAAGAAGACATTTGGCAATACAAACCAGGTTGCTTTAAGAATGCATCAACTTGGCCTCTCTCAAGCCATCTTAATAACTAGAATGTGTTTTCTACAGAACAGTGGCTCTCACGGAGCTACTCAGAATAGCACCAAATAGTAAAGAGTATAAATGCCCAGCGAAATGGGGGAAATTAAATAAATAATGGCACTTTTGAAAGATGAAATGTACGAAGTCACTTAAAATTACATTTTTAAGACAATGTCATAAATGAGAAAACATTTATCTTAAAAGAAAAAGTGAAAAGAGCCACAGAAAATTACACCTACCCCTTGATACCAGCTCTGCAAAGAATGCATCTTAAAAGGACTGGAAAGAAATACACAAAAGCAATTCACGATGACTACATCTGCTCATTGGATTACAGCTTAGGTGAGAAATTTTTCTTCTCTATAAATTCCAAATTTCCTTCAGTACTTCTACATTAGCATTCCAGTTAGAAAAATATTTACAGCACTTTACCTCGTTTCAGAATATAGACATGTGGGTTCATACGTCTCACTATATGGAGGTACGGACAGGACTCAGTTACAGGCCAAACGAAGAATATTTGCATAATGAAAGAGAAGATGGTGGTAATTTCAAAGTTGTCACTAATGGCGTCACACGTCTTTGTGCTCAGTTGTGCTCCGTTGGCATAACCATCGTTTTAAATCTTTGGCTGCCTTAGGGACAACTAAAACATTGCTTATTTTTCAATGCCCTGTTCAAGTATCATCTCTTACTGGAAGACTCCATGGAAAATTGGCCCATGGGGCCGGCCTGCCCCTTGAAAGGCTCTCGGAAGGCGTACACAGCATATCTCACTGACACTCTACTGTTTGCTTCTTCCCTTCTGTGCCCACATCATCACTTTGCTAGATTCTACGCTCTTGGGAGCAGATGGATATGCCAAGGTGAACCCTTATGGCATAGCAAACCACCCAAAACTCTGTGACTCAAAATCACAATTCTAGAATTGTCTGAGGGACCGCAAATGGTTGTCTGTAGCCGAGCTCACTCCTATGCCGATGGTTACGCTGCCAGGCTGACTTAGGGCTCTCTCCGTTGACTCAATGTATCTCTGCTCATGTAGTCTAACCTCCAACCAGCTGACCTGGGCTATTTCTCATGGTGGAGACAGGCTGCAAAGAGAGTAACCAAAAGCACACGGGGCCCTTTTGAGGCTTGGGTTCAGAATGGGCCTACCAGCCCCTCTGCTCAAGTTTATTGGCTGAAGCAAATCGCCAAGCCAGCCTAGATTCCAAAGGTGGGAAATGAGGCCCCTCCTCTTAATGAAAGAAGCTGAAAAGGTACGTGGCATGGATACAGGAAGGAAATAGCAGGGGCCATCGTTGCCATGGAGGTTCGATCTGTTTCAATTCGATATTGTGCCCCTTCACTTGCCTGGTGATAATGTATGCACCAACCACTTCACTGATTGCTAACAGCTTCATTCCCACTTCTTCCCCCCTCTATTCTGAATTGCAGGAGGTTGGAAGCCTGGAAACTAGATGCAAGCCCAGATTCCCTTGCCAGATGGCTTCGGATTTGGTTCTGCCAACAAGAGGCCCTGCCAGGAGATTGAAAGGCAGGAGGAAGAGAGAAGCCGCTTTGTTTTTCCTACTTTTGCTTATAGCAACAGCGAGAGAAGCAGCAGACAGACGTGGGCTCTGGTGTTTCTGCTCAGGTAACACAGCTCCACTGGCAATGACCAGCAGGTAAGGGACGTGCCAGCAGCGCGATGCTGACAGGCTCTGGCTCCCGGAGCGGCAGCAGCCTATCAGCCATCCTGGTGACGTGGCCCCCAAGGGCTCTGACTCCAGAGGCACCGTACAGCAGCAGGCACGGCCATGGGCCCTCAAGATCCCATGGGGTTAACAACATTGGGCTCCTGACTGCCTAGAAGCAATGCGTTTTGCCACGGCACCAGCAGCCACACCAGCACGCCAGTGCCATGAAGTCACGGACTCTGGGCAACCCGCTCTCCAAACTGGCCTCCTAAAGTTTGTTATCTGGACATTTGGCCAAATGGCGTGCGAGCAGGCGGCTTTCTAGAAAGTACTAGTAGAGGGCAACTCGTAGCCGTATGAGGACTAGTTACTTAAGTTATTATCTGCGATTGTCTGTGATGACGTGGTCCTTGAAAACAACGTTTGCAGAGAGGAAGTCATTGGTGGTATTGGACAGAATGATTATGAGAAATGGCACAATGGAGAGGGGCTTTCTCTGACTTCACTTGAGACCTTTACCTTGAGAGAAGCTTAAGGAACTTTAATACGTAGCTGAAGGTACAGTCTGAAAGCTGGAAAACCTTGGTGTCAGCCAGGAGAGAACCTCCAATTTCTCATATCCTCCAGGTTGACACAGGATAGAGTCAGACCCAAAATGTACGTCTACAGGTTGCAGAATTACAGTATCGATTGAATTCACAGCCTTGCCGGGATGAGCCTAGGACATGGAGTGGGGGAAGAGTAGAATTCTGAAAGTCAGAACAAGTCAGTTGAGATGACCTTAGGTAAATGTCAGAATCTAGATCTGTCAAATCCCTTAGGAAGTGTTCTCTGTAGAAGCACGCTGTCCTTCTCTCTGTGAGGAAATCCTGGAATACAAAATGACCGCCAGGATATGATAACATAAATAACAAGGGGCTGATAGATTCAGAATATGCATAGGCAATGACTCTTTAAGAACCTCTAGAAAGAGTAACTGGGCCTTCAGAAAGACATCCCACCTAACCTCCTTAGTCGGCCGGATAAACGGAGTTTTGGAGGAGCTCTGATCGGAAGCTTCAGCCCTTCCCATCACTTTATGAAAATGATAAGGGAGGTGAATACTTGAAGGTTGACGCTGAAGTCATCTTTGTGGGGTCCACTCAAGGACTCATCTCTTGAGTGTCATCCCTACCGAAAATCCCGCAAGAATTGACATCGGCTTGTCAATTGCCAATTGACATCGGCTTGTCAATTGCCACTACTCCTTGCTACATTTGGTTAACCGGTATTCCAGTCTAGCTTTCTACAGACTTATCACCAACCATCTGTACGGAATCCCATTCCTCAACTTTAGAGTCCACAGGGAAAGGTGGCCTCAGCCATGACGATGTTTCAGTGACTAAGTAGCTGTTATCTACGGAAAAGCAGCGTAGTGTCCCAGCAATCTCCCCAGCATACCTCCCTCAACATGATACTGAAGCTTCATCTGGTTTATAGATGTGCTTGGACGTGGGAAGCAGAAAGCACTATGGGACCTGCCCAAAGACAGAGCCAGGATGGAAAGGGAGCAGGTGGATTTGCAGCTTCTGCTCTTAAGCCCAGATTACCTCCCTGGTAATGATATTCCTGGAATACCTCTTTATGATGTCCCCTCCTGTCCCCTTCCTCAGCCACTGCTGTGGTCAACACATCTCTTCTGAATGGTTGTTCCAATGGTCTCTTAACGCCTTGTCTACAGTCTCCTTCCCACGAACATTCTCCAGAGTGAGCTTTCTGAAATGTCCATCTGACCAGCTCCCTCAACCGATGGCTCTCAAGAGCCTGTGGAGGGAATTCCAAACTGCGCAGCCTGAAGATGGCCCAGCATCTTCCCACTGTTCCCACACCCCTAAGTGAGCCTCCGTCCCCGCTTGGAGTTGCCCAACAACGCCAGATCTCATGGAAGGTCTTCTCTCGTAGTGCTCTCACTGCCACCACTGACGACACCCTTCTACCTGGCTCCCACCCACTGCCACTCCAAGATTCAGCTTGCTCAGCGTCCCGTTCCTTGGGAACCACTCTTGGGTGCTTCTGGGTTTTCCGTTCCACCACCCGGAAGTTTAGCTCTGTTCTAAAGACGATCCCAATATAGTGAGCTTGTTTAGTGACAACGCTCTCCCACTCCGTGTGCGAGCTCTCGAGCCACCTCTGTCTCCTACCCCAAAGTCTGACACTTAGCTCACGCTCAGTGGTATTTAACGGATGGGTGGATGAACGCATGGATGGATGGGTGGATGGATGGATGGATGGATGCCTAACATGCTGTTTGCTTTAACTAAAAAAAAAAAAAAAAATTATCTCTTACCACCCCTCAACATTTAACATAGGGTTTTTTTCTCAATCCTGCAAATTAGAGGATATTATCGCTTCTATCAGTCATCGTTTCAGAAATGTAAAGATTAATACTCACTACAAGCAGCAAATGTTTCATCCTTAAGGTGCCACAGGAATAACATTTGCTAATTTGTATTTGCATTTGAAATTGAAACACAAATTGGCACAAGAACTATTACACATCCCGGCTAATTAATGTTCTAAAAATGAATTATGCAAATCAACCTCAACAGGCCTCAGAAGCTCTTTCCCTGTATAATGAACGACTCGGATTGTGAACCTTGTTTAAGGGCTGCTTCTGATGGGGCTGTGCAGTGGGTAGAAGCCGGGCTTTGGAACCAGACTTGGCCAGGTGACGGTCTACCTGTGCCTCACTTTACTCACCTGTTAACTGGGAACGAGATTGCCTACTAAATGGGGTTCCTGCAAGAGTGAAAAAAACAAAAAAACAAAAAACAAACCCAACAACTATTACAAGTAGCTGCCTCTTCCCATTTGCTTCCGCTGTCCTTTGGCCTCACGACGGCCCCTTCAGACCGTTGCCCCTCCTCCCACACTGTCCCTGCCCTGCCTCCCTCGCTAATGCCAGTCCTGTTTCCACCACGACTCTCCCCTCTGGATCCCATTTTCGCATCCCGTCCTCAGAATCCCGCGAACGATGTAACATCGAGCTTGGCCACCGAGCATTCCTTAGGCCTTGAGAATGGAATGTCAGAACAGCTGGAGGGAGGTCATGGTGACTGATCAGGGAGCAAAACAGACCGCAGAGAAATTCTGGGCAGCTGTCTGTGTGGTCTGCGGCCGTGCCATGATAACCTAGCGTCGTGACTACCGGCCGTCCCCTGACTCTGCTGGACCTGCATCGGTTCCTACAAACCCACCCCTGTGATGCGAGAGCGTGGATCAGGGATGTTTGCTCAGGGAGGTCTGGTGGGCTCTCATCAGAGTCCCCCACGGGCAGGTCGGTGGTGAAGAGGATAACTAGAAGTAATACACACATGGGCCTCGAGGAGCCCAACAAGAACTAAAGGTTGACGCAGATGGCAGGGATGGAATCATCAGGACAAATTAAGGAGTCACCAGGAAGACTCGTTGGACGTGTAGCTCTAAGCTCCTGTGGACAAGACCATGGGCATGTTGAGCTTTCCTTTTCAGCTGCAGACACACACAGTAAGGGTCACAGCACAGGAGGAAACTGACAGCCCGTCCCCCTTCTGAAACCACGACTGCCACATATTGCCGACCAGCCTGACCGGGACGAGCCAAGTCCCCAGGAGAGAATGGCATCAGCAGCAAAGCTGAGACGGATGGTTCCTCCAACCAGTCTTCCACTTCCAGGCTAGAGGACTTCTATACTCCTCTGGTGAGGAAGAGAAGCAATTTAAGTGAGCCTCACATGTCACACAGGTGCACGGTGGTCAGGCCTTCCCGTGGAGCCCCGACACAGCCAGGGTGGGCGGGGGCAGAACCTTCCTCTGTCTGGTGGAAATCATCTAGTTCCTTTTCATTTATTCCTTTAAAAAGTTCAAGTTAAGGAATCTCAAGTGAAAGGTATTATTTAAATACTATCAAGAGCCATGTGCTCACCGTCTCAGGAGCAGGGACGTCTCCCTCTGATGGAGAGCGCTGACCCCCTACTCCACACCCACGCACGATACGTGTCTCAGACACACAAAGAACAGAAAGGCCTTGGGGTCTTCGGTACTACACAGGAGGAACTAGCTCTGAATTGACGTATTTAAAGTAGGGATTTTAAGAGAAAATTAGAAAGTCTCACGAGAGAAGCTGCCTCTAAATTATTTATGGTCGGTGCCATGTTGTTTTACACTTAAATTTAAGCACAGTCTGGTGACTGACAGAAGCAGCAGCTTCAAAGCCAGACTTCCCGGCTTCCAATCCCAGTTCCATGGCCAGTTGCTTGTGTGACCTTGGCAGAGTCATTTCAGCCTTCCTTAAGTGTCTGCTTCCTCAGCTACAAAATGAGGTTCATATTGACAGCATGGGACAGCACATCAGTCAGAAAGACTCCCAGAGAAGCTGCCCCAGGGGAAAGGTCTGGAGGCAAGGCTGCCGGCAGTGAATGGGATCCTGACTCCAGTGCCCTCCTGCTTCGTGCCTCTGCAAGGCCCCGGGGCCCCCATAGCCAAATAGGGTCATAATCCTACACCTGTGTCCCAGGGTTAGCGACAGTATTAAGGGAGTCAGCCATGGGCTGGTTGTCTGTGTCCACACTCCGCGCCCCCCACCCCACCCCAGAATTCATGTGCTGAAATCCTAACCCCAGAAGGTGCTGGTATTAAGAGGTGGGGCCTTGGGTGGGTCTTGAATGGTGAGCGGGGGGCCCTCTGGAGGGAGATTCGCACCCTCATCTAAACACCCTCCACCATGGGAGGATGTCCCCGGAGGGAGGTCAGCCATCTGCAACCCAGAAGAGTGCCCTCACCTGACCGGGCCGGCCGCATGATCTCAGACTTCCAGCCTAGGACCATGAGCCACGAATTTCCACTATGTGTAACCCACCCGGTCGGTGGCGTTTGGTGACGGCAGCCCGAATGGACGAAAACAGAGTTCATACACTCGTACGGTGTCTGGTGGCCGAGGAGGTTCTCACATGTTAGCTTTTAGGATGACAGATGTGCCCCGTCCACACCAGGTCCGGTCCATGACACCGTAACACAAGGATGAATGGAACAGCATCCTCGGGCACTCCAGGACAGAGGGACAGGAAAGCACTCGCACAAATGATCACAGCGGAGCACGGTCTCTGGAACAGAACCGGCCCCTACTCCCAGGAAAGGTGACGTTTGAAATGAACCTTGAAGGATAGCAAAAAAACATTCAAAAGGGTGACAGTGTGTTCCAGAGAGCGGTACCTGAACGTCCCAGGCCCAGAGGAGAGGACGGCAGGGAACCCAGCCAGTTGGGTGGGAGCCTGCAGGAGAGGTGTGGTCCAGCTTCCAGCAACTCCGTCCTTCGTGACCGTGAGCCAACAGACCTCGGGTTGAAACTCTCCCGAGTACCAGCTCTGAGAGTGCGGATTAATTTCCCAACTTGTAAAATGAGCCTATTAACAGGCATGATCCTTGAGGGCCCTCCCAGCTCTAAAGCAATTCAATTCTCACCAGATTGCAAACTTCCTGGAGGCAGATTTCGTGTCCTATCCCTCTGCTTCCCCTGGCGCACCTCAGCGGGGGCCAGGTTTGGTGTTTAAAATTGCCTTTTACGCTTCCTGCATTTTCTAGTCTTTTCTAACTGGGAAAACTCTCATTTTAACAGTTTGTTCACAAGCAGGTTTCAGAAAGCACGTATTTATAAAACTGAGACCTCCCCCCTCCCCACCCATCTTGAAGTGTTTTCTCATTAAAACAAATCAAAAATGCCTATACAAAGGATGTCAGGGCTTTTAAAATTCAAAACCCAAATGTGGGCATCCCTTGACTTGTCTGTTTCAAAGGACACTGAGGTCGGGGAGCCTCTCGGACAAAGACAACCCAGGACTCCCCAGACTAGACAACTCGAGAACGTGCCAGAGCTGCTTCCAGCCCTGGCTCCTGCACCCGATAAAATTAGCCTAAAAATGATCTCCATGGCAACAGGAAATTTGTTCTTAAAGAAGGTTAGAAATAATGCCTTTGGAAGAAACTCTACAGCAGATAGAATATTCTCAGATTACACATAAATGGTGTCTATGCCAACAAAGTGACGGGCCAGGCGGCTCAATTATCTGGATAATTTAGGCCTGAACCAGTGATTTGTGTAAAAAAAAAAAAAAAATGGGAGGTTTTGAAGACCTAAAGAATGGAATGTGGCAGGTAGGCCCAGGCTGGAGCAGTAGGGCAATCAGCTTCCTCCAAGTTTTCTTTGCCCATCTGGGACCCCATAACAGGACTCGTAGGACACTGCTTGCTGTCAGCTTTGCCCCAAGAATCAAGGAGAGGCACACAGAACTGTTCGATGGATGGTCGGGAAGTTGTTGGGGAGCAAGGGTGAGTTCTGGACGGCCCATTCCAGAGCAGGTGCCCAGACAGCCTCCGTTTTGCCCAAATAAAAAGAGCCCCAAACCCCAAGCCATTCCCACCAGCTTTCTCTCCAACAGACCTCTGTTTGTTACACGGTAACCTTCCTCCTTCTCTGTCCCCATCTTTACCTCCTTCAATCCACCCCTCATTTGGGAAACTGAAATCCCTTCTGCTTCGATCAGTCTGGGGAGGAGATGGCAAAGCATGGCCGACTCTCGAGCAGGGCTGCCCGGGCTAAAAACCTCTGAAGTCCAGGCTTCTGTTCCTGGTGGGGAATGAGAATAAACGTGACTTTCTCGTGGCGTGGAAGTGAGGACCGAATACGTTGATATCTGTAACTACTTAGAATAGAGCCCCGCGTGCAGTGGGGGCTCTATCTGCATTTGGCGATCCCCCTCGATCATTTAAAAGACTCAAGGCACGGCGAAAATCAGCCCAGACCCTCAGACACAGAGGCGCCCTGGTAATTCGGGTTGACACCTCTTCCCCTGTGAATCCTTAAGGAGTCACAAATGAAGTGAAAGGCCATGTGTCATCCCGGGTTCCTGTCACACAGGCATTCTTGTCACACAGGCGAGAAACTGAGGCCCAGAGAGAGAAGGCATCTCTGGGATACCAAGTCCCAGGTAGCCCCAGGGGCTTTCTGAAGGGGGCTTTCCGTCTTCCAGGCAATGTCACGGGGATCTGGGTGGGGGACTCACCGTAGTGCCCAGCCTGGGCCAGGCCCTGGCCAGCGCTCTGCAAATGTTTGCCTAATATCCCGGCCTCCCTTTGCTTGTGCGTCTTTATTTATTTACTTGTTTGTTTGCTCATTAACACATGAAGGTATTTCTCAAGCAGAGATAAGGATCCCCAGGACCCCAGGAAATTTGCAGGAGCTGAGCACAGAAGGTGTATCTCCGAAGACGTTTCATCGGATAATTCATTTTGAAACCATCCAGCTGTGGGGATTCCACACACCACCCCTTAGGGGGTTTCAATCGTTCCAGAACCTGGCGGAATTGGGAGCGTGAGCTTTAGAAGCAAAGTGGGAATCGGGGCTATGATACCTCTCAGCTTTGTGAGTTAGCCAAGTTACTGAACTGCTCCCAGCCAGTTTCTCCATGCTGAAGTATAATAATATCCAACATTTGCTGAGCATTTACTGTTTGCCAATAACTGTGTTCACAGCTTTATGTGTATTATCTCATTTAAATCTCACCCTCGGAGAGGAGAAAACAGGGGCACCCCGAAGGTGTTTTACCGCTGGGTAAATAACGTACCCATAAAGCAAATTTACCTTCTGGTTAATAAGTAAATGGCGCAACTTGGGCAATTATCCTCAGGATCTTCCTGGTGGCTCTGAGAAGGGAGTTTTATAATGTATTGACTCGCAGTGGGAACCAGCAAATCCGACTTCCTTCTTCCTCTTGGTTCTAGACTTGATCTGAAAGAGGAGGACTTCTTTCTCTCCTTCGCTCCGTCTGGTCTATCCCTCCTCTATCCGCGCTTCCTCCGTCTCCCTTCTCCGCTCCTTCCTCCCTCTCTCCCCCTCCTCTTCGTCCTTCCTTCCCTCTCTTATTAATCAGTCAAACATTTCTTGGAACACATTCTCGATATTCAGTACCAAGCTCCTGATTAGCAACTAAGCAAACAAAACTGAACCAGGAGGGACAGTCCCTGCCCTTAGGCAGCCAGTAGTCTTGTCTTTTGTTTTGCAATTTACCTAATTCTACAGAAACACAAAGATCCACCCCAATCACACACACACACACACACACACACACACACACACACAAGAACAAGCGAAGATCCCAAATTTCCATTTTGTTTGGTTATCTATCAAGAAGAAAGAAAATTCATTTCTCAAGTACCTCCATGGGCATGGGCAAGGTTTGCTTCTACCACCTCCTTGAATAACCTGGGCCACCCTTTAGGAAGGGTATTATTATGCTTATTTTTTATGTAAGAATTGCTCTTGGACTTGTCCCTGGAAGCCAAGATGGGCTTGTCCCTCTCCTCACCGGACACCCACAGCTTTTGTCCTGGGCTTCTCAGCGTCCACTCCTCTGGGCTGACTTGGCCCAAGAGAACTCAAAGACTCTGGGAATGCTTTTCTTCCCTTTTGTGGAACTATTTCTTTGGCCATGCACATTCCCACTAATAAGCCCCCTTCCCGTGAAGGATCACAAGTGCAGTCCTGGGAGGGGGCACCACGCCGGCCCCCCCTGCCCGGGGAAGGCCTGGCCCTGGCCAGATTTACTGCCGCGGGCACAGCTGTTTCCAGCCTAGGTGCGGGCTTCCTCTTAGCGGTGTCGTTTACAAGTCAATAAAGCCCTGGAGCCCCGTTTCACAGCCGGTCCCACCTCAGGGGATCTGTTGTCTCACCCGGCAGTCAGGGTGCCAAGGGGCCGGCTAGGGGCCTCATTCCAGTCCCTAATGGCTCTGCTGGCCCATCAGCCCCACAGCCCCCGGCCATAAAGACCTCCTCCCCCCAGAGGGCAGAGTTCAAAGCTCTGGCTCCCCAGGACCCCAGCCTAAACTGTCGGCCCCGCCCTGCTTTATGGCTCCTGCTCCCCTTCCCTCAGTGCAGAGCCAAGCCTGGATTCTTATCTGCCAGAGAGATAAAGGCCAGGGCTCTGGGAAGCCCACAGCCACCCGAAGGCGCCTTGGCCACTGGCTCCCACTGCTCTCTGGGGTGTGTTTAATGAGCTCCAGGAAAGAAGGCCTCTCTCAGAACACAAAGAAGACCCTCCCTCTGGTGCTGGCTTTCTGTCTTCTGGGGGGAGGGCCAAGGGGAAACCTCTGAACTCTCTGGGGCTCCCTGTCCCGAAGGCTTCCCCAGGCCAAGGCGATAATGAGGTGAGAGAAGATGGCGGCTTAATGGGCTGGGCCTGGGCCTGCGGAGAAGGGGAGACCATCAGAGAGGGCCAGGCCCGGGCTCTGCTCAAGGAAGGGAGAGCAACTCAAGGCCACAAAGACCGAGGATGGCCCAGCAAGGTCAGAAGGGCTAAGGCATTCTCTTACCCACTTCTTTAAGAGCCAGAACTAGAAGGCCTACTACTTGCAGCACTGCTGGAGGTGCTGGGGCCTTCAGCGCAGGGAGAAACCCGGCTTACCTGCTGTGGTCTCTGGAGGTTTGCCAGAGGAGAGAGGGGGCTTCCTGACGAGGAAGAGGAAGAACAGGGAAGGGAAGACATTTGGACAAGAAAATGGTGCCTACGCAAGGCTTGTGACTTAGGGAAGTGCCAACAGAGCAGGTGACAGAGGCCATGGGGGAGGCCTGAGGGCTGGGCTCTGTCCCTCTCTTTACAGTTGCACCATTGCAGGGGAAAGAGGTGCTGGCTGTTGTCTCAGCCCCTTGACCTATGACTAAATCAGAGACACCACACACACACACACACACACACACACACACACACACAGCTTCCTCCCATCAGGGGCTCATAGGAAGCCCCGTGGTGAGGGCCAAGTCACCTCCTCCCTACCCACACGGTCCAGCGGGGATGGCCTGCATTGATGGAAACCCAACCCCGGAACTGGAATGACCCGTAGGAAACTTCATGAGCCCCCTCCCCACTGGAGACAGGAATTCAAGGACGTGTCGCCTTGCCCTCTGTCAGGTTACAAATTCACCCAGAGTGCTTCGGGCAGCCCTCACTCTTGCTCTGTGCACAGCCCAGCAGAGATGGTCCTGTGGCCCTGAGAGCCTGAAGCAGATGGAGTAAGAGTCCCAGTAAGTTCCCCAAGAGGGAAGACTGAGCCCCAGAGAAGTGACAATGACCACAGCTGGTATAAAGCCATCACAGCCAATTCAGTCCCCTTGTGTGAGCAAGAAAAGGATGAGGCCCCATGGGCATGGGCGTCTGAGCGGATAGAGCTCTGGTACAGAGGGCGAGGTGCCCTTCCTCAGGGCGGATGCAGAATTGAGCCCCACACCCAGGGAAAGCGTCCCCGGGACTGGGGCCTCCTTGGTGCGGCATTCTGCATGGGCTACAGCAGCCACCCTGAGCTGATCAGATCGAGTGTCCGGGCCACGTAAAGCTCAGGGGGACCAACGGGCCGGGACATTGGGGGACCATCGGGCCGAAGTGTGATGCTGTCCCAGCCCCGTGGCACCCTCTCCTAGCGCTGCAGCCGTGGACAACTCACGATCCTGCAGCTGCGGACGAAGCTAGCAATGTCTCCTTCACCGGGCTTGGCAAAGATTTAAAGGCAGAGAGCTGTTCTTATTATCCCAGAGCCTCAAGACCAGAAGATAAAGGACCCCCAGAGCCCTGTATGTTTTCCTTCCTTCCTCACTTAGAGACGGGTCTTAGCTATTTGTTTCCTGCCCACATGTAATTACAGTGCAAGGGTCTCGTTCTGCAGGCCTGTTTTTGTGAAGGAGGAAGGAAGCCACAGGCCTTTCCTTGCCCCACTCGGAGATGCCAGCTGGGAATTGGACTGATCTGTGATTGCAGCCAATGCCCTGTCCATGTTCCAGATCAAGGTGTGGCCCAGGCTGTTTGGAAACACTGTTGCAGACACCCGTGCTCTACCGTTCTCAGCCCCAACCCCCAGGACTCCTGTCCCCTCCCACGGCCCTGTGAGTCAGTGGCTGCAGAGAAGGAAAATCCCTCCACACGTACCGCACAGGACACCAGGGCGGGCAACTCAGACCACCAACTACTCTGACCTCGAGCTAGAACAAGAACATTTGGACAGCTCTCATCCCTCTCTGGAGGAGAGAGAGAGGTGGTCTGGAGCGTTGGTGCAGAGGGCTGTACCAGACTGGACAGAGCTGGGAAGCCTTCAGATGATGACCCTCCCTTAGGACTCAGCTCTGAGACCCAAGGTCTCCAGAAGGAACCACTGGCTTTGTCCAGAGTTATTTCCATTTGTACAAATGTCATGTCCATTGAATTAAGGGGAAAAGACACAGGTCCAAGACTGGCTCTGTTCAATGACCTTGAACAAGTCCCTTCCCATTCTGCAGCAGTAGGGAGTAGGAAGACAGAACCCCGAGGGGAGTAGGAAGACAGAACTACTTCCTACTCCCTCTACAATAGGGGAGTAGGAAGACAGAACCTCGAGGGCCCTTCTGGAGCCCCCAGTGTGGGATGCTGTGATTCCAGGAGTTACAGAGGACCCTCACCTAATAAGGATATGGATCAGAAGAGAGTATTACGATGAAAATCGAACCACAAAAAAGGAGAGACCCCCTTCCCAAGGTGAGGGCTGTGGGATTCAGGTAGCTGTTATAGAAAAAGCTGTAAAGTTGTTATGCAAACAAAGTCGACTTTAATGAAGTGTCTTTTGGACCAATAAAGAGACTCCCCGTCAATGCACTAAGAGTTTGGATCTTGAAGAGAAAGTCTTTTTTTTTTTTTTTCCCAAGATTTTTTTAAAATTTGAGATAGAGAAAGCAAGAGCAGGGTGGGGGGTGTTGGCAGGGGACATGGAGAGGGAGAAGCAGACTGACTTCCCACTGAGCAAAAAGCCCTAAGTGGGGCTCGATCCCAGAACTCTGGGACCAGGACCTGAGCCAAAGGCAGACGCTTAACCAACTGAACCACCCAGATGCTCCAAAAGGAAACTTCTCATTATTTAAAGTATCAACAGGGCAGGAAGACTCTAGTTAAGGTCCATGTGCATTAGAAAAGGCTATTTCAGCTAAGATGTAAGAGACTTACAGCTTTATTCATCCTGGACCCACAAAGTAACTGTCCACCCTGGGCCAGGGCCTGTGCTGACAGAGAAACAGCACATACCTCTTGCCCACAGAGTGCGTCTGCTCTGGGGAGAGTCATATGGACAATGGAGGTTGACTTCACACAGTAGCTTTTCAAGAATCCTCGGGAACGTGACAGGCCTGAGAGGTGGGTTTGGTAAGAATTATCATGTCCTACTTACAAATTGTTAAAGTCCAGAGAGGTCCACTGATTTGTCTAAGGCCACACAGCTAGGGGTAGAAGAGAGGTTTGCATATTCTGAGCTTCTGACTCAGTGGACCGGAGCTCTTTCTACCTGCTTCTGTGTCTGTCTTGAACAGAGGGCCCAAGACCAAGAGGTCATCATCCCTCAGGACTTCTGCACAGAGTAAGTAGCTCTGTGAGCATGTGTTAACCACCAGGGTTCTTGGTTCCACTACTCTAGATTAAGGCTTGATTGCCTCTTTCTAAGCCCTTAATTTACCTGTCTCCAGTTCTTTCATTCTGAGTGTTTGTTAAAGGACTGTGGCTTCAGCAAACAGAAAATCCTGAAAGACATTTCTCCTGCAGTCCCCTTAAGCCTCCTGGTATTCCAAACACAAACCTCGAAAGATGCTACTCATTTCCTCTAAAAATCGTAAGCTCCTCTCTGTCCCAATGGCAGAAAGACAGAGCAGAACCTTGGAATCGGGCAGGGCTGGGTTCCTGGGTCTCCATGGGCAGATACAGACTTATCTTAGTCCCAGGGGTCCAGTCTGTAAAATGGAGCTGAGGCTCCCCTCGACAAGATATTGGACTTGCCAGATGAAATTCATCAGAGTCTCTGCCACACCACGGGCTTTTTAATGATGTGAGTGACCTTCTTTACCACCGTTAGACTTAAATAAGTCCACTTCTCTGGCCCATTTACTTCTCTGCAAGAATTTTCCAATGATCACACTCTCTGGCCCACTGGTATTCCAGATCTATCTGAACCAATGATCAGAATTGGACAGTCTGAACTTATGATGGAGAATTCAAAGCCTCCTGAATTATTTGGTCATCTTCCTAGATCAGCTTGTTCCATTGACTGAGCAGGAGAGTTTCCTGCCAACAAGAGCGTTCAGAGCAGAGGGAGTCTGCACACTCGACCCAAAGGACAGCCTGTAATGAGGGATGATTCCTCTTCATAGAGACTCCAGTTTTGAAGCCATAACCACAGGGACTTTGTGGGGTTCTTTCTATTGGGAAAGCACTGGCCTCAGCCATCTTATCTGTCAGTCTCCATAGCTACAGGATTTGGCTTATGAGCTTTTCAGGGTTTTGAAAGCTTAAATATATATATATGTTCTAAAACACAAAACGAAAGCAACAAAATCAAAGTAGATAAATGTTTAATTAGTTGCCAAAAACTGTAACATTATGTCATATGCCACTTCATTAATTGTTAAATTTATCACTTGTGAACATTTCATTACATTAGAAAACAGTGTGTAGCGTATATTTTCTCACTTGGTATGAATTTCCAAATAGATCAAGAGAAGAAAAAAAGGAATTAATTCATTAAGTTACTCACTGCTAAATAATTTCAAAAGCAAAACTGCAGAAGTTCTTTTGAACTTTTTTGTCGCAAAAGTAAAGAAAACCCCATAAAACATAATACGGAATGATGGTGCCTCATCACCTATGATCGGAGGTTGGGTGGGAGCTCCAAGAATGAGAGAGTTAGGGTTTCTAAAAGTCTTTCAAGAATGCAAATCATCATCTGATCAGTCCTGATGCTTTTCACCCAGAGATAGGCACAGACGTAGATGCCCAGACAGCTGTAAGGACTTTCAGAGATCTGCTTGCCCAAGAACTGGGTGCCACATTTTCAAATGTTGGTTCACCCTTTTCCCAGCCCCTTCTGCTGAGCATTCTTTCAGCTAATAAAACACCAGTCATGTAGCACTGGGTGAATATTTACTCAGTACACACCAGTCTAGAGTTAAAGGCTGAAGGCCACTCTAAAGTTAAAACATTAAAAAGGAAGTCTTACCTCCTGGGTCAGTGTTACAATTTTCTGGGAGTGGAATGTGACCCCTGGTGGAGTTTAATCACAGCAGGTGGCGTTACCTGGACCTCTGAGACTGGAATAGAATATTTAGATCCGCTCCTAACCCCATCTGGGGCTGACATTGCAGAAATTCTTTTTTATTCCCTTCTGGACTTCTGTAAAATGGGGGTGATGATCCCTACCAGGAACACGGGAGCAACAAATGAAATGCCTTCTGCTAACTCTTCTGAAACCCAAGAAACCCTGTACAGTGTAACACAGTTACAGCTCATTTAGCCAAGAATTTGTTTTTTACTTCAGTGTCATAATAAAACACTCCCAGCTGGAATCACTACAGTTTCATTGAATATTTTAACAGTAAATACTAAGATTTAGTTGTGAAAAGCTGTATTTCCCCAAGACGACCCCATGAGCGTGTCTCCCTTCCTGCATGCCCTTCCTACTGTGGGATGGCCACATTCCTCCACGAAGAGGTGGGGTCTTCTCCAACCTGAATGGAAATCTATAACTCCCTCTAGCAATGCAATCCAGGGGAAATGAGGCCGAGCGACTTCTGAGGCTGGGTCACAAGAGATCATGGAACTTCTGCCTGACTCTCTCTCGGGACATGGCCCTTTGGAGCCCTGAACTGCTCTGTAAGCATTCCAGACACCCTGAAGCCACAGACCTGGACGGACCATGTAGAGACAGAGAAGACACCCAACTGGCCCAGGTACTAAGGCTCGAGATCCCTAAGTGGGGCGGTCATCGTTTTGTTCATTTTCCTCTATTCTTTTTGTTTATCCGCATTTATAAAATTTCTGTAGCAAACATATTACTTTCCTCACATAAGTCTTTTTTTTTTTTTTTTTAATTCCCCTTCTCTCCCCACCATCTCAAAGCATCACAAGGCATAGGCTCATATCTCCACGGAATTCCAGCAATGGACTCTGCAGAAGTCACCGAATTAATGCTCACCCCGGAATCCTGACAAGCTAATATGGGTGGACAGACTCCAGAAACAACAGGGGACTTCAGCAGACACAAGTGGATCCGATGCTCGTGTTCACCCATAGTTAGATCCACCAACCTGGCAGCTCCTCAGCAGAAGCAAGTTTCCAGAGGCCTAAGCATCTTTTATTGTTGCTGTGGCTGCTGTGGTTGTTTAACCATGGGAAAGTAAAACTTCTGTTCATTCCTTCATCCAATGGTGGTGAAGCCCTATATGGGCCAGGCATGGGGCTAGGCGCTGGGATGCAGCTGTGAACTGATAGAGGGTTCTGCCTTCTGCCTTCATGCAATGAAAAATACCAATGGAGCACTGATCCGAATATGGCATGAGGGCTGCGAGAGGGGACACCTGAGACCGTGAGTGGGCAGAGAAGGTGCGCCGGGCCTAGAGATGGATAACGGCATCCACCGACGGGGATTGAAGGAATTCCCGTGTCCCAAGGTAGACTGCATCCAGCTATGGACCACATGTTTATTCCTCTCTGAAGCCTTAGGTTGAAATCCTGACCCCCCGGTGTCCCTGAATGACTCAGTCAGTTATGCATCCAAATCTGGATTTGGGCTCAATTCATGATCTCCAGGTTGTAAGATTGATCCCTGCATCGAGTCTGCTTGTCCCTATCCCCCTGCTCCTTCCCACCCCCCCAACTCTCTTTCTTGCATATAAATAAATAAATATAATCTGAAAAAAAGAAAAAATCCTTGTGCCCAGGTGATGGTACGAGGAGGTGGGGCCCTTGGGAGGTGATGAGGTCATGAATGAGATCGGTTCCCTTATGAAAGAGACCCCAGAGAGGTCCCTTCCCTTCTCTTCTGCCCTGTGAGGACACACTAAGCAGAGAGCAGTTGGGCCATCTGTGACCAGACATGGAATCTTCCAGTGCCTTGATGTTGGGTGTCCCAGAGTGTAGAACCACAAAAAACAAATGTGTGTTGTTGAAACCCCTGCCCATCCCAGCTGGCATTTTTATTACAGCAGCCAGGACCGACTAAGACAGAAATCAAATGAGATCATCTTCATGAGCACACTTTGCGAAATGGAAATGCAAGGTGTGGTGGCCCGCCACTGTCACCGCCACCTCCGGCTGCTTCTGTGAACCAGCCACGGCTCTCACCAGGCAGGAGGCTTCTGTTTTCCACCCTGGTGAGCACGAAAATCCTCAGACCGTGACACTGACACAGGCCTTCGGTTGCCAAAGGATCTTGTACTCCCGGATGCTGTTCACTAAACAGGCAGGACACCGAGAGCCTTCCTCGCGCTGAGGCCAGTGGCTAAGGTCCAAGATGCTGCTGGGGACACATCTTCCCTGCCTGTGTGGCCTGACCATGCTGCCGGCCAGGTGGGACTTGTGACACAAGTGTCCTTAATTTGTTCTGACGGCCAGCCAAGGAGAGCACCAGTCCTCCAAGGAACGCGAAATGCTTGTCGTGTCCCCCCATGAACCACTGGAACCAAGAGTGAGGGCTGGAGCTCTGCCGCTCTCCTACACTCCTGCCCAGGGCAGGTTGCTAAGGATCCTGTCCGCAGCCTCCCAGTCCCTATGTGTCCTTCCCTGTCATTGTCCATCACGACTAAGAGGCTCTTTCTAACAGGAAAGCCTTGCCATTCCCCCCTGGGGCCTCCTCTACGCCTCCCTTCGGGTCCCCGGACAAGGAAGCTCAAACACGTCAAACAGGCCCACTGTCTCAGCTCCTCGCCAGCTGCTCGTCTCCTGCCATTTGTTCCTCCTAAAGCCAATTCTGACCATTTGTTCCTGCCAGGCCCCAAATGGAACCCCATACCTCCTCCTTCATAGAACTCCTGCCAATCTCTTCAATCTTTGCTAAAGTGTCACTTCCTCCAAGAAGCCTTCCAGAAACTACCCGCCTTCTGCCTCCGCCCCCCCGCCCTGGAGATCCCACAGATACACACCATGTATTAATCTTGCTGTTTCGATGTAGCAAGACAGCTGCCCTTCCTTTCATGGCACCCTGGGTGCCCTGGGGAGTCTTCGGTAAAACGGAGACTGTGATTTGTTGGCAGAGACATTATACAACAGGAAGGGTCCCTGTTGGCCACAACAGTTTTGTTCGTTTTGTAGATGCTTAGCTCTGAAGGAGCCACAAGGCCTCTCTCCCTGGCGTGCCCCTGCCAGATGCAAGCAGGACCTGGGATCAGATGTTGCTGCTGAGGGAGCCCAGTCTCCGCGCGAGGGGCAGAAAGGGGAAAAGGTCAGTGGCATCCTGTGTACACAGTGATTCTCCTCCGGACACAGAGCCTGGCTTTCTTTGTGGGAAATGTTTCTGCAGATTCCAGTTCTCACAAAAGGTCCAGGAAGATCAGTCTGGCAGCATGAATTCAGGGATTCCTCCAAATTCTGGTTCTATGGCCAAAAAAAACCTCAAGGAAATAATTATTTAAACCAAATTTGCCAGGTGTCTTCTCGGCAAACTCCTTCAAGTCCTCAGGAGAATGGCTGCATTGTGAATCTCCAAGAGGGACGTAAGTGTGAACACCAATTAAGTTTATCTGGTCCCAGCATGAGATTCTGAGGAACCAACTCTTGATGTCTCCCAGAATCGGTGTTTCACAGAACACAATTCAGGAAATGGTGCCCTAAGGATATATATGAATTTAAGAGTTCCCAAACGGTCATATCTCCTAATATTTAGATATTTTCAAGAATTTTCCTGATATTATTTCTTCATACACCATCCAGAGTCTGCTGTGACAGAAGCAGCTCTGGTTTTTGTTGATGCTGTGAACCACATATGCAAGTGTTTCCCTCATCACCATGGTTACCAGGGAGCTCAGACGTGAGTCCTGACCCACATCCAGCTACTGCCCAGGCCTCTGGAAGGGAAATTTTGTCTTCTTACCTTTTCTCTGTCACATCTTACCTTTGTTTTTGTTTTCTTTTAGTCATGATTCTTTTATTTATTCATTGTAAACCTCTTTAACTGGATGTCAAAAGCCTTTTGTGAAAAAGAGCCAAGATGGGGGCACCCGGCTGGCTCAGGCAGTTGAGAATCCCACTCTTGATTTCAGCCCAGATCACGATCTCAGGGTTGTGGGATCGAGTCCCCAGTCAGGCTCTGCGCTCAGCAAGGAGTCTGCATCAGACTCTCTGTCTCCCTCTGCCTACCCACCCCCCTAAAAATAAATAAAAAATCTTTTTTCTTTTCTTAAAGAGGCAAGGTGTGCATAAAGAAACGTAAGGAAAAAACTATAGTACTGTTAACAGTAATGAGAAGAAAAACACTTTGATTCCAAAGAAGAGGTAACTCTCCAAGAAATATCAAGAATTAGCTCTATTCTGAACAGGAAAAGAGGACCCAAGATGGGTTTCATCCTCGGCTTAATTCTTAAGTTAAAGTGTTTCTAGTTTTCAAAGTCAGAAGAAGGGCCTTCTTCCCTGCCCCCACTCCCTTGAGAAACTGAAACAAAACCACCCTCGAGATCAAATAGATTACGTTCACGACACAGAGAAGAGAGGATGGTCTGTGCCCACTCTCCCAGCTCCCCAGACAACAGGCTTTTGTGCTCGAGGGAGAGACAGGAATGGGGGGCACTTGATAAGTCGTGGCCACTGGACAGGGCCTGCCGGGCTGACACGCCTGCCCTCCAAGACTCCATGAGTTGGGGGCATGGAGGGCCTTTGATTCTCGGCCACTGCCCCCACCTCTGAGACCTCTGCCCGCCCAGCACACTGGGAGCCACTCCTGGGGGCCTTTTGAGGACCGAAAGGAGAGGCCAAATCTTCAGATTCATATTCTAGTTGAATCTTCTTTCTCTACACAAGCTCAACTTAATCCTCTTCACTTCAGACAACTCCTGGCAAGTGACCTACAGATGGTAATAGCCTTCCTGCCTGTCCTTCCTGAGCTGGAGCTGCAGGTTGTCACCTACAGAGCCCCTTGTCCCCATCTTGGGACAGTAGCCACATTCTTCCTCTTAGGGCTTCCCTCACGGCTGGTCGCCTGGGAGCAGACCAGTGGCCGCCAGTATCTCCTCGGAATTCTCCTCGGAGGCTATGACCAACTGTGTCCCTCTTCCGCTGTGCACACCCTCTCCCCCGACACCAAAGAGCACTCCTGTCCAGAAGAGGAATGGAGATGAAGACAGCTGGAAGCATGAAGTTGGGAGAGCTGTCACCTGGACCTTGAGGGACAATGGAAACTGCTGGAAACTACATCTTCCCCTTCTGAGCCAAAAAAAGGGGGGGGGGGATCGAGGACTTTAGAGTTTGGGGAGGTCTGACATCTTGGTCATGACCTCCTTCAATTTTCACAAAAACCTGACGAGTTCCCGTGTCATCATTAATCTCATCTCAGAAAGTAGGAAACCAGCCTTGACTAGGGAGGAGCTAGTCACACTGAAATCCAGGCGCTTCCACGGCTGGGGCTCTTCGGGTCCACCAGGACTGGCCCAGGAGTTTCAACTTCATCCCAGAGTCAGTGGACCCTGAAATCTTTTTGAAAACTTGTGAGTTGAGTTTGCAAAGCAGTGTTCACATTAGAAGAGGGATTTTCCACCATGGAACTGTCAGCTTTTGGCTGCAGCCCCAACTGGACATCAAAGACGGACTCTGAGAGCCATCATATTTGCTGGACACTTCCACCAGAAAAACCAGACATGGAGAAAACAGAGATTTTGCCCATTCTTCTCCATACTCAGACTGGGGTCCTTCTGGAAAGGTCAGACTTCATTCCACAGACAACCTCAGTTCTCCTGCGGAAGAAAAGACAGGAAGTCTGGGCCCACCGGCCAGGTCAGCTCACTTCAGTATAACAGACAAGGCCTCATTAGGCAGCCGTGGGTATCCAAGGAGACCCCGAGACCACAGACCCCATTCCCGGCCCACTGGGCACTAGCATCCAGATGGGAAGCTGGAGTAGAAATTAAAGTGTTCACAGGTTCAGCACGTGCAATGAGGGGTTTATGCAAGGCCCGTGAAAGTTTGGCCAACCCTGGGTTGTTAAAACGGCAAAGGGATTTATTTGTGGCTGTCCCTTCGGTGGGTCCGCTCCAGGGGAAAAGCAAATCTTTGTGAGGGACCCACTGGTTCCTGTGTATGGCTTACTTTGCTCAAAAGAAAAAAAAAAAGAAATCATTTAAACAATTTAATTGGCCTAATTTGTGTTCTTAAAAAATGAAAATGAAAAAACAGAGATTTTTATGGGTGGTTACATTTTTAACGGGCAAATATCCCAAGCCTGTAGTTTTAATTGGAAAATGTCAAACACCTGGTTGTTTTAGGCTCAGAAATAAGAATAACACCTACCATTTGCTTGCGGGCCACCATTTACGAAGTATTTCGCGTCAGACCCCGTGCGTGCTGCTAGCATGGGCTAAGGTTAAACTGTGACACCTGTATTTATCGTCACCATGCTGCGCTCCAAAGGTGGTATGAGGCAATGGGTAGGCTTGCATAGGCTTGCTCTTACAACACGCGGGCGTGAGGCCTCCCTGAGGTGAAACACCGGTACAGAAGGGTCCGCCAAGAACATGCGGCCTCGCCACAGCAGAGACCTTCCCCGAATGTGGCACTTGGATCTTCCACCTTGCAATTAGTCTTAACAAGTCCTGGAAATTCAGCCTGTCCCCACACTTCTTGGCCATTGCTGGAACAGGAAGGACCACATTAACGTCACCCGCAGCTGGGTATGTTGGGACAGGGAAGGATGGGGTGGGGCCAGGAACGACCTAGTGCCCCTCTTTTGACAGCATCTTCCTTGATGCCTGAGGCGAAGTCTTTGTCCTTCCTGAGCTCCCTTTTCCTTACGGGCAGGAACTGAATCCTGCCACGTCCAACTGTTGGCTTCGCTCCACGGAGGCTGTGCGAGCAGGTGTGAGAGCCACAGACATGGCCGTGCTCTTGTTTTGGTAGTGTCCTAGCCCACCGTGTCAGGAGGCCTGGGTACCCTCTGCGATTCTATCTCTTGCTGTGAAACCTCAGACACGTTCCTTCTTCTCTTTCAACCTCTAAGCCCACCTCTGTCCAACAAAGACGGTGAAGACTGGATGTTCTTGGTCCGCACACCTTGAAGTGTAGCCATCAGACTAGCATAAGACAAGGAGTTTGTGCTAGAATATAAATCATTGCCCTGCCCCCCTCACTGGGAAGGTCTTGTTGTGAAAAAGAAAGAAAAGAAAAGAAAAAAGAAAAAAAGTCAGCTAAACTAGACCCTAGGCTGAATGGCCAAGAGTGCCACGTTAGCAGGACTAGGCAAGATGATTCCAGTGATCATTCCTATCCTGCTTACAAGATAAACAGGGACCTGGGACATGAGTTTGATTCAGAGTTATTGCTCTCCAGGTGGGGCCACTATTCTAATTAGCCAACAGGGCTTCACAGGGGGCCTAACCTGGTGCAGCGGGGCCTCAGGTCACCACGGTGGTCCCTTCCCCGGAGCTTCCAAACTCGGTGGGGAGATGGGACAAGAGAAAGAGTTTATGAAGAAAGGGCTGGGCCTCTAGCCAAGGCAGTGGCAGCAAGCAGCCCTCAGCGGGGCCCGTCAACAGGAAGGCATGGAGAGAAGTTTTGCTAGGACAGCCTGAGTTGGGAGGGCTTTCTAGGCAACATGGCATTTTCACCAGGGTGGTTAGAGTGAACCTTCCATTAAGTAAAATTTGGACAGGTTCAGGAACACAGTGACTTGCTCCCATTATCCTTGGGCTCACTTTTCCGTAATCCAGAAATGCATTCTGGGCCTTGTATGTGGGATAGTAGCCAAGTTTCGCAGGCCGGTGATCTGGACTTCTGACGTAGAGTTAGACTCAGGCTAACACTTCAATATGCTCTTGCGTACACCTACGTGGGCAAGCATCCATGTAGAGATCCAGGGGGGTCACACCAGCATCTGTGTGGGGCGGGGATGGGGATCCCAGCTGCGGGCTGTAGGGATGCCGCTGCCTTGGTCATCCCCGTTCTCAGGTGGGACTCAGACCTGCCCTTGAAAAGAAAACCTGTTCTCATGTGTCGCCAACTCTATCCTCTGCGTGTTCAATTTGCTTTGATAACTGGAAAGTTAAATGCACAGTAGAGCCCTTTGTTCATTTTCCATACTTCACTGAAAGAACAAGAAATTAGGGAAAATAGATAGGTACATCTGCTGGAAAACTCCTTTTTCCCAGTCGTTCAGCCTTTTGCATATGGGGATATCTGTCTTATTTTAAATCACTTGATGGTGATTGGCAAGGACCCGATCTGCCTATATGCCACTCTTTTTTACCTTCTGGTTTCAGGCATTTCTCCTTTTCTCTCTGAATTTCTTTCTGTCGGTCTGTCTTCTGGTGAACTGTCTTTTCTTCCTGTCTTTATGGTTTTTCTATACAATCCATGGCCATGCGATGGTTTAAATTTAACTTCCAACTTTCAAACTGCTGTGTGTGTGTGTGTGTGTGTGTGTGTGTGTGGTTTCCCACCCCCGTCTAGAAAGGAAATATTCCCATGGGAAAAGATAAGTGTGAAGCAAGGGTGGCTAAGGTCCTATCTTTGAGGTGTCCAGACTCATACAAAGAACTTTTTAATGAATTGTTTTTCCTCAAAAAAAGGAAGACATGTGTAGTGTCTCCCCCAGAGGTCTCTGAATTCTTGGCTGAGTAGGATAGAAAGAGAATGCTTCCAACCCCTCCCCCTTCAAATCCTAAATCTTTGAAAGCTACCCTAGAATAAAGCAACGATTTCTTGTAAATTTTGCAACGAGGATTCTGGACTTTCTGAGGGGAAGGCACATAGGCGCTTACTAAAGGAGTGAATTGCCTTGGGTTTTCGGGGGCCATCCTGGAATCCTTGGGAAGGGCTCCCTTTATTCCTGGGCCGCCTTTGATGACACATGACCTTTGACTCTGATCAATGCATCCTCCTCCTGGGGCAGCGGAGAGCAGACCAGCTCTCTCAGCGCCCAGAGGAAGAGCGGGCAGTTAGGCCCTGACCTCCCGCCCTGCCCCTAACCTCACTGATAATTGAGTTTTCCATCCGTGCTCATCAGCAGGGTTGAAACACAAAGAAATAAGCCCCTCCTGACTCTGTCTTTGCCCAGATGAAACCTCAAGCCAAATCCGTCGGCCTCACACCGACATCCGGCCCTGGAACTCACGGGAGAGGGGGTGTTTCTGGGCGCCGGCTCCCCCGGTTCCAGCCTGGGCCTCCTGGCATCTCCCACGGCCCAGCCACGGGCTGTGTGGCTCCAGCCCCACGCGCGCGCTCATCCTCGTGGAGTGCTCCGAGAGAGAGGCCCCCGTGTCCTCGAAAGATGGCACAGCGACCGAGGAAACACCCATCCCCACCCCGACTCCCAGCACCTTCTGCAAAAGCGGGTTTCCCGGACTCTCCTGGAAGACTAAAAATTTAAGAGAATTTAAAAGAAATTTTCTCCACCTCACCTTCAGTCTTTGTAAAATTTCTTGCTTTAGAATAACATAAGTGATAACTAAGCTTCTTCAGAGTGCTTGGTACCCTAGGAGCGGGAGGCCCACATCTCGACCACGGCCAGCTGCGGACAAAGCAGAAGGTGCTGGCTGGGGACGCGGGTCCACGCGGGTCTGTCTGTGGCTCGCGGCTCCCCGGGAATGGCTTCATGGGAAGCAGGGGTGCGGCTGGGCCCGTGGGGAGAGGCCCTCCCTGGGTCGCTTCTGAATAATAACAGCCTCAATATTGGGAGGCTCCCCACCTTGCGGTTTCCACGGTCACCTCTGACCCTCAGTCCCCCACCAAGGAACTATATCATGTCCCAAGAAACCAAAGGGCGGCAAACCTCTCCAAGGTCACCCAGGCTCGGGAGAGGAGCAGCAGCACAGAGCTGGAGCCAAGGTTGCTGACTCTGTGGCCCGAGAACTCTCGGGAGCATGTCGCTGCTTCAGGAAGAACACTCCCAGAACACAGAAGGAAGGAGGAGGCTTCCAGGCTCTGATAAAGCCCCAGGGAAACAGGAGCAGGGACAGAGCAGCCACGGCCGGGGGAGCGACAGAGCCTGACTTCCGAGGATGGAGAAGTTGAGCTTCCTGAGAGAGGAGGGGCCTCCGAGCCTCGAGGACAGAGCGGCCCAGAAAGAGAGATGGAAGGACCCAGGAAAGGGACTTCAGCACAGGGACCTGCCTGGGGGAGACTCCGAGGGCGAAGTCAGCGCAGGGACAGGGACTGTGGTGAGGCTCACAGACCCGCAGCCCCCACCGCAAAGCCCTTAGGGGCCAAGGGAGGGAGCAGGTGTGGAGGGCCTTCGCGGTCTGGCCTGGAGTTAGGGCGTCCTTCCAGAACCTTCTGGAGTAACCACTGCAGGGATGAGATGCATGTGCAGCATTGAACAATCGGGATCTTTTCCCATCTGGAAACTAAAAACTGGAAAACCTCATTCCGAACAGTGCCTGTTACCTGGGCCGGCCAGAGTGGGCTTCCGGAAGCTGGAACCTATCAGCATGAACATCTCCTTGCCGTCCCTGCTAAGGGCCCTCTTGCCTTGGTGGTGGGAAGTTCCCAAGGCCCTTGCCAACCCCCTAACCACCAAGGTCCCTGTGCTGCCCGGTCGGAAGTAGGAGGTCTGGAAGTGAGACAAGAAGCTGCATTTTGGCCCAGGGCCCACAGGTGGTTAATGCCATGGATAAGAAGAAACACAGCCATAAGACCCACCTGCACCGCTGGGACCTAGTAAGGCTCCTCCTGGAAAGACAGCAACAGTAGGTCCAGCCAGGGGTGACCCAGGAATTCAAATTTTAACAAAAAATAGAGACAGGATTAGGGGAGGATAAGAGCTGGGTCAGGCAAGAGCTGGGTCAGACCCCTTCTTTAGAATCTTGCTCTGTTGCTCGTCATAGCTATGTTTGCACTTATTTCTTTTCTTTTCTGTAAACTTATTTTAGTTAAATTCAATTAGTTAATGTAGAATGTGTCATCAGTTGCAGATGTAGAATTCAGTGATTCATCAGTTGCGTGTAACACCCAGTGCTCATTCCATCAAGCTCCCTCCATGATGCCCATCCCCCAGGGACCCCAGCCCCCCAGCCCCCTGCCCTCCAGAAACCCTCACTTTGTTCCCTGTAGTTAAGAGTCTCTTATGGTTTGTCTCCCTCTCTGAGTTCATCTTATTCTATTTTTCCTCCCCTTCCCCTATGATCCTTTGTTTTATTTCCTAAATTCCACATATGAGTGAAACCATATAATTGTCTTTCTCCGATTAACTTATTTCACTTAGCCTAATCCCCTCCAGTCCAATCCATACCAATATAAATGGTAAGAATCCATCCTTTCTGTTAGCTGAGTAATATTCCATTATACACACACACACACACACACACACACACACACACCACATCTTCTTTATCCACTCATCTGTCGATGAACGTCTGCGCTCTTCCGATAGTTTGGCTATCGTGGACATTGCTGCTATAAACACTGGAGTGCAGCTGCCCCTTCAGATCACTACATTTGTGTCCTTTGCGCTAATTTCTGATGTTCTGTATCTCAGTGGCTGAGTTTTTTGGCCATCCTTAAATTTTGCACGAGTTCCTCACGCTCTTCACCCTCATCCTAGCCCTGAGCAAAAGCCCCAGTCCAACCACTGGGCCCCACCTTCCAAGGTCTTACCAGCATTTCTCATGCCATACCCCTCTGTGCTCCTCACACTGCCAATGACCTCAGCCATAGGCCCAGGCTCTGCACCCCTATGGCACCCCACCCTGATGCCCGGCTCTTGGCTTGGCCCTGGGACATGCTGTCCTGCAAAGTCCCCATTTCCTCTGGGATCTTTACACCTCCTGGTCAGCTTCTCATCCAGTGCCAGTCAGCCCAGCCACCTTCCTGTCCACAGCATCAGCAGCCCTGCAACACATGCTCCCATGTACATCCCTGACCCCCCAACATCTCCAGTGGAGAAGAGTGTTTTGTACTTCTGTGCTCTCTTTGCACACATCTCTGAGATAGGATTGTCTCACCATCCCCAGATTCCTCTGTGCCTGTGGGCCTCATAAGAAGAAACTGTAGGGGGGGGGAATAAAAAACATAACCATAGATTCCATCACACCTAGAACATATGCAAGCACCCAGGATTTTGATGAATGAATGAATGAGAGAAAGAAAGAAGGGAAAAAAAGGAAGGAAGGAGAGAAAAACTCAGGGCACAATGGGGTGAGCACAGACTTTGGTCTCCCAACACAAACCTGAGCTTGATTTCAGATCCACTACTCACTACCCTCATGATCCTGACAGAGACTCAGCATCTTTAGGCTCCATTTCTTTATCTATAAAATGGGGCTGTTAATCTACCCTTGCAGGGTTGTTTGTGAAAATCACCAAGTGCCTAGGACACAGCAAAGGATGTTCCATAAACTTAGAAAATACTAACGATCCGCTAGTAGATCTTTCCCTCTAACCAGCTTCTGGTGTTCTCTGCTCTGAGGGAGGTGCTCTTATACCCTGTTAGATTGGTTGTTGGGGTTCTTGTATCATGGCTGAGTTTGGATTAATGGGTGATTAATAATGATCAAGGCTTCAGTAAGAATTGGTCCCCAGATCAACTAGAGAATTTGCACAATCTAAAGCCAGAAGTGGAGTTAATGTAGGTCTTTGTTGAATTTCACTGATTCAACCCAACCTGGGGCTTGTGCTTGTGTGTGGTGGCACTCAGCTAGGGGGACTCTGAGATGCTGTCATAGACAGAGTCTCCTGAAGTCCCTTGAAGGCCTTAAATGTCATAAAAAAAAGATCTTACTCTAGAGTAGATTTATCCCTACCCTCCTCATGTTAGTAGAGTTCTCTAGAGAAACAGACATAGGGTAGAGAAAGAAGGAGAAAGAATTTAAGAAATTGGCTCTTGTGATCATGGGTCATGACAAGTCCAAAATCTATAAGGCAAGCTAGAAGACTGAAGACCCAGGAAAGAGCTGATGCTGCCGTCCTGAGTCCAAAGGCCATCTTGACACAGACTTCCCTCTTCTGTGGGGGACCTCATTCTTTTTATCAATGCCTTCAACTGATTGGATGAAGCCCACCCACATTACAGAGGATAATCTGTTTTATTCAATGTCCTGGTTTCAACACTAATCTGCTCTAAAAAATATCTCCCCAGTGACATCTAGACTGGTGTTTGACCAAGCAACTGGGTGCCATAGGCTAGCCAAGTTGACACATCAAAGTAACCATTTTACTCCCCAAGTTACAGCATGAAATGAAATCAGTCCACCAGATAATCAACATGTAACTAAACAGGAAGCAATCATGGGAAAGCACTCTGTGCGGGTGGCAGGAAGGGTCCTATAGAGAAGGTAGCCCTGGGATGAGGGCTGTATCCAATCTGCTGCTGGAGAACAGCCAGAACAACCTGGCTCATCTAAAAGATGCCTGACAGACCCCTTCCCTCAGAGACTAATTTGTTCGCTAAACACGATTGGCCCTCCAAAGTACCAGGCATCTCACTAGACTCTGGGGTAAAGATACGGCTCCGACAACGGACCTCAAGACCTCACAGTCCAGAGCGGAAGCAGAAACCCAGAGGATGCGTGCTACGACAGCAGGGTGTACCAAAAAGGAAAGGCAGGTCTGAGCACCTCCACTGGGGAGGATGTGATGGTGTTTGTGGGGTTAAAGAGCTAGCGTCAAACATAGTGATCATCCCCAGGGAAAGGAATAAGGAGAGCGTGATGATGTGCAAGGTGAAACAGTTTCCAGCATTTAGAAGCAAAGACCTAAATGTATGCACAGCATTAGATTTTTTAAAAATGCAGTGTGGTATGGGGGAAAAAAGGAAGAAGCGAAACTGTGGATAGCACGGTGTCATTTTTATAAGTTCAAAATACACTATACAGAGCAACCTCCTTCAGAGAGACGCCTGTGATTTCCAGGGTACAGAGCAGATGCACTGGGACAGTCATCTGTGAAGAGAGGGGGATGGGAACGAGGACGGATGAGTACCTCAGTGAGAAGAGGAGGGATGTTGCACGAACTGAACTGATGTTGCACGAACTGAAGATGATGATTGACTCAAGCTTCTGCGCTGAGTTTCAGAGAATCAACCCATCGACCACCGTGGGTGAAAAACCTCCAGGAGAGAGAGAGCCGCAACCCACTTATAATGACTTGGTCTTCCCTTCTAGGCCAGAAGTTGGCAAACTACAGCCTGTGAGGCAAATCCAACCCAGTATCTGTGTAAATAAAGTCCTGTTGGCACACAGCCATGCTCCTTCATTGGCAGGGCACCCATGGCTGCTTCCCGGTAACAATGGCGGCCGCCGCCTAACAATGGCAGCTTCCACGTAACAGTGGTGTCTTCTGGAGCCGCCGCCGAGACTGGGCAACTTGCAAGGATATTTACCAAGTAATCCTTTCAGATAATATTTGTCAACCCTGTTCCAGACTAAAAGCTCATGGCTAGGGCCAGAGATAAAAAGAAAAGGGAGGACTCCACAAATGGTGATCCATCCCCAGACAAGCACAGGATCATCCCAAGACCGTACTATCGGACTCAGACGCAAGGGAGGGCTGCTCCGTTCTTCATGAGCACCAGGCCTTTGTACCTGCCACTCCTCTAGGTGCAACACTCTCCATCCTTGCTTTTTCTGGCTGTGCTTCTCCCCATGGAGGCCTCTCTGGTCCCCTGCCCCTAGGTCATAAAGCCCTGCTCTGCCCGGTCTTATCGTACTGCACTTTCTGACACTACAGGATACCCTGTAGTGTTCAGTGTAATTATTTGTTCATTGTTGAACTTCCTTTCTTCACCTGGGCATGAGCCACGTCCTGCTCAGTTCTGGATTTCCAGCAACTACAGGAACGGGGAGGGGAAGAACAAGGAACAGGATCAGAAAAGATTCAGGGAAAATGCCGAAGGCCTGGAGTGCCAAAAGAAGTGGATGCTTTCACTCAAGGGGCAGGTGCTTAGGCCTGCTTTCCCCATACGAAGAAGACTGTCTGCTCCCAGAATTATTGAGCCAGAGTTAGAAGGAACCAGAACCAGGCCAACCCAGCTCCCTTCTGGAGGCTGTGCTGCCCATTCCCAGCTTGGTTCATCAGTGAACCAAGATGACTCATAGAGCATAGAATGCAATAGTATTTCCTGAAAGACTGGTAACCTGAAATCAGGAAGAGGGTCCCCAAGTTTGGAGCCTCCTGCCTCCATCCATCCCCCACCTTCGTGCACTGTTCCAAGGGGTTTACAAAATTTATTCATGGAGTCCTCGTGACAACTCCTGTTACAGGTGAGACATCTGCAGCACAGGGAGATCTCTCTTCTTGCCCTGGGTCCTATGTCTGTCCAACACCAAAACCAGATTTACTCCTGGGGAGCCTGGTGACAGAGCTCAGGCCCTAATCATTACTCTACACCACCGCTTACCTAACATTACTGGTGGACTTCTCGTACTTGACATTCAGGTTCTTATGTGCTCCTGGTAGCCCTGCGGAAGGGCAGGCAAGGAGGGGATTCCTATGCTCAGCCAGTTGAGAAATCAAAGAAGCCAGGTGCTCTGAGCAACATTCTAGACTCTTCTACTGTCTCTATTACCAAATGCCAACATAATGCACCCTTGACAAAAGGTAAATCATTCCATAGAGGAAATGTTCACTGTGCACTAGGCCAGGCCAGGTCCCACACTGGGCACCCAGGAGGCCAGAGAAAGGGCAAGACTGGACCAGCCCTGGAGAAGGTACTAGGGCTGTGGATGGTAGGACAAGGAGATACATATCTGTAACCAGGGGAAAGTCAACCCCTAGGGTCAGTCAGGTGTGATCATTTCCTTCTATGATTATCAGGGAGATCTTTCTGGAAAAGAGTGCCAGGTTCCTGAACTGAGGCCCTGTTCCCACATTTCTTAGCCAGTAACCAATAAAGGATGCCTTAGGCTTCCTCTTCCTATGGAAGGAAGCTTCGTACAAGGCTCCTTGACTCTGATTCAGCCTTGGCTCTCACTCCCAGCTCAGTCCAGAATCTCTCCATAGAATATCTACTACACCACAGCTCAGTCCCCTTTGACCCCTGTGACCTCCCTGAATGAGATGCACAGAATTTGATGCTCAGGCTCAGCCAGTAACCTCTCTGGAATTCATGGGCTCCTCCCTCCTGGCCTCTTCTGGTGCCCCTCCCTGCTCAGCCCTGGGAGCTGACCCCGCATTGGAGGGGCTAAAAAGGACAGAACCAAAGACGAGGACATGCCCCAAAGACGAGGACATGCCCCAAAGACGAGGACATGCCCCAAAGACGAGGACATGCCCCAAAGACCACCAGGCTTCCTTCCTCTGGAGGGAGTTGACGATGGCCGCTAGCCTGTCCTCAACATCCTGTCCTTCAGCTCTTAAGGCTGTTTTCCCAGAGAAATCACTCGGGGTTGTGTCTGTGGGGGAATTTGATGACTGCAAGGAGACATTCACTTGAGCAAATCTTGACTTCCTGACACCCAAGATGCTGTGTGCTGTGTGTGGGGAATAGAGAGATACACGGTTGAAGGGTAGAAGGGATTTCTTCGACACAGAAAGTGAACCCAGGCCCATGCAGGAAAGTGAGAAAAGTTGGAGGGAAGTCTCCTTCGCAAATGTCCCAGGACCCCGAGGATCCACCCATAGTAGAGCAGTGAGATGGTTCCAGAATTGTGTCTCCGTCAAGCTCCAGGAGAGACCTTTAGAGAATACCCTCGGGAAGATGGCCGCCAAGTGCCACCTAACGATGCTGGTGTTAGCCTGCTGGCTTCTCCTCCCTTCTGCCCAGCACAGGCCCCGCTCCTCTCCCTGGGCCCTCTTCTTCCTTCTTATACCACCAGGAGGTTTTAAAACTCAGCTGCAACTGACACCCTTCTCCTGGCTTTTGACCCTTTGACTTTCTCGTCCCAGACCCTTCCAGTTGGCCTGTTTCTGCCTCCCGACTCCTGTCTCAAACGTTGGTCCCTCTGACCCCTGTTCTCTTCATGCCAACTCCCACCATCTGCCTTGGCTTCTTTTGTACCCATTTATCTGACTGGCTGACCTCTGCCCATCGTCTAGGCCTCTTGACTTGATACATCCTCAGCAGTGAGGGAGCCTGCTTCAGCCTGAAGTTTGGGCCTACTGGGCAGCCCGCTCTGCCTCTGACCTGGGAAGGCCTCAGCCAGTCGGGCCTTGACCTTTGCAGTGATCAGCTCGCCTACAGGCCCAACGGCAACAGACACACAGTAGCCAAGGTGGCCTCCCCATCTGGTCAGCAATTGCCCAGACCCATTAGGTTCCTCCAAGCCTCCTGAGGCTCGTCTTCTGGGGCCTGACCATACAAGGACAGTCACCTGTCCTATAGGTAATAGTACCAGCAACACTGAGAAATGAAAACAGAATCTGTCCCTTCCACCAGTTGGAGGATCTTCCTGTTTCCAAATAGGATAAGGAAAGGAGCCCAAGGGAACCAGTCAAGGGTGATCTCTAGGGTACAGCCCAGAGATGCAACATTGAACAAAGAGTGTGGGCCACCCTCTGCCCAGCAGGCCTGGAGAAGTGTGTCCAAGGGAGCTCCTGTCCCCTGTTCTGCATTCCCCTGGTTGAACCCCAATCACAACACCTATTTAGAGTTAATAGCTCATAAACTGGGTGCAAGGTGGCCTCATCTGCTAGAATTGTGGTTTTTTAAAGGCAAGGAAGGTATCTTCACTCATCCTTGTATTCATTTAGGTACTCATCCTCTTGTTCATGCTGTCACTTCATTTACTGAGCACCTACTTTGTGCCCAGACCCCAGGGATACAAAGATAAATAAGTCCAGTGACAGGTAAACAGATCATTAAAATTTAATGTTGCAAGTACAGTAATAGAAAGATGCAAAGGGCAGTGGGTATTCAGAGGAAGAAGCATTTTTTTTTCTTCTTCAGAAGATCTAGGACTGCATCACAGAGGAGAAGTCATTTTCACTGGGTTTTGAAGGATAAACAGGAGTTCTCTGGGCCAGAAAAGCACTGAAGTCACAGATGCATACCATCTTCATGGATGAAGGCTCAGCACTTCTCACCTAGAAAATGCTCAGAACCTGCGGCATCATAACCAGCGCAGATTCCACGCTAAGACAGGGGAAAGAGAGCATCAACCACATTCCTCTGCCTCAAACCTGGAGTTAAGTTGGAATCCCTTGAGGTGTCTTAGAAAATAGTGATGTTCCCGCCTCCCCTAGCGATCCTGACATCACTGGCCTGAGATGCCGCCTGGTCATCAGAACTTTTTAAAGGTTCCCCAGGTGATTTCAATACACAGTCCTGCTTGAGAACCCCTGCTTGAGACCTGCGCTTCTCAAGCTTAGAGTGTCAGCTCATTCTGGACAACTTCTTACAACGGCATTCCGGGGCGACAGGCCTGAGAGCCTATAGATCTAACCAGCTCCGGGTAATGCAGATGCTGCTGGTGCTGAGACCACACTTGGAGCCCCAAGTCTCTGAAGCCGACTTCCCGAAGGAATTCACCAGATGCCAGGATCTTGTCTGCACCCTGGGCCGAGGATTCTGCGCTCCCAGTGCTAACCTTTGGTTCCGGATCCGTGGTGGTGGCGGCGGGGAGGGGGGGGGGGGTGTGCGGGCTGCTTGTTGGTGCTTTGAGAGCTGGCACAGCGTACCTGTCCCAGCCAGCTGCCCGCCCAGCCACACTCAAGGCCAAGGCCCAGCCGACGGGGCCCGGGCCGGCCAGCTGACATCCCAGTGCGGAGGTGGTTGGCAGGAGCTGCCTGCTGGGTAAACATTGTTCTGGGTTTTTTTTTCTTTTTTTCTCTTCAAACAAGCCCTTCCCAGCGCCGGCCACGGACCCCTAAACAATACCTCTCTGTGCTGTTGACACAAAGGCACAAATGGTGTCATTCCAGCCCAGAGATAAAACTCTGATCCTCCCATAATGGGGGGCATTTCCTCTTGGGAAGAACACCAGCGAATCAGGAAATTCAACAAGCCCCGTCTAAACCCTGCCCTCCGGCCAGGCTCAGGTTTTTTTTGTTGTTGTTTTGGGCGGATTTCTTTCTCCCCAAAGCTCTGCTCGGTGCAGGGGCCTCCGTCAGCAGATCTGTGAGCCCCAGACAATGGGCTCTTTCTGCAGACAATGGTCAGCGTGAAGAATGTCGCAGGAGGGCAGGGCTTGAGGAGGGACAATCAGCTTTCAGAAGGCAGTGGCCGAGTGGGTGCTGCAGGGAGGGTCCCGCTGTCACCCGGGCAGCCTCCTCAAAGGCACCATTTATAGGACCCGCAGCCCCGGAAGAATGGCCACTCGGGCCGCGCGGAGCTGGTGGGCCTCGGCTCCCTGGCCCCCCGCTGCAGGCCGAGCCCCGTCCCCCTGCTTTATCGGCCCCCCGGGGCGCCTGCGGCCATGGCCCCCACTATGCAGACTTTGTTTAATGAAAAAACAGTCACCCCCAAATTAGACCGAGGCCTGCTGTTCCCCACACCGCCCCTCCTGCAGGACCCCGCCCGGGGCCTCCATCGCTTGGCTCTCCAGAAAAGAAAGGGCTTATTCATCCCCTAAGGTGGAAACTCGCTTTCTCCGGGGGAAATTGTGTAACCGTTTTGTAGTGGAATTGACTACAGTCCTCAAGGTCTTTTGGAAAAAGAAAAACAGATAAGGGGGCGGAGGTTGGAGCGAGTGCTGGCAGTCTTCTTGCTAGATGTGCTCACTGCAGAACAATTTTTCTGACAGAAGCCACAGGCCCAAACATCATATCAGCTAGGCCCTGGATTTCAAGGACCCTCACCGCCACTGGAAAATTAAAAAGCAACTTTCTGGCTGATAGCCATGCATGCCTTCGTCTACTCCTCTAGCACTGCGCCTGACACACAGTAGGTGCTCAGTAAACATTCGTTGAGTGAATGTAAACTTTTATAATATCGGATTCTATCTCTCCTTGCTTAGAAAACCTTCAATAGCTCCCTATTGCCTGTGATATAAATTTTATTTTTCTTGACAAGGTCTCCAACTTGTCACGGGGCCCCTCAAATGCCTCTCCAACCTCACAACCGTCCCGTTTTCCCCTGTTGGTCCCCAATGCACACATGTAAACATATACACATATGCTGCCCACTGCTTCTTGAACCAAACCATTGTCGTACAAGACCCTAGGCCTTGATCCCAGCTGTCCCTTAGCCCCAAGGCCCTTCCCAAGCTTCTCTGGAGATCTGGTGAGCTCCTCCTCCATCAAGACTCGCCTCCAGTGTTTGCCCGTCCTCTTAAAAGCCATCCCGCTGCATCTGACTCCACGGCTTTGCTCTCTCGCACACACACGGCCCTATCGTGGCATTTGCCACAGCGTTGTATTTATCTATTCTGGCCATACGCGGACTCCTTGAGAGCAGGGACTGTGTTTGACTTAGGCCCAAGTGTCTGACTATGCCTGGTGGGGGCCCACAGCCTGGCCCATCATGGGTTCTCAGTAAGCAGGGGACCTTCTAGCCCCGGTGTGCCCAAGACACTCTTCATTTTAGGACTGAAAGTCCTGTGTCCTAGAAAACAATGAGGTCCTAAGAAAACCCGATGGTTGGTTTTTCTATTGGGAAGTGAGTTCTGAATGAATAAATATCCAGTCTCCATTCATTCATTCAATACATGTACAATAAAAATCTGTGAGCTGGGTCCCCCAGTCACCCAACTGCAGGGTGTATCTAAACAACCCAATATCTCTTCGAAACAATTCTACTACCCAGCATGGCGAAAAGTTGAGTCCTTGCTGTTGAATGAGCGTTAAGTCCATTAGGCATCTTTCTTCGCTCATTGTTTATCTTCTCGGTGATCTCTTCGGGCAACCAGCCACATTGTTTGTAATGCATCTGTTGACATCTGCCTTGTCTCTCTGGATTTGCCCAGGCTCTCCCTGAGTCTGCTGTCCTCGGAAACACTGAGCTCTCTGGACTCGAAGCCTCACACATGAATTCCTATCTAAGGTTTTATAAGTCAAAAAGTACACACTGGAGCTCGGTTCCCAAGGCAGCCCCTAGCCCCAGGCCTTAAGAATAGGAGTGGTTGCAGCCAGGACCAATTGTCTGCTCAGCCTCCCTCGGACCCTCGGGCAGCTTGGACCCATCTGTTTCCCAGTTCTAGGTCAAATCAAGCTGAGGAAGGATCAGGCTTCATTTGACCCGAGATGGCTGTGGCATCTGGCTCTTCCCTCCACCCCAACCTCCTCCCCCATACTGGCTAAATGAGCCTTCATCCCCCTCCCGTCCTTGGTGGGCTTTCAGGAACGCCATCTCCCCTGATGAGGCTGGCAGAGTTTCTGGGAAGTGTGACCCAATAGACACCACAGAGACAGACATAACTGGTTTGAAACCCAGCCACGTAGCTGGATGATCATGGGTAAGTTACCTAACCTCTCTTGTGCCGCCTCATTTAAACAGGGACAGTCCTAATGTTCACCTTGCAACATCATTAGAAAGCTGTCAGTAGGAATTGGCAAGGCCTCCGGTTCTGTGTCTAGCACACGGTAGGTGCTGCAAAATCTACTGCTCTTCCCTTCAGCGCAGAGGGAAGAAACCACCATTTGGAGTGAATCCATTCAACACCTTGGGGCCAAGCTTAAACTTTTGGGAATCTCACTTTGTTGAGTAAAGAAGAGACAGGGTCACTGGCCAGGGTCACCACATTCTGCCCCTTCTAAGGTGTCCTGTCCACATAGGATGAGAGCCCAAGTTGCCACAGCTGCCCCCAACCAAGGCAGATAGAAGTCATGACTTTAAACTGGAACGTTCCAAAACATCTTTGGTTAACGAAAGACAAGAAAAATAAGGATCCATAGATGGATTTCTCTTTCACCTTTGCCCTAAAAATGGACAATAGAAATGTTAAAATTTGCCAAAAATTGATTCTGAAGCATAGCATGTCGGCAAATATGAGGCATCTTAATGCTAACGTTTAGAGAAGCAATAGCCTAAAAATCTTCTCATTCCCCATGGGGGAAAAAAAAAATTATTTCCTCTCATCCAGAGTCCCTGGTTCTCCAGGAGACAGAGACAATGAGCTGTGTGTAACCACCCACCTTTTAATACACACGGATTTAATCAACCTGCTGCATTCACATTGTGCGCGCTGCCGTAACCTGACGTTTCAGACAATCTCTAGCTCATGTCTGTTTCTTCCCATCCATGTAATCTTAATGCCCCTATTTATTTCGGGTTTGTTCTATGAACATTTTGACTTTTTATTAAATCAAAATTAATAGCTTTGCACCCTAAGAAAACAGAAATGAGCTACAAAACCATGAGATTTTTTGAAAGTCCTTCTAAGTTTTTGGTTTTTTGTATTTTTTTGTTTTGTTTCATCCCTGTGGTAGCCCTGAATGAATTACTTGAGGGAAACCTTTGTTAGGACATCGTAAGGCTGTCCGAGCTCACACATGTTTAAGAATGCACCGTGTGCATGAGCACAGACAGGGCACAGGAAGGGTTAATGTTGTAGATCAAGACTCACATGACGTATATAGCACGGGGGAGCCCTAATATCAACAGCAGTGCCTTCTATCATATTCTATGTTGTTGTAAATGGGGTTGGAGAAAAACTGGAAATTCATGGGGATAGCCATAAAGACAACATCTGAAGCATTATTGTACATGCCGCACTCATTTTTTTCTTCCCAGTTAGTCTTTTGAAATACTTGCTTTTGTTCCTCAGTGATTTCTGGGTAATTGTCCACTTTTGGAAGTCTTACAAAGTGGGTAGGTATTTGAGAACCATGATGACCTATGACCTTTGACCCAAGGTGATCTTTACTGGGGGGGATCCATGAAAGATTGATTTGAGCAGAGCTGAGTTAGACAAACAAGCCATTCACATAACTTTAAATCCGGAGGCAAATCAGGTAAAAATGTTAGCAACCTTAGTGGCCTGGAATTTCCTGCCCCCATAGTCAGAAATTAGGACAATACTGCTCCTAGCCTCTGCGTGTATCAATGAAGAAATTTCTGGGATCTTCCGCTTCCTATGGACCCCTAGAACAATTCAATGGAGAATACTAGGTCCCATCAACAGGTAAGCCGGCTTCTTGACAAGTAGTTTAAAAAAGGAGCTGAAAAGTGTGTCTTTTGCATCATTTAGAGTAATAATTCTAAATATTTCAATCACGGACATATTGAATCACAGCGAGAGTCAATCGTTCTTCCAAGGAGCCCAAGTTTTAGGAAGACTCTATTAAACAAATTGCCCTATGTTCATCAGCATTCCCAGACTTTAGTCTTCAAAACACAGGAAACGGAGTATCAGAGGTTCTGGCAGGGCGGAGGTCCCGGGGGCTGCCCCACAGACCTGTTGTGATCTCAGGATCACAACCTGAGAGAAACCGTCCAGTGCTGCGCTCTTGGTGAGGGGGGTCCTCCTTCGGGGTGGGATGGCAGCCCCACCGGGCCACCATAGCAAGCATTCAAGGCTGCACGTACTGCCTCTCTAGAAACTTCTGTCAGTGTGAAGAGGCCCAGGCTGGGAGCTGCTGACGCTGATGCCTCATTCCACCCTCTCTGAGTCCACTGACCAAGCCGAGGGAGCAAAGTAGGTAGAGAAGGTCTAGGAAGCCACCCGTAGGCTTCATGTTCATTTTCCCTGAGGTGTATTTATTATAAAATGTAGGGGGAAAAAAAACAACTTGATAACATTAATGAAAAATTTTTTAAAAGATTTACTTATGTATTTGAGAGAGAGAGCATGCCCGTGAACAGGAGGGGCAGAGGGAGAGAGAATCTTGAGCAAACTCCACGTTGAGTGTGGAGCCTTACGTGGGGCTCAAGCTCAGGAACCTGAGACCGTGGCCTGAGCCGAAATCGAATCAGACACTGCACCACTTGCTACAGCCAGGCGTCCCGACAGAGGAGCGTCGATAGTCACGCGCTGACCGCAGCGCTTGTTTTCTTCTACATTATCTCCAGTCTTTATTCACAAGCACACACTCCTTATTTGTGGATTCCTTATTGGCAAACGTGCCTACTTGCTTAAATGTATCTGTAACCCCAAAACCAGCACTCAGAGCACTTCCATGGTCGTTCACAGACAGGCACAAAGTGAGGAACGTGCCTGGCCCCACATCCAGGTTCCCAGCCAAGGCAGAACACAGAGGTGCCTTTGTGTTTCAGCTCCAGACTGCTGACAAGTGTCCTCTTCCCGGTCTTTTTAGTGCAATGTTTTCTGTATTTTTGTGCTTTCTGTTGGTGATTTCACCATGTAAAACAGCCACCCGCCATTGTGTTGTCAAGTGTCCCCAAGAGCAAGAAGCTGCGATGTGCCTTATAAAGAAAGTACACATTATAAAAGCTCCCTTAGGGTGGGAGCCATAGCACGTTGGCCACAAGTTCCATGTTAGTGAATCAACAATAGGAATCAAATAAAGTGTCTTTAAACAGAAGCATGCATAAAATAAAGGATTGATCAGTTGACAAAAATGCTGTAACCAGGGCGCCTGGGTGGCTCAGTGGGTTAAAGCCTCTGCCTTTGGCTCAGGTCATGATCTCAGGGTCCTGGGATCGAGTCCTGAATAATGCTCTCTGCTCAGTGGGGAGCCTGATTCCTCCTCTCTCTCTGCCTGCCTCTCTGCCTACTTGTGATCTCTGTCTGTCAAATAAATAAATAAAATCTTTTTTAAAAAAATGCTGTAACCAGAAGTTCACAGGAATGTAGCCATGTATGTCTCCTAGGAGCAGTGGTTCATGCTCATGAAGTCAGTGTTTGAAGTGACTTTGCAGAACATTACTATGAACACTGAGAATTAACTATCCTTAAAAGTTCATTTCCTGGGACACCTGGGTAGCTCAGTGGGTTAAAGCCTCTGCCTTCAGTTCAGGTCATGATTCCAGGGTCCTGGATCAAGCCCTGCATCGGGCTCCCTGCTCAGCTGGGATCCTGCTTCTCCCTTTCCTGCCTGGTGCTCCCCCTGCTTGTGCTCTCTCCCTCTGTGTCAAATAAACAAATAAAACCTTTTTAAAAATTTCTTTTCCTGCTTGTTTCAGTTACTATTATATAAATAATACTTGTCGATGTTATGGTAAAATAATGCTCCTTTGTGTGCATAAACCATCTGCTCAACCATTCCCTTATTGCTGGGTCTTTGGGTTATTTCCAATATTTCAACCTTATGGACAAAGCCACAGAGAGTATAAGGTATGTGCACTCCGTAAGGTCACGTGTCCATCTTAGTATTGTTCAGATAATATCCTTGTCTGGATAAGCCCTCTCTGGGCTTGACATATAGTTTATCTCAGATAAATGTCTGTTGAGTGAATGAATAGCTTAAGGTAGGGACCATCGATTCAACATGGAAGACTCTTAGTAGATGTTCAGTTCATGCCTATTGTTTGACATACGAACATCTGCTGATCACCTCTGTTTGCTGATCACCTACATTTGTTACTTTGCAAACACCAGGTCTGGATTCTTACTTACTTTCTTTTTTTTTTTTTTAAGATTTTATTTATTTATTTTGACAGACAGAGATCACAAGCAGGCAGAGAGGCAGGCAGAGAGAGAGGAAGGGAAGCAGGCTCCTCGCTGAAGAGAGAGCCCGATGCAGGGCTCGACCCCAGGACCCTGGGATCATGACCTGAGCCGAAGGCAGAGGCTTTAACCCACCGAGCCACCCAGGCGCCCCTGGATTCTTACTTTCATTAAATTGTTCAATCCACATTACTTTGGAGGTTAAGTTTTATTAGCCTCACTTTACCAGTAAGGAAATGGAGACGTAGAAAGTTCTTCAGTTCAAAGTCACATACTAACCAGAGCCATCACCCTGCTTCTAGCCCAGGTCTTGGTGACTCCCAACCCCTGTTCCTTCGGCTGCACCAGGCTGAAGCCCCGAGTGTGTGCTGAGCCGGGTGGGCACAGCCATGCAGCCCCCGGATCGGGGTAAGTGGAGCAGTCCGCTTCCTATAGAGCCCACAGGACACCCAATCCCTGGGGCTCTGCTTTCTTCCCACCTGTCAGCACCCTCCCACCTGAGTTGCTCCTTTCTCCCATAATCACACAGACAGACGTGGTGTCTGTCTCCACCCTTCACTCCCAGGCCCTGCCCGTATAGCATCAATTGATGGGCACTCGGCTTCCAACACCTGGTCTCAGGTAAACTGAAACCCGCACCTGACCTGCCTGGGCTGTGGGAATGGATATGAGGAGGCCAGGAAGGCAGAGGCCACTGGATTCCAAGAACTTCTCAAGGCTGGATTTTGAATGGGTTGGGAGTTGCTTGGGGGCACTTTGGGGTCTTTTACTGAAATTTATAAAAGGTAAGGAAATAAAGAGATGGAAATAAAATTTTCACCTTTTGATCTGCATTTCCAAAACCAGGGGATCACCCTGCCTGGGACTCTTCAGCCAGGGAAAGATGATGGGTACTTGGCATAAACCCTTAGGCTGGTGTTGTCAGTAGAATAGCTGAGCAATGGTGGTGAGTCCCAGCACAGGGGTCAGAGGCCTCTTGTAAATTCAGAGGTCTACCTGTTGGTCTGTCTGTAAGCTTTCTTATTTGCTGTTGTACAAAACAGTTACACAGCCGTTAGGTTCTCTGTTTCAAGAAGCCATCAGGAAGGAAGAGAGAAGACGGCATTCCCTCTTCTGAGAATGGTCTTTGCCTCTCAGTCGTCTGGGGCACTCCCACTTGTGGGTCTTGCAAGACCCAGGGCAAATGTTTTTCCTTCTCTGAAGATTTCTTTGGTAGAACTCCCCCAGGTAGTCACAACCTCCCCTTTGCCATCTACGGCGCCACGTAGACTCAACTGTACACAACACACTGTCCTGAAAACATGGGCTTATTATGTCTGTCTCTCCCAGGGATAGAGGCCCTATCTCGTCCATTTCCGGGTCCCCAGACCCCATGCTGTGTCTACCAAATAGAAGGTGTTCTGTGCACTGAGTGAAGGAGTGGGAGTCTGCAGAGATCAGCACCTTTTTAAGAAGTTGCAATATCTTTTGGCAAATTTATTTAAGTACGCTAAAAATTCACAGTATTGTCTTGAAGCATGGAGGCTTTGAAAGGGACACTAGCTCTGGATTCTCTGACCATGCAGGAATCCATTCAGTAGCTCAGAAAAAATCATTGCTCCCTATCTCCGCTGGACACCCCAAGTGATGATAAGCAGGGGGAATTGTTCTTAGTCCTGTCGTTCTGCAGGCACTCTGGCTTCCCCATCGCCAAGCCCCCTAAGATCCTGGGAGATGGAATAACAAGCACAATAATAATGATCATGGTCTGTTGATAGCAATGCTTGTTACAGCAGCTAACATTCACTGAGTACTGGTGCTTCCCATACTGTTGCTGGTGTTTATTTCTGTTACTCTGCATTCTATCTCCCACAAGCCATATGGAACAGTATGATTGTTTCCTTCACTTTATAGACAGGAAATTACAGCATTAGAATCCGAACTCAGGCAATCTGGCTCCCGAACCCGTACCCTAACTACCAAGCTCTGCTGCTGCATAGAAACGAGGGCACTGGGTACTATGGGTATGGGTACTATGGGTGCTGGGTACTATGTTAGCCCTTTTCCATATACTAGCTCACTCATCACTGGGACAGCCCTGGGACACAGACAAGCGATTATCCCCACTTGGCAGGCGAGGCAATATTCAAGCCCCTTCATATGGTATGTGTTACAGGTAGCTTAGGTTGGCTAGGACCGCACCTTGTACACAAGGAGATGGTGGCTCAGAAAACACCTCTTCCTTGCTACACAGAAATGAATTTTCTATAAATTCGTTTTGGACCTGTCAATATATAAGTATCACGTCCAAGGAGTTCCTTTTCTGCTCTGGGCCTCAGTTTTCTCACCTATACTATCTGAAGACCGGATGGAGCTCTAAGGTTTTGTCCCACCCTGGCATTGGGTCCTGCTCCCCTGAGGTCTATGGGAAAAGAGAGGGACAGAAGGAGAGAGGGGGGGAGCATGGAGCTGGCAGTAATAGGACGGTGATATGGCATCAGAAACCACATGATTTAGAAATCGGCAGAGGAGAACCTACAAAGAACAATAAAAGCAAAAACAGGAGAGGGTTCTAAGAATTTCCTGGTGATCCCCCAAGATTCTGTTCTTGAACCCCATTCAGTACAGGTCCCACCCCCCTTCCCAGACCTTCTAATAGAAGTTAGGCTAGCGCAATTTCCCGGCAGTGGAGGGAGCTGGTGGCAGACGGATAGACCTCAACACTCCCCAGGTAAGCAATTCCAGCACCGTATTCACTGCTGAACCCCACCGCCCACCCCTCCATCCTCCTTTTGCCAGCTGCGCTGGGGGGAGAGAGGTCCTCCAGGGAACACCAGCTGAGTGGAGTGAGCATGTCCCATTGACACACACCCTGAAGTCAGCTGAGCCTTAACACCCCACCTGGAGGGCAGGTGGGCCCAGCTGCTCTCTAATGAACCACCTCCCCCATGTGGGGGCCAGGCCCTCAGTCCTCTGCAGCCCCAGACAATGCGGAGAACCCTGCTGTTTGTATGTTGCTCATGGTCTAGGACTTCACAGCTCCATTCAGCCCAGTGAGTCATGGGAACCACACTGTCTGGGCACCTTGGGTGCGGGGGACTCGTGGGGTGTCAGGGCAGGGAAGACTAGAGCCCCTACCCTGTGACCATTCCGGTGTCCCGGGCCGCCTCTCTGGAAAAGCAATGAAGAGATAGTGCCCTGAATGACCCATCACCCGACCTAGAAGGAGAGGGGTCCGATCAGCCCCACCATTTCGCCTCACAAGCCTTTATGTGCTCATCTGTAAAACAAGGGGAAGAATAATAGCCTTTTCAGTGGAATGGCCACAAATCGTGATGTGAAGAGCATTTGCCACCATCAGAAGGAGTCTTCTCTGAGAGCTCACTTCCCTCCACGGTGGACACTCAAGGCCCAGAAGTGTGTACCCGTGGCCTTGCTACATCCGGGAGACATGCCTTGCCTGACACACGGGGCTGCGTGTACATTGTGAGAGGGAGGGAGAAGGAGACGACTTGGTCCCGAGGACAAAACTAGTGGGCGTCGCTGTGGCCTCATGGCTCTAACACCTACCCAGACACGGCTTGCCCAGAAGTCCTTAGGATTTTGCAGGTGCGAAGGGACGAAGGCCATGTCCGGTCAATGAGCCTGGGGACCTGCGTTCCCCATTCATAAAAGCCGAAGTTGAGCACTCCTGTTGAGAGAGAGGAGAAGCCAACCAGAACTTCTGCAGAGTTAAAACTGCTCCCAGTGGAGAAAGGCCCCTGGGGCTGGTGGAGGGGATTATCTAGGCCCAGGTGAGCTCAGACAAGGCAGGAGGCTCGCGGGGCAAACTGAGTCGGCAATTGTCTGTCACCCTGCTCCCTCACACATGTGTCAGGCAGAGATAAATTAACAGCAATCAACAATAAGACTTCAACTCTCTAATGAACTTGGTGGAGTGCGCCTTCTATTTTTAACTGGCCCAATTTCTCGGTCACATCACATGATTCCTATTGTCTTGGCTGAGAATTATGAGAAATGGGGTGGGGGGAGGGAGGAAAAGAAATTGGGCCATATTTTTTAGTTCAGCAAGGTGACAAACTCTCTAGTTGCATGTGTATTTTCTCTTTCATTTGCAATTTCTAAGTGACTTTCGAGAAAAATAATGACTTCTTACTACTTCCGTGCTCTATTTAAAGAAACTTACTACTTTGGTGCTCTATTTAAAGAAACTTAAAGAGCTATCAAATGACCTTATTGGGGTCATATATAAAGTTCTCAGCTGAACAGGAAGTTGCTTGGGAGACTATGTTGATGGTTTAGCTTCAGGGGTCTCGGGAATTGTTTGGTTTGGAGATGGGGTGAGCCCATCTTAAGTAATATTTCACCTCATGTCGGATGGCACTATAGGGTCGTGGAAAGAAGACTGCCTTAAGCTTGGGATGAAACTACTCTGCCTTTCTATGAGCGGCGTGGCCTAGCATGGGCAAAGCTGACCCTGTAGACGTGTTCCCCATATACTGTGTCACTCCCTCAGTCTCCATATATGACATTCTCCAGGGCAGCTGTCCATGTCTTAAAGACAGTAAATAACACATAGCTCACCATCCCTGAGGATGGGGGGGAAGAGATCCCTGTTTCTCATCTGTTACATATGAAAGAAAGCCAAAGTGGTTCCTTAATTCATCAGTTTCAACAAATCACACAGAGACTCCGAATTACCCGAGTTTAGAGTATCCAAAAAAATTTGAAATCCGAATGCCCTTGTTTGGAAGTTGGATATTTGCTGAGAATCTGCACCTTTGGCTTATGGCTCCGTCCCTAATTCTGGGTTTACTATGTTTAACCCCATGATTCCCAAACTGAGTGCTGAGGTACCCTGAGGCCCACACAAACTCTGGAAACACTGAAGACTATTTTGTAGTTTGGAGCAAAGCCTGACAACAGTTAAACAAACCACAAGCTTGTAGTTGTTCCTTCATGTGGCTTTAGTTTGTGCTATATTCCTTTCCACGACATCATATCCTTCCTTACAGAGCAGGGCTTGGCAATTCGGTGACACCAAACATGTGAAGTGTGACAATCACTGTGAAACAGGAAATGGAGAGGGTGGGTTCCTGTCAGATGCCGGGATCCGAGGAGCTCTGTGGCACCCAGGAGGCTCACAAGGCTCACACCTCCTGTTGCCATAGCCATTTAAGAATGAAATCGGGGTGCCTGGGTGGCTCAGTGGGCTAAGCCTGACTTCAGCTCAGGTCATGATCTTAGGGTCCTGCGATTGGGCCCCACATTGGGATCCACGCTCAGTCAGGAGTCTGCTTGAGGATTCTCTCTCCCTCTCTTTCTGCCCCTCCCCCTGTGCTCACTCATTTTGTCTCTCTCAAATAAATAAATAAAATCTTTAGAAGAAAAAAGAGTGAAATAAGAATGGTTCTTTTTCTTCCGATTTATCGGAATTATTTTTGGCTACTGTTAAATGGCTGCTGATCTGTTAGGAGATAAATACTTATTACATTGTTTGATGTAACCACTTAATACAAAGAACTGTTAGGTATTACTTTTGGCCTAGGGGCCCCATGAACCAACATAGTTTGGGAAATCTACAACCTAGCCTACAACCCTAGAGGGGGCCTTTCAGCTTCTTACTTATAAAACATTATTAAAGTACAATGGAAACAATTATAAACACTGTGGAAGGCAGGTGGTATTTTCCCCAAAGAGCCCACAGCAATATTTCCAGTCCCATTCTGATTTTTTGAAAACCTTGCCTCTCCTCTCATTAAAAGGTTGAGTTTAACCTCCCTTCTCTGTGGAACATGAGTCAGGTTCAGTGACTCCCTTCTAATGAAAGCTGCGGGATACAGTGGGCAGAAGTGATGCTATGTGACTCTTAAAACCAGGTGGAAAAGATGTGGCTTCAGCCCACCTCTCTCTCTGGATGCTCACCCTGGGGTCCCAGCCACCATGCTGTGAGGGAGCCCAAGCAGCCCATGTAGCGAGTCCACATGAAGAAGCCCGTGTGGAAACCGAGACCCCCACCAGCCAACAGCAAGCCTCAATCGCCCCCCTGCTTATTCAAGTCTTGATCAAACAAGGCTTCAGATGATTCCAGCCCCAACCTTTGAGTCTGGCAGCTGAGGTCCCAGACATCACAGAGCAAAAAGAAGCCATCCCCTCTGTGCCCTATCAGAATTTCTGACCCAGAGATCAGTGAGCATAATAAATGGTTGATTTAAGCCTCTGAAATTTGGGGCACTTTGTAATGCAACATTAGATAATCTCAGCAAGTATGACCGATACTTGTGAGACGCCTCTCCAGCCCAAGAATACTGACTTTTCCAGCTCTTCTCTAGAACTCTCTTCCACATGCATTTTCCCCGGCCATGTAACTCTATGGAGGATGCCCCCCACATCTCTGGCCACAGAGGGTTGGATGAGGAGTAACAACCTGACCAAACTGAGCCAATCCAAGTCCTGTCTCAGGAATGTGGAACTCAGAAGGAGATGGATGCCCAGGCGGTGACTGGGTCCCCTGACGGGTAACTTCAGGAGCTCCGGGGCAGCCATCTTGCAGGCCGCCTAGACTGGCAAGCAGAGAAGAAGAAAGACAGATACACTGGGAAAATCAGAGGTGAAGGGAAGAGAAAGTATACTGCCCAGGTCTCAGGAGCATTCACAATTCTAGACTCCAGTCCTTCCTGAGGCTTCAGGGAGTGGCCTCCAAGCCATTTCTTTGAAATAAATTCCCGCTTCCTTGCTTACATTTGTTCAGGTCCGTTTTTGCAGCCTCAGGGTATTTTTCACGTCTATCCCGCACTTTATGGCCCACCGAGCCTCTTTATATGCGTGATCTCATAGAATCGCGACCAGGACTCTGTAAGACGTGTGTTATTACCCCCATCATCGAGAAGAAGAAGCGGAGGTCCAGGGAAGGTGACACAAGCAAGACTCACAGGCAGAGCCAGGCGTTAACCCAGAACTAGAACCTGTCCTCTCTCTCCAAATGCCAAGCTCTCTTTGGGAGGCATTTCTTCCTCCTGCTCTGGAGAAATGGGGAGGTGACATCTGGTTTGTCCTCAGAAACCAATTATATGTCCACAGCCCTTTCCCGTCACTGTGTTGGACTCAGGGATGTCCAGCATCCTGTATCCTTGGCTCCTAGGTCCATCCCTAGGAGCCAAGGATACAGAGTGCCCAGCGCTCAGCACCCAGTGAGCTCAGTACCCAAAAGAAGCTTGCCCAGTGGGCACTGCGGGCGCTCCAAACAAGGGATTCATCGGGCATGAGGCTCCCCCAAAGAGGCTGCCCAAAAGAAATGGCACTGGGAGGTTGGAAAGACTTGGATAGGTAAGGGGGTGAGGCAGGGGTGAGGCAAATCGTGCTTCAGAACTATTCTTTTCTTCCAAGGATCTTCTCAGGTTCTTCTGGGAACAAGACAACTGACCTTTTCAATCAACACTTATAGCTCTTCCTGAGGAAGTCCGCTGGAGAAACATCGAGCCCAGCCTCCAAGCAATGCACAGGACCCCTCTGTCAAAGCCCCACAATGCTCTATTCTCCTGCTCTCAAGCAAGAGGTTGGGGGCTGGGGGACATGGACAGGGCATGAACACAGAACAATCTGGGTTCAAGTCCCGATTCTGCCACATATCCCCGCCAGTCCCTAGACAAATCACTTACTCCATCTAAACCTCAGTTTCTTCAACTCTCATCTTCAACTGAGATGTTGTTCAGCTCAGAGAAAAGGTGGCGAAGTGCCCAGCATCAGACCCGAGTCACAGTGGATGCTTACCGAAGTCTAACATTTAAATGATCTCATCTGACGGCCCATCCGATCTCTGTTCCATTCTAATTATTAGAAAAGCTTTTTTCTGTGTGGATGAGCTGAGTTCTGCCTGCCCTGAATGCCCACCATTGATCTGGCCTCTGCCTCCAGAGCCCCGAGAAGAAGGACAGCCCCTAGGCCCCCAAAACTCCTGCAGACAGGACTGCTTCCTGGCTCCACCCTCAAACTGGTCCCTTCCCTGCTCCCCGCAGTCAGAGTTTTTTGAAGCTGCGAGGGCCAGAGGGTTCCTGGGGAGAATGCACACATTCAAAGCCTTGTTTGCCTGGAAACTTTTCTCTGAGCCTGTTCAGTGGCCTCAGTCAATACAGATAAGACGCTGTAACTCAGAAGGTTTGGCTCGAGAAAAATCTGTTACAACTGAGTCATAGGGCCTGTGCTAATGTCCTCCAAAAGGCAATTCCAGATTTCTCCATCACTTCTGCCCCCTTTGCTCCCAGGCCTGGCCTCAGCACTGCACAAACAGAAGCCAAAGGGAAAGGTCCAATTATTCCATGGAGATTTAGCTACTGTATTGACAAAACTCAGCGTTAATTCCCAGAAAGCATTCAAGCCCTGAGGTGGGGGTGGGGTGGGGGCAGGGCGAGCCCGCGGGATAACTGGGTGAGAGTCATAGCCGCTTTTCAGCCGAATCTGACCTAGTTTAATGAAATCAGGTCGTCTGTGAGCTCTTCATTACCCTCAGACTAAACAGGACCCAACAGAGCAGCCAGTGTCCCTGGCCTTTCTGAATTCTGCTCATTCGCATTATGACATTTTGATGTTGGGTCTTAATGCGTGTTGACTTAGTGCCTGGGCCTCTGCGAAGGTAGTAAACAGCCTGGGTGAAGGCAGGAAAGTAAACAAGAGGGCTGCTGTTGAAAGCACACACGCACACACACAAAGGCAGTGTAAATACCCCAGGTCCCCAGCCTGCGTCCTCAGGGAAGCCAGCAGACAAAAGGCGTCATGGGTGTCTGGGACTATTATCGCTGATGGACGGATGGGACTCCCCGACTCTCCTGCCGCCTCTTTAGATGGAACTCGCGGTTTCAGCAGATCTTCAGGGCGGAGGGGGGGGTGCTGGGAGGGAAATGAAATTGTCAGGTTCGGGATGCGATATTGGATTCAAGGGCAAATTACTCCCCGGCAACAACTGCCGGAGGACTGGGACCGTCACTCCTCTTGAGACTGTCCTGTGGGCTGGTGATGGCTTTATTTCATCCGCTGTCCTGATCTGCGTTTTCCGGAAACCAAAGCCTGTGATCGGGGAGTCCGCAGAGGAACCCTGTCCTCTCGCTGGATGCCCACTAATGGCGTGACTATTTACGGAAGTAAATGATATGTGTGAGTTTCCCTGTCCCTGTCAGGATCGTCGCAGACTGTCACCCTCAGAAAGGGCAGGATGCTCCATCTGTAACACACGCAACAGAGGCTTCCGTACAGAGGAGCCCAAGGATGGAGGGTTTGGGGTGTGGTCATGTTTTTAGCTGAGGAGAAACTTAAGAGTCATGGACTGGTGTGGGCAGCCAGCCAGGACGCGCGGGAGCGAGTTTCCGCACACACTGGGTAGTCTCCAAAGTCCTTAGTGCTGGGTGGAGCGGAGAGTCTCCAACTGTGATGAATTGGGTCTGGGTCTGGCTACCAGAACACGGCCGTCTGCTTGCTGAGCTATGGCTCCTTGTGGGAAGACAAGGTGGGAATCCGCTCACCTTCCCTCCTGAAGGCTACCCCTGAAGGAAGCACTCCTGGCCAGTTACCTCATGTACGCACCCAGTGCCTGCCAGGAAAAGCTTGAGGACTCACCATATAGTCTGCAAGAAGCAAAATCCTAAAACCTAGGGTGACCCTGGGTAAGGGCTGTCACTTCTCTGGGCTTTAGTTTGTTTGTGTGTTCCGTGAAAAGGCTCCATCGTATAATTTCTAAGGGCTTTCTATGAAGTTCCTTCTGATTTTAAAGCTAATCTCTGCTTCAGTCCCCAGGTCTCCATACTCTTCCTCAGAGTTAGTGTGCCCTGGAGAAGTCATCTCTGTGGTCCTCTGGGATCCATCACTGACCTTGACTTCCTGAACCCCAGGCTCTGACATGAACCTGCTCCCTCCCAGCCCCATCCCTGCATAGCAGTGCTCAGCCTGGATCTATCGTGTCCTTTAATGATCAGCTGACTTGATGGGAACAGAGCAGAAAACTAGTTTCCTTCCCAAAGGCAAGGGATGACAAGCTGGTCTATTCCATGAGTCTCCAGAGCCAAGGGGAAGAAACATGTTGAACCTCCCTCTGTGCCTAGCCTGACTACAAGAGTTTGACTGAAGAGAGAAGCAAGATCCCGACTGCAGAATGACATCTGAGATTTTGGCTTTAGCTTGTCTGTACTATCTAATCGGGAAAATGGCAGGATTGGGTTTCCTGTTTTATTGGCATTCGATAATATACATTGAGTGGCCATGTCTGCAGTGAGGCAATTGGTTTAAAAGGGGGTTATAAGGATTGACTTGTATTTAAGTGCTTAGAATTCCAGAATGGTAATTATCTCGATGTGAATCCTAATTTATAGGAACTCCAAAGAGCTCAACAGCATATAAATTTGAGCCTGGCTAAATGAGTCTCTGAGAAAACATCCATAGTCAGAGAGGCAGAAAAACACATTGCCAAAAGAAAAGCTAGAGGAGTGTAGTCCAGTGGTTCTCAAACATTTAACCACAGAATCTTGTTTTTGAGATAAAATCTTACATAAAACCAAATACATAAAACAGACCCAAGGGGAAGAGCTCAGGAAGAAGCAGAGGAAGGTCCCAGAACTCTGCCTCTTGTTCCAGATTTCAGCCCCCTCCCCAAGCCACCAAGTGTCAAGGCAACCATGGAAATTCTGGGACTCTGAGTTTTGAGAAGCAATGACCTATTCCATGCTCTCCGTTTGTAGATAAGGACCCCGCGGTCTAAGGAAGATGAAAGGAATTGTTAAAATCAGAGCGCAAGTCAGAGACAAAAGAGGAAGTAGATTTCCAGGTCTCTGAGTGATGTTCGTTCACCATTACACAAAGTGCCTACTTTTTAATGCCTCCCCAATGCCTACTTTTTATCCACTCCCATTCAGAAATTAACTCTAAAAGTGCCCCTTCCAGAATTGAAACAAAGTTTTAGCCATGATAAGATGAAAAGGCACAATGCTGTGGTGGAAAGGCAAATCGTCCTGGAAGTAGGAAGTCATGGTACACTGCCTTTAAAAACTCTTTTTTCTTTCTGGAAACTATCATCTTCACCTGGGAGGTGCTAAACTCGGTGGCTTCTAGGTTCATACAGATTCTAAGGCTAGATATCTGGGATTTAGATCCCCAAGGTCATCTCTTCTGTATTCTTCTGTAAATGATTCCTTTGATTTAAATACAAAGCAAAACTAGAAAATTTAATAGAAAGATCAGAAAATAAACTTAGGAAACTTTGAGATAGATATATCTAGATATTATATATATTACAAAAAATTAGAAAATAAGACAGAAAAGATGAAATGTTGGGATCAATCCAGAACATTCAATATCTGACTAATATTATTTACAGAAAGGACAAACAGAGGGGAGAAAATTATTACAGACATAATTACTTTAAAAAAATTTCCTAGAAGGGAAGGTCATGAGCTCTAGGATTGAAACTGCACCTAAAAAAAGAAAAAGAAAAGAAAAGAAAGAAAAAATACCCACAGTAAGTTACCTCAGTGTAAAGCTTCAAACTACTGCAATGAAGAAATATCTTAAAGCTTCCATTAACTAAAGAGGGAAAAAAAAAACCTTCCAGGGAAGAATATTTTAATTCCATCCAAAGATCTGGGGTCAGAATGGTATCAGATTTTTCAATAGCAACACAGAATATTAGAAAACAAACAATGCTTTCATATTTCTGAAAGAAAGTGGTTTTCATTGTAGATCCATACCCAGCCAAACTTGCTAAATAATATAAAAATAGAATAAAGAAATTTTTTGTTATGCAAGAACTCAAAAATTTTACAACCATTCACCAGTTCTTGGGATCCTGGCATGGGTTGTGTTACACCAAAACCAGGGACTAAACAACAGATCAGTAGATAGCTGGTTAGAGAGAGAGAGAGAAAGAGGTAATAGATCAGTTGAACAAACAAATAGGAGCAGAAGAGCCAACAGGCAAAGGCGACAATGAGGACACATGTCCCAGACAAAATAGGCGAGGGTATCCTAGGACTTACAGCTACAAAGCTTTATTTCTTGCTACATGCTCACTCTGGGTTGACTGTGGCTCTGCTCCATGTCATCTTTGCTCCAGATCTGACTTGAAATGAAACGTTCACAGCCATCGTGGCTGAGGAAAACAGAGGCCAGAGCAAACCATACTCTGGCTCTAAGATTTCTTCTCAGAAGTGACACACACACATACCACCTCTACTCACATTTCATTGGCCAAAGCAGGCTATAGGACTAAACCTGACATCAGTGGGACTCAGGGACCTCATCTTCTCCAGGAAGGGACAGTCGACAGTGCGGTCTACCACACTCCAGGATGACAGCTGAGTAGCAGGTTCAAAAACAGTCTAAATTGGGGCACAAGACAAAAAGCAATGAGAGAATGTTCTAGATGTGGGAAAATGCAACTGATAGGTGGTCTGCATTATATAAGCGCTTACAAAACACTATTGGTAAACCTTAATGATTAAAAAAATTAAAAATAAGCATTTAGTCTTAAGCAGGGGATTGCTAACTCCAGAAGAAACAAAAAAAAATTATGTTGGAAAAGGAGAGTGTTCATAATACTCTACTTCACTCTTCAGTGAGCAACATTGTCATAGTAAAGATGTAAATACTGACTATTGATTTAACTACAGATTACCAAGTAATTACAGTGGGAGGATAGAGAGAGTCGAAGTGAAGGGCACAGTGATGAGATTTAAATTCTCAACTCTACTAAAGTAACCTGAAGGTTAAACATATTCTTCCTGGCTTCTGATGCTGTAATATCTCACTCTGGATGTGCTCCGTCAAGAGTCAGTAACGCACAGTAACCAACCAGAGGTGTATGCTGGCAGTCAATATGGATAATGCCTAGCATTAATAAATTTAAAAACAGCAATTTAAGCACATAGAAAATGGAACTAAATCATGCAAAAACCAACATAGTGTTGAAACTGGTTGCTTTTAAGGAGCAAAATTAGGAGGTAAGGAGCAGAGCGAGGGATTTTCATTGTGGCTAAAACAATGCGCCATTCACTTAAACAAAAATACAAATAAAATACAGAACTAAAAGAGGGCATGCTACCTCTGGTTCATTTTTGAAGTCAGCAGGGTATAGATCATAAATAAATAATAAAATACTTATACTTCAGTGATTAATTTCCAAGGCATCCAGACATAATAAATTGAACCTGACATTATAACCATCGGGGCAGTAAGGCAATCTTTCTTTGATGATTCAGGAGGCACTTTAAGGACCTGGCAATGACCTGAGGTCATTTCTCCGAGCATCCTTCCTCACTCTTTCCTAATTTGTTAGTCTTGTAGGAATTGATTTCATGTTGGCCATTCTAAAATTCCAAAGAATCTTTCTCTCTAGTAAATGCAAAACCCCTTCAGCGACTCTACTAACGGTGCTGGAAACATCCATGGCTTTTCCTTTGCTCCTGGGCTGAGTGGGGAAGAGCAGAGCACACCTGGCACAGTCACAGAGGGCCACACTATGCAAGCTGAGGTGTGAGAACCAAGAGGAGAGGAAACAGCCTGGTTTTCTTAGGGGCAGAAAGTACTGAAATGACCAAAGTCATTCAGGAATTTGGAAACCACTACCCAAATATTACCACGTGAGAAATATAGTCAAGCTCTTCAAGCTAGAAGGCAGGGGCGGGGGGAAAGGGGTCATTTGCCTACCCACTGACGTGGGTCATACATAGCTTTAAGCAGATTTTACCGGGAATCCAGCCAATCTTCCAGATAAGTTCGCTATTTAATATATTCATATGATAGCAACTTCTCTAAGTATTGAAAATCACATTTACGAAAAATTCCTAACATCGTGGTAAAATATTTATGAGGTGTTAAGTATTTTTTTTAAAAAAAAGCAGAAATAAATTGATATACAATATAAAGGGCTAATATCCAAAATATACAATGAACTCCTACAACTCAATAGCTAAAAATCTAAACAACTCAATTTAATAATGGACATAAGATCCGAATAGACATTTTTCCTAAAGAAGACATCCAGATGGTCTGTTACCAGGTACATGATAGGATGCTCAGGTCATTAGTAATGAAGAAAGTATAAGTCAAAACCAGGAGGTATCACCTTACACCTGTTAGAATGGCCACCATAAAAAAGACAAGAAATGAGGGGTGTTGGTGAAGATGTAGAGAAACGGGAACCTTCTGGAACTGCCGGTGGGAATGCAAACTGGTGTGGCCACTCTGAAAAACAGTATGGAACTTCCTCAGAAAATTAAAAATAGGACTACCCTACGATCCAGCACTTCTACTTCTGGGTACTGGTCCAAAGAAAACAAAAACAAACAAACAAACCAAAGGCACGAAAAATATATTTAAAAAGATAAATGCACCTCCACGTTCATTGCAGCATTCTTTACAACATCCAAGATACGGAGACAATCTAAATGTCCTTTGATGGATGAATGGATAGAGAAGATGTGGTGCATATACACAAATGGGATATTATTCAGATGTAAAAGAAAATGAAATCTTGTCATTTGCAAAAGCAGGGATGGATCTCAAGGGCATTATGCTGAGTGACTTAAGTCAGAGGAAGCCAAATGCCATATCATGTCTCCTATATATGGCATCAAAACAAAACAAATAAACAAAAACAAGCTCATGGATACAAAGAAAAGACTGGTGGTTGGCAGAGTCAGAGGGTAGGGGGTGAAAGATATGGGTGAAGGTCAAAAGGGAAAAAAGAAGAAGAAGAAGGACTTCACATGTATGAACTTCTTTAAAAAAAAAAAAACCCAGAATCTAAAAATTGCGTATGTGTGTATGTATATGTGCATTTTTACATCCTTTTAAGGATTGTTATTTATTTATTTGCGACAGAGGGAGAGAAGCAGGAGTGGGTGGAGGGACTAAGGGGGAGGGAGAAGCAGATTCCCAGCTGAGCAGGGACCTCCCCTCCCCCACCAAAGGTCAGGTTCAATCCCAGGACCTAGAAACTCTGTTGCACTTATTCCTGGGGTTCTGGCCCTGCAATACCTCATCCGGGGAACTCCATCCACCTGGATGCAGCAGGAAATGTCAGGCACTAAATGCTGCTAAATGTGCACACCACTCAGAGTAGAAGAGAACACACTGGCCAGGTCATATGGTCGCCAGAAGGCAGAAATGGGCCTCATTCTCTCACCAGTCCCATTGGCTTGGCCTCAGCCTGGACTGGAATCCCATTCTCTGCCCTTTGTCTTCTAGGGCAGCTCTTCAGTGGGTCCCAAGGAGCTCGGATTGCAGAGTGGTGTCCTCTGGGCCCACTGACCTTGTTCATCCCAAAGGCTATGAGGCATGGATCCTATAAGGCATGGACAGTGGCTGCCCAAGGGCTCACCACCCTACTGAATTCTGGCTTCCGCCCTCCACCATTCCATCCACACTGTCCTCACCAACATTGCTTACCACCATACTGCTGAACTCCGTGGGCTTTGTCAGTCTTTTCCTTTCTAGACCTTCCTGCTGCCTTAGACACACTGACCAGCATCTCCTTCCCGAAATCTGTTTCTTTCAGTGAGAGGAACTCCTCCTTTATCTCTGAATTCTTCTTTGCAGACGTCCTCATGCATGTTCTCTCTCACCATCGCTGACCTCAGGATGCTCCTCTGGGCTTTGTCCTCAACCCTCTCCTTTTCCTACTGCCCATGCTCCTGGTTGATGTTCCTTTTTATGGCTTCCAGTGGCCAGCCTCAGCCTCTGACCCTTCTCAGTCTTCTCTTCTGTGTCCGCGGCCCCTGCAAACCCAAGTGCCCGCTGCACATTTCCTCTTAAATTTCTACAAGTTCAAGCCTGAACTCAACCTCTTCCCCCATCAAAAAGCCTCTCTCATCTCTTGCGTTCTCTTTCCTCATGAATGACCGCACCACCCAAGCCCCTAACTGAATCAGGAATCTGGGAGTCAGTCTCAAGCCTCCCTCTCCTGCCCATCCAGCCAATCACTGGGTCATGTCAGTCCTCATACCAAAGTATTTTTCCCATCTGCCCCCTTGGTTTTCCCAGTCACTGTCCTGCTTGCTCAAACCCGTGTCATCTCTCACCTGAAGTAGTCTCCAACCCGAGCTCCTGCCTCCAGACTCTTCCCTCCACACTGTCAAGTGCTCACATAATGGAAGACTGACTGTATTCTTCTTAGCTGATATTTACTCTTCCTTCGTGGTAAAGCTCAATTATCACTTTCTCTGGGAAGCCTTCCTTGATTCCTGATCAGTTACCTGTCCCTTCCCTGTCTTCTTCAAGTACCTTCCTCGAGGACTATGCCTCTATCATCCCCCATACCCTTCTGCGTTGTTTGTTTACTTATCTCTCGACAGGACTCGCTACTCCTCTGGCTCAGGGACTGGTCTTCTGTCTTTTTAGTCCTTAGCATCTTTAATAATACCTGGCCTGAGTAGTCCTCAATACACCAATACAGGGAAGGAGGGAGGGAGAAAAGGTTGGAGGGAGGGAGGGCCCCGGTTCCCTCTACCAGCTCCACCATCCATCTTCTGTATGACCTGGAGCTTGCCGTCTTAGTTCTTGGAGTTTCAGTGCACACATCTTCAAAATGAGCCGCTTTGTTTATTAAAGGCAAGAATGTCTTTAACATCTTATTTTATGCTGGGCACAATGCTCCACGTCCTGTCTGTCATAAATGTAAACAGATTCTTTCCTCTCCTAGGACCTTGTGATCAGAATCATGTTTTCTTGGATCCGTTCTCCAGCGGGGACACATGGCTCACTTCTAATGCATTTGCCATAGTTCTTTTGTTGTTTGCATGTCCTCTGCCTGCCTCTCCTGGGTCTCTCGCACTCTGAGCAAAGTGGGTTTCTGACCCTACAAGGTCCCCTTCCACAAGGTATTGCAAGGGATAGAGAGGTAGGAATTACACACTTCACCAACACACAACTTTTCTAGAAATCCTCTGCCTTGTGGAATACACCATATGATGTAACCAAGCATCCTTCACCAGGGTAGTTTTAGCCCCCAAATCCTCATTTGTCACAGTTCACTGGGAAACAGTTTTCTCTTGACCTGACTTGGGGAGTCTGAGCTCCATGTTCCGTTTCTGGCACCCCGTTTCTGGCCCCTTTCCAAATTTGTGATGTATGGGAGGAACACAGTGTTTCCATCAACAGATGTTGAGAAAAGAACAGTCATCAAAAAAGCTAAATCGTCATCTTCCATAGTGGGAAGCCAACAGATTGCACTCACACTGTCACATCGAGAAACAATATTTTACTGAAACAGGTGGAGGAACATGACAAGAGTCTTGAGAGTTAAAGGTTGTCACCTCTGGGGAAAAGCAAATAGGTAGGAAGGTGTTGGGAGCAAAGCTGCCTTTCTTAAGCAGCCTTACAGAACGGTTGAAATGCTGCGCATGTGTAACTTAGATTTTAAAAAGAAATTAAAAACTTAAAATTTTAATTAAAAATTAAAATTTTTAAATTTAAAAAATTTTAAATTTTAAAAACTTAAACATTTAATTAAAAATTTAAAAAATGAAAGAAAAAGTAAATCCTCCAGGGACTTGAGTCCTAGCTCTCGTAGTGGCGCCAACACCCCGAGAGCCACTGCCACGGCCGTCTCTGACGGTGAAACAGCAGTTCTGAAAATTTCTTCTAGTCCCACCCCTCTGCCACCCATTCCCTCGAGCCCTGAGCCCTCTCCTCTCCCCCCCCCCCCCCCGCTCCTGCGTCCCTCCAGATGCCTCCACCCCCACGGGGGCCCGCATGCCGACAGAGCCCTGGGACTTGCAGCTTCAGCAACACCGCAGCCTTGCAGGTAGGACCTGGAGCAGCCCCTTCACACCCACCTGGATTCCCGGGCGCACCACCGCCGTGTTCCTCGTGTTCCTCGCAGGAGTTCTGGGTCAGCCCCACCTCCTCCCCAGCTTCTAGGAATCGAAACCGAGTAAATGCCTCCCCTGTGAGAAGCAGCAAATCTTCGTTTACGGGTGAATTCCGCCAGACCCGGTGGCAGAGAACAATTTCTCTCATTACACCGACTCCTCCAGCTCTGGCCGGTGGCAGCTGCTGCCCCATTAGGAACGCATTTTCCACGGTGTAAACCACCCTGCCACCCACTGGGCTGCGGCCAGTCTCGGAGCTGCTGCCAGAAACAGCTGGAATGGGTCACTCAAATCCACGGACTGTGGCGCCCAGAGAAACATTAGTCCCCCAGATAGAGTGTCTCCTTCCCATGTGAGCCGTCGAGAGAGAGAGAGAGAGAGAGAGAGAGACATGCCTGGTGAGGACAGTGAGTGTTCTGCAGTGATTGGAATCACTAGGAAGAACAGGGTCTCCCACACAAACTCTCTTGCATGCCTGTGCACACACACACACACACACACACACACACACACCGCATCCCTGAAGATGAGCTAGAGCTCTCAGTGGGCCCTAGGCAGAGACCAACCTCTGGTCCTGACACATTTAAGGCAACGCATGCCATTAGCCACCATATCCCCAGACCCCAGGGAAAACACACTCAGCATGCCTTCAGTTCACACTTCACTTTCACTCACAAATGGGACAAAGACTTTTTTTTTTTTTTAATCTCATTTCTAGGGCAAGGACGGAAGTGCGCTTTCTCGGTGTTCATGGAGAGATTTGGAGGGCACAATAGTCTTATTTTACCAACACTCACTGTCTCCCCTCCCCCACTTCCACTTCTGCCAGAATCAATAGTATCACTTGAATTTTTTTTTCTTTTTTGGTCAAAGATAATAAATATTTGATTTGAACATCCCAGTCCTAAACGGACAGCCTGTGCGGGCCCCGGCAGACTGCCCACCAGCCCCAGAGTGCTCGGCTGCATTTTTAAAATCCCCCGGAAAGCTCCAGGCATTGTAAGCAGGTCCTGCTGACCAGGCTGATGTCTTTTACAGCCCCACTCCCCAACAATGCCATTTACTGCACACGAAAGATCACAGCCAGCAGATGTGGGCGGCCTCGCTCTGGCCTCTTGAAATTGCATCTGTTTTGAAATGTGACTCGACTTCAATCCGCAGCTGACCATAACATCCATGGCATGGACGGGAGGTGTTTACTAGATAAGCTTTTGATATTTGATGTTTGCTAATCATATTAAAGGCTTGAAACAAAATCCCAGCCACAATAAATCCTCACAATTGTACACATGAGGCAGGAAACGCCGGGGAGCTCTCTGCCTGGGGGTGTGATGTGACGCTGGGCAGCACAGTGAGAGGAACAGGAGTCCTGGAGGTGGAGGAAACAAGGCTGTGGTGACTCATTCTCGTTCCTTCTGTGAGTAGCCATGGGTAAGTCACTGCTTCTGCTGGGCCTCAGTTTCCCCATCTGCAGATTATGATTCAGACTTGTTCCAGTCCCTTTCACAGTCAGTGCCTGGGCGGGACAGGGAGAGCAGGAACCTTCCCTTCGTAGCGTCACATGTAAAATGTGAACCGACACATGGATGTGACTTGAACTTCGCCGTAGTCCCCCTTTGGCTTTCCAGGGGTTCCTGGCTCCTTGACAACCCAGTGCTTTGATGTCCTGAGCAATCCGCCTATCAGAAGTAAGCCTGTCCATCCCGGGGGATGCAGCCTGCTTTCGCTGCCCAGGCAGGCTAGAAAGCTTAGGGCCTGGACCACGGCTATAACTCTCATAAAGGGTCAGCGCCAATTCCGTCCCAGGAGTCAGACCCCCAAAATGGAAGGCAAACTCTTTGGGGGTGACAGGGGCTCTGGAGATCATCTAAACACACGTACCCCCAAGCCCTAGATGAACGGCCAGTTTCCCTCCCGTGCACCGTGCCTTCGTGCCTCACTGTCTCAAGGACGCTCAAGGACCCCACCCTGCCCTTGACTTGTCCTCCTAGATTCTCTTTCACCTTCCTCATAACCTTGTTCTAGGTTGAACTTCACTAAATTTAAAAGCGGATGAAATCTAAACCCCAGTGCATTGGAGAGGACTGGCCTGCAGTGTCTCCCCTTTCTAGTCTCCTGTCTGGTTTCACTCTCACTGTCCCAACTTCTCAGAACGTGGCCAGCACCTTGTCCTTATCTGTCCCTATTAACCCAACTTAATAGCGGTTACTTCTCCTAGCACTGGATGTGACCTTCCCAAGACCATCTGACTTTTAAAGGGAGGCCATGAAGCCGAATCACCTTCAAGGCTCGGGGCGTGGCTGCTATCGTGTGGAATGGCAGGCGTCAGGTAGGTTGCTGTTTCCAGACTCGACAATCCCTGGGCACCCCCACAAATCCCAGCCCTAAGCTCCTACCTTATTGGGTCATCTCGGGGCTCCCAGGGCTTCTCAGAGCCATCTGGCCAGAAAATCTGTATCAGCACGTGTGAAATCCCCCTTTGGCAACAACAGGGAGATTTGCCTCTATCCATGGAATCTGGAACTGTTCACTGTACCTGTGTCAGGCCGGTAGAGGACAGCGGCAGAGGGCACGGAAGTCGTGCCAAGGACCCTGCCGGCCACCGTACGTGCTGGTTTCACCTCCCGTGCTCAGATCCTGTGGGACCCCTCAGGAGAACAACGTGATTGGCCATTGCCTTTGCCTCATGGGGAGGGGGTCATTCTCACTGGTATCAGTGCAGGACATCAGTAAAGCAATTTCCTCTGTGGGACAATAATTTAGTGCCTGCTCACACAATGAGGCCTGCACACTAGGCTGCTGTGTCCTGAGCCAAACCAGCTCATTTAAAACCGGGATCGTCACCCCTCACCAATAAAGGAGGAAGGATCAGCTATAAGATCCTGAAACAGGAGCTCAACAGGAGCTCCCTCGACCTGAGTTCCTCCTCCGAGTCGCGTACTGGGCCTGAAATCTCCAGGCCTGCCTCGGAGGCGGTCCACCAGGTCAGTGTTGTAATTCCCTCTTTGATGAGGGAGACCCCAGGACCCTAGAAGGAACAAGTAGAAGCAGGATGTGAGCCAGGATCTCTGGCCCAAAGTCTAGTCTCTGCTATGAAACTTCTCAGCCCCCACTGTTTCCCAAGAAGATTAAAGATAGAAATTAGGCCATTTCAACATTTCACAAAACCCAAGATAGACAGACTCACCACGGTCTTCATGTCTGTGCTGGTTTCGGCAGGTCCTGACAGAGGCCTGGGACTCCATATTACCCCCAGGTGGCTCTGTCAGAGCCCCTGAGGATGGTCTCCCTCAGAAACCTGCCCTTCCATTTAGCACCCAATGCCTCCCAACCACCACGGTCTCAAGGGCTTCAGGGCGTGAACTCTCCCCCAGACACTCTTCTACGGCCTCCAGCTGCCTCTGGCAAGTCATGGACCGAGCCACCGTCGCCGCCTGCCAGGAAAAGAGAAGGAATTACCTGGTCTTTCCATGAGAGTTTTTGTTGCCATTGTTTTGCAGTATTTCATTTTTTTTTTTTAAGATTTTATTTATTTATTTGTCAGAGAGAGAGCGAGCACAGGCAGACAGAGTGGAAGGCAGAGTCAGAGGGAGAAGCAGGCTCCCTGCGGAGCAAGGAGCCCGATGTGGGACTCGATCCCAGGACGCTGGGATCATGACCTGAGCCGAAGGCAGCTGCTTAACCAACCGAGCCACCCAGGCGTCCCTCATTTTTTTTAATATATTAATAAAGTTTACCCTTTTTTTTTTTAGATTTTATTTATTTATTTATTTGACAGAGAGAGAGAGAACACAAGCAGGGGAGTGGAAGAGGGAAAAGCAGGCTCCCGCTGAGCAGGGACCCAGGACCCTGGGATCGTGACCTGAGCTGAAGGGAGTTCCTTACTGACTGAGCCACCAGGCTTGTCCTTCTTATTCAAAAATTAGTAAAATTAATTTTTAAATTCGCTACAGTTCCATCAATTAAGTATGGTCATCATTAATGGGTTGCTTTTTTTTTCTTCCTCATTTTTTCTGGGCGTAATTGTGTGTCTGCTCCTCTATGATGCTGTGTTTTTCGTTTTTCATTATTATGACTAACTACGGTTTTATACCCTGTCCTTCCCTCTTAGTATTACAACATAACCATTTTCCCTCCATTCTTATAAAGTCTTTGTAAACATCCTTTCAATAACTGTATAAAGCCGATGGTGAGGAGGGAACACAATTTCACAGCGAATCCCCTATTGCTGGGTCTCTAGATTATTCCCGATTTTTCCCTATTATCAACAATGATGTAATGAACATACTTGTTTATAAATTTCCTTCAGAAAATTTCATGAAGTGGAATTACATGATCAAAGTGTAGGAAGAGTTTAAGATTCTCAATAGATGTATCCAAACAGCATTATAAATATTTAAATATATTTCAAACATTGACTCACAGAGTGTCGAAATAGGAAAGAAGCTTTGAAATCACCCGGTTCAATGTCTTCTCCTTCCAGATGAGAAATCCCCATGGTTCTATGAGATCACGGCCAACAGCCACCACTCGCTCAACAAAATGCACCCCCCCCCCGCCTTTTATTCAAGTCCAGCCACAATGTGCATTGGCCTTTGCTCACTGCTTTGCTTTCTTCTGCCTGGAATATCCTCCCAATGCTTCCTGGCCCATTTCTCCATGTGGAGAAAAACACACAGACATCAAAACCCGTCAGGTCCCACAGGTGGGAGCCCACAAGTCCTCCCTGTTACTTGGCCATCATCTGTGCCAGCAGAATGAGGGGCCTGCAGGAATCCGAAGGTGCACTGGTGAGACCCCCTTCCCACCCTGAAGACCACACATCTGATCCCACCCTCTCTTCCAGGGGTTTGCCTGTCTCGATTCAAGAGCACATGGTAAATGTTCAAGAATACTGAACACTTGCTTCCTCCCCTGCCCAGACCCAGCCCAGCCCTCGACTCCTGGCCACACTGAGAAGCAAATTCTTCATCCCCTTCCAGGATGCACTGCTGCTTGGCATAGGGAACCCCAAGAGGCAGGTCCACACCTAACAGTGAGCGTGTTGTGGGGGGAAAAGGCAAGCTTTCCAGCCAGAGACCAATTCCAACTCCAACTCTCAGAGGCAGAGACCTGGAGCAAGCGACACATGTCCCCGAGCACCAACATTCTCACCTATGGAACATTCTAGTAGCTCCCTTATAGGGTAGCTGTGAGGAGCAAGCATCTGTAGGGCATCACTCTCCCTTTCCTATTACCCAGCGGCTTGCCTCAACTTACCCCAAGGGGCATCAGTAATGGGCAGGGAACAGAGTGGACAAGCTAGAAAGAACCAGAAATGATCATCTCTTCCTCCTTCAAACAGCTACAGGCTAACTGGGACGTCTTTGTCAGGAAGCGATGTGTACAAAGACACTAAGCCTAACTGTGTAATTATGCTGGGATTCCTTCTAGTAATTAGCTTTTCCTTATGAGAAAGGCAAATAATTATCTTTCTGCCTCCGATTCAGACGGCGTGTTCAGAAGCATCTCCCCTCACAGCCAAGGCGGGGGGGGGGGGGGGGGCTGCCACCCAGCTGAACACGGACTCTTTGAAGCCACTAACACTTCTCGGAAATTAGCCGCACAGACAATGCCACGCTTCGGAGGAGGCCAAGGTTTTTATGTGCCACTATGGCATTTCCATAGGACAGAAATAGGTCCTGTTTGAAAGTGGCAGGCGGAGGCCAGCAGACAGCTTCCGTCAGGAGGAGATGGTCCCTGCCGGCTCCATCCTCAGGACTCAGTGGCAGGTGCTAGTTGAGGGACCCGAGTTCGCATCCCGGTGCCCTCAGGGCTCTTCAGAAACAAGGGCCAGAACCCACTCAGGGCTGTCCTGAGTTTCTGCTTCAATCTCCCGGGTTCCAGGGCCTGCCCCATGCCCGCCTTCCTCCCGAACACAGACCCGAGTCTCCGCCCACCCTGTTCCTTCATCCGGCTAACTCCTGAAGACGCTGCAAGTGTGATCATCTCAGCTAACAAAACATTTTTGCTTTCTTTGATTTCACCCTGGAAAGGGCTAAGGCTCCTCTCAGTTTTTCCGCTAACATGTGCTATTTCCCTCATGGTGGCTCTTCCCAGGTGGCCTGGCCAGTGACCCTCACTAAAATGACGTTCTCGGGGGCGCCTGGGTGGCTCAGTGGGTTAAAGCCTCTGCCTTCGGCTCAGGTCATGATCCCAGGGTGCTGGGATCGATCCCCGCATCAGGCTCTCTGCTCAGCAGGGAGTCTGCTTCCTGCTTCCTCCTCTCTCTCTCTGCCTGCCTCTCTGCTTACTTGTGATCTCTCTCTCTGTCAAATAAATAAAAATCTTAAAATTATGTTCTCGAAGGCAGAGACCATTTTACTGCTCTTGAAGCGGATGTGGTTCCATGCACTCGGGAAAGCATTTGTGGAATGAACACATGAAAATAACTCATCAACGGACAAAGGATAGATTATTGATTAGAAAGAAATGAAGGAATGAGTGTATTCATGAGAGAAGACAAGATTACCGTCGGACGGCTCTAAGCTTGGGCTGGAAAGGAGCAGCTGGGAGACCATCAGTAGACACCCCCCCACCCCCCACCCCCCCACCTCCCGCTGCAGAAGAAGCTTTGGGCCCCTTGGGTCCCCAAGGGTTCGCACAGGGCAGAGGAAGCCCCGGCTGGCTGCCAACAGGCCAGCCCAAATTTCCTGCAGAGGCCTAGAGACCAGTGTCAGTAAAGTGCGTCCTGCTATCTGCAGACAGACAAACGAGGCTGCATTGAACTTAACTGTTGGATGCCTCCGTGTCATTTCCTGCAAACCACCACTGGGAATTTGAACCAAGATCATGCACTTTGGGGGGAATATAGTAAATCTCCCCAGCTGTACAACACTGCCTAATGAATGTGTTATTGTGGGCAGGTTACACCTGTCCCAAGAAGCTCGCCTTCCCGCTTAGGTCCAGCTCCTTCTCCCTCTACATAGAATTCGACATGTGCCAGAATTCACCCGTCATCACACCTCCAGATGGGCCCTGCCTTCCTGCCTCTGGACCGTGACCACCGCCAGCCTGCGGCCCCAAGGATGGGGACCAGGTTCTCTTCCCCTTCTGTATGCCCAGTGCTCCAAACAATTTAATAATTACCCAGGGAAGATGCTCCAGGCCTGTTTGAATAAATAAGCCAGCCAATGAACGGATACCTTGAATGTTTTTAAAAACTCATCAAAACCCTTCCCGATACCTCTGCCCGCCACTCAGGCCCTAAGACCTGTCCGAAGTGTTCAGATCATAAACCATCTTCACTCCTGCCTTTATTATAAAGCTCCTGTTAAAGGGGTCAGAAGTCACCCTACGGTTGGCTCGGAGCGACTTAGCTCTTCTCTCTTCCAGGCCCTGCTGGAGTCACTTCATGGGCGGAGGGACCTAGGAAAGAAGAAGACGGGCACCTTCCAGGAGCTCCCAACCAGGCAGCCCCAGAGCAGAGGGGCAGGGCCTGCAACTGCCCACAGCGGGGCACAGAGGGGTTGTCACAGAACCACAAGACCTGAGTTACGGGGACAGGAGTCGTCACACTGGTATGGAGGCCGAGGGGGCCAGGACTTTGCAGGGGACGGCAAACAAGCAGGGAGTTCTGGGAAACGTGCTGTGTCTGGAGGGACCCAGGAGCAGAGGGGAGGCTGGGCGAGTCTGTGGAGGGCTGGAGGGACGAAGAAGCCCCCAGGCCCTCTGGGTTTGGCATCTTGAGGACGGGGAGCTTCCGATGGGAGGAAAGGCTGGAAAGCACCCCATGAGAAGCCACCCTCTCTGGTTAGCTATGTTCCAGCACGCTCGGGGCCCATGGGGCCACTGGGCACTCCCTCCAGTGGGCGCGTCCAGGCCCCTGAAGGCCGCATAGGAGCGGGACCCTAGGTAGGCAAGATCAAAAGACCCGAATCACCTCTGGGGTCACAGTGACAAAATGCTTATGGGCTGGAAGAGGAAGGAGCCATTCGAGTGAGGAAATGAATGCTGGCCTTTTCCCCCCGAGTAGGCACAATGGGAGCCGGTGGGGAGGGAACAAAGCTGGCCCACTTGGGCGGGAGGCGGGCGGCGTGGAGTGGGCCCTGTTCTCTGGCCCAGGAGTTAATGCAGGCCAGCGACACAATGGGAGCGCTGACCCGACCTCGGCTTTAGAGCCACAACACTGCCGAGGTCAGAGTCGCCTGACCCCCAGCGAGGTTAACCACATCAAAGCCCCCGCTGATCGCCCAGCCCACGGTGCCCCTAATGACTGTTACATTGGCGTTTCCACCAGCTTCGGGGTGAACGACCTCCTCAGGTAGCCCGAGAACAGGGGTGGGAGCCACCAAGGTGGGGACCCCCGGGCCTCATCTCACCGACTCAGTGACCGCACCCCTCTTGCACGCTGTTCAGCTGGGCGCACCCCCTCACCCAGCCATGCTTCCCACAGCATCCGCCACACCCCCAGCCTTCCCTGTTCAGTCTGAGGTAGCAAAAGCCACAGAGTTTTTAACTTGTTAGAACATCGAATCAGTAGGTGAAAGAGCTCAGTGGGCCATCCAAACCCAACTTCAGAAAATCGAGAAAAACGAAAAAGAGAAGGACCCATTCCAGAGAGAAGCTCTCGCTGACATGCTGACATCCTTGGTGTATTTCTTGTCGGGCTTCTCTCTCCGTTTCTGCTCATACCCTGAATGTTTTGAGTTCACAGTGTATCCTAATATTCTCATGAGACTAAAAGCTCTTCATAAACATGATGTTTAATATCTACATCAAGGTCCAAGAAAATCATACCTAACCTAGAATACATACATAGCCTAGAATGGGCCACAGTGTGATTAAGCATTCACCCTTAGGTGGTGTCTAATATTTCATTGATACAAATGGTTCTATGATGAACATCTTTGGCACATCCCTTTGTGCAAGATTATAGCTTTGCAATAGTCTCAGAAACATACAATGAAATTATCCAATCAAAGGGTATCAATGTTTTGGAAGAAAGTTCATTTCCATTTTTTTTTCAACGAGTTTATTTATCTATTTGAGAGCGTGAGCAGAAGGTAGTGGCAGAGGGAGAGGGAGAAGCAGACTCCCCACCAAGCAGGGAACCCTGATGCAGGCCTAGCTCCCAGGACCCCAAGATGTTGACCTGAGCTGAAAGCAGAGGCTTAACCAACTGAGCCACCCAGGTGCCCCTCATTTCCATTTTTTAGAAATGATTAAGAACCAACCCATATGGTAATCACTGAGCATCCAGGGACCATATGATGGTCCTACACTTTGAGAGCTCACAGAACATATGTACACGTACCACCCAAGCCCCTTGCTAAATGGACCCCCATTACCGTTCTGTTTAACTGACCCAGTTTAACAAGTAACACACTGTGGTGTTAAAGAGCAATGGAGGCAGGGGTGGGAGGTGGGGAGTCTTCCCATAACTCTGGACTTCCCCATAACACAGAGCTTGGAAGTTCTTTTGCCATGTAAGAGTCATTTACATGGCACGCTTGATCTATGATCCCTGCTCTTCTTGGAGTCAAACCTACGAAACATGAGTAATTTGAGACAGTAGACACCTGCCACCCCCATGCCAGGCTGGTTCCTGCCTCCGGGCCTTTGCTGGAATGGACCCCTGCCTAGAATGCCTCATCCCAGAAAAGTTCTTAATCAGCCTCCAAAGGCCAGATCCAGTCCCATCCCAGAAGTCTCCCCAGGGTTTTCCCAGCCCGCAGTGAATTCGTTTCAAACCCATTGCCATGACCACAAAGGTCAGCCCTCAATGAAACGTGAGCCTCTTGACCACAGGGACCCTGTCTTATTCAACTCACAGAAGTTGGCATGCGACCAGAACCCAATAATGTCTAATGAATCAGTCAAAACACATACACCACTTGTTCAAAGATAAACTGAGGCTTGCTAAAATTTGTGGAGTTGAACGTTTGAGCAAAAATCGATTCCAACTGCAGCACCAAACCAGAAGGGTTAGGAGCGCTCCATGGACAGAAATTAGGGCAAGACTTTCATGGAAACCAGCAGGAGCAAAGCAAGAAAATTATTTGATTGGCTATTGCTCGAGGGGGTGCCTTACCTGGAAAAGCCTAGTTGGCTCTTTTTGATTGGTTGTCCTTAGGTTTCGATTTCTTAACCTCAAGGCAATGCAGGCTTAGGTAGGAGCTCCTTTGCTAAGCATTAATTCCACCTTAGTCTAATGGCCCCCTAGTGAAATTAATTTAACACGCTCTTTGCAATTTACTAATTATTTCTTTTGTGTTCTTTTTTCTCTTCAAGTAGACTATGTGGAGTAACGGTCAAAGGTTTGGAGTCAGGGGTGAAGATCACATCCCAGTGGTACCTTCACTAGTCTTGTGGCCTTGGGCAATCTCAGTTTTATCATGTTTAAAATGCCAATAATCATGGAATCTATCTCTTTGGGATTGTTGTAAGGATGAAATATTGTATCAGAAAGCAAGGAAGGTCTCCAAAATACTAGGGCTGTGTCAGAGAGACACAAGAGAAAAGAAGGATTGCCTATGACCAGAAGTAAAGAAAAACACAAAAATAGCAAGAAAGAAGGAAGGAAGGAAGGAAGGAAGCCAAAAGAAATGAAATGTGAAATATATAAAAATTCATGAGTTCATAATAATGTTTTCAATCTCACTGTTCACCAAAGAGTTGTTTAGGCACCAAGGCATTCTGAAAATTGATGAAAAGGAGGAATCTATCATTTTAAAAGAGAGTTAAATAACCCATTTATCTCACATTCATTTGTTAGTACAGAGTCAGGGTTCAAGAATGTTATGCTTTGCTGAACAATTAGAATGTGAGTTTTTTGAGGGCAAGAAATTAATTTCTTCTTGTTGTGTGTTTTAATTCCTTCCTTCTTTTGATTGATTGTCTCTTGTTCTCCAGTGACCAGGTCGTGCTCAGGCCCTGAGTAGTTACGCCACAAGTATTGGTCAATTTCCACCTCCGAATCCACCCAAGTCTTCCAACCTCACATTCCTCTACCTCTGACTTGGTAAGAGGCAAGATGAGTAAGTTCCACAGGCAGAAGGCGAGGGCTCTGGGAGGCCACACTTTGATCTAGGCAGGCAGTTCCCTCCCCTCCTCTCTCTGCCTCACTTCTTTGATGGGAGAAGAGGAAGAAATCTGCTTTAAGAAACCAGGTCATTAGAACTAAAAGGGACCGTCACAAAAACTCAATCCGACTGCCTTGTTTGCAGATGAAGGGACCGGGGCTCCCAGAGGTTAAGTGACTTGCCCAAGATCACAAAACCAGTCAGTTGGGCTCCAGCCTGGGATTCTTTCCACTGTGCTGCTTCTGGGAAAGTCACTGTAAAAGAAATCAAAGTTTAACTTTAAGATTGCAGAATTTGCTGAGGCAGTCAGGCTCTCAGCTCTGTATCTGGAGAAAAGGAGGAAAGGAAAAAAAAAAAAAAAGAACCAGAGTGGTTTCAGTCACTCCGGGCAATACCAGTTCTCGGGTGCTTTTCTGCACAGTGTTTGGAATGTCATTGGTGGAAATTTTGTGGCTATGTCAAGGGGAAATCACAGCTTCTCCCAAATGCTCCTGGTGCGGAGAGCTGTGTACAGGCTCAGAAAGGGCCTGGAATTTTGAGGGAGCATAAGAGCTATAAATCCCTACCCTGCACTCCCAGCCCGGCCATGGGTACCAACACCAGGGCATCCAGACCATGCAAAGAAAAGACCAGCAGAAAACCTCACTGCACTGCATGTCTCAGTCCAATGGGCAAGGAGCCTTCACAGCATGCAGGATTCATAGCTAGGCCAAAATGCTCAAAGAGTAGCTGAGATAGAGCCTCAGAGGATGGCCTCATCCAGTGCGATGGCTTCCGTGACATGAAAACATGGATGTCGCCAACACTGAGATCTCAACCTGACCACTCCACTTGCACGAGGTTGTCTAAAGTCACCATTACATGTCGGCTGTAGAGTTAAGGGCTTCCTGTCTCGTCCCCTCTCTCTTTTGCTCTCACTCTTTTCTCTCTCTCTCTCTCTCATGCTCTCGCTAAATATTCTTCCCCCAGTCCCCCCAACCAGCAATGATGCCCTCCGCTCAGCTGTTCAAGGCCAGCATCTGGGAGTCATCAGGACCCTGCAGCATCCAGCCCCCTCTAGGTCCCTCTACCAGCGAGTCCTATTGGCTCTTCGTCCAAATCACTTCCAAAGCCATCCTCCTGCACCACTACCAGCCCAGTCCAAACCAGTCACCTCCAGCTTGGGTTGTACCTATTCCTAACCGTTCCCCTTCCATTCACAGCCCACCCTGAACCCCCTTGCCCTTCCCAACAGAGATCATCTTCTTAAAATGTTAACTGGACCATATCACTTCCCCAGTCAAAGCCCCCAGTAGCCTCCTACCGCCCTTTAAATGAAATCCTCAGCCTCCCCAGCAAGCCCCTGCCTCTCTGTGCTCCTGCCCAGGCCCCTCTCCTCCCCAACTGTACACAAGCCTCACGGCCCTTCTAGTCTTTGAATGCGTGAAGCTGTGGCTACCGTCTAAGAACGTTCTCCACACGACTGCTGCCATCACTCCCTCTGGGGCCAACTCAAATATCAACTTCACAGGACACCCTGCTGAGCCTACCGTACACCGCTGCTTTTCTCTTCCTCGTAGTGCTTACCACTATTCTCCTGAACACTGTATCTGTTCTTCTGACTGTGTGCTCCTCCCCCGCTTTCTAGTGCAGGCTCCAGGAGGATAAGACTTAGCCCGCCTTGCTCAGGAATGCATCTTCTGTCCCTCGCACATCACAGGCACCAACAATGTGTTGAAGGTGTGATTCAGCTTCTAAGGTGGGTTGAGCCAAGTGGAGAGCCTCTAGGAGCCAGCAAAGAGAAGACCTCATTCAAGTGAAACCCTCCCGACCCACTTCCAGACCCTGCCCAGACCCTGGTGGTCTCTGTACCACTGATTCCCCAACCTGGCTATTCAGCGGAATCACAGGGGGAGTTTTGAAAGACATCGATGCCTGGGTTCTATCCGCAGCTGGTCTGATTTGATTTGTCGAGGGTGTGCCTGGAGATTGGGAACATTGGAAATTCCCCAAGTGATTCTAACATGTGCCAAGTTTGGGAACCACTGGTCTGCACCTCTTACGAAACAGTCTGCCGAAACCAAGCATTACACACCGTCCGCATTATTTCCGTCTCTGAGGCTCCCTCACACCGTTAGAGCAAGACTCTGTTTAGAGGATGTTCCTCACAGCTCTTCTCTCTCCAGAAGCCAGCCCCTCAGGACTTCCTGTCCCTCGGATACATTGAGCCTCAGCTGGGACACCATCCTCCGCATGCCTGGCGTGGGTTTCACAGTCTCTCTCATTACTCTGTCAGATTCCTTCCGAGGCACTTGTCACTGCCTGAAATTATCCTCATTTGACAAATGGAGGCGCAGAAGGGCTGAGCGACTTGCCCACACCCCCAGGGCTTCCCGGGGCAAAGCTGGGACTGGAACTCAGGCAGAATGGCTTCCTGAGGCCATGCCCTTACTTGGAAACGGCCCTGCCTCAAGGGCTGATATCCCATTACCAAATCCTATCTTTACCAAATCTCTTCGCAAGTCTAGGACTTCTTCGAGTGCAAATGAGGGGTAAAAAGAACCCCCTGGGAAAGGCGTCTTGAAGCCAGTTGGAACTAGTCACTGAAGTGCCTGCCACTTAGGAGGTGCTCTGATGCCTGTCCCGGGTGTGTTATCTATTAACTATATGACCCAAGCTGTCGTTTAAACTCCCTGGGCCTCAGTTTCCTCATCTATAAAACGGGGGTAGTACTACTGCATTCCTCATGAAGATCTGGTGACAGTTAAGAACAAGAATGTATTTAAAGAGCTGAGAAAACCACTAGACACGTATAATCACAATAGATATTTGTTGACAGCATTATTATTAGCATTCCACTCCTACCCTTGTCCAGATGTGCACATTTTACAGTTTAATCAGAGCCTAGAAACCATCTCAGTGTCTCTGTTCTCATCGATCCCATACCTTGGTCGTCTTTCCATGACGCCATTTTCTCTTTAATCTTAACATCTTCCCGGTGGTAAACCAGGCCACCAAGGTGCCAACCCACTGGCAGATGAGTTTTCAATTCCACAGACATTTCCTGAACCCTAACCTGGGCCCATTCTGTCCCAATCCGTCCTTTCTGTCCTGATCGTCAGAGGAGAAAAATAACTGTGGGATTTATTCCCTGCCCTCTAGAAAACGGTGACACGGGGGGGTTCCCTGGGGTGGCGGAAGCTACAGAAATTCCTTTATCGAAACAAGTGAAGAGGGGATCGAGTTCCTCTAAGAGGAGACCTAGATTTTTGCAACCGAGCACACTCTTTCTAAAAAGATCTCTTGGTGGGTATCAGCCGGCCTGCGAAAAGGTGGGAACCCAGAAAGGGCCCTTTGGAGCTTCAGGTACATGATGCCTACTTTACAGCTGGGGAAGCAGAGACCCAGAGAGGGTAGGGGAGTTGCCTGAGGCCACCCAGCACAGTGGTCACCTCAGCAGGAAGAAAGCCAGATGGTGCATAGAGCCCACGAGCCCACCAGGAGAAGACAATGAGAACATGGCATTCCAGATGCCAGAGAATATTCTCTGGGTTGGCTACACACAGGTGGGAAGACTTGGGTGATTGCTACCCCTCTCTGGGCCTCAACTGCCTCCCCCCACCGATTGCAGAGGTACGGGAACCCAGTAGAATCTTCCTAACTGAGGTTGGGTTCCTTTAGAATTTGATTTGATTTGGGTTTGGCTTCTTTTTCCTTATTTTTTAATGCTCCATTTACTGACCTCAAAAATTGGGCCCTCACGGAAGTATGACTAAGCTGATACTCTGCACGGGATTTCTAAATACATCATCTGCTTGAGCAAAGGTCTTCAAGATGGCTAATAAAGACAAGGAAACTGAGGTTCAAAGATACCAAGGGACTCACCGGCAGTCATCTGCCCTGCTGGTGACAAGCACAGATTTAAACCCGTTCTGCCAGGTCCAGGCCTTTTCTGGCTGTGCTTTGCCAGAGTGACCTTGGTCTTATTATTATTTAATGATTAGTTAGTAGACACAATAAAGACCTGTCGGTTTCACATGCACACTGTGAAAACTCGAAATATCAACGCATTAACTCAAATTGTCTCTTACACATTTGTCACTCGGTTATTTCATTCATTCCAAAGGTGATGTGAGTAACCGAATGGACACCAAGAAACCCTTCTGGCGTTGGAGAGCTTGGGAATTACACACAAGCCTTGGCTCCAGAGGTGATCGGTGCAGCCCCTACTTGTTCTAGAGTTAAAAGGTGACAAATATTTATTGCAAAACTGCTGTGTGCCAGTTAACATCATGGGCCCCGACACTGCACTAGAGAAGCCAGCCAGTGCTGTGCGCTTTCAGTGGGCCAGGGGCAGAGGTGCCAGGGGCCGAAAGGCAAGTTTTCCAAACTCCTCGTCATGATGGGAGTCCCTAGTTAGAGGGGATGCTTGGAGTTCTGGGAGTGCTTTGAAAGGCTTTTGGGAAGGAGGCCCTGTGGGAAATGCCTGAAACTCTCTCAAATTGGCTTCATCTCAGACCCCCAAGACCAAGAAAGCATTCAAAGGAGAGTCCTGAAGGAACCATTTATACGGAGATCTTCTCGGGGGGCTGATCAGCAGCTTGGACGCGGTCCACGGCAAACAGGGCTGTTTCTGTTCCAACCAGAAGATTCCTAACTATCTCTGGCTTCTAACCAGTTATAATAGCTAAATACACCCACTTTAAAAAGAAAGAAGGAAAAAAAAGAGAGAGAGAGAGAATGATAGAGAGAAAAACAAGAGAAGGAGAAAGAGAGAGTGAGAAAGGGGGAGGGAGAGAGAAAAAAGAAGACAGAGGGAAGGAAGGAAGGAAGGAAGGAAGGAAAAGAAAGAAAGGGGGAAAAAAGAGAAGAATCTAGGCAAGAAAGAAAAAAGGAGATGTATTTTTCCTGTCCTCTTGTGGAGCTGTGGAGCATTCAGACTGGAGAAGACCCCCCACCTTCCCATCCGATGTTTGACGTTAGAGGATCCTGATTCTCCCTCGAGAGAAATTGGGAGGAAAACGGGAAAGACAGCGAATGGTCTGGGGGGCCCCGTGTTACAAATCACCATACGCACACCCCCTCCCAGACTGAACTTTCGGGTTGACCTGGGAGCCTGCGATATTTTCCGGGGGACCCCCGTCGTGACCAGGGCCTACCTCCCCTCCCCGCACCCCTCATCCTCCATCCCTCCCGGAATCTGCAGAGGGAGCAGGGCAGAGCCTGGGAGCGGGGAAAAATGGGTACACATCCTTGCTCTTCCAAGTGTATTTTCTGTGTGTATAAAATAGGGTCAGATCCTCCTTGTGACGCCACCCACACCGGTCCCCATAAAACACAAAAAAAGTGCCCTCCAGAGGTACCCTTAGGTAAGGGGTCACACCTTTCCCCGCTTTGCAAAGACTTTGCATGGGGTTTCTTGGGGTACAGGAATGTTCTCAGAAAATAAATTCCCCTTCCAGATCCTCAGCTTCCATGTGTTCTCTCACCCGAAACGGACCGGGGGTCCTGCCGAGCTCAGGGTCAAGCTGAGACCAAGGTGGACAGGGTGCTAAGTTTAAAAGGCTCCTTAAGCATTCAATTTGAGAAGAGAATGGAGAAGAGTTCTGGCAGAAGGACCCCCTTGAAGAAAGGTGAGAAAGCATGGCGATGCCCCGGGGAGACAATGAGAGCCCCCTCTGATTTATCTCGGGACAGTAAAAATGTCAGCGTGCCTCTAAGCTAGTCAGTCCTGCGGTCAGAAGGGCTGGTGGACCTAATGATTAACTAATTGATAACAAAGAGTCCCTAAGTGCTATCTCCTCATTAGAAGCCTTTGTGATGTTGATGGAACTAAGTAGCAGCTCCCAAAGCATTTAGGCTCCATGGAGACACCTGTTCGTGGGGTTTTCCTGCTGAGCACCTGAGGGAACAGTGGGACCCCCCCCCCCCCGCCCCGGGCTGAACCATCCAGCGGAGGAGGAAAGCTCCAGGGAACAGCCGACAGTCTATGCCCCCCGAATTCGCCGCAGCTTAATGTTGTCTGAGCTTTCCTGCGTGAAGACAGGTTTTCACTCTCTTCCCCCTTCTCTTGTATTGTGTGTAGTTCATTCTGGCCTTGTCCTGAGCAACCCCAAAGCACCAAAGGTGTCTTCTTGTCTAGCGCTGGTGAATTTCCTGCTGACCACGTTGTGTTTCTCTATACACCAAGGCCTCTAGACCAGTGCTTCTCAAACTTGACTTTGCCTTTGGCTCCTGGGGTATTTTGTTCCAATGCTGGTGCCGATTGACTCGATGTAAAATGGAGATCATCCTGCACTGCACACAAGCTCCCGGGGGATGCCCATGTTGCTGGTCCACAGACCACACTTGGCCTAGAAGGCTGGAATGGCACCTGCTCCCCACCTGCTCACTGTAGCCAAACCTCCTTGGGAGAACACAGTGGAATGCAAGAAGCTCACTAATATATGGGATTTTCTCTGTCCCTCCTGCTTTTTGGAGAGTTGATAACAACCTCTATCACTGGTATAGTAACTTAGCATTTACCGGGTCATTTTGTGTCCTCAGTGCTCTTCCACCCACCCTATGAAGTAGTTCAAGGAAACTTTATCTCCGCATTTATCAGAGGAGGAAAGAGAGGCTCAGGGAGGTCCCCACTTTCCAAGCACCTCGGGTCTGTGTGGCACCGACTCACCTTGTCCCCCTGCCTGTCCTCACCACCGGCTCCCGGCCCACAACTCCGGTGGCCTCTGGCCTGGAGCAGAGGGAGGAAAGGATGGAGAGGGGCGTCCTAGGAAGGGATGGAGAAGGGAACACCTTCTCACACTCACACCCACTCACGGTCAGGAAGTCGCCACTGCCAGGGTCCACTCTCAATTCATCCTTTCCTCTTGGACCTCGGTACCTCCCTCCATACTTAAAATAGCCCACAAGGCACTATGGGTGGGAACGTAAGCTGGTGCAACCACTCTGGAGAACAGCGTGAGGTTCCTCAAAATGTTAAAAATAGAGCTACCCTCCAGCAATTGTACTATTAGGTATTTACCCAAAGGAGACAGAAATACAGATTCGAAGGGGCACGTGCACCCCGATGTTTATAGCAGCATTGTCCACAATAGCCGAACTATGGGAAGAACCCACATGTCCATCGACTGACAAATGGATAAAGAAGAAGTGGTGCGTCTATATACAAAGGAGTATTTATTACTCAGCCATCAGAAAGAATGTCATCTTGGGGCACCTGGGTGGCTTACAACCACCTCCCTTTGTCTCGGGTCATGAACTCAGGGTCCTGGATCGAGACCCACGGTGGGGTCCCTGCTCGGAGGGGAGTCCGTGTCTCCTTTTGCCCCTCCTCCTGCGCGCACACACACACACACTCTCTCTCTCTCTCAAATAGATAAATAAAAATTTAAAAGAAAAGAAGAACAAAATCTTGCCATTTGCAATCACAGGGTTGCAGCTAGAGTGTATTATGCTAAGCAAAATAGGTCAGTCAGAGAACGGCAAATGCCATATGATCTCACTCTTATGTGGCGTTGAGGAAAGAAAACAGATGAACATATGGGAAGGAGGCAAAGGAAAAGAAAGAGAAGAAAACAAGCCATAAGTGACTCTTCATGATAGAGAACAAACCGAGGGTTGACGGAGGGAACTGGGCGGGGGACGGGCTAGCAGGGAGATGCGGATGGAGGAGGGCACGTGTGGAGTTGAGCACTGGGTGTTGGATGTAAGTGATGAACCACTAAATTCTAGTCCAGAAACCAATATTGCACTGTACAGTAACTACCTAAAAGTTAAAAAAAAAAAAAAAAAAGCCTTCAAGCATCTTGTGCCCCCAATGCCAACTCTCCTCTCCTCTTCACACCCACCTTGCAAGAGAAGATTTGCTCTTCTCCTTTTTCGAGTTGAGGAAAGAAAAGCCTTAAAGAAGCTAAATGACTTGCTCAAGGTCACCCAGGTCGTTGAGGGGCAGGCCCAGACGTTGGGGTCTGTTTCCGTAGAAATGCGTTGACATCTCTCCAGCGTCTGTTACTCATCTGCTCATCCATCCATTCCACCACATCACAGCCCTGCTATTCTAGAAATGTCTGCTGTGTTCTGGAAACAACTGCTGAATGGAACTAAACTGAACTGAACTACACGACGCTTTATGAAACGTTACGTTTCGGTGGCTGCTTGCCTCCTGAAGTGACTTGGAAACAGGAACACAGCATCGCATTCTCTAAATAAAGTTGGGACAACGTGCTTCTGAAATTCCTACAGACAGAATATTGTAACTGGAAGTACAGTTGCAGACAGGGAGGCAGACGGATGATGTTTATTTCTGTTTTAAAACTCTCATGCAGGTAAAAGATCCAACCTGAGAGTAGGTATATTTCCCCGCCTTTTTTTTAAATTTTATTCTTGGGACGCCTGGGTGGCTCAGTTGGTTGAGCAGCTGCCTTCGGCTCAGGTCATGATCCCAGCGTCCTGGGATCGAGTCCCACATCGGGCTCCTTGCTCAGCAGGGAGCCTGCTTCTCCCTCTGCCTCTGCCTGCCATTCTGTCTGCCTGTGCTTGCTCTCTCCCCCTCTCTCTCTCTCTGATAAATAAAAATCTTTAAAAAAAATAAATAAAATAAAATTTTATTCTTAGCAATAATAAATTTCAAGAGTAACAACAACTATTCTCTCTCTCTTTCCTTGATTCCTTACAAAAAGCCTAGGAAGTAGGTGTTGTTTTGTTCAGAGCTATGGAAAATGGTGCTCGGCAAGCTTATGTCCCCGGCCCCAGATCACATCCCTAGTAACAGGGTTTCCATAGCTCCTCCGACTCTGTCTCTCCTCTTTGTTTTTACCTCGGTATCTTCCCAGTAATGATGCAAAGGGGATTTGAAAATGCAATCTCATTGACTCATTTAACACTTTGAAATCACCTACAATATTGAGATCGTTGCCTCCACTTACGGTTTTTTCTTCTCTACCCCACCCCAGCCTCAGACCCCACGCTCGAAACAGATGCGCTGATGGCTAGGTGACAGGGGATGACCTGGAGCCCGGAGGATTACCATTCCAAGACGCCCCGCACGTTCCGCCCCCAAAGAAAGCATTGTGCTCGGAGGTCCGTCCCCCGCGACGCTTTCTTTACCTAAGCCCGTGTTCCCCTTTCTCGTTAGACCATGTTGCATTGCTTTCGGCCCAAGTCCCTGCAGCCCTTACAGTGAGTGAGAAGGACAGGGACAGAGTCATCAAGGAAGGCGACATCTCCGAGCACCAACACATCAATATTTCGGAGCTCGTTTCATAAAAAGAACCATCGCGCAAGCAGCTCCCTCGCAGCCTCGTTCGTTCAACTTCAATACTTGTGCAAAGAATGAAATCCAGCATCTACAGTAAATTTTGCTCTGACTTTTCAAGCGGTGAAAGGAAACGGGGATCATAAAAGCTGTGTTCGTGTCTGGCTCAAATTGTCAGTCATTTCCCTTCTATAGAATTGATCCTCCCTGAATGACTTCCCCTGAGTTCCTGGCATCGTTTCAGACATGAAAAGCAGGAGAGAACTATTGAAGAAGACCCTTCGGTTCAGCCGCGTGCTGGTCTCAAGTGCAGGAAGATCTGCCTCCAATAGACCAGCGCTCACTGCCTGGAAACACACACACACACACACACACACACACACACACACACACAGGGCTTGGCTGGGGAAGGGGAGCCGGTGACACTGAGGCAGGGGACCTCATACATATCGGGATTGCCTTATACAACCCAGGGAAAGAGTGGCGGGAGGCAACAGTGTTTCTTTTTCCAATCCTTTTACCCACCACACTTGACACCCTGCAAAGCGTCAGCACGGGTAACGTATTTGTTGGCGGGATGGAAGAAGGGAGAGAGGCAGGAGGAAGGAAGGAGCCCCCATCCCGCTCATCGGGATAGGAGGGGGGCAGGCCAAGCAGTGCAGCCACGTGAGCAAACAGGCAGGGGCGTGGAATCGTGGTACAAGGGGCCAGGGGACAAGGACGGGAAGGGGGGCAGCAGGCGGGGAAAGGGGGGGGCAGCTGCCAGGCAGGGCAGACCCTGGACCAAGAGTCTTCCCACACTCAGAGGAGGAGCTCGGTCTTGATTCTCTAAATGACAGTCTTGGGTCAAAGAACAATTTCTAGGCAAGAGCGAGATATACAGAATTGTGATTGGGAAACAGCATTCTGGCCGCAGAGGGGAGAGGACGGGTCGGTGGGAAGAGGGGTCGCTAAGGGCGGTGGGAAGAAGCCCGTGGTCATGGGGGCAGACGGCGGGGAGGCTGGAGCAGGTGCAGATGGGGGGCGGCGGGTGCTGTAAGGGCAGGAACCCCCAGAGCTTGGTGCTTGCTTGGGTGCTGGGGTGAGAGACGGGGCAGGAGTGGCGGGGGGGACACCAAGGCTGACCCCCAGACTTCTCCCATACAGGCGACACGGGGGACGGGGGGGGGGGCGGGGGAGAAGCAGGTTGAAAATGTCCAGGGAGGAACATGAGAAATAGCTACTCTCTGTTGCTTTTCTGTTTCCCTTTCATTTAGTTTGGACAAGAGAGGCAACAGGAGTTCAATGACGCCTTTCTCTTTTCAGCCGCATTGGTCATTCACTGAAGGCGACAGGGAGGGGAGCAGTGCGGAGGGCGAGGGCGAGGGTATTAGCAAACACGGAGCTAAAGCCTCGCAGGGGTTGTTAAACAGAGAGCCGGGCGCGGGCGGAGCACCTGCCGCGTGTGGGGTGCCCCGCGCCTCTGCCACCGGCTCCAGCTCCGGCTGCGCACCCTGCCAACTCTTCCCAAACCAACTGAGCTGGAGAAAAAGAGCAGAGCCTGTGCCCCATGGGCAGTTTGGGGAGTGCGAGGGCTTGCCTTAGACACACTTCCCCTGGCTTCGCCTTTAGAGTTTGTTTTCTTTGCAGGGATTTTTTTTTTTTTTTAACATTTATTTTTGTGCATGGGTTTTCTTTTGGTTTCAAAACAGCTGCCACCTGCCCCTCCTGTCTCAATGTGACCGAGGTCCCTACTCTTGCCCCATGGCCCTCCTCTCCCTGCAGCCTCTGCCTTTGGGAGTCTGGAAGATCTTGGTCCCTGGGGGCCAGGAACAGGAGCCAGCAAATGCCGTGTGTGCCAGGCTGAGGGTCCACAGAGATCTCCTCGGTGTCCAGGGGGCTCCCCACATCCTTGAAGCCAGGACCCCTTCCCGCCACAGCCCCCCTCACGAAGACCGGCTGCTTTCCATCCTTCAAGGCCTTCGTTTTCTGTCCCTGTCTGCATCTCTCTCTCTCTCTGCCTCTCAGTCTCTCTGTCTCTCTCAACCTGTTTCTGTCCATCTCTCTGTCTGTCTCTCTCAATCTCTGCCACCTGTCTCCCATGTCTCTGTGTCTCTCTTTCAACCTCTCCCTGTCTCTGTGTCTGCATCTCTTGCTCAGTCTCTCTCAATCTCTCTCTCTCTCTCTCTCTCTTTCTCTCCCTCTTTTTCAGATTTCAAAGCAAGCCCTTGAATGACGGACTATTCAGGGCAGGCAGAATGAGGCCTCTCTCGGGCTGGGGCCGCAGTCAAAGCCGCCACACTTCTAAAGGGGCTGCGGGCTGGTCTACCCGTGAGCGGGCGGTGGTGGCGCGGCGGCTGCGGCGGGCGGCCCTGCAGCCCGACTGGCCATCTGTATGCAAATCTCTGCAGACCCAGCAAACTTGCATCAGCCTGGCCGGCCGGCGGGCTTCGCACTCAGCAATTATCAGTGCACATCGGGCCTTTGTGCCCGCAGCCCGGCTTTGTGGGTGCCGAGGCTGCCCGGCACCTGCACCTCGGACACGGCAGATGGCGGGACTTGGCAGCAATATGGAAGTTTGCCTGAATGTGGCCGAGCCACAAATGGACATCTTTTCTTTCCTCCCGGGGGTGGGGAGCAGAAGAGAGGGGATTAGTGCTGGATTACCATCCATTCACGCGCTGGGCAAATATTTATTGAGTGCCTACTATGTGCTCTCCCACCCGCAGAGCGAGGAGGAGCTCCGCAAAGGCAGGACATGGGGTGGGTGTTATACTAGAAGGAAAAAAAAAGACAAAAATCTGGGAAGGGGCTACCAACATTCACAACTGCTCCATATACAGTTGCCAAGGGGGGTTCAGCTCCTGGGGACCCTTCCCCTCCCTGCTCCCCACTGCCCCACCTCCTGCCTGGCCCCACGTGCCCACACTGTGCCAGGGCCACGAGTTCCTTCTACCCGAAACTGCGTGCTGTCTCCAAGCCCAGCTGAGGCGGGCCTCTGCCAAGGATTCGGGGGAAGCCAGGAGAGTTCTGTTTCTCTGTCAGTCTGCTCTCAGCGTGGGAAAGGGTCGGGTCCACTGTGCAGACAAGCCACGGTCACGCTGCTATAGAACCCCCCATGGTTTCAGACACTTGCCACACACACAAGCTTCGAGATGGTCTCAGCGGTTCTGTGAACGGGTGTTTTCTCCCCATGGACACGGGAGGGGGCTGACTTTCGGGGAAGACGGAGATTTGATGGGGGGAGGGGAGCTGGGGGCAGGAGAAGGGGGGAGAGACCAGACTACACCCTGGTCTCCCAGCCCCCAGCATTGAGCTGTGGAGTGCTGGGCAGACCTTTTCTTCAAAGTTAGCTGGTCTCTGCTTAACCTGACCACCGTCTCGCCAGCCTATTTAGAGAAACATTTGCACTGGGCCTAAAAATCCCTATTTGTTTCCAAATAGAGTACTGGCCTGGTACTGTCACTCGGTCGTTGACCCGCTACCCACCCACCTCATACCCCACCCGCCCCTGGTTCTCAGCCCATCTCATCCTCTCGTGAAATCTGAGCTCCTTGCTTGGTTATACTGGCCACGAACTACTTCCTGTAGGAGCCAAAGGCTTCGGGGTCATACCTGCAAGGCTCCTGCTCTAACATAGGAAATGAATTGTGTGACAACATAGATGAAATGCTCTAGGAAAGCTGCTGGGGTTCCTACCTAGTCAAGCCATAGGAACAATGAGGAACACTCCTTGCTGGTTAATGAAAACAGAACCACCAAGCGAAACCGATGTCTATGCCAACACCTCCAATGGAGAAAGTCAAGGCTAGGACAAAATGAGAATCAGGGAGGAGGAAGGGTCTGTTGGCGTTTGGATCATCTGCTGAGGGAAGGAAGGATTGGGGACAGGGACAGGACAGGATGCCTGTTGCACATATTCACCAATAATAATGAATGCTCTTGGGATGCCTGGGTGGCTCAGTCCGTTGAGCGTCTGCCTTCGGCTCAGGTCATGATCCCAGGGTGCTGGGATCGAGTCCCTCATCGGGCTCCTTGCTCAGCAGGGAGCCTGCTTCTCCCTCTGCCTGCTGCTTCCCCCCCCCCCTGCTTGTGCTCGCTCTCTCTCTTGCTCTGACGAATAAATAAATAAAATATTTTTTAAAAAATAATGAATACTACTTTTGCAGTTTGACAGCACACAGCCAAAATGTCCCCTGTGATGGACGGTGCTGGGTCGGTCTCCTGCCTCCTGTCATCAGGCTTCAGACCCTTAGGAACTGACCCATCTGCATACCTCCTGAAGGACCCTGAATTCAACCTAACACACTGGTAATATGCAGAGAGGCCGTCATCAGCAGGATGAGTAATTTTACACAGGGTGAGCAAAAACCCAAAAAGGGAAGAAATTCAGAAGTGCTCAGAGAACAGTGGGTTGACTGATTCAACTGAAACAAGTTAGTGGGGAAAGGAGTACTTCGATGAAGTCAGGAACTGGAGGTCACGTGGTGCCCTTACCCTCGAAGTCAAGAGGTTGGACTGGTTCTGGGTGAATGGGAAGCTCCGTGGAGCTACAGGTCCATAATGCGACCCACTCAGATCTCGGCCAGCTCGGGCTGGAGGGGCTTGAGGGGGCTGGAGCCGTGAAGAGGAGCCGGGAGTGGGGAAGCAAAGGGCGGAGGCCTTTCAAGATAAGTAGATGTTTCTTCCTTGATATAGGATGAGGAGGACTGGAATGGGGCAAAAGGAGAAGAATTCTGTCGCCTGGAGTCAGCGTTTTTATCTGTAAATTTGGGATACTATTACCTACTTGATGGAAGGGCTATAATTAAGCCAGGAATGTATGGGAATGGGTCCGGTACATGGTAGGATCTCAGTATCTGTTCTATGAGTGATGACTCAGTGAAGGATGGAAGAATGGAAGGCAGGGTGGACGGGGGAATGACTAGTAGATGGAGGGATGGACGGAAGGGACAGATGGACAGTTGCTGAATCCTTTCTTCAAGCTCTTATTCAAAGGCTGCCTCCTCCAAGAAGCCTCCCATGACCTCCATTTTACTAACCCACACCAGCCATGTGACCCCTTTCACCCATGCCCCAACAATAAAATAATTTCGTCCTCCCTGAAGCGGCCATGGCGGACAGGTCCTTACACATTAAGGTGGTCTCTTGCTCATTCAATTCTGCTCTAACTTCATCTCACCTCTGGCCGTGTTCTCTTTCAATGATACCACTTGAAAATAGGGTCTGGGCAAACATTTGCCTGTTGGGTCTTTGGTAGGGGAATAAGCTTCTGAATACAGAATTTATAAGATGATTTATTTTGTCCCCGAACCTGACCTACACTCAATGTGGAACCTGGAGAAAACACACTTCCTCCCACAGGGTTCTGTCCCCCACCTGTAAGGTGGGTATCTCCCTCCTACTGGAAGGATGCCTCAGCACCCCTCGCCAGCTCCTCTGGGAGGGGCAGGTGGGGCCCTTACAAAGAAGCCATGGAGGGAGAGTGGGCTCCATGAGTGATCCTCAAGCAAGGTGATCTTGAAAGCCCAAGGTCCTCCTTCCCCTGCTCCCGGACGGGACATATAGTAGTCCCATGGGACTTAATTAAGCGTTTATCTTCAGCTAGGAGCCCCACTGCCCTGGCTCCAGGCCCACATGCCACAGGACTTCAGTATCTCCAAGCAGAGCAGGCCTTCAACATCCTCACTGACGTGAAAGAAACCAGCTCTGAGAGAGGCCACCAGAGTCCTCCTGTCTATGAGAATGTACCATCCTTTGAGACTGGGGGTCCTTTCCCCTTCCCAAGTCCCATGTGAGACTGGTAATTTTACAAAAGATGCAACAGAGAATGGAAATAAGCAAGAAGGAATTCTTTTCGACATTCTAGAAGAGTCTTTGAGTTATTGTACGGATACTACTTTGGGGGTGGGGTTTTAGTCCTACAAACAACACACGGGAAAAGCCCTGTGACTCCATGTTGGAACTAGGAACGCGGACACAGAAGAGATCCTCAAGTGTGATCTCTCTCCTAGTGTGAGAAGCCCCCCGTGCGTGCACACACACCTTTCCCACCTTCTCGTCTCCTGGATCCTGTCAGCAAGAGAGAAAGATCTTGCCCCACAGGCTCTCGACAGCTCTGCCAAACAGCTCTGCATACCAAGAAGTTCTTCCTCTGGCAAGGACCCTGCCGCTCAGATTAGGCCTCCGCAGAATCCAGACTCCTCACATCTGCCAGGAGGCTTCTGAGTCCAGGGAATCTTTTTCTATTTTGAATTTTCTGACAGTAAAACTCTTTTGACCCCTAACGTGGGTAATGCACCATTAGTGGATTTTCCACGCACAAATGGACCTTCTCTCCCACCTGAGTCATTGGGGTCGCTGGCTTGAAGACCGTGCACAGGACGATTTCAACAGCAAAGACGGTTTCCTCCTCTCAGCTCTGGAGGCTGAAGGGCTGGGATCAGGGTGTGAGCGTGGATGGGCTCTGGTGTGGGCCCTCTTCCTGGCTTGTTCTCGCGGTGGCCTCACACCTTCTTCCTCTGCAGATGGGGGCACCGATCTCCTTCACGAGCGCCGCCCTCCCAACCTAATCACCTCCCGGGGGCCCCACGTCCCGAAACTCTCCTATAGAGATTCCAATCCATAGCACTCTCTCCTCTGACCTAGGTTTGGGGGTCCTGCGAGGAGGCTCTGGATCTTATTCTTCTCTGTTCCCCACCGTCCTAGTCCGCTGGTCCAGAGGCATGCTTCTTTGTTCTTTGAGCAAACATTTACTGAAATCCTACTTTGGGTCAGACTCTGGGGACACAGGGATGAATAAAGCACCATCACTTCCTTCAAGAAGCTAAATCGAGCCCCGAAGTATTTGTTGATCTGGTGATTTTAACTTGAGGCTCGTTTAGGCTTAAAAGAAAGAAAAAAAAAAAAAGAAGAACTCGGTAAGGCTGCATTCCACAGGGACACATCGAGCTGCTTGGGACCGTGCCAGAGGGAAATGCAATCCCTCCCTCTCTCCTCGCTGAGTCCCTCTAAACCCACAAAAGGACTTTCCCGACCCCACATGATGGCAGCGCCTGGTGGGTCCGAGGCGGACAAGAGATGAGATGGTATCATGAGGCCCCAAGCTCTGTTTGTCTCTCACCATGAGGCCCATCTGACTTTTCCAGAAGCCCCGGGTCTAGGCACCAGGGGAGCAACTTAGGTTGTCTTAATGGAGTTACACGGCCCTGGGTTTTAGATCCATGAGCAAAGCACTTAATCTCTCTGAGCCTCAGTTTCCTGACTTGAAAAGGGGACTAAAGGACTGCCCCCCAAGGATTGTTGTAAGAATTAAGTGAAATAACGTGTGCCCAGGGCAGAACCTAGCATACGTGGCCCAGAGCCGGGAGTCATCACAAGCCTTGTTGGCGGAACCCATGACCAAGGAAGCAACTGATGAGACAGCCGCTGGTCCCAGGAAGACACAGGTGGGCAGCGGGTAAGCGGAGGCATGCGGAGACCCCAAACGTGAGGCAGGAAGACTGTTCTGGCCCTCCTAAAACTCTCAAAGGCCACCTGCTCATCGGGCTGCCCAGAACATTTGGGCACGGCCATTTCCCATCTGGTTCCATAGCCAGTCCATGCTATCTGCCTCCAACACAGGGGGACCCCAGTTTTCCAAAACACTGACTCTGGTTACAAACAGTTTGTCTACTTAGAGCACTGGGGCGTTCAACAGCCTAGACCAGAAGGGCTCTGGATACCGAGGGGCTGCAAGGCGCAGGCTGCACTGAAACCCAGCACGTCTCTGCTCCGTGTAGCAGAATGGGCTGTGAGCCCCAGAGAGCCTGGCCCGTCACTCGTCATCATTCCCTTCTTTCTGAGAAAGTCCAGAGGGCAGAATCCCAGTGCAAACGCCGGGGAACACACAGAGAAAGAAAGAACGAACTACATTGTGCAATGTGATTCCAGACCAGATGTCATTTTAGGAAGATTAGAAAACATCATGGAACGTGTGTGTGTGTGTGTGTGTGTGTGTGTGTACGCGCGCGCGCGCGCGCGCGCGGGCATGTTGTGCGTGCATGGATATGAGGAGAAGGAGAGAATGGCCCTGGGAAGTAGAAGACAAGTTCTAGATTCGTATCTGCTGGGAACCGGCCATGGGGGACAAGTCAACCAGTTTTTCTAGACCACATCTGAAAATAAAGAGACTGGAAGAAATGGGTTCAGTGCGTCTCCTGTCACAGATGCACAGACTCTAGAGACGCGTGGCTGCTGACTCAGCTCCTCAGTGTGGTCTGTCTAATCTATGTGGCTATAGATGCCCACGCCTAATCATCTGTTCCCGCTCCCGGGGTGCGGTCTCTGTGCTTTCTGGCTTGGCTGGGCCCTCAGCCTTTTCCAGCATATTCCCTAGAAGCATTGACCGTACCTGTCACACATGGATTTTCAAAGGGAGAAAGAGAAGGAGAGGAAGGAAGAAGGTGGTGGGTGGGGGTAGGGAGAGAAGGAGGGGGAGACGGAGGGAGGAAGGAGGTGACCAAAGCCAAAGACCCAGGTCCTCACATTTGTGATTTTCCTTTGAAGTCGAACAGCACCAAGCGGTCTGGGAAGCGAAGGAAGCCTGCACCTGCCCTCTTGAATCTGGAACCCCTCCTGTGGGAGCCCCGGGACGGGGCGCACTCCGCAGAGCCCTCACATAGTCTGCCTACAGGCACCAGCTCCTAAGAAGTGCCCTCAGCCCCCATCCTTGGGAAACTGCTCAGGCACCCACGGAGCTCGTGGCTAGGAGACATTCCCAATCAGAACGGCGGGAAAAATTCCACGGGGAAGCAACGCCAAAGCCACTGGATCCGCTTCCCAGCAGGACTCGGGCTGTATCGTTCTGGATGATAAGGTCTTCAAGTTGGAGAAAATTCTAGCCAAAGCAATGTGGTGACTCCCTCAACAATCCTCTGTAGAGGACCGGCCTCGTGCCCAGCACCTTCTCGCTGACGCGCCCCTCAGCTCTGGGGGCTACGCTTCTGTGCCCGCCCTGCCCCGTCCCTTCTCAGCCCGCAGACACACAGCAGGGCTCTCTTCTGAATGACACCCATTCACGGCCCCCAACATTGTGATGAGACGCCCCCTCCACCACCCCCGGGCTGGCCCCCTCCGGTTAACTGACCCTCATTCGCTGAACTTTCCCTCCCCGGACTTCCAGGGCTGTCCTCGAGTCAATTTCCCGGCCCCTTTCTGGACTCCGGGGGAAGAATGTGAAACACGTTGCCCCTTGCCCAGGGTCTTCTAACGTCTCTCTTGCTGCATTTCATCCTGGGACGTCAGGGACACACCAGACCCTCTTTTCAGAAAAGAAACTACCGGCAGGTTCACATTCTGAATCCGGCTTCACCACGCGTTGATTCAGGGTACGTACCAAGTCTCGGCGCAAGCTGTCACTGCTATTGAGTATCTGTGAAAGTTATATTAGGATAATACATTCAAGTGCTAATGATTATCCATATTATTCCTATACTTAAGACATAGGCACTCAGAAACTGTCACAATAAGCGGGGGGCTGAGCCATTTTCTGTTGCTAATTAATCTATTACCTACTCTCTCCCCATCTCCATCTTTCGCCGCCACGTCCAAGACACGCGGATGTGTGCCGAGTTGTCTTTCATTAATTCATGGCACTTTGAGGCACAGTTCTAGAGTCTCTCTTCCAGGTGTAATTTACTGTAATCACCTCGGAAAATGAAAGCCATTTTCCTGAAGCCAGGGAGTAGGCAGACACTCATTTGCATCCCACATCGCAAGCCCTAAATTACTCTCCGGTTCCCCAGAGGTCAAGCGGAAGCCGCACTTGTCATCTTCGCGCCCCTCTTGCGCACGGCTCTCTCGGCACCGCGGTGGCGGCTGTCCCTGCAGAAGGAGCTTTTGATCCCTGCTTTCCTCCCCGGGGCCCGGGGTTATTGACACCATCCAGGGGTGGACCACAGTCTGAAAAATAAAACTCAACCCCATAGATCCTGAGCGTGTCCTGTCACCGAGATGGGCCATAGAAGGACAAAAGGAGCAAAAATTTGGGGCCGGAAAATGAGTCGGCACCCTGGGCCGCTCGGCCTGGGGAAGAGGATGTTCAGGAGCGTGGCACAAAGTGCCTTTGCATGCCTGAGGACTGTCATATGGAAGAAGGATTAATTTAAGCTGTGTGGTCTCCAGGGGAAGAACAAGAAGTGAGTGGAAGGGCCGGAGAAGAGATTTCGGCTCTATGCAGTACAGGCTTTGCAGAGTGGGGGGATGCACACGGAGCTCCCCTAGCCCTCGCTGAATCGTTAGCACGGGTCAAGGTGTTCCGCTGGGCACCAGCAGTATTATTTCCCTTAATCCTTACAAGAACTCAGTAAGGCGAACGGGATTATAAACCTTTCTTAGCTCACGGGGCTGGGCCCGGTGCACGGGAGGAAGGAGGGGCCCGACTGGAATCCAGACCTGCTGGACTCCAGAGCTGTGTTAGGAAGAGCCCATGTCAGCAAGTCCTGTGACCCTGCCAGGGGCCAAGGGCAAGACAGTCGGGGCCACCCAGAAGAGGGCATCCGGGAGGGTTAGGTGGGAGACCCCGCCACTTCCAAGGGCACTTCCTGTCCCAGGAAATCACCACTCAGACACCACCAAGCGCCAACCACCAGCGAGAAAGTGCATGGGGCTTTTCTTCTTCTATCGACATCGTAAGAATCGTAGCTCCGTGTGAGGCGTTTGTGTCTGCGCTATTCTGAGGAATTCAGCAGACATTTAGTAACATTGCTCCCAGTCTCTAAATCCTCATCCAATCCCCACAGGTAGTTGAAAGAAACACACTTAGCTCAGAGACCTAGTGGTCAGGCAAGGTCGTATGGCCCGGCACTAGCAGAACGGTGCTAGAGGCACCAGACGTAGAATGTCTTCCCCTGAGCAGAGCTGAACGTTTACACCATGAGAGGTGGAGTAGTGTTTTAAGAGGTGGGACTGTGGAGCAAGATCTGTGTTCTAACCTCAGCTCTGCCTCTCCTTGCCGTGGGGCCTTTGGGAAGTTGCTTAACCTCTCTGTGCTTCAGTTTCCTCTAGTGAAACAGAGAGAATTGGAAGAATGAACAGAGTTAAAGCATTCAGATCTTGCCTGAGACCTAGTAAGTGCAATACGAGTGTTAGTTATCACTAAACTGCTTGGAAGGATTTCTGCACCTGTGCTGGAGATGAAAGTCCCAGGCCACAGCCCCGCTGGCTCTCCGATTCTCTGTAGACTGGGAGCACATCCCTCCACAACTTTGTGCCTCAAAACGCTCGTCCGCTGGAACTCCCTGGAGCCTGACCATCCATCCAACGTACACACTCTCGCAAGCAGCTGGCAGATGGCAGACGGGGGCTGGGGGCTGGAGGCGGCCATCCCTGGTCTGTGCTGACAGGCTCGCTCACCGAAACATAGAGATGACTGGGGCCCGGCAGCACAGGGGCCCCTACCGGTATGTAAACATGCAAAGCCTCACCTCCCTGGCAGCAAGCAGGGAGAGCACACTGGCCACCCCGTCGAGGTGACACATTGTCCCAGCAGAAATAATCTGATGAGTTAAAAAACAGACAGAGTTCATTAAAAATACTAGGGAAGCACGGAACATCGATCCGTCTACTTTGGTTCAGGCGCGAATGTTCCTTGCTCTTGAGTGAGACCAAGGACGAGAATCAGGAAGAGGGCTCACACCCAGAAGCATAACTTCGCGGGGTGGGAAGCAGGAGGCGAACCCCACTCTCCCTGGCAGCTTGTCCATGTCCTCTCACGGAATCCTTGGGAGGATGAGGGTTCCAAAGAGCTGACCACCCCCGTGGCTCTCCCTAGGTCGCAGGAATGATGGACGGAGGAACCAGAGATTGAATCTTAGATCTATTCAGCTTCACATTCCACTCCCGTCTCACTGAAAAGGCCTGGGACTGACCCACTCCCCCCCATCCACTCAGGTATCTCCTTTGAAACAAAGGTCCCGCTCTTGGTCACCAAAGGCTGTCCTTTGTTCATAATGAGTTTGTAATCCCACAAAGACCTGCACGTGCTTTCCCAGGGGCCGCTGGTGAGCCAGGAGAGCAGAGGAGCCCAGGCCAGAGCCCCCATGGAGGGGCCCCACTGCAGGAGGGGGCTGCGGTCCATCAGGGCTGGAGCTGGGGAGGGGAGAGGTCTCGGCTCAGTTCCACGTCCTGGTGTCCTGGTGGCTTCTGCCACTCTCCAACTGCTGGCTGGGTCCACAGCAGCGAACAGCTGGGCAGCTGTGCTGAGAAAGGCACCGCCCCGATTTCCATCCTGGGCATAAAGTAAGGCCTAGACCGTAATCCAGCGCTCCACAGAAACCAATCATTTCTCCTCATTACCAAGCGAAGAAATGCCTCTCAGGGCTCCTATTCCTCCTTACAAACAAAATAAAACAAATCCTTCCTATGGATTTCATTTACCATTTAATGCAACATAATGATTTCCAATTGAAACCATATTTGTATTTGTATTGGCTTATTAATAGCACATCCATTTTCCACGCAATAAAGCCTGAACGCGAACTGATGACTTTGACCGAAATGCATTAGGTAGCATTAAAGATTAAATAAACACTGTTTCTATGAATAATGTTTCATGTCCTCTATTTACCAGCCCTATTGAAAATTGATCTCTGGGTATTTCAAGCTGGGGTTCCAAGGAGTGCATTTTGAACATATTATGAGTAATGACTACGCATTACGACGTGGAATGGTTTCCAGGCGATCCCCAGAGCTTGTTACAAGTTGACTCTATTCTGGTTAATTCGCACGAATTGTTCCATTGTTGATGGCAAAAGCGAAGCGCCATGAGGACCAAACCAAAACACGAGCCTGATTCCAAAAAGTGACTTAGGAAGAGATTAAGAGGAAAAGGACAACCGGATCCATTTCCCTCGCTCCGGGCTCAGTACTCATGGTTGTCCACGGCCATGGTCACTTTCGTAATCAATGGTCTTTGCTGTTACCCCTCGCATGTTGGCAGGACAAGTTCTACACCATTGCTCAGAAATGAGCTCCCTTCTGGCTCTGGCTCTGGCTCTGGAGAAGGTATGGCCTCGTGTGGCCGGGCCTGGGTGGCTCCTCTCTGGGTTTCAACCCTCTGTACCCAGAAAAGGAGACAGTTGGGTCTGGCGACTCAAGCATCCCAAAAGCTATGGCATTTCCTGCGTCTGAGATTTTAATGCCCATCCATTCCACGACGGCAAAAACAGTGTTCTCTGGGACTTTGTGTTCCCAGGGCCGGGCTCAGGATCTGACACCCCAGAGAAATCTGCAGAAAAGGAGGCCAGATTTTCAGAAATTTGGGCCAAGCTTGGAAGTCGGATTTTCCTGGTAGACATGCCTTCAAGAGGCCGGTACTACTAATTACTGCGCATCCGCTAGGGGCAAGAAGGAGGCTGGGTGTGTCATACACCTGACCTCTGATTGTCTCAATAGCCACCAAAGAAGTGATCCTCCTCATACACACGGGGTGATTTCCTTCCTTCGTCAGAATGACATTATCCCCAAGATTATCATCAGATGTCTCCGTGCTTTTGCTTGACTCTCATTTTGGTCTGACTGTGAAGCTGTTATTAGGCAGGAAGGTTTCTATACCCATTTTACAGATGTGAAAGTGAGGCCCGGAAGAAGGAAATGACTCATTGCTCCCTCCTCAGCCCCTCTGTTTCTTTCTTTCCTGTCCTTCCTTCCTTGCCCTCAGGGTCTCTGCTCTCCCTCCCTCCTATAGTTGCCAGGGACACTGTGTACCCATCCCCAACCCCTCCTGTCTTTCCTCCTGCTTCTGTGACAGTGAGGGGGGAATCTTCAGAAGCTCCCTGGTTTATAGGGAAGACAGAACCTTAAAACCTTTCATTCCCAAACAGTGTGCTAAGTGGCAGCCCGAGGTCTGCATGGGGAGGTTGGTGGGGAGGGGTGTTTGAGCTAGGAGACGGAGAAGACATCCCTGGAGGCTCCCTGGAAAGCCCACTCCTGAGCTGAGCGAGTCAGGAGAAAAGCGCGGGAAGGGCATTTGGGGTCATGGGAATAGCGTAAGACTGGGCAGGCAGGAAGGGCAATGCACTGGCCCACAGGGAGGAAGCGCAGGCCAGAGCACGGAGGCCCAAACGGCCAGTCCAAGAAGTAAGTGCAGAGGGTGATTTCAGCCTCAGAGAGCCACAAGAGTTCTCAGCTGGGAAGTGACACGGTGGACGGACAGGCAGCATTAAGACCTTTCGGCCAAGGTCTTAAGCCAATGGGCAGGTGTGGAAGGCATCTGTCTTCAACTCTCAGTATGGTGCACCTAGAAAGGCCTTCAGCCTTGAGCTAGCCAAAGCTCTCAACTTTAGAGAAGGAGAAACTGAGGCATGGGGGGGTATTGTCCTTCCCGGAGCCCTCCACAGGTGGCCGCCCCCTCCCAATGGTCAGCGTTTTCCATAACAAGATTGTCCCACCGCTGGCCGTCAGCACTTCCATGTGCTTCTGTGCCTTCTCCAGCAGGGGCCCCAGGGCAACGAGGGTGTGTTCTGACTCCCACAGCATGACCAATGTGGTACAGAACACCTGTCCCACGCCGGGGGTGCCCTGAAGCACAGACAATCGGCCGCTTGTCAGTTACAGTTGCGCACAGACAACTGTATCGGTGTCCCTCGTGCCATATGGCCGGGGAAGCGTGCAGCCCGGAGCCTGGCCACGGGAGAGCCCAGCTGTTCACCTGTCCCTTCTGTCTCAGGACGGCTCTGGGGTTGGAATGCCCCTGGAGAAGCCCCCACCGAACCCATGCTCGCTCTGATCATTGCAGCTGCCGCTCAGAGGTCCCCGCAAGGGGCTCGGGGTTTCCCACCTGAAGTTGGCAGGACTGTCTCCACTTTAGGTTGCAAAAAAACAACACACACACACAGAGCGATGTGTTCGAGGGTCCCACGGCGGGTGGGTGTCCGCGCTCCGATTCAAACAGGGGTGAGGCTAATCCCCCAGCAGAGACCGAGGCTGAGGCTGTGTCTCTCTCCCGGACGCCGCTGACTCCGAGGCCGGGCTTCCTCCAAGCCACCCCCATCTCGGTTCACCCTGCAGCCCTGGGCACGAACTGCCCAGCAGACACGGCAGGGGCCGAGCGAGAATCCAGCAGCGCAGACGGATTCCCCCCCGCCCCCCGCAACGGGCACATGTAGAAATAACGACCGTCTGCCGTTCATCGAGCGAGTCCCGTGGGGCAGACGCCAGGCCATCTCACGGAGGACTGTAGTCTCATTTCCATCCCAACCTGGGGCTGTCATGATTGCTCGCCTTGCTTTCTAGATCATCAAGGTGCCCGGGAATGTCGGAGTCCCGGGTCCACGGTCGCAGAGCTCTGTGGTGAGAAAGCGCTCATTCAAAACGATGGCCCTTGCCTTTTCCCTGCAGGACAAGGAGAAGGAGCCGGACAGAAGGCACGGCACCTAAGCCACGGGAAGGCCTGGGGGGTAGGGTCGTTCCCTTAAGAAAGAAGGGCGACATCCAGTCTCGCCGCTTAGGGGCGTTGGAGCGGGGTCCAAGGCTTCAGTGGACAGACATGGCCCCCGAGTCAGGGGATGCGGCAAGATGGGGACGAGCGACCCGTGAGGACCGGGCTGGGGGCAGGACAGCAAGACCGAGGGCCACTGCAGTGGGGGGAGGGCAGAGGTGGGGCAGCCAGGGACACACACATGTGCCCGGCCCATGCTCACTGCTTCGCACACACCGTCTAGGGCCATCCTCCCCAGGCAGCTCAAGGAGCACCTTCCGTTCAGTGTTTCCCAGATGAAGAACGGAGCCCTACGGGGGTTGAGTAACATACCCAGGTCACCCAGAGCCAAACCGCAGGCCCCTCTGTCATCTCCTTCTGTCTCCCGAGATGTGGTGTCGTAAGAAATAATGAATCCCTGAGACCAAAGATCCTCAAGATCCTGCATCTTGTCCTAAGTCGCTTTGAATCTTCCGAGGGCCCAGTGCAGGCCGGGGCACGCTGGACGCCCTCGGGACAGGCTGCTGACCATGTTCTGGGTCCCATCATGGCCTCCTCCTTCTGCCGGCAAGGCCCGAGAAGCATCCATTTACCACATGGGCACAGAGGATGGGGGTCGACAGCTTTCTCAGGGGGGTCAACAGGTCTTTACCTATAAGTCACAGGCATGGTGTCCAAGGCAAGACAGCAGGGTCCACGGGGCTGGGCGTCAGAAGACGTGAGCTCCGACCCTTGCTCTACATGCCCAGCCACCAGGCCTCATGCCTGTCACTTCCCGTCTCTGCTTCTCAGCTTTTCCAACCAGAGACTGGGGTTTCAGGAAAGAGGATGTTAGGGAAATGGCATCCACACATCGATAGGGCTGCGGTGACACGGTGACACAGCATTCGGCTGAGGTGATGGCCACAGAGGGGACCCTTGAGAATCCTGAGGGAACCACCGGGGCCTACAGTGGAGAGTCCCTCCCTGGCCTGCCGAAGAAGCCCAGGCTGAAACCAGATCACGAAGCAGGGACGGAGGTCCCAACCACACACCCAGCACTGGCTCTCTAAGGCCTTTCCTGTGCCTCTAGCCCATACCAACCCCCTTCCCACCCAGGCTCTTCCCCCTTTCATCCCTCTGGCCTGTGGCCTCCACAGAAAACCTTAGGTGCCATCCCAACACAGGGATCCCAAAGCCCCAGACCATCTTTTCCCAGTAGAAGATGCCAGAAACTCTCACGGGGTCAGGAGCCCCTGCCCAGCCCTGAGATCACCGTCCACCATGTGAGGGTGAGGGGGGCCCTATGCTCCCTGTCTGGGGCCCCGGCTCACTTCCTTCAACATATCCGTCTCTCCTCTGCGCCATTGTCTACTCATTTGTAAATTAAGGCTCACACTATTTCTAAGTCCCTTTCCGGTTCACAAACTCTTGTTGCTACGAGCACGAAGCTGGGAGAACCTGCTGGAATCGGTTGTTGGTATAAGAGGTTTTTCAGAATGTGGCTCAACCGGTAGTGTGAGTGCATTGGGAGGCTCGCTAGCCTCCAAGGACAGAAGAGTCCTTGGTGAACTTTCCTGGAAGGATCCCTGCCGAAGTCTTCCTGCGCCACCAGAATCGGGCCGACAGGAATCTCCCCACCCCCACCCACAGCTCCTTGACCAAACATCGTCTCTTCAGGATTTCAAGTTGAAGTACATACCTGATGAGAAGGAGGGAAAAAAATGATTTCTTGTACATACTTGTTTTTAATTTTTTTTTTTAAATCCCATTTTCTTCCTTTTGTGTTTCAAGGGAAAGTCTTTGCAAGGCATAAGAAAGATTTTTTTTTTTTTTTTCAAAAGATTTTACTTCAAGGTTAGTTAAACAGCATTTTCCCATAAATAAGCATGAAAGCTGTATCCCCTGGGCTGATCTCTTTCAGTTCATACACTGACTACAATAACTACCAATTCTACACATGAGGTACTCGGTTTGAATAAGAACAGCTAAAATACATGAAAACCAGCGCTTTAAAACGCACACACACACACAGCACTGGGTAAGCTCAGCCCCAAACACTTACAGGATTTTGAAACGATTTTCGACATTTCTTGATTTCACACATCTCTGTTTAAATTGTGGGCTGTTGTCAAGCTGTGTCACCCTGTTGCTCACTTTGGTTGGTGTGTCAAAGTGCAAATTATTTGTTTTAATTTAATCTTTTTCTGCTGAAAGTGTTACAGTTATGACTCTGGCCTTCCAGTCACAATGGAGATGAATTATGAGTTCCAGAAAAGAGATTCTGACAATCTGAGAGACGGAAGGGCTTTTAAAGAGCATGTCCGCCTACACAGATGAGGAAACTGAGGCCCAACCCGAGAGGTCAACGGCTTGTCTAAGGTGTCCAGCCAAAGACCAGAGAGCTCTGAATCCTACCCTCCAGGAGCGTGTGATTTGTCCTATAGAACTTTCTCAGAACTTTAGTCAGAAAATACCAAAATGTCCATGATCCTTATCTCCTGGGGCCATTTGCTCCAAGTCTTTACAAAGTTTTCTTCCTTAAGGAGATGTTCAGGGTCTTTTTCCAACTGTCTTTACCTTGTGATTTCTTTTCTTTTCTTTTTTTTTTTTAAGATTTTATTTATTTATTTGACAGAGAGAGATCACAAGCAGGCAGAAAGGCAGGCAGAGAGAGAGAGAGGAGGAAGCAGACTCCCTGCGGAGCAGAGAGCCCGATGCGGGGCTCGATCCCAGGACCCTGGGATCATGACCTGAGCCGAAGGCAGCGGCTTAACCACTGAGCCACCCAGGCGCCCCTACCTCGTGTTTTCTCACACTATCAGTTGTCTCGGACTGAACTCCCCAATGTCAAGAGCCAGAAACACCACCCCTTCGGACCCTGGACTCGTCCAAGTGCGGGGCTCTGATTTGGTGGTGGGCCCCTGTCAGGGAGCAGAAGTCCAGCCCCTTGGTAAAGGACATCTGGTCTTCCATGCATTTCCACGTATCAGCCTCCTCCATGACCATTCTCCAAGCGGTCAGTCCCAACCGCAAGAAACAGAACAAGACCCAGGGCGGTTGTCCCTTTTTGTAAGACACCTTCTCTGACGCTCTCACCCCCAACACCCTGAGAAAGCGCCCCTCTGTGAACACGAAGGGCCGTAATGCCCTTCTGTGAAAGGCACAGGGAAAGGAGCAAGATGGGAGTGAGACTTCCAGGTGCTGGCGATGGGGATAATGAAGCCAGAGGCCACGCGGAGACACGGGGTGGAATTCGGTTTGGCGGCCGGCCAGGCTGCGGCCTGGCATGGCGGAGGCATCGGGGGGAGAGGCAGACGGGAGGCAGATTATGAGCAGCCTTGCCAGCCATGTCAGGTTTGGATGATATCCCAGGAGCAATGGGGAGCTATTGAAGGATATTAAGTAACAAGAGACATAATCAGATTTGGGTCTTTTAAAAATTTATTTAGCTTTAAGTTGCCGAAGGAATGTGTGTGTATATGTGCGTGTCTGTTGTAACAAGTGAAACGATATAAAAATAAATGAGGAAAAGCCAGCTTTTGTCGCTGACCGACTCTCCCTCTGTTCTTCCCCCAACCCTAGAACCATGGCTTTCTCTTTCACTTCAGCATTTAACACACACACACACACACAGGGTTGGTCGACGTACAACTGGGAAACAACCACGTTATGCTAGTTATTTAGGTCAACTTAGTACCTAACACACATCGATGTCATTCCACAACACTACACACAGGCCTGAATCTCTGTCTCTCCTGTCTCTGTCTCTCCTGTCTCTGTCTCTCTCCATGTATCTCCGTGTTTGTGGACATAGACATAGTTATACGTATGATTTCACATAAGTGCGGGTCATACAAAGATGTCGAGTTGCTATTATTTTTCATGCTTTCTTCTTCTCCTTTTCCTCTTCTTCTTCTCCTTCTTCTTCTTCTTCTTCTTCTTCTTCTTCTTCTTCTTCTTCTTCTTCTTCTTCTTCTTCTTCTTCTTCTTCTTCTTCTTCTTCTTCTTCTTCTTCTCCTTCTTCTTCTTCTTCTTCTTCTTCTTCTTCTTCTTCTTCTTCTTCTTGTGTATTGTGTTTTTTGAGCCACATGCATTTTAGGATTCTCCCCCTAGAGATTACATGAAAACTGGGGGCAGGAAAATCTGGGGGCTTGATGGCAGAAGCCTGCCCTTGGTTCCAAGGAAAGGATGGGTTGGTTGTGGGATGGAGTCACTTAGGGCATGCTGTTGAGTTCTCCAACAGAGACTGGTTCTGTGGACATAGGTTAGAAGGGACACCCCCAAATCCTGTAAGGCAGGATGACTGGGGAAAGAGAAATGTGTTTTTTGGTTGACTAGAGCTGAGTTCTCTGCTCCACAGCTGGGTCGCCCTGCGCAGCTCAGGGAAACTGAGCCTCGCCTTCCTATCTACAAACCTGGGGGATGGCTCCCGCCACATAGGGTCTCGGTGAGGAGTAAATGCAAGGCTCATGTGGCGGTTTCTTCATCCCAGGACAAGCACAGAGTAGATCTCCACCGGGGGTAACACATAAGCCATCCTGCCCAGCCTGAAGTAGCCTGTTCCTACCCCCTTATCAGGGCTGCCCGTGGTGTGGCCCCCAGCCCCTCCCCGCAGAGAGGACCGACCCCAGGTGTGGTGGGGCTGGCCTCCCGGGACTGCAACAGTCACACAGGAACCTGGAAATCTCCCAAAGTCATGTTCCCTGTTTGTCTGCTGAGGCCTGAGATCTTTTTCCTCAGGACACAGGCGACCCCTGGGCCCACGCCCAGATCAGATTCAGTGCACAAAGTCCTAAAAAAGAGGGCACACTTGTCTCAGAGTGCCTTAGCCCACACGCCAGGGATGGAGGCCAGAGTTTTCCTTCATGGGTGGGGGGGGGGCGGGACGGGGGGTGCAGAATGTGTGGCTTAAGAGGCTGAAGGAACAGGTCCAAGTTCAACGCCGGCAGGGGACAGAATGCTCCCAGGAAGCAAGCTGAACCCTGTGGAGACAGAGTGGTCTTGCAAAGTCTGGGCCCTCCTTGGCTTAGGTCTGGATTTCTAGTCCCTAATCCAGGACAGGTACTTAACAGGCGCTTGTTGAGGCAAAGCAGCAATGGAAGAGATTTCTCAGGGTGCCTGGGTGGCTCAGTTGGTTGGGCTCGGGTCATGATCCTGGGGTCCTGGGATGGAGTTCCATGTCAGGCTCCCTGCTTGACGGCAAGCCTGTATCTCCCTCTTCCCCTGCCTACCGCTCTGCCTACTTGCGCTCTCTACCTCTCTGTCAGATAAATAAATAAAATCTTTTTTAAAAAAGAGAGAATTTTCAGATTTGCATTCACCAGGAATTGCTAAAAAAGAAATAATGGTGAGAGATCAAGCAGTGTGACCCCCATGGGAGGAAACATGGTCAGTTGCTGGGCAGTGGCCTATCAGGAGAACAGAGAGAGAGAGAGAATTCTCAGTTATGTGAGGGTTCCCAGCATGGTAGAGAAGCCTGGGGTCTGGGGGGTCACTGTGGGGGAGAAGGACAGGTGCAGCTCAGGGCCACATGGCCCTTGGCTCTGAGGCTTCGGACTCTGATTTTGGTGACCTGTCAATCAGAGGCCCCACCTGGGGCTGGATGCTGATGGGGAAACTGGGAGGAGAAACATCCTCCTCTGACCAGAGGCAGGATGCACACACACGCGCACACCTACACACAGCCCAGGCCACCCTAGACGGAAGCGGGGTGGGGGTGGCGGGGGCGGGGGACAAGAGGGAGATGGGCAGGGAGAGAGAGTGAGGTGAGAGAGACAGGAAGCAGGGAAGAGGGATGAGGGGCAGAAAGGGATCGAGTCTTCAGGAACTGGGGCTGAGGCCAAGCCCAAAGGGTTGGGCCGCTGGGACAGCGCGGTGCCTGCACACGGCCCGGGTGGGGAGGCGGTCCATTCGCTGCCTGGGATTCCTTCTGGGAATTGAACCTCTTTCCATGGCCCCCTCCCCACCGGTCCTGGCTTTCTCCATCTGCACAAGGAGACCCTCCCGCGCACCGTCCCCCCATCCCCGATGGATAAGACATCTCCCGGGCCACCTCCGGCCCCACAGATCTTTCTGGATGGTCACGACCACTTCTGACATTAGCGACTCCATGAGTCAAGGCAGCGGCAAGGCCTCCAGAGCCCAGCTGCCAGAGAAGGCTTTCAGAAAGATGTCGGGAGCCTGGGCACCGAGGCCGGGAATGCTGAGGTGCTTCTGGGAAGGCATCCTAGAGGAACGGCAAGGAAAGCATGAAAGGGGGTCTCCCTGGGGCCTCTGGGCCCCCGGGACGGCGGCTGTGCAGAGAGGCCGGGAGCCCCTTGCCCGGCCCGCTGGCAGGCCAGGGCAGCAGCCGGCCAGGGACAGTGTCCCCTCGGCTGCAGACAGCCTGGCTCCAGGCCCACCTCCCAGTGCCCCGGGCCTGACATCTTCTGGGCAGAGCCGCGGTGCCCGGGGAGCCGTGTGGATGGTGTTAGTAAACACGCTTGCTTGCGCCCGGCCTGGCAGGGCCTGTGGGCAGCGGGAGGGCGAGGAGCTGGCAGCTCCCACGGCTGGGCAGGAGGACGGGCGGGCAGACAGGCGGGCGGGCCGCCCCGCACAGCCAAGCCAAGGCCCAGAATGGAGCAGCTGCTCCCGTCGCCATGGCGACGGGGACTGAACAATGAGCAGCCAGAAACGCAGCGTGGCCGCCCAGCTCCACGGGCCCCGCACTCCCGCCGGCCCTTACACCTACACACGCGTGCACACGCTTGCACGCACACACGCACGCGCGCACACGCGTGCCCGCAGCCCGGCCTCCCTGCTGGGCAGGAGCAGGGCGCGGGCGGGAGGGAGAAGCAGGGGGTCCAGAGGGAGGGCAGGACCAGGCCAAGGAGAGGGTGAGAAGCAAGGGCGAAGGGGAACCCAGCTTCGCGGCTGCAAAGTTGAGCAAAAATCTCACCATTCGATCCCCGCTAAAAATAGGTTTTAAAAACTAGCCGGCTTTGCAGAGGGTCACGTGGTACCTCGGGTTCTTACAGAACAGGAGAACTAAAGGGGGTTTCTAATTAGCAAAAGGCACCTGCAAACAAATCCCCTGGTACTTAGGGAGGGGTAGCCAAGAGAACCTGACGGGAGCTTTCCGTCCCAGGAACTCAGAAGACGCCTTTCTGAATGGACCTGAAGCCCGTGTCATTCCTCCTTAGAGAGAATGTGAAGCAGAGGAAAGTTGTGTGCCGAGGCCTGAGGGGCATGAGGAGATGCGAGGGAATGTGCGGGGATGAGGGGGGTGTTGGGGGGGACAGACGCGGGCCCATGCAGCGGGGAGGGGGACAGGCTCTGGTTGTGGTGGTCCCGGCGTTCCTGAACATTTCCTTTGTGCACGTGGACCCTTCCAGGAGGCCCTCAGGACCCCGGGGAAGGTGGCGAGGTCCTCAGGGAGCCCAGTCAACTCCATCTTTTAACTGAGAGAGGGAACCCAACCCTGAGCAGCGCTCTTCCCCTCCATCAGCCAGCCAGATCCTCTTTGGGGATCCCATCCTTGTTTTGACAACAAAAACCCAGGTCTGGGAGCATAGGGAGCCTTCCGAGGACAGGCAATTCCAGGCCAATTTCCATCAAGTTCTGCACCTCCCCGGAGACTGATTTCTGGTGGCTTTGCTGGACTCCTTCCTGCTTCAGAGGAGGGAGATACCGGCTAGATCCTTGTCGTAGACAAGACAGGACCACCCACGACTCGGCCTGATTCGTGTGAAAGCTAAAAGGCACATTGGAGGAATTACGGTGTCTACTCCCCCACTCCCCAATTCGGAAAGGATCTACTTGAAAATCACAGCAGGTGAATGCTAGAGCTGAAAGGGGAACCTTGAGGGAGTCTGACCTCCAAGCAGTGCAGGGAGAAGCAATGGAGTGAGAGTCGGAGGAGTAAGAGAAAGGGGAATAAGGCAGGATGTTGCTTTGGTTTTAAAGAGAGAGCAGAGGGGCGCCTGGGTGGCTCAGTGGGTTAAGGCCTCTGCCTTCGGCTCAGGTCATGATCCCAGGGTGCTGGGATCAGGCCCCCCATCGGGCTCTCTGCTCCGTGGGGATCCTGCTTCCTCCTCTCTCTCTGCCTGCCTTTCTTCGTATTTGTGATCTCTGTCAAATAAATAAATAAAATCTTTAATAAATAAATAAAGAGAGAGTAGAGAGAGGAGAAAAGACAAACAGCACTTGGCAAACGGGAAGGGGCTTGGGAAGAAAAGAGAAGACTGGGTGCAAAGAGGTGTCTCCCACTAATCTCATCAATGGAGCCCTGTTCTAGCAGGTTCCAGCGAACACATTAAAGCACAGTCCAGACATCTCAAAGGCCCCACCCTCAGTTTCCCAGCATTGGAAACTATGGGCACCACCAAAGGTAAAACATAGGAAAAGGACAGAGGGAGCTCGAGGGCCCAGCCGGCCCCCCGTCTCCCCCTAGGCCCAGCATCTCGCTGCGAAGTTCTGGAAGCCCTAGGAAACCATCTGTGCTGGCTCAGAAGTGGCAGAGAGGGAATTAAAACCACGAAAGGAAGGATCAGAGAGAGACTCTTTCCCCTCAAGAGCCACTTTAGTAGATGAAAAAAGCCAGGCGATTTCTAATCATCACAAATTGTTTGAGCTTCTGGTTGCATCCTCTGAAGCCCAAGCGGCCTCCCCGGTCACTGGCTGATGCTGGCGGGGCTCTGGTGGTCCGAGCGCTGCCAGGCTGAGAGCCCACCTACCTCTTCCTCCCCAGTTCCTGGAACCCTGGGCCTGTCCTCGCGGGTCCCTGGGCAGAGGCCAGGCCCGCTGACCCCACTTATCTAAGGAAATCTGACAAGACTGCAGCCCTTGGGGGTATGGCCGCTGGCAAAACATACGGTGCATCGTTAACAGGACTTCCTTTTAGGAAATGAGCTGTTGTAATTAAATCCCCATTCATTTTTGTAACATACACACAGAGACAAATAGATCTTTATCCTTTATAGGCACAGAAGAGAAATAGCTTATAAGGGACAGAAATTCTCTGGTGTCAAGTCTTATCAAAGGCTTCCTAGATCCAGGTGTAGTGAGGACTTTGAATTCTTAAACCTAGCCGGTGGCCCCAGTGGGCCGGTGGCCGGCTCTCTTTGCTCCCTTCAGGACAGGCGAGGGAGCGTTCTGGAGTAGAAGAATGCACTGGCCTAGAATTTGCAGGAAGGACGCTACCTCTTCTTCCCACCCCACAGCCATCCAACAGAGCGAGAGCTGGAATAAAGATTAAATTAGATTTGTTTCAATTGGGTTTAATCTGATTCGGTTCAACCCAAACACTGACTATGAGTTGTGCGAGGTTCTAGACACGGAAGAGACGCAAGAGGAAAAACGAGGCAGGCTCCTGAGGGCCCCTGGGGAGGGGTGCTGGCCGGCACAGGGCTCAGTCCCGTGGGAGGGAGGGGTGCAGGGTAAGGGGCCTTGGCTTGTTCCTACTGGGCCTGGGATGGCTTGGGGGTGACAGAGAAGGGTAGGATTTCCTTAACAGAGACCGGGGCAAGCACACCCAGGGAGAACGGAAGGTGGAGATGGGAAACAACCAAGGTCCTGGGGTCTGTCCATACTAGAGTCGTAAGTATCGTGGGAGACAAGGTGCAGAAACGAGAAACTGGACATCTCTCCTGGCTTTGGGAACCAAGCAGATATAAGACTATTTCCTCACAAGGGACATTTTCTTTCTCAAAGTCATCAAATGGCTATAGGCAAAACAAGCAAACAAAAACCCCAAACTGAACTACAGCTGTTTCTCAGTTTCCAAATAGCAGGTGAAAGGCACAGAGTTCTTTGGCGGGGGTGGGGGGGGGGTGGGGGGGGTGGTCTCAGAGGTGAAGGCGATCCAGGGTCAGCCCCGAGCCACTTGCAAACCCTCAAAATTGCAAATACCGTGGGGCCCTTCCCTGTACTTAAAGCTTTGAAATCAGTGGAAAATCACAAAGCTTCTTTGAGATGCAAATGGTGCGCGCTGGGCTGGGCGAACAATTCAGATCACTATCTGCCCAGGGCGGGCTTTCTGTAGGGCTTTTGGCTGGTTGACCCCAAGGAGGCTAAATCACAGGTACCACGCCTTCACACAAGGTAGGAGGTGCAAAAGGCCATTTGGCAAAAGCACAGAAAGTGCCAGGGAAATGGCAGCTCCACCTGGCTTGATCAGGACAAGCATTAGGTCCCAGGAGCAGATTTCAAGACCCGTGGGTGGCAGGCGTTCCAGCCCTGACTCCAGAGTGGCACAGCTGTGTGACTTTGAGCCAAGTGCTAACCTCTCTATGCTCCAATGTCCTCTTTAAAACAGGGATTAAAAACAGTGCAATTCCTTTCTCCAACGATTGTTGAGAAGACTGCATAAGCCAATATCTGTAGAGCGTGGACGACAGTGCAGGGCACAGAATAAGGACTTTGAGAGTTTCTTGTTATTAGGCGAATGGTTTAAGTAGCTGTGCAGAGACCTGGAAGGTAGGGGCATAAGGAAATCATTGTAGATGAGGAAAATGCTGTGTTAATTAAAAGAATTTCCTTGCAGACTCCCAGGTTCAAAGATGAAGGGGACCACCTCCGGAAGGGGCTTCCACATTTCGGTGGACAAGCACGTCACAGACAGAGGCCGAGCTTCAGACTGGCGGTTGAACGACACAATGAGGTCCCTCCCAGCCCTTATATTCTGTGCCCTTCACTGGGCTCTGCACAGAGGGGAGTGCTCCCCGAGTGCTCCCCCAGTGCTCCCTGGGCTATGAAAAGGGAAACAAGAGAACTAGTGGCTAGTGTTCCCAGACATATCCTGCCAGAGGGGTCTACCCTACGTGGTCCCTAAGCGTCCCTGGACAACACCAAAATAATCATTTAGAAAGTCTGGGTCTTGGGGCACCTGGGTGGCTCAGTGGGTTAAGCCTCTGCCTTCGGCTCAGGTCATGATCTCAGGTTCCTGGGATTGAGTCCCACATCCGGCTCTCTGCTCAGCAGGGAGCCTGCTTCCACCTCTCTCTCTCTCTGCCTGCCTCTGCCTACTTGTGATCTCTCTTTCTCTCTATCTGTCAAATAAATAAATAAAATCTTAAAAAAAAAAAGAAAAGAAAGAAAGAAAAAGAGAAAGAAAGTCTGGGTTTTACTGCTTGCTTGTCCTTACTATTCGGTAAGGTGGGGTAAGATAGGGAGTTTTAGTTTTTCTCGCTCTCTCTCTGTCTCTCTCTGCCTCTGTCTCTTTCCATCATCTTTTCACGGACCTTAATTTAAAGATTGGGAAACTGACGCCTGATACCTTATCCAGCATGACGTACAGCTGCTCCCTGGCTAAGCTAAGGGGCCCTTCCCCCATGAGCGCAGTTGCCTCCCTGCGCTGCGGCTTTCAGGTAGGGACGTTGGGTCGCTCAGTAGGTTGGGCGTCTGACTGGATTTTGGCTTTCGTCAAGATCTCAGGGCCCTGAGATGGAGCCCCTTGTCCTCGGGCTCTGTGCTCAACGGGGAGTCTGCTTCTCTCTCCGCCCCTCCCCTCCTTCACAGGCCTATTCTCTATCTCTCTAAAATAAATAAATAAGATCCTTTTTTTCTTTTTTTGAGTGTTTTCAAGTAGACGATCCTGCCCTGCCCCAGAGCACACATCAGTGGGCCCATTTCACAAAGACGTAAAACAAGGCACGGAGAGGTTCAGGGAACGGGTGCGGGGCAGAACTGGGATGCAGCCTCCTCTGGCTGTACGCCTCCGTACAGCTCTCCCCGCCTCACGCCCCCACCTCCACTCCCCCTTCCCCCACCCCCTGAGCTCATCCCCTTCTAGTTCGCATCCGACCACCGCCCACCCAGTCGCCGCCACCTCCTTCTGCCGAGCATCTCAGTTCCAGAGTCTGTCCCTCTCCCTCCAGGACTGGTTTTGTCCCTAAGAAACCACACTTTGCTCGGGAGCAGCTCCTCATACCTCCCCTGGTGACCCCCAACACCGCATTGGGCAAAAAGAGCATCGGCTTAGCGCTTGCAACTTGCTACAGCACTCTCCCGTCTACCGTGGGCTCTTCTGAGCAAGCCCACGGGATGCGCCGTGTCCTCCCTCTCACGTCATGCAGGAAAGGGGCACTCGGGCACTCAGGCTGTTTCCAGTTCCTGGTCAGCCTGCTGATGGGGACAGAATCAGGGGAGAACCCAGTGGATTTCCCGTCCTGCCCTCTAACTCTCGGTCCTACTACGCACATGTCCCATTCTTGCCAGGGATTGCTCTTCTTTCTCAAACAGGTATCAGGAATCACTTTAAAGAAGTGGAAGATCACTCAAAGTTCTAGAAATGTCAATTGGCCAACGATCGCAGGAGAATAAAACGCTGGGCCTGGAGACCATGGTGGACAGGCTCGTCCCAGGTCCGCTATTTACTGCGTATGACCGCGAATGGACGTCTTCTCACCCGTGGGATGACGTGGCAACCCTCAGAGCCCCCTGCCAGCCTCTAGCATCTCTCTTCTCATCTTCAGATCTGACCAGCAGAAAATGGGCAATTTCCCTGTACTTTGGAGAGACGCAGAAAGGAGCAGAGATGCGCACAGAAGGAGCATTTGGGGAAGGTCACCCCTGACCTAACCTTCTAGTTCTCCGTGAAACTGTCTCAACTGGCATGCCAGGTAGATGATTAAAACGTGAGCGGGCATTGTTCTGGCTGTTTTCACGATCCAGCCATTTAATCCAACCCCGCTGTGTGAAATGTATTCCTGTTTGCGTGGGGGAGGCCCATGGGTTTTTAATTCTTCTGTGGGAAACAAAGGCCCTCATTCACTAAACAGTAACTCAAGAGGGTCGTTTCTGCTCTTACCAGTCAAAAAATGTTGTCTGGCCACGAGATCTCATCATCGAACTCAAGAGGCAAAAGAAAGCTCTTTTTACACTGGGTCCCTTTCATATGTGGCAAAGCCCATGTTTGCATTTTCCTCTATGAATAAGGTCTCGGGTTTATTTTATAGAGAAATACATCAAGCCAGAGGTTTTAATGACAAGATAATGAGCAGAGGAGGGCTCTATTTGCTGCAAAAGGATTTGTGTTACAGAAAACAAAGTGACTTTGCCGTTTGTTTTTGGAAGAAAGACTTGGCAGCTCCCTTCAATAAGTAGTCGAGAGGTGACTTCACACACACATAGGACAGATTTCTATCCAATTTACCAAAGTTCCCAGGAAACACGCCCTTCATTCCCAGAGGAACGCCCAGATGACGTCTGATTTATGGCCGGTGAGTTGTGATACAAATTTATTCATAGGAGGCAAATATGTCATCTTCAAATGGCTCCTGGAAGATGCAAGGTGGAATTGCATTCCCAGTGAGGACCATAACGTGAAAGGTTTCCTGTCCGGCCCTTTGTCTTTGTGCCTTACCCGTCCATCCCCAGGCACCTGTAACCTGTATGGGGAGGGCTGATGGGTCCGCAAGGTACTGTGGGAAGGCGCGGACGGTTGGGTGGGAACAGCACCCCCGGAGACGTTAAACTTCCCCCCAAACTCGGACCCTGCCCCTCCACTGGCTTGCAGTCTTGTCAGAAAATCAGCTACCTGCATATTTGCCTGAAATACAATGAAGAATTTGATAAAGCCTTGAAAGAGGTCACAACAAATAATTACAAGAATTCCAAGGAGTAATCACAGCTGATTGGATCTTCCAGGAATGTTTAAAAAAAAAAAAAGGGGGAGCCTGGAAGGATTTGGAGCAGCCTGACCCACAAGACCTTTCAGCAATGATGGAAATGTTCTCCATCTTCTCTGGACAGTACGGTCACCGCCAACCACACGGGACCGTTGAGCATTTGCAATGCGTCAAGAAAGACTGAAGACCTGTATTTTATCTTTTATTTAAGGGTCTTTTTTTAATCTTTAAATTTTTAAAATTTTTATCATGATAAAATACATATCATGTTAAAATTACCACCTAATTTTTTTTTAAGATTTTTCTTTATTTGACAGATGGAGAGAGATCACAAGTAGGCAGAGAGGCAGGCAGAGAGAGAGGAGGAAGCAGGCTCCCCGCTGAGCAGAGAGCCTAATGTGCAGCTAAATCCCAGGACCCTGAGATCACGACCTGAGCCAAAGGCAGAGGTTTAACCCACTGAGCCACCCAGGCGCCCCTTGAATTGTTTTTCAGTGCACAATTCAGCAGCACAAGGTACATTCACAACAAGGTGGGGTTATCATTTCTATCCATTTCTAGAAATGTTTTATCCCCCCAAACGGAAGCTTGGTACCTATTACACGTGATTCCCCACTCCCCTTTCCCTCCAGGTTAGCCCCGGGGTAACCTCTATTCTGCTCCCTGTTTCTGTAGGAATTGCCTGTTCTGGGTACTTCACAGAAATGGAACTGTATAATTTGGGTTCTTTTGTGTCTGGCTTATTTTACTTGGCAGAATGTTTTCAAGTTTCCTCCATGTGGTAGCATGTGGAGAATTCCCTTGCTTTTTAATGTTAACTACTATTCTATTGATGTCGATACCACATTTTGCTTATCTACTCATCTGTTGATATTTTACTTCATTTTAACGAATTTTAATTTTAATGGCCACGTGTGGCTGGTGGCTACCATATTGGACACTGTACATTTGCAGGATTTGGGCACGTCTATGTGTTGGCGTATACGTATGTGGGTGTGTGTCTGTGACAGAGGGAAAGAGAGAGAGAGAATGGGAGAGAGAAAGGGAGAGAGTGCCCCCACAGGCTTACACACACGAGGTTGAACGGACGGTGTTGGAAATAGGAGCCTTCGAAGGGAAGGAATTCTGGTAAGCACAGACTCGGGGGAAAAGCTAAGATCTGTAGAAAGGAGGAAGGCGCAGGCCACCAAAGCCCAAGATACGTTAGCAAAGGTAGAAAATGAGGCTAGAAAGAAGGGTTTAACCAGGTCAAAAATAGTCTTAAATACAAGTCTAAACATTTGAATTATTTCAAAATGAATTGTTTTTATGTGAACCATTGCAACAATACCTACATCTTCAAATCCTTCGGACCCTCATTCCTGCTGTGATTTTATAAAGAATCAGTATCAAACACGGGACAAATACCTACAGGACCTCACTGAAGGGAAAATACTGTGTATCGGAGTTTCAGGCTAGAAAGCAGATAAACCGGAGGGAAATTGTTAAAGTTGCCAGGGAACATATCCTCACCTCACAGGAGTCACTAGACACTCCCTTTACAGACAGGGCTCCCTTAAGGCACGAAACAGAGGATTTGATTTATTTAAAAAAAAAAAAAATGCGTTGACAACTTTTCTGGACCCTCACTGACTGCACCAAGTAAAGCTACCCCAGCACACCTTTGCTCCTCGTAATGCGATGGCTGGTTGGTCTCCAGACTGACTGAAACCGGAGTCATGGAAAGATCTCGAGCTTTCCAGCTGAGCTCTGTTCCTTAAGAAAGTGAACTTCCCCGAAATGCAATTTCCTCATCTGTCAAATAGAAAAATTCAGAACAGTCTTGCCGATCGTTAGGTAAAGTGCCTTACCCCAAGGTGGGCGAGGCTGTAGGACACCAAGAAAAAAGGCAGATGGGGAGGGGCGAGAATCTTTGAAATTATATTGTTTACAAAACAACCAAAACCAGACACAAATGGACAAAATGTTTCCAGGATTCGGGGCGTCCTTCGGCATATGACTTAATGTGGCAAAAAAACAACAGACCTCGTCAAAGTTTTATTGCCACCCTGAGCCTCCTGGGAGCCCTGTGATGTCTCCGTCCCAAGTCCCCATGTAGGGCTTCAATTCCACGAGCTGCCTGCTTCTTGGAGCTTCCGTCTCAGACATGCGAGGGCGAGGAGCAATCAGGCCAAGCAGAGCAGGAAGAATGCAAATGCAAAATTCAGATATGCCTGCTGGATGGGGCTCGGATGTCAGGAAGATTCGGGGTGCAGCTCCAGAGAGAAATGTGCTCTCCGCTGGATAAATGTGGAGACTGAGTCTCAGAGAGATTTTTGTTTTCCCTAGGATGATACAGAGAGAGTCCTGGATACAGCAGCAACCAGAGCTCAGATGCATGTCTGGTGAATGGGGAAGAAATGCGTGTTCCTGCTGCCTGGCTTAATTCTGCCTGGACCGGCCAAGGCCAGCACTCAGTAACTGGCCAATGGCAGGCACAGGAGAGGCTCCGGGACCTTGGAAGACCGTTTAGTGGTCCCACAAGAAGGGCTACTGAGGCGTATTTCTACAGACGCTAGAGACCGCATCATCCCGTTATTTTGCAGATGTGGAAACTGAGGCTCGGACACAGGAAGTGGCCACACGCAGGCAAAGCAGACTCAATTCCCACGCGACACTCTTCCTTCTGCTGCAGGAAAATGCAGAGCGGAGTCTCTCCTCCTTGCTGAGGTTCAGAACCACCCCTTGCATCTCTGTGTTGGGAGACCCTTCCGAGGTGCAGTGACAGTTGACCTTGAACAAGGCCAGGCTTAGAGGCACCAGCACTCTGCCCCTCCACCCAGCTGAAAATATACCTTTTGATTCCCCCAAAACTAATAGCCTACTGTTGACTGGCAGCCTTACCAATAACATAAGCCATCGACCAACACATATTTTGTATGTTATATGCATTCTCTACTGTATTCTTATACTAAAGTGAGCCCAAGAAAAGAAACTGTTATTAAGAAAATCATACAGGGGGCACCTGGGTGGCTCAGTTGGTTAAGCGTCCAACCCTTGATTTCAGCTCAGGTCATGATCTAGTTTTTGAGATCAAACCCTGCTTCAGGCGTAAGATTCTCTCTCTCTCTGTCCCCCACTTAAAAAAAAAAAAAAAAAAAAAGAAAATCACAAGGAAGAGAAAATACCTTGATGTTACTGTACTGGAAAAAAACCATATAAGTGGACCCAGTTAGTTCAAGTCCATGTCATTCAAGGGTCAACTCCACTTTGAGTAAGAACAACTGAGAGTTCCTCCAGGAAACCTGGACCCTCTGCTCACATTTCCCAGACCCCTGACTCAGTGTTGGGGATACAACATACAGCCTTGACCCTGACTGGGGGCAGTGACAGCCCATGCTGATCATTAGCTGAAAACCAGTATATTCATGAAACTGACCCAGAGAAAGTGTGGGGAAATACAAAAATAGAGCAGTTTCTAAGGGTAACAACACTCCACTACCACCACTAGCAGATCACAAATCACAGTGTGTGTGTGTGTATGTGTGTGCATGTGTGTGCGCGCATGTGTGTGTTTGTGTGTGCTGGCAATCACAGATTGCATTTGTATGATATTTTCTACATTTTAAAGCATTTTCATGTCGACTCTATCATTCACTCTATAGAACTCATTCAGATCTATGGAATTTGTAATATTCTTTTTTTTCTTTTAATTCAACCCCAAATTGGTCCCATCTTTCATCATTCTCTGCCTTCATAGAAGCTGCAGTTTCCATGCAAACTGAGTTGCCTAATACCTCTGCACCTTTGTTCTCTTCTGGCTTTCTGGAATGTCTTCCTTCAACAGTGTTTTCCCCTGAATACCTCCTTCTTATCTGGAAGATAAGTGCTACCTCCTCCAGGGAGTTCTCCCTCACGCTTGTCATCAGCCAGGTCTACACCCCCAGTTTCTCAAGGAAGGGATCCCACCGGACTCGCGCCTGTATCCGCCTTCCCTGGCACAGTGGTTGGCATCGAGCAGGTGTGCCATGGAGCTCTGACTGCCAAGGACAGTGAAGCCCAGAGAGGCCAAGTGATTTGCTTGGCCTCACAAAGTCAATTCACCCCAGCATTTGGATTAAAACCCATGCATCCTGACTCCCAGCCCAATGCAGCAACCAAGCAGGATGGAGGGTGTCATTCAAAACCAGGGTTCAACCTGCTTTGCAACTGGAGCACACTTTAAGGGGAGTCCCTGCTTCTCGCTTGACCCTGGTGAGTCCTGAGCTCTCCCACAACCCCCTCTGCGGTGGGCCCCACAGCACACAGGGGTAGTATTTCCTCTCCCCTCTCCTTAGCAGAGTCTGGAAGCTCGTAAGTGACCGTGTCAGTCCTGCTGTATCAGTTTCTAGCTGCGCAGCGAAGGGTCACAAAGGATGTCTGGGGCACACTTTCATCCCAGGCTTCGGTTTTATTTTGTTTCCTTCCTCATTCCCAGTAGCCTTTCCAGTGCCCTGTCATAAAAGTTGCAGGGCTTTTAGAATTATTTATAATCTCATTTGAAGTCTAAGTGAACTTTTAAAAGCCTCTGATTTCTTCACTGTGTTTATTTAGGCACAGGTAATATTATAATTCGCAACGATGCGTTTGAAAGTAATTGTCTTGTAAAATTTTGTCTGATGAATCCTAATGGGTTATTGGGCTACTTGAAGTGAAAATCATTTTGGTTGAGTCACAATGTTGTGATGTTCTTCAAGCCACTCACAATGGATATATATAACACATGTGTGAAGCCTCGGGCGGTTGGTGCTGGTGGGTCCTGGAGGGGCTAATGGGTGAGCCCTGCTTCCCTCCGGGAGCTTGAGGTGGAAAGGGAGCCGCACAGGACAAGCCGACTCTGAGAAGCACAGAGGAGTTATAATAAGCTGGACTGGAAGAAGCAGGGCCGAGTGAAATTCTGAAGTTCCATTAAACTTGGTGAGAGGAAGATCGTGCAGAAGATGAGAGAGTTCCTAGGCAGGGGTTGGATCTCACGTGCCACAGGGCTGGTTGGGACCTGGCAAAGAGGAAGAGTGATTCATCCAGGAAAGTCATTGGTGACAGAAAGGAGAAATCCAAAGCAAAGACCAGAGGAAAGGGAGGGGAAGGTTTTCAAGGCTAAAGAGACCAAATGACACCTTTCTGTCCTCTCCTTTGTCCCATAAAGTGGAACACAAGCATTGCAAACAAAGTCATTGCTTGGTCCCTGGTCCTCCTCTTCCTCAAGCAGGGTGGATTTTCCGTAAGGTTAACAAACTTTCAGCTTCAGGGTTACAGTCCACTGACTCCTTTTAGGGATGTAGTAATTGTAGTAATGGGCTCATTTGATTTTATAAAACTTGCCAGTAAGTTATTCTAGCAGTGACTGGTCAAGAACAAGGTCTCTCTCCCTGACTCCCCCTGGTTCTCTCTCCCCTATGGCTGGGTGGCATTACGGCGACCAGGCTAAAGAGAAATTGACATGAAATACTGCGTCCACAAATACAGGCTAAAACCAACATCACACCACTGCAGCAGGGATACTGATGACCAACGTGCTAATGAAAGCTGTCAGTTCAAAGGATATTTAAGTTTCATCACTGCATGAGAGTGCCTTGAAATCTTACCAGCTCATCTGCAAAAGAAACTTGGTGGAGGGTCTTTCAGAATTTATAGTAGTGAAACAGACACTTTCCAAAGTCTAAATCATTTTTTTAAAAGCAGGATGATCCATTCTGTGCTAGAGAATGTCTCCCTCTAGACAATGATATTACAAACTGTTGGTTTATGAAAAGGCAACCAAAAAAAAAAAAAAAAGTAGAAAACAGCATTCAAAAAAACCAAAAAAAAAAAAAAAAAGTAGAAAACGGCATTCAAAAAAACAAACAAACAAAAAAAGTAGAAAACGGCATTCCCTGGTATCATTTGCGCCTCTGTAATAAAACAATCCTGAATTTTCTGGGGCAATTGGGTGGCTCAGTCGGTTGGGCATCCAACTCCTGGTTTGGGCTCAGGTTGTGGTCTCAGGGTGCTGAGTCAGGATTCCAGTCCTGAGTCATCCCGCTCAGGGGGGAATCTGTTTATCTCCTTCTCCCTCTCCCTCTGCCCCTCCTCCCACCTGCGTGTGTGTGCATGCATGGGCGTGCTCTCTCTCTTTCTAATAAATAAAGCTATTAAAGAACTATCATGAGTTTCCTGAGATTTATGATAATTAGGGTGTTCAGCATTTTTGCTGTGATTTTATTTTGTGATTTCTTTTATCCCAAATAAATATTTCTTTTTGTATCAATGCTGTTTTTATAATTTTGTAAAGAGGATTCCAAAAATTGAATAAACCTCAATCCGCCTTGCCCCTGCTCTGTCCCCACCCCCTACCAAGGATCATTCCAACCCTGCCATGAGGGTTCGGTTCCTGGCACATACATGCACACACACACACGTACACGCACACACACATACACACCCTCTCCCGCCTTCTGGAAACTTTGAACCATGGGGATCTCTACCCTGTGGCTCCCACGGAGATAGGCCCAAGTTAGTCACAGTGTTTCTGACCCCAGTGTTTCTTTCCCAGCGTGAATATCCTAGGGTCGTGGTTCCAAACGGCCCCGCTAGAAGTGCCTGTAAGGAGGTCAAGTTCTTAGTGGGATGGGCCGACAGAGCTACAGTCCTCAGCTGTAAGCTCCTTAGTGGATGGAGTACAGAGGTGGGAACTGAGGCCCCAATTAGGAGTATGAGGACAGGTTTCTGCAGCTTCCCAGACCCTGGATCAGGTGCCCAAAACTCAGATGGGATAAAACATGGCCCTGCCCTAGAGAAGCAGATATTCTAGCAAGCAGTGAGTAGGAGAGTGGCCTTAATATAATGTGAGAGGGCTTTAGAATCCAGATCCCCTGCCTCCAAAGCCAAGACCAGGAAGTGTTCATGATGAAAGACGCAAGGACCAATCTGGGTACCAGCTGGTTCACTACTAAGTCAAACAAAGAAGAGTGTGGAGTGTCTAACGACCCATCACTGGACCTGCCACTGTTGGATCTTCAAAAGTCTCTGTCCCTATGGGGACTTTTTTTTTTTTTAAATGAACATTGTATGAGACTTCTTACACGCCAGGAATTGTCCCAAGAAATCTACATAAATCAACTAATTTAATCCTCTTAATAATACTGGAGTTAGATCGTGTTAGCCCCCCTTGCAGATGGAGAAACGGAAACCTGGACAGACTGAGATTTACCTGGGATCCCAGAGGCAGGGAGAGGCAGAGCGGCTCCACGGGGAGCCGGCGATTCCCCCGTTAAGCTTGGTGCAGACTCTAATCTGATTCTAAGAGAAGCCACGCTGGGCCCTCCCCACCCAGATCAGAGTTCAGGAGGATCAGTGGAAGCCGGGAGAGATCAGGTGGAAGGGGGCCGGGAGGGGCTGGACTCCCGAGGAAACTCCAGCTGCACGGGGAGGTCCTGGGCGGGTGCAGGAAGTCTCACGGGGAATGTGAGCCTGCAAGTCACAGGACTTAGCTGCACCCGGGCTTCCGCATCTATGAAAGGGGACAAAGTCCCTTGGTGACAGCCGTGAAGTGCCCAGGTAAGAATCAACCCCATTTCACATCAGAAAGGCCTTTGCAAAGAGGAGAAAGCAGGGCTGGGGGCGGGGTGGGGCCAGGGGTCTTCAAACAGGAAGAAAAAAAGAAAAAGCAGAATTTCAGCCAAGAGATGCTCTTCTCTTGGGTTCGGCTTCTGCCCAGGATATTTAATAGCTGCTTCAAGTAAACACATTTCTGGGTATGAGGATTTGCGCTCTAGATTCAGCAATGACCAATTTGCGCCCTCATTGAACAGCTCTTGAAAAAGACGAAGCCACACGCAGACTCTCCTGGTTTCTTTGTGGGAAGATTTTAAAGATGAGTGGGTCAGGACCACAGGCTGTGGACTGTGCTAGTCCAGGCCTCGGGCTGGCCTTGTGCGGCCCTCCCCTCCCCAGGCACCCCGTGCTCACCAACCCCCCAAAATTTACCAGGATCCATGGTGGAGTGTTTGTCTTCAACAGAACACGCTCTTTCAAGGTGCACATACCACTTAATTTCATATGGCCTGAGTCATGATTTATAGCTCCAAAAAAGAATCAAAAGACTTCATGAAAACGGTGAAAAACATCACCTTTGGCTTCTGTGGTGCTGGCTTTTCTCTCTCACCTGGGGCCCCAAGACCTGAGAGGCAAGAAAAGCAGGCAGACCCCACACACATGCCCGCTAGCCATTCCCGCTGGGTCCCAAGGACTGGGAAGGGGGTGGAGGTCAGGGCTTTGGGGCAGTTCTGTAGCCCCGTTAGCTACAGAAACTTCCCTCTCTTCCTCGGGTCTGAGGTGTTCCTGGGTCTCCTGGCAGATTCGGTGTCATAAAGCATTCTTGGCACTTGTGAAGCCTCTTTCCCATTCTTGTCCCTGGTCCTGAGTCACAGGTCTTCCTTCTGAAGGAAGCCTCCCCTCCCTGCTCATGAGGTGGGATTATGGGGGACACCCATAGGAGAGCCCTCCTCACCCTGCATTCAAGCCATTCCCTGCACTGCTCAGATCGTCCACTCCTTGCTTGTCTGTCTCTCCCCGCTAGACTGCGTCCCCTGAAAGCAGAGACTGTCCTGAGCATCTCTGCTGCCCCAGAGTGAGCATGGGGCCTGACACAGCTGACTGGCCTGAGCCCCCCTGTGCCGGGGTTGGTTTGTGCCCTCTAAAAAAATACGTTGAAGTCTCACCGCCCCCAGCACCTCAGAATACAACCTTATTTGGATGTAGAGTCATCGCAGAAGTGACTAGTTAAGACGAGGTTATACTGGTGTGAAGTCGATGCCTAATCCAATGGGACAGCTGTCCTTACCAGAAGAGGAAATTTGGGCCACAGACAGAGCGAAAGCACAGGGTTTCAGGGAAAACACTGTGTGAAGACAAAGGCGGTGACACATCTCTAAACCAAGGAATACTAAGGACCGCCTGCCATCAAGAGCAGCTGGGAGAGAGCTTCCCCAAGAGCCTTGGAGACGGTACATGGTCATGCCGCCATCTTGATTTCAGACTCGCAGCCTCCAGGAGTGGGAGGAATAAATATCCACGGTTGGAAGCCCTGCAGTCTGAGGCACTTTGTTGTGACAGTCCTAGGACATTGGTCCATGCCCCAGCTCTTTCCCTGAAACACAGCCTTCTCTCAGAACGACTTCATTTCTTGACTCCTTTCTGCTACTGGGGGCCTCTCTCTCATTCATTTTTACTGCATAAGCCAGGCCGTGAGAAGGGTAAAGGGGATTGGCATCTGCTTGGTGCTATTTAATGGAATTGTCTTTTTTTTTTTTTTTAATCCTACAGTATTTCAAGTGGCATTGAGGACGCTATCAGAACTCGAATCCCACAAGAGGCTATTTTCAGTGACTGAAAGACCTGGAGAGTAGGTATCCAGCAACCGCCAAAGCCTGAGTCTGAGTGACCGGGAGCAAGGACAGAGCCTTTTCTCCTCACCTCCCAGGAGCATTTCCCCGTCTCCCATGGCAGATTGGCGCCAGGGAGCGAAAACCCCCCGGTGCTGAGGTGACAGGAAGCCGGGTGGCATAATCTGTCCTCCTCCCCACAAAAGACAGGAAATCCAGAGCTGAAGGTTGAAACTCTGACCTCAGCTCACCCCTGCATTGTGTCGGACCCAGGATGAAAGAAAGGGCTGCACAAAGACCTCTAAAGAAAGCGACGGGGGACTGGCCTCCATGGTGAGGGAGGAAGACACCGTCTCAGGCCAACCCACCCGCCTCCAAAGGCTGGATGGACTCATCCAAAGTTTCCAAGAGCAGCTCAACCCTGCGCCTCCAAGGTCCCGGGATGGGGGTGCACCCGAGGCTCCACAGAGAATGCCCGGGGCTGCCTCTCACAGACCAGGCTCCTGGAGCACACAGGACAGGCTCCCCACTCACACCCGGAGTGCCCGGAGCCAGAGCCTCTGGAGACCCGCATCCTCGCCTGGGCTCTGCCACACCTCTGCTGGGCTGACCTCAGTTTCTCCACTCATAAAGTGGGAATAACCTCTGCCCTCCCCTGGGGTGATTATGCAAATCAAGTGAGCTACAGGATGACAATGGTCCCTTGGATTCCCGGTGCTTTACAGTTTACATACCCTTTGAAGCCCTTTATTTCCTTTAATCTTCTCACAACTTCGTGAGATTAGAATTATCACTGCCTGGTCCTTTCAGGGATGAGGTCACTGACCTGAGAGAGCTCACAGGACCCCAAGGCTGAGCGCAGAGGGAGAGCCTGCTGCAAGCCTCCGTGCTCCCGGAGTGCTCCCCAAGACGGCAGGCACACCTGGGTGAGCTGAGAACCGCGAGGCGGGGGCGGGATCCTCAAGTCTGGCCTGTGTCTGCTCGGATTTATTCTGGCATTTCTTAGCTAGACTGACTTGGTTGTTTGGGTTTTTTTTTTTTTATATTTTTTTTATTTATCTATTTGAGAGAGAGTGTGTGTGTGTGTGTAAGAGAGAGAGAGCACAAGCAGGGGGAGAGGCAGAGGGAGAGGAAGACGCAGACTCCCCGCTGAGCAGGGAGCCAGATGCCTGAGCCCAAGGCAGATGCTTAACCGGCTGAGCCACCAGGGCACCCCCCAATTCCAGAATTTTTTATCACCTCAAACAGAAACTCCGTGCCCCTTAAGCAATAACTTCCTAATGCCCTGTTCCCCCAGTCCCTGGTACCGCATGGACTCTGCGTGCATTTACTCTAGGTGCTTCTATCGGCTTCATGTCAGTGGAATCACACAGAACTTTTCCCTTGGTGTCTGGCTTATTTCTCTTGGCGTGATGTTTTCAAGGTTCATCCCCGTTGTAGTAGGTGACAGGATTTCACTCCTTTTAAAGACGAAATAATGTCCCATTATACATACATATAACCACACTTAGTTTATCCGTTCATCTGTTGATGGATTTTTGGGTTGTTTCTACCTCTGGCTATTGTGAATAATGCTGTGGACATAGGCGAGCAAATATGGTTTTGAGTCCCTGCTTTCCATTCTTTTGGGTGTCTACCTACAGGTGGAATCTTGGGTCAGATGGCAATTCGATTATTAACTTCTTGAAGGTAGTCATAGTTCTCCACAGTGACTGTACCATTGTACCTTCCCTTCAGCAATGCACGAGGGTTCTAATTTCTCCACATCCTCACCAGCACTGTTCCCTGTGTTTGTTTTGTCATAATAACCATCCCATTGGGTAAGAAGTGGTATCTCACTGTGGTTTTCATTTGCATTTCCCTAAGGATCGGGAATGTTGAGCATCCCTTTATCTGCGTATTGGTCATTTGTTTTTTGTTTTGTTTTTAGAGATTTATTTCTTTGAGAGAAAGAGCAGGCACAGAGGAAGAGGGAGAAGCAGACTCCCTGCTGAGCAAGGAGCCCCATGCGGGACTCAATCCCAGGACCTTGGGATCATGACCCCAGGCAAAAGCAGACGCTTAACCACTGAGCCACCCAGGCGCCCGTGTTTATTGCCCACTTGCATACCTCTTTGGAGATGTGTCTGTTCAAGACCTTTCCCCATTTTAAATTAGGGCCTTTGGTTTTGGAGACCTTGGGATTTTTAAAAGCTTCTAGATGTTTCTCATGTCTAACCAGGGATGAAAACCACAGTAAGATCGCAGAGCACAGGGGGGACAGTGCCTGTGGGGACAGGCACCCCCAGCCTCTTCACTAGAGCAGAATGGGGGGGCACATGCAGAGTTGTCGTACTACCTAGAACCTTGGGGCTGCACCATTCGAGAACCTCAGGGACAGTGCAGTGTAGCTCACAGCAGTGGGGGCAGAATGTGGGAGCCCTCTCTGTCCTTTCATTCCCTGAACAGTGATACGCTCTTCTCCTAAACAGAAAGTCTTGCTCTGCTCCAAACTTCTTATCCCCGTTCAGACTCAGTCAGTGAGCTCCGGGCTAGACACATTTAGGAACGGCAGGAAAGGTTGTGTCTTTTCATTTTTGAGGAATCCTACGTGCCTACCCCATCATACCTGCAGCGATCAACTTCTTGGTTAGTGGCTACGCATTCCGGATTTTTTCAAATCCTTAAAGCCAGCTCGCAATTTTTTGTGGATCCTTTTTCCTCCAAAGGAGAGGAAATGGAGTTGAGGGTAGAGAGAAAAACATGGCTTAATGGACTGTGTTCCTAAGATTGAACAGTCCCTTCCTGCTATAAAGGACAAAATTGGGTTACAGGTGATAGAAGTTTCCTTTCGGTTGTCTCTGGTGAAGGCAGCTTACACATAAGCACTGAATCTCTAGAAAGGCGAAGCATCACCCCTCAAATTGCTCTCCTTCTCCAAGAGGCTCAGTGGGGGATAGACATGGCTTGTCACTCTTCCAAGGACACCTCAATCTTTGGCTCGGGAACAACATGGATGTATGATTCTAACTCAGAGCTTCTTTCCAGAGTTTAAATAGTTTCCCATGAGTGCTCGGGCAGCATTTTGAGTAGGGAAGGCTGAACCTTGAGACTGAAGTCCAAATTCACAACCTGCTTCCACCACCTTCTACATGTGTAAATTTAAGTCTTAGTTTCTCTTTACCTGTTAAGTGTGCATAATGATACCATCCCTGTTGGTTTATTGTGAAGCTTTGGAAACTACATAGGGCTACAGAAAGGCAAAGGACCAAGGGAATAGGAATAAAAATACACCTGACATGTAGGTTTAGAGAGAAGGGAAAGAGTAGATCCGTGTATACAGGAGGTTTTCTGAGGCTATACAGATGACAATGTATACGCTTTAAGGCCTTTCAAACTGTTCCAAATAAATTCTGTGAACACCAAACACAAGAGAGGTTTCAGTGAATTCCAACAAATGGGTGTCACAGAGGCTTTGTGGAAGAGACAGCCTTTGAGCTGAGTCTTGAAAAATGGGTAAAATTGAGAAAGGAACAACTGGGGACAGGGCTGCTTCTGGATAGTGGGAACAACAAGAGGACAAGCACCAGGTCGGGGGAGTATCTGGATCCCCACTAGATACCACGAATGTTGTATTTCTGATTCTTATAACATATTCTTGCTTATTTGTTTAAAGAATTGTGAACACAGATAGCAACCATGTAACTGCAGTATTCAGTTCTTTTTTTTTTTTTTTTTTTTAGATTTGATCTATTTATTTGTCAGAGAGATGGAGCGCAAGCACAAGCAGGGGGAGCAGCTGGCAAAGGGAGAAGCAGGCTCCCCGCTGAGCAAGGAGCCTGATGTGGGGGCTCTATCCCAGGACTGTGGGATCATGACCTGAACCAAAAGCAGATGCTTAACCAACCAAGCCACCCAATCGTCCCAGTTCTTTTCAGTTTTTCCGTTTTTCAGTTCTAGGTACTCTATTCCAGGGCTGCCAATACAATTGTTCAGTCTGTGTCGTGCCCAAGAGATGCCTTACCAAGGGGGGAAAGAAGGGGCAGCTCATTCCGTTTGCCAAGCCGTGCATGCCAGGTGGGGCCACACCTGCCTAGGGTGGAGAGGAAGACTTCTCGTACTTCCTGCAAAGATGACACCTAGGCTATTGGTGACACCGCAGGTCAGAAGAAATGAGGAATCTATCGTATTCAAAACTTTTCAGATTCTAAGTGTCTGCTGAGATCCCAAGATTGGTTCGCTTTGGGTAAGACGAAAAAGGGTAAAAGTGCACTCTCAATCCAGTGGCCCCTGGGTTTTGTGTGGACACAGCCTAAGTGCTTTAAATCATTGATCTTGTTTTAGTTTGGGGCCCCAACAATGTCAAGCTAAAAAGGATACACCAAGTCCCCAGATTCGCAGAAATTCTTTCTTCTACCCATGTCAGATATGTAATGATCAGAAATCTTCCAAGGATTGGAACTAGAAAAGCCCTGAGCTATAACACAATCCAACGTCCTCATCTTACAGGTGGAGATAGAGAAACCCATCCACTCACTCATCCATTCATCAGTCGTTGCTTCCCTGCCGGGGCAAAACCCATTCTGGCTTCTGCTGGTGCCTAACACGCAAAGCCGACAGCCCCTCGTCCCTAGTAAGACAGATAAGGCCCAAATATAATTATTTATAATATAGAATGAGAAATTATCAATGACCTACCAAACATACAAACATACAAAACAAGCAGATACATTCATAGGAGCTTATGTGTGTATGGAAAAATCTAGAAAAATGCACACTGAGATTTTAATAGTCCTCTCCGAAAGGTAAGTCACTGGAGATATTTTTCTTTTTCCCTTCATTGTCCGTTTTCTCCCCACAGTGGCTGTGCTAGGGAAGGAGGGGTTGTTGTCACCTTTCAAGCTTGTGGGGTTATGGGGAGAGGCCGGGGGTGGTTAGAGGCAGAGGAGCAAACTTTCTATGAAGGAGAGCATGAAGGTTTCGTGAAGAAGATGCCCTCAAGCTGGGCCCTGGAAGACAGGTGAGCTTCTGGCCTGTAAGACTGGGGAGATGGGAGCTCAGAAGGGGGAAAGCATAAGATCAGCAAGGCTTGAGGAGCAAGAAACTTCAAGAGGCGGCCTTGCCGAGCCAAGAACCAGGCCCCCAAAGGCCCATGCCGGCCCTCTCCCCACCGTGCCCAGGAGCGGTCGGTAGGCCCCCTCGGGAGCAGGCATGACGGGTACGAGTCACTGAGGCCCACAAGCACTCCCAGGGCCACTTCGCATGGGTTGAATCCAGCTATGTAGTTTGCTCCCTAATCATGTCCTTCTCCTTCTCAGACACCTTGGCTGCACCTTGAGGCAGTCCTTAGGCCCAACCCATCCAACTCAGCTGGGGTTCCAGGACCCATTTGTGCCCTAAACATGCCCTGCACGTCCCTGTACCTCAGTGCAGCCCCATGCACCTCCACGCAGCTCCACGCTGCTCCGTGCGCCTGCAGGTGACTCCGTGCAGCTCCACGTGGCTCCAAGCGTTTCCATGCACCTGCGTGCGGCTCCATGCGGCTCCATGCAGCTCCGCTCAGGCTACCCCCTCAACCTATAAGCCCCTCTTGTCCTCCTGCCCCAGGCCAATCCTTACCCATCCCTCAAGGTCAACGTGTATCTCATCCTGCCGTGGGAAGGCTCCCCTGTGTTCCCACACCGCTTCCCACAACCTCTTCTCTGGCGATTATCCGTGTTCACCTTTCACCTCCCTTCCTGGGTGAAGGTCAGAGTCAACGGCAGCCTTAACTCTTCTCCGTCTTCCCTCTGTCTCAGCCACAGGCCTACACTCCCTCCCTGCAAGGACAGACAGAAAGCATCCGTGTACACCTGGCTGCTAAGCTCCACCAAGTGGGGGCCCGCGTTACGTGGCTTGGAAGACTTTGGGAAGCCGAGCGTTCTGTCCAACCCGCCAGTTTTAATTCAAAGAAATCAAAGCAACATTGCGTCTCCACTCCAGAATGTATTCTGACCACATAGTGGAGTATCACTTTATACGTGGGTGGGGAACAGAGCATGCTGGGAGCTCCACGTCCGAGGAGAGAGCCACGCCCCACCCAGATAGCCTTATGGGTCGACTCTCCCAGGGCCCTCCCCACCTTGGCTTTATAATAAGGGGACCATCTGCGGACTGAAGAGTCCCCAGAACCGCACTCTTTCCCAAGCTCCAGGCCCTTTGTCCCTTTCCTTAATAAGATGCACATGTCATGAACATGACAGACCCTCTTTCCTTCAGGAGGCTCAGGACCGGGTTGGATCTTCAGCTGGGCACTTGTGCCCCTCAAACAACGTTCTCAAACTCTCTAAGCCGTTGTTTGCTGCAAGGTAATGGCAGGCTTTCTTCCCAAAATGGAAATAGAGGTGAATGCCTCTTTTAAAGGTCGCCCAAAGGTCTACTAGACTTCCCGTCCTGGTCTTTTAGTGCAAGAACACACATACACAGCCTGACGAATGCGATTCCACTACCCCGCACCCTGACAGACATGGCCCACATGATTTCACGAGGGCTGATATAAGGAAAACCTGCACCACAGGAAGTAATTAATTTCATGGACCAGGTTTGTGGCAAAATCATCACAGGGTCCTTGACTCAGAGAACGAAGGTCCAAGTCCATTTGTAGATGCCTGAACTTGCAGCTTCTCTGACGACACGGAGCCCCTAGCCGCAGACCTCAGGAGGATCTGATTCCGCGTGTGCCCGGCTTGTCTCCGCGACCAGCTCACCCCCAAGAGCTTCAGCCTGGGATGGTTTGATAATTTAAAAATTGCTCCTTCTGGTCCCTTGCAAAGATCTGAAGAATGAAGGAGACTGAAGGGGGCGCAGCCAGAAGACTAGAGCTAGGGTTATGGTCAAGCCTCCAACTGCTGTCATCATCATGACCTAGAAGGAACTCCAGGGCTTGGGAGAAGTGGGGTGGGCAGACCAGCACCATGTTGGTCCCTGGCATCTGGGTGGGACCTATCACCCTCACACTCATTGTCCCCTACGGGGCTGACCGAGATCTCTCCTTTAGTGTGGCCTCAGAGAGACTTGTTCCCAGTCACCTGATGGTGTTTCCAGAGCTCAAATCCAAGACAATGTCCATTCCAGCCCCTCCTTGCTTGCCTTGGACCCTGCAGCGCCGGTGGCAGCCTGGCAGGGCCGTGCCGTGGGAGCTCCAGCCTTGTCCCCATCCTTCTGCGGGGAGCCTTGTAGAGCTGGCCAAACTGCAGGGAGAAAAAGCAGGTCCTGAAGAGACAGAAGAGGAGGGGACCGTCCGCCCCTCACTCGCCCGTGTCGGAGTGTTTACCAGGACACGGACTTTCTGTTTTAAAACTGGGACAGGTGCAGGCAAACTGGGACAAATCAGTCACCCTAGGTAAAGAGGGAAAAAGAAACCACCTCCCTGAAGAAGGACTTGTCCCCCTCAAATGCACACGCCGTGGGGAGAGCCCTTGAATGGCAGCGAACATCGTAATAAGCTTTTTATGGCAGTTTCCACTCCAATTATCCAGCCCTCAGCATCCAGGCCTCCGATGAAGCCAGGGCTTAATTTGCACTTGAGCTAAATGTTGTTTCTTTGCTTCAACATTTTCACATTGTGGTTCGTCGCTGTGGGCAAGACAAAAGTCCTCCGGTGGTCGCCTGGCCAGCAGATCCTGTGGTCACACCCGACGCGGCAGCCCGCACACACAGTTGGCCAAAGACGACAGAGGCTCGAGCTGTGGGGACAAATTGATGTGTGCACATTTATTACCCGAGGAATTTCCAAGGGAGGTAACACTCCAGGAGAAATCATCTCCCAGAAGTGTCAAAGGGAATGTATCCACAGCCATCCCGGAAGCTTACAGTTAAAGACATCCAAGAAACCCTCCAACTTCATTTTTTTTTTTTAAAGATTTTATTTATTTATTTATTTATTTGACAGAGAGAAATTACAAGTACACTGAGAGGCAGACAGAGAGAGAGAGAGAGAAGGAAGCAGGCTCCCTGCTGAGCAGAGAGCCCGATGCAGGACTCGATCCCAGGACCCTGGGATGATGACCTGAGCCGAAGGCAGCGGCTTAACCCACTGAGCCACCCAGGCGCCCCCCAAATTCATTTTTTTAATGAGATGTTTAGGGGAGGGGGTTTCTGATATAAAGATGATTTACCCTCCAGACAGACCCTGAAATATTAGTTTGGCAAATTCAGGAGGAGGATCAACTCAGGATGGGAAAGATTTACTCCCAAACCGAAAGGCAATCAAACCATTTCCGGCAGTAAACTCTGGTCTCAACCTTGCTCTCTTCACCAACGAAATGCTTCCAACGACAGCTCCCGCACTGTCATATCTCTAGTCTCTGGTATAAATTCTCTGTTCTTCTTGGCTTCGAGCCAAAGAAAAGTGGCTAAACCAACCCCAGCAAAAAACTCAAGATGTCAGATGTTTGTTATCATATTCTGTTCTCACTGGAGTAACCCAGTGAAAAACTGAATGTACCAGAGTTTTCTCTAGTTCCAGGTGAGACAAGCCTTTGTACCCAGTTCTTCGGCACAAATTGAGAATCTCCAGCTGGCTTTGAACCACTAGTCAAGTCTTTTTAACAAACATTACGGAGCCGATATTATGAGCAAAGCCCTGTTCTCGGTACGGTGTCACAATCAGAGGTATGCCTTCTTAGGAAGTAAAGGCATTGCTAAGGACATTTACTACCTGGAGGGAACCCACTTATAAGTGATTCCATGGGCACCGGGATGGCTCAGTCGGTTAAGTGTCCCACGCCATTTCAGCTCAGGTCCTAATCTCAGGGTTATGAGTTCAAGTCCCACATCGGGCTCCATGCTGGGTGTGGAGACTGCTTTTAAAAAAAAAAAAGAAAGAAAGAAAGTGACTCCAGAAAACAGACAGTGAAGCAGGAGGTAAATGCCGGACAAGAGCCGACTATGGTGATCCGAGTTCATAGCAGGCTTACGGATGGCAGTTTCCAGGGTGCTGGAAAAGTCCCTCCTGGACTTGGTGTCCTCTGATCCTTCTCAGCACCTTGTGCGGTGGTCGTTATCATCGGTGCTATAGCGATGAGGCAGGTGCACGTCAGAGGGGAGCGTCTTGCCCTCAGCCACCGACGTGGTGAACAGCAGAGCCAAGACAGGTGCCCAGGCCTTTCGGACTGGAGGGTGTTCACAGCCACGGTGACACCTGGAGCAATTCAAGCCGTCCCTGAGGATCAGTGATTCTCTGGAATTGAGGAGGGCTTAGGAGAACACCAGCTCCTGGTCATTCCACTTAGAGACGTGACCATGGAGCGACCGGAGGTTACCCTCCCAGGCCGAGGTTGGAAACAGCAAATAACTGAGCTAAGACCCAAGCCCTGGGCTTCTACCTCCAAACTAAGTATCTCTCTTACCCAGGACTGCCTCCCCGTCAGCTTGGCACCTCACCTTGTGTGGAGCGGAGAGCTGGCCAGAAGGCCCTCCCTCAGGAGAATGGTGGCAGGTAGCCTACGCCACGAAATTCAACCCTTAACGGGCTGCCGATTTGTGAAGGAGCCCACACCGCCTCGCAAAGGCTGCTGAAAATCTTGGGTCTCCTAGAAAGCAGACGAAAGTATGTTTTTTGTGTCAACTCTTCACAGCGCGTCCCACAGCAAATCGTCTGTCTTTATCATGGGAGTATGTGCTGTGTGCGTTTCTCCAGAAGTTTCTCCGAAAGACAGTAGGTCTGTCGGCTTCAACCATAAAAAGGCTCTGTTACTTCTCCTGGTCAAAGGTTTCAGGCTGAATGTCTTGTAGCATGATACGTCAATATCAAAAGAGATCAGGTAACCCTGGTCAGTGGCCTATGAAGAGATTTCCTTTACAAGTAGGGAAAACTAATAAACCATTGTAGAAGGCGTAGATGTTCCGAGGCACTCGAATTCCTAGGCTCCGTCTTAAAATAGGCTTCAAAGCTCACATTCATTTGTTTCCAAGGTACCCGTTTTCAGGTTTTGTAAGGCCTCTTTGGAGAAACAAAAGTCTGCAAACTTCTTGTGGCGCTCAGGCTTGTGAGTTTGCTCGACCAGCAAATGTCCCTTAGAGATTCTTTGCCCTAGTAACATACCGGGAAAGAGGCGAGGGGAAGCCTTCTGTCTACGAGAAGTCAGATTATTTAACAGCCGTACGCACATTGCACCCATCCTGTGCCAAGGGCTATCGTGGGCGCCGATGAAAGTTTGTTTGTGGCCACCACCCCCCGCGCCCTGAGCCCCCCTGTGAAGTGGGAGGCGCCATTATCCCCAGTTGTACCAGTGGGAAAATGGCACAACCTGGAGCCTGTGAGTATGGGAGGCATATTCACAATGGGGGTCTCACTTCAGAGACACTCTCTTGCTTTCCCTTGAGGGAGTGAATGAGAAGCTGTGGGGGACATTTGCCGATGTCCAGGGGGAGATGCAGGAGGAAGCGCCCCAACACCTGAGACCTGACGCCCGGTGGCCAGCAGAGCGGCCGTGACAATCCTGAGAGCTGGGTGCCGTCCTCCGGGGCCCCACACCTCAGCTCCTGCCCAGAGCACCTTCCCCATCGTCTACTCAAAGTTGGCAGCAGCCTTCCTCCCGCTCTGCACCCCTGAATTCCCCCTTCTCGTCTTCGCTTTCAAAGCTTCCACCACGTTACTGAACGCTGTTCCATTTTTCTGCTTATTAGGTTTCTTTTCTCTGCTGTCACTCTCTCCTAGACGCTCAAGTCCACAAAAGCGGGAATTTGGGGAAGTTCTGCCTCTTTTTCGTTGATGTCTCCCAAGTGCCTGAATCAGTGCCTGACCCAGGATGGGCGCTAAATGAGTATTCGCTGTGAGAGAGCTGGAAAGACAGGAAGGGAGCGACGGAGCGAGCGAGGGGTGGTGGAAAGAAAGAAGAAAGGGTGCCCGTGAGCAGACTGCACGCTGTCCTACCTCTGAAGTGGGAGATGGAGCTAGAGTTCTTCAAAGCCTGTTCCAAACCTGTTCCAAAGCTGAGGTTCCAAACCTCAGCTTCTAAAAACAACCCAACTAGGATTTTCTGGAGACCCACCACAGAAATGAGTGAAAGTCAAACCCAGAAGCCACAACTCCCAAAAATGGGTGTACGATGAACTCACCAGCACTCCTGAGTGGTGGTGAGACTCGGGTGTAAAACACCCTCGGTGAGTGAGTGCTTCGTGTTACCCAGGGCCGGGGGGCCTGGTCCCGTCAATGGCCTCAGAAGAGTCCCCAAGCCTCCTCAGGCCTGCGGTAGACCAGCAAAACAGCTTCCTCTAACCGAGCAAGGGCTCCGAACCGGAGCTCACAGCTGCAGAGCCTGATTCAGCCATGGAACCCCTCTTGTGCTTTGGCTCAACACTCCCCCACGCTCCCGCCGGCCCTCCTGTCTGCCCGCTTCTGCACCAGGCACCGGGCCTGAACGCCCTTCCGGACCATGGGCTTCCAGAAGACGGGCCTCCGTGTGCCTTTGTCTTCCCTCCCAGCAGACAGTACCGGGCATTCAGAAGCGATACCTTAAGGGATGTTCCCCCATTTGGATTAGCCGGAGAGTTCTCGAACCAAACCGGGGCTGGCAAGAGGCACGTGCATAAAGCAAATCTTCCCCTGGCTCCTTCCTCAGCTGCCTCCTCAGCCGCCGGCCGTTCTGCCGGCGTCCACCAAGGTCCCGCCATCTCCAGTCACCAGGCCAGCAGGGCTGAAGGACCAGAGGGGAAGGGGGCACAGTACCTGCCTTTAGGGGCCCCACAGTTTAGGAGGTCTTGGGGGTGATGTGCCTCCGGCAGCGACAACAGATCAGGAGCTTCATGAGGCCCACCTGGGAAGGAGGGGGATGAGAAAGCCCACCGGAACTAGACGACTGCGGGTTTGCCATTGAGGTTGAAAGAATTTCAATCAACAGAAACTGGATAGCCCAGGAGGAGAGATGTTGCCGAAACGAGTGAAGAGGTAAGAAAGCGTGGCCTTGTGTGGCGTGGCCGGAACAGGAACAACTGCGGAGGGGCGGGCATGACTGAGCTGCTCAACCCGGTTGGGAGGGGGGGCGTGGGGGGGGCAAAGCAGCCCCATGGGCCAGGCTGAAGGCTTTGGACTTTATCTTCTACATGGCGGGGGGCTCCTGAGAGCTTCTAATGCAGGGTCGGTCATCCAGAAGGAACACAGACACATACTGTATGTGGACGGACAGGCCAGGGGGTAGGAAGGCCACAGGGTAAGCAGCGGGGAAGCCAACACCATGGAAAGAAAACCATCCAAAGACCCGACTCAAGTCCTGGGTTTGGCCGCTCATTCGATAGGGGACCCCACGACCCCCTCCTATAAAGTAAAATAATTCAGTGCTCCATCGAAGTCTTATGATTTACTGATCTAACTCGTGGGGGGTAATTCCTCAGTCTCAAAACTGCTCTCGGAACACTGAGATGGTTTCTCGTGTGCTTGACACGAGGGTTTCGAGTCTTCTGAGCGCAGCAGGTGATAGGTAAGTGCAGAGCTCAACTGGGTGCCGCTTTCCCTCAGCTGGTCCTGGAAAGGCAAATAAGCGGCATTTCGCCTTAGCTGTGATGATTCATACATCACCTAATGCAAAAATTTCTTTTATAAAACAAAGTAAAGAACATAGAAAGAGCGATTAAATGAACAGTGGGAAAAAAAGATGGTAGGTAGGCTTTGGAAGAAAATAGAGGCTGGGCACCAGGCATGTAGAATCAGCACGGAATTGGTCTCTGAGCTTCCCAGCAGCCACAGTGAAAACAGCCTGGTGGGAATTAGTTTAGAGCCTGATTCATCACAAGTTTTCCTCTTCTGTGGCTAGAGTTCTGTCCCATCCAAAAACGCGTAGGTAGGTCCCTTATGGACCCAGAAATAGAGAAATAGCGATGATTGAACTGAGCTTCAAGAATCTCAATGACTTTGGGGCACCTGGGTGACAGTCAGTTAAGCATCCAACTCAGGTTTCAGCTCAGGTAGTGATTTCATGGGTCTTGAGATCAAGCCCCACATGGAGACTTCCTGCTCTCAGTGGGGAGTCGGCTTGAAGATTCTCTCCCTCTGCCCCTCCCCCCACTTACACGTGCAAGCACACATGCCCACTCTTTTTCTAAAATAAATAAAATCTTTTTAAAGAGCTCCATGACTTTAAGGTCACTTAACTTTCTTTTGGCTCATGGATACACACGCAAGTTGCCCAGGCTGCAGGGTAATTGGGGCCTGTGAAACGCAAATGGACACTGTCCTTTGAAAAGGAATTTCAAAGCAGTTTCATGATTTTCTCGGGTGGGGATAGGGTAAGTGGAGAGATTTAAGCAAGAGTCTCATGATTCTCCGCGTGCTTTGACCATCAGGGTCCAAGGCAACACCGCCAACATCGTTAGCTTTAGGTTGCATGGCTGTAAACTGGACCTTGGGAGTTCTAATCCCCCACTGTCTTGTTGTATACAATAACCAAAGCAGACAGGGACTCACGTGGCCTGGATTCTCCCATCACTGCCCCTCACAAGCCCCATGACCAAGACAAGCATTGCCATTGCTGGACCTATCTTCTTGGCAAAGCAAAGGCCTTTTTCTGATGAATGAAACATTAGACAAAGGACCAGAGCGCTACTTTTCACCCCGAAGAGAAATAGGTTATTTGTAAGCTTTCAGTTCTGACCTCAAAGCCTCAGAAGCCAAGGTAACAACTTCCATCAGAGAATCTCAGAAATGCCTCCCTCCACTCCACAGACCCTGGCTGTCCTCCAGAGTCCGCCAAGGTTAATCCCGCTACCACAGGGCACCTGTGTGAAGTTAACAGTGCTACAGCACCCCAGTCCCTCCTAAAGGCACATGGCACTTGATCTGGGCCAAACACCTGTTGCTTCATGGGGCATTTTGGTGCATCAGAGCGCTCCTCTTAGGGGAGGGACCCTCTTCATCTTTTTATTCTGCTCTGGTATGTAAAGCAGTCCAATCCAATCCTAGTGCATTCTGAAGAATATGTACTTGGAGACAAACTTCATGACGTCCTAAAGCCACCCATGGAACAAATATTACCAACATAGCCAAGTTTCACCACCGTCTTGATTATACTTCTCACTCTACAGGGTTGACTGGGACTGGTATCTGAGTGTAACTCCATTAAATGGTCAACATTTTTTAAAGTGCTCTGTAAATTATTCAATGCTCGTTGTTACCGTGCCGTCATAAATGAGGTCTCCATTCTGGAAGAAACACCTTGTCATCTGAAGAATCACCTTCCCCTTCCTCAACTCCGTTCTCTCCACGCCAGGTGGGGAGAGGGGCCGCTCTCCAGTGAGGGCTGCCCAGTGAGCCCAAGATCCCACCAAAACATATGTACTATATTCACATTTAAGGGACAGAGGGGTAGGATTTCACTAGCGCTATTAAAGAGGAAAAAAAAAAAGCTGCATCATTTAATTGCTATTTATTTTCATAAACATGAGGTATTTCAAAGTGCTATAAGATGCAGCACTAAATATATACATTTTGAAGAAATTAAACACAGAACTTTGCATTTACCCAGTTCTATGCACCAAACATGAACAAATACATTAACAGGAAGAAACAGGCTAGGAAAAAGGCATATATATATAGTAAATTTCTTTACAAAAGTTTCTTAGTTCAAAAAGTGATAAAGTAATATCTACTCAAAACTTTCACAACTCATTTTCATACGAAAATATAAGTATCAAATTTAGTTATGTATCAGCATCATACTAAAGTATACAGGCAGTGTAAGAATTAGTACAGTACATAACAGAGATTAACAATATATTTGTATACAAAACATGCTCCTCAAACATTGAGGTATTACAGTACTTAGGTATGAACTTCCGGTCTAATACTGGCCGCAAAAGCCACCTCTCATTACCCAGGATGTATACAAAAGGCGGGTGTGTCCATGGTATTTACAGAAATGTTCCCCAGGGGGTATCCAATGGCAAACCCCTTCTGTGACATCTGCTGGAACTTAAGCACCATTTTAAAAAGAAGGAATGACTTTCTGTTGTTTGGAAACTTGGAACAAACAAGGTGACTTCAACAGCCCAGAGGCTCCCAACGGTCACAAACTCCAACCACGGTCTCGGAGGGGCCAGGGAGGACACGGCGACGGCCACCCAAGCATCCCATCGCGCAGAACCCCCACATGTCCTGCTCCCCACCCAGATCCAAACTCGACGGGGGACCGATCTGAAAGTAAACCAACATTCTTAATGTCAACACAATGTTTGTTTAAAAAAAAAAAAAATCAAAATGTGCAAAGTGGCAGAGTGACTGTCCAGTTTCGAGAAACGTTTAGCAAGTCCGAGCGTGTTCGATCTTCTTTAGCAACTGCTGCTGCCTGGCCTGCAACTTCTCCTTCTCCAGCAAAAGCTGATGCTCCTCGGCCTGGAGGGAGTGGACGTACTCGGTGGCCTTTTTCAAAATGACCACCTTGGCGGCCTTCTCGTTCTTCACCAGCTCTGGCACGTGGTCCCTGAGCGTGAGGAAGCTGGAGCGCAGGTCGTTCCGGCGCTGGCGCTCCAGAATGTTGTGGTTCCGGCGGCGCTCGCTGTCCTCCGAGTCGGAGTTGCGGGGACTCAAGCTCTTGGCCTTGGGGGCGATGACGCTCTTGAGGGGGCGGGGCGATGCTTCGCTCTTGATCTTCTTCTGGGGCGGCACATCCTCGCTCTCCACGTAGGGCGACGGGGCGGCATAGTTGTGCTGCTGGTGGATGGGGACACAGCGCTTGAGGATCAGCTCCCCCGGAGGGGCCCTCCCAGGGCCCAGGGCTGCGTTCTTGGGACGCACAGTGATGGTGAAGGTGGTGACGGCCTTGCTGTTGGAGGAGGACCGCCGCTTCTCCACGGTCACCACGTCGATTTCCTCCTCGTCGTCTTCCTCTTCGTCATCATCATCATCTATGAACAAGATGGGAGTCATTCTTTTGGTGACACACACGAACTACCCCCAATCTCTCCACTCGGTCTCTTGTGGCAGGCGCAGGGCTTGCCAATCATCGGTGACCCGCCCACAGAGGTGGACAGGATCCTACCCAACGCCTGGAAACACATCTGGAAATTCCCCCTTACCCACACTCCTAGACCTTCCAACCTCCGCTCAGACTTTAGCAGGTGGCAAAATTAGGAACTCGGCTTGTCAGATGGCATCTGACTCCATCACACACGAGTTGGGGGACCCTGGGCAAGTTAAACTGTGGAAGCCTCAATTTCATTGGGGACAGTAACGGGGTTCTGGAGTTGCACAGGTAATACAGAGAGAACCGGGTCCAGGAGACACAAACACGCTCAGGGAACGATAAGCTTTTATCATCACTTTTACCCAAAGACTCGCTCATTATTTCCAACTCCACACTTAAGAACTGGGGCTCCCCGTTTTAGGAGCCTCGTTAAGCAACTGACACAGAGCCGAGTTTGATTTTAAGTCCTTACAATGAAAGGGCCACTTAATGGTCGGAGGCAGAGAAATTAGCTGCCTGCCAGAAACCTGAGTTCCATCCAGTAAGCAGGTGTTCATCTAATAAAAACCAAATCCGACCAACGAAGTCGGAATCCACAGGAACTCTAAAGCCCGAAGAGGGGGCGCCTCTTCCCGCAAGCCCGCAGCAGAAACAGCAACCCAAAAACATGTAGCATCATGTCTGCATTTCCCTCTCTCTACTTCTCTACCACCTCGCTGGGATCGAAAATTATTGTTTAAAATGCAAGCATGAAAATCAAAACACATCTTCTGCTTGATCTGAAGGGGGCCGGAAAGCTGAACAATTGTGGGATTTGTTCTAAAGCCGAAATGTGAGGCTGTTCCAGTCTGTGGGTCCCTTTAAGCCCATGTTTTGGTTTTCTGCCAAGAAGACAGCTGTTGGAAGGAAGTGCTTCCTCACTGAGAGCTGTCAAGGCACAGACATTAAAGGGACAGACCCGATTCAAACTGGAGGCTTATCACCAAGTTTCCTTCCAGGAGCCTTAGAGGGATCCATCCTCAGCCCTCAAGGAAATGCAGGCTTGTTATCCACCTGCACCAAGAATGCACATTTTCACGATCCCCTGGGGTCCCAGCTCCCCACCACCAGGACAAGGGCTATCCAAGTGTTTGGACAGACTTCTTTACCTCCAGAGTCCCTCGCAAAGTCTGGGTTTTAACCCAACCCTGCCGTTTTAAGGCAGAGGTAGGCACACAACAGAAGCAATCAAAGGGTGCCTTCCAGCCTGCGGGGGGATTCCTGGAGGCCCTGAGTGGCCGCCCTCACCTTGAAGGGCACTGGGTCACAAAGTAACTCCGGCCTGAAATTAGTCCCGGAATTCTCACCAGAGACAAAGACCGGACCCAGTTCCCACTGCACCCCGTAAAGAGGCAGCCCCTCAAGAATGTACACAACCGCTGTGGTCCTTGCCACCAGCTGCTGGAGGGAGGGAGGGGGGTGCCCCCAGCACCCCCAGCCTTTCAGATCCTCCGCGGGCCGCTGGCCAGCATACTGCCGCCTGCTGGCCACGGACCAGGAGCAAATAGCCCACCACCCACGGAGGGCGGAGAAGACTACCCAGGCTTGAAAAAATAAATAAATAAAACCGGTAGTAGCCATCTGTGCAACCTCCCTCTACCTTCCAGCGCCCTACATAGGATTCTGCGCCGCCTTTGTGTCTTCTCCCCGCGCCTGCCCTCCCCTGACCCGGGAGGCGGTCCCTCTCCACCCTCGTGCTAACAGGTTTCTGCCCTGAAAACACACCCAGCGCACCTCTCCACTCCCACCCAGCTTTCGCCACCCAGTGTTTCCTAATTTTATCCCTGGACTGGCTGCAACGGAGAGGCGGGGAGGGTGAGCGCGCCAGCAGGGGCTCGGAGAGAGGGTGGAAGGAACTTCAGCGAGGGTGAGACTCTGGGGTACACCCTCTTGGCAGCCCCCACTCCCCCCTCTCCTCCTCATCCCGGGGCTCGGCTTGGAGGAACCTGGCCCTCTGCCACCTGCACTACCTCTAAAATACTCCCCCACAACCCTCCGCAAAGCCAAACCCAGGAAGAGTAACAAAGGGAGCGCGACTCCGGCTCCAGTGCTCCCGGGAGGCAGCCGGCCTCCGGCCCGGTCTTTACCTGAGTCGCTCAGGGTGTCCTCTCCGGAGGTGCTGAGAGCCTTGTGGTCACCGCCACTGGCCGGACGGCCGCCGGGGCGCGGGGGGACGGCCGCCGGGGCGCCGGCCGAGGCCGCGGCACTCGCCCCCGAAGCGACCGCAGCAGCGCCGGCCGCCGGGGCACCGGCGGGAGCGGCGGGCGCGGGCTCGCGCTTGTTCACGGGGAAGGGGAAGACGACGGCGGGATCCACGCACTCGGCGGCCGGGTGGGCGAGCTCCGCGGGCAGGGCGGCCCCGGCGCGGCCCGCCCCCGCCGCCGCACAGTGCCCGCGGCCCGCAGGGCTGGTGGCGCCCGCTCCCGGGGCCGGGGCCGCGGGACCGGCAGCCGGGGGCCCGCGGCCGTGCTGCAGCTTCTCGCTCACGGCGCGCTCCAGCTTCTCGCGGGCGGAGAAGCCGCTCCACATGCAGTCCTGGAGGATGACCGGGTTGGGAGTGAGGCCGCCCAGGCCCCCCAGGCCGAACGCGTCCTCCTCGGCCGGGTTGCCCCACAGGTCGGCCTCGGGCAGCAGCATCTCGGTGGCCCAGTTCGGGGGCTCGGGGTTGTGCTCCGGGAAGGCACGGCTGGGCGACAGCGGGGGCGTGGGCAGCAGCTCGAACTTCTTCCAGATGTCCTCCCCCGGGGGGGTCGAGTCGGGGCCGCCGAAGTAGAAGTCATCTTCGTCCGGGTAGAAGCAGGGCTGCAGCGAGTCAAACTCAAGGTCTGGGTTCTTGCAGATCATCCCTGGCATGGTGGACGCAGTACAGCTTGGCATCGGCTCGCCTCCGGGCGGGCGAATGAGGGCTTCTTTCCGCTCGGCTCCTTTTAGTTAGGGGGGTGCTTCCTTCCCGTGGGGGGCGCGGAGGGCGGGGGCCCGCGCCAATCTCCGATACTGCAACCGACAGACACACGGGGAGAGGGGTTGGCAAGCGGAGCCGAATGGGGGGGGGGGGGGCCGGGCAATGGGCGCCCCCCACTTCCCCGGCTCCTCGGTCTCCCCTCCGAGCCCCCCACTCCGCCTGGTGCTCCCGAAGGTGGAGGAAGTTCTGGTTCTCGCTCTCTCCCTCTCCCTCCCTCCTTTTGTGTACAAGCTGTCTACGACAGGGGGTGGGAGGGGGCATGCAGATGCGGGGGGTGATGGCGTGGCTCTGCAACTTTGGAAACTGCCATTTCATTCACACTCCGCAGTGCCTGGGGGAGGGGGCTGCTCCGGGCTGCAGAATCCCAGCTCTCTCCAGCTCCCCGACAACCCAGTTGCACCGCGGAGGTCCAGCTGCTCAGAGGAAGCCCGGGGCTCCAAACCCAGCTACCTGGCGTGAGATCTGGAGTACCCTCAATCCCTCCTTTGTAAAATTGCAACCTCGGGAGTGCAAAAGATAGCGGGGCATTTAGGAAACTTTGCAAATGGAAAAACGCCTTTCTCTAGACCGAGACCAACCAGGGGCACCCAAACCGACAACCGCCCCCCCCAAATTAGAGCAGACGCCCCTCAGCAATACGTCGGCTGCAGGGAGAGTCCTGCCAATAGCTTATTTTGAACCTCTCTAACCCCACCCCCACTCTTCCAAACCCCCAACAATGTCGTCTTCCTGGGAGAGGGGAGCGCCTGAACCCCAGTTCCCAGGAATGGTGCGGGGTCGCGAGGAGAGCCGCGTCTCCTCGGGGCTGGAGTAGTCATGACCCAGATTACCACCGCGGCGGCCTCGCCCTGTCTAACCCCTCTCTTCTTCCTCCAGGGGCACCCTCTGGAGAACCCCAGCTTCGGGGTGGGGACGCACCGGCTCCCCGTCAGCTCATACACGGATAAATGTTCTGGAGAAGGGCGAATTTCTTCCCGATGAAGCCATTACACCCCCCCGGCAGAGGCTGTAAAAAGGATTAGGGCGGGTCTCTTCCACCCGGGGTGCCTTCGAGGCTGGAACTGGCTTTTCAGGGAAAACCCCGAGATGGTTTTGTTTCGGAAGCAGCAACAGTCCCCCGAGGATATTCGAGCGCCCTGTGCGCGAGCCGCGATCCCGTCCGGGGCTTGCCTTCCCGCCGGGCTCGCCGCCCGGGGGGGCGCGGGGCAGTTTGCAACCCCCGCTCCTTACCTCCCGCCGACAGTCGGGGATCCAGAGGCGATTCTGCGCGGGGGTCTCCGGGTGGCCCGGGGTTGGTGGTCCTCGGGTGGCTGCAGTCTGTGCGCGCTTGCGCCTGGCTAGCGCTAGCTCGGCTCCAACCCAGTTCCCAGGAGCCCACCGCATCCACCCAGCGCGTCCAGACAGATGACTGTCACTGGCTGCGCTTTGAAGCTCGGGGGATATTATTAACTGAAAAATCTGACACACCCGGGGGGCGGGGAGAGAAGGGGGCTGCGGCACAGACAAGGGGGAGGGAGAAAGGCAGAGGAAAGCGGCTTTACCCCGCCCTCTTGATTTCCATAAAAATCAGGGGAGGCGCCAAGGCTTTCGCGCCAAAAGCCACTTGCTTTTCTTCTTTGCAGAGAGGAGGCTGCAAAGCTGGGAAAGCCCGGGGTGTGCTCCTCCCTCGCTTTTAGACCCCCGGGCTTGCACCCGGTGCACTCTGCGAACCAGCTGCGCGCCGAGCGGTGCAATGCAGCACCCACCCTGCGGGCCTGGCAATGGCTTGGCATTAAAATATTTTTTCCGGAGGGCTCCGGGGGTGTGTACCAGGGGAGTGGGGCGGGGGGTTGGGGGCGGGGGCGGGGGGTGGAAGCTGAGGCTTCTCACCCAGCCCCCGCCCCGACTGCGTTTGTGTTCGGCTGAGCTCGACGCCTGCGTGGAGCCAGGCCCGGCGGTGGGGTAGCTAGTGTGTGATCTCGAAAGGAGGCTACACCGAGGGTGCAAAACGGGAGGAGGCGGAGGACGCGCCCATTTAGGAACCAGACCGCAGGATGTTTCTAGTTTTAAATTGAAAGGAGAGGGGCGCCCCCCTTGTTTGAAAATAAATAAATAACTTCGGGCTACGAGGGTGGCGCCGCGGCGGTTTCTCCGGCCGAAAGCGACACCTCGCGGAGACCGAGCAGAAAGCGGAGCCGCTGGGCCGGGTCTTGCGGGCAGGAGGGGGACCACCCAGCCGCCCCCGCGGCACTGTCACCCGGACCTCCCCACTGCGCAGCTTCCGAGGGGGAAGGAGCGGAAGACCCGTCCCCACGGGCTCTCGAGTTAGCCTTCTCCAAGCTAGTATTTCCCCGAATTTCGGGGGAAGCTGTGCAGGTTCCCATCGAAGTTGTGGTCCACGCCTCCTCGAGACCAAACCTCGGCTCCAAACCCTGGACTCCAAATGGTTGGAGCCAAAAAAGAAAAGCTGCGATCGCTGCTTCACCTCTTGGTGCCTCAGTTCCCTCATTTGTGAAGTTGCAGTTAGCAATGGCGCTTACGTCATGGGGTTGTTTTGGGAACAGAGCGCTGTAAAAGTGCTTCGAACAGTGCAGAACACCCAGTGAGTGTGAGCCTCTGACTGATGCTACCTGATCGCGAGTCCTCCGGGGAAATGAAGACACCCCCCCCTCCCCCAAATCCCGCTGTATGGCCCTCTCTATTGCCACCGCCCCCTGTGAAATCTTCATTTCGTTCTGGTCAAGCTGTTTTACAGGTAGAAGGGTGGGGGCATAGCAGATGATTGCCCCTACCCCAAAACTCCCCAGGAAAACCCCGGACCCCCTGGGTAGCCCCCTTCACAACCAAATACACCATGAGGTGGGTTTTCCCTTGGAAAACATTCCCCGGGTGCTTTGGGGGTAGGAAAACCTCCACCCCCACCCCCCACCCCCAGTGGAGTGAGGAAGCTTCTCCATCTCCCTTTTCCCATACTGGAAATGCAGCTCATCCCCGCCATTCACCTCGCATTCAAACTGGTTGCGGGCCAGGCTGCCGAGGGTCAGGGGGCAGCCTGTAAACTGCTCCCGGATTAGCATTTGTGAAGGGCTCTTCCAGCCCCTAGCCCGGATGCCTACATAATTCTGGGGAGAGAGAGGCAGATCCCCAGAGATGTAGGAAGTGGCCCATCAATGAGGCTGAGAGCTGCCCTCCCAAGCACCTTTATTATTATTATTTCTTTCACATATGTAAAACGCTTCGCCTTTGCAAAAGCCTTTAACACCCCCACTTCTGCTTTCCCTAACCCCCTAATCTAAACCCAGCCCTCCTGCTGTATTCTCTGCTAGTGTCCTGGATTTTCTTCCAGAGCACTCAGGGCCATTTGTAATTATATATGCCTGGGAATGTTTGCTCAGTGCCCGCTTCCCCCACGAGGGGGGGGGGGGGGGGGGACAGCCTTTACCTCCCTCACTAGACCTGGGAACTCCGGAAGGACAGGCCTTGTCTGTTTTGCTGAGGACGGATCCTCAGAGGCCAAGCCACGTACCTGTCTACAGCAAGTACGGGACACTGTTCAAGGCTGAGATCCCTGAAGGAGTCTTAAGGCGGCTACCTCTTCCCAGATAGTTCCTCTTTATTGGCAAACAGCGGGAGAGACAAATGAGTGTCATTCCAGAATCTTCTTCAGGCTCCCAGCAGCAGCGGGACCCAGAAAAGACACTCAAAAGAGCCGGCCCTACAATTTTACCAAAATGATAGGATATTAAAATAGGCCAAGATGGCGCCCGTTACAGTGTTCAAAAGTCTTCTCCATGCCCTCTCTGACCAGACCTGTGCCCTCCACCATGCCACTCGTTTTTTGTCCCTTGATTTAAAAAAAGAAGAAGAGAGGACAGGGAAACAAGGGACCCAGTGACTCCGTGTGCCTCCCAGCAAATCAGGTATCCTTCCAGACCTCAATTCTAATCTCCTCCTTTTAATGCAAACCAGTAATTACTGACAAGTCTGAATTTGAAGGTTAACAGAATGATAAAATTCAACAAGTGTTTATTGGTGCCTTTATTTGCAAATGGAAAGATAAAAGAGTCTTTCCACCTAGAAACCTGGCCAGGGCTGCTTCCTAGTCGGCTTGTGGAGAGACCTGCCTATTTCCTTTTAAAACGTGGAAACAGTCTCGGGCTACGTGAATGCACATTAAATAAATCTTCAGATGGCTTGGAAGAAGAGGCTTGGCTCGGCACACTGCTGCTCTGTCCCAGCTCAGAGCAGAGATGAGTCAGCGAGCTCACCGTGGACTCAGAGGGACACACTCCTGAAGTAGAACCAATGGGTTACATAGAGTTAGACCCAGGACTGGGTTTATAAATAAGGAGAGGTTTGAGAGACAATGTTTTGGCCTACAAATCTCTTTATTAAAAACAAAACAAACCACACACACATTCAGAAGGGCCCAAACCATGACTGGCTAGGAGATCCACAACATCTAGGAACCCTCCCACTGCCCCATCTCCTGACCAGGAGGGAAGGGTCTGATGGGTCCAGGGCCCACGGTTCCTCCGAGGAGCTTTACCGAGTCCCTTCCCCCAACGACAACAACAACAAAATGCATCAATTTCTGCTGATTAAATCCTTGTAAATCCTTGACTCTTCAAGGATTTGCCTTACCCAATCGCAAAATAAAAAGCAAACAGACAACAACAACAAAGAAAGAAAAGCCTGGATTGAAGATTTAAATAGAAAGAAGTCAGAATATAAAAGTTAAAAGAGGAAAATAGAGATTGGAGTATTTTCTGGGAGACACAGCCCAGAAACAAGGGAAGGAAAAACTGAATATATTTGACTACAATAAAAGTTAAAATTTACAGTTAAAATGCACCCTAAGCAAAGTCAAAAGACAACAGTGTGATAGAAAATACTTGCCTCGTACAGAAGAGACAAAAAGTATATCCCATGTATTAAAAAAGATCCTACACATTGAATAGAAAAAAACAGCCCGATAGTAGTAAGACTTCAGGATAAGAGTAGGAAATTCACTGCATAGGAAATGCAAATTGTTCATAAACATATGAAAAGATGCTCAGCTTCACTAGTAGTCAGGGAAATGCAAATTAAATCTCAAGGAGATTAACATTTTTTTGGTCTAGCAGATTGGCCCAAGTGTTGGCAAGGCTGAGGAGGGGGTGGGGGCCTGTCCCCCAGGGCTGGTGTTCCAGCTCCAGGAGTAAAAGCAATCCCACTCGTCTGTCTTAGGAGATATAATAAAACAAAAATATGTATACAAGAATGCGTGTAGCAGGATGGTTCTTTATAACAAAAATACTGAAAACCCTATAAATGCCCATCAGTAAGAGAACGGTTTGAATCTGTCTTAACACATCCGTGCAGCAGAATAATAGGCAGCCACTAAAAGTAATGGATTAGATCTACAGGTAATGTCTGGGAAAATTTCTGTGCTTAAGAAGGGAAATAAGCAAGATGTAGGTCAATGTGTCCGGCACTTTAGTACACTCGCACTTAGGTCCGTCTACACTAACCCAGCAGCCAAGTGGATGGAATGTTCAACAAGTCGTTAACCGTGGTTTATTCTGGAAGAGTGGAATCAGGCAGAGAGAGAGACTTTCCTCTTACTTTTATAGTTTTGTTTTGTTTTGTTTTGTTTTTTAACCACGGAGATTATGGGCAAATTTAATTTCTTGTTTTGGTTATTACTTTTCAAAAAAATATTTTTGTTATACCCCGGGAAAGCTAATCGTTGGTGACGGGGGTGGGGGGTGGTTTCCCTGGCTGGCTGGCATTCTTTCCGACCAAGGTGGTGCTGAACTATGAGCAAAGGAAGTCAAAGAGACCTAGATGGGACAAAATGGCCCTGGTTTAACTAGAATCAAGCCAGCCCAAGCCACTGGTGTTGCATGCACCCAAAGCAGGACCAATTGATCGATCGATTGATTGATTGATTTCTGAGGCTGAAGGAAAATCTGAGATCCAGCAATGAAAGGGTTTTGCGGTGGAGAATGTTATTGGCACAATTACCTTTAAAACAAAAAAACGATCCTCATTGAATATTGGTAATTGACAGATTCAGAAAAGGAGAAGGATCCCTCAGGACCTGCACTCCCCTCACAACTGTGACTCTGCCATGTTTGAAGCAGGTCAGGTCCAGCAGCCCTCCTCCTCCCCTGGGAAGCCTTCCCTACGCTGAGTACAATACACAGCCCTGGGGAAGCAGAGAACCCAACCCAGGTCGATGCGTGAAATGCTCCATAAACTGCAAAGAACGATGTGGATAGAAGGTGCTCTTACTGCTGTAGGATTGAATTTTCCATTCATCTTATGTTCTCCAGGTGAAAAGGCAAGCCGGAAACGCTGTCCGGGTAAGCAGATGGTTTGCTCAGGGCCACGCACCCTGGGAATGGATGAGGGCTATAGGCTGCCCCTTTGTAGGCTCAAGGGTTTGCGCAGAGGGGAACCCAGTCTTCCAAGGAGCCCAGAAGGCTGCAGAGAATCCTCACTGTATATCCGCTCTGTGAATCCCCTTGGCATTGCCCCGGAGAAGGAGCAAAACTCTCTACATCCATCTTCTTTCTCGGCCGACTCTCCCCTCCCCGTGACTGAATTCGGGTGTATCCACCATCTTACTCCTTGAGGTTTTCAGATCCCCTCTTCAAGTGATCCCATAATAGATGGTTGATTTGCCCATTGATTCAATTTCCTTCAGTGCTGATGACACTCCCTAGAGCTCCTGGGACCACCCAGGCTCACCTTAATATCTGCCTGGGGGCCCTTTCAGTTTCCCTGTGTTTAAATAGTGATCAGTGATAAGCCTCTATCTGTCCATTTCCAGAAACTGCTGCTCCTGGCCTAGGAAAGCCTCTTTCTTTTCTGCTTCAAGTCCTTTCCTCAAAGATCAGCTGGAGACTCCAGAAAGGAATGCTGATCTTCCCAACCCTAGCTGGAAACTCCAGAAAGGAATGCTGATCTTTCCCCCAACCCTGCTCCCCGCCTCCACCCCCCCACCCCCGCAGCCCTCCACTGATTGCACACGGCCTGCTGCCTGCTTGCACAATCCACTCGCATTCTTCATCCGGGTCCTGTTGTGTGCAACTCCGCACAAGGTTAGCCGTTCCTGAGTGCAAGGAACCCATCCCCCCTCACCCTCGCACCTTGCACGGTGTCTGCTGCCATGAATAATGGCAAGAACTGAGCTCGAAAGCTAGCCGGGCTAGCGAGCTCTGCCAGCCTGAGTAACCCTGAGAGCCACTCTGAGTCTTAACGTCTTCACCTTGAATGTAGCATTTCCTGAGGATTAACTGGGGGTAGCATCCATAAAGTCCTCGGTTTATTATGAAGGTGCAGTAACGGTCTAGTTCCCTCCCTTCGATCTTGCCCCGGCCTGCTTGTGGTGGGGCTCCGCGAACCCTCCATCAAGAAACCACAACCTCTGAGTTCCAGGCTGAGCTTTCTGAAGCAGTTCCTTGGATGTATGGGGACTAGTTAATGACCCCTGCTCCTACCAGAAACCACCCCTGGGTGGGCCCCCTCCCTCTTCTTAACTTGTCCTTGGCCTAAGTAACCGCACTTGGAAGAAGGTACTGCCAAGTCACGGTAGCATAAGGCAGAAACAGCACAAGATCATAGGGGAGAGAACGAGTGCCTTACCACCCGGAGCTGGGAATTACTTGTTGAAGAATGTCACATTGGTCTTTTAATTCCTGTTGGCTTCACTTTCTTGGTTCATAAAATGGGAATAATGAGTCCCATTCCCGCTCTGCTCCTCTTCCTCCTCCTTCTTCAAGATTTATTTACTTAAGGGGCACCTGGGTGGCTCAGTGGGTCAAAGCCTCTGCCTTCAGCTCAGGTCATGATCCCAGGGTCCTGGGATCGAGCCCTGCATCAGGCTCTCTGCTCCGCGGGGAGCCTGCTCCCCCCCCCCCCCGCCTCCTTGTGATCTCTCTCTCTGTCAAATAAATAAATAAAATCTTGGGGGGGGGGGATTTATTTATTTATTTAAGAGAGAGAGGGCATACGCACAAGTGAACAGGGGGAGGGACAGGGGGAGAATCTCAAGCAGACTCCTGTCTGATCATGAAGCCTGACTTGAGCTCCATCTCAGAGATCGTGAGATCTTGACCTGAGCTGAAATCAAGAGTTGGAGACTGAAGCTACCGAGCCGCCCAGGCACCCCTCCTACTCTTCCTTAAGGGAGGGATGATATGCATGGAGAAGTAGGTTTAGGTTCAGAAATTAAGTTTAACATCCTGATACCTTACTGTTTCTATATCTCAGTCAAGTCTACTTCCATCAGCCTGTTTTCTAACCTACTAATGGGGTAATAATACCCCTTTTATTGCAACAAAGCAGATAGAAGACCCGCAATCAAAATAAGACCATGCACGTTACTGAGAAACCATGGGGGTGAAGGTCTTTATTTTAACATAGCAAGTGCTTGAAAAATGGTAAAATCTTTACACAGGAACCGTGTGGGATTCTGTGTGAAGTAACTAAGACAGGGCTGGTTGGGGTGGACGCTAGAATCATCTTACAATATTTATGATGGTCATATTTCCTGGTAAGTGGTATCAAATCCAAAAACCTGTCACAGGGACAGATGGCATTCTTAGCACAAAAGAGGAAACCAATTAGAAGTTAAAATACAGAAAAATGGGAGCTTGTAAATGCTAACAAATTGTTTCAGCGGGGAGGCCTGTGCTATATTCCCTGACACTTGCTAAGGAAGGTTTCCGTCTGGTTCGGCGACGCTCGCGGGACCCTGGCTGTTAGTGTCTAAAGAAATCTCACACACCCTCTCTTTTAATCCCCTCGATTTCAAGCTTCCATACCCAACCCAAGTGGTCAGGCAGATGCTGACAATGACACCTTGTCACTGAGACAGTGACAGACTGTCTCCTTGCAGCTCATGAAGGAGCACTAAGCGCTGAGCTTTAAGAAGCAATTTCTAAACACTGTACTTGTACTCATTTAGTCTATCAACAAACATTTACATATGATTTATAACTTATGCACTCAGGGTACCGACAAGCCAGTGGGGGTAATAAAGACCTTTAAAGGAAGTTCAGGTAAGCTTAGTTTGTGCTATAACATATCGCGTGCACAGAGCAATGAGCTTTCGCCCCCACACAGACTGGGAGACATTTAAGCTGTGAGATGAGAAACAGGACTTGGCCCAGGAGGTAAGTGTAGATAGGGTCGTGCCCATCAGGATGGGTGAGCGCGTGCTACAATAACGAACAGCCCCAGATCTCAGGGGCTTCTTATAACGAACGCTTCATTTTTTGTTCTCATTACATGTGACTGTGTCCTTATTAGACAGCAGCCCCTTGTGAAGAAAGACCATGGCAAAAAAATATTTCCAGAGCGCAGCTGCTAAACTTTTTGTTCAAACTTCCCGTTGGATTAAGATGGCCTCCAGCTGGCCGAAACAGTGTGGGGAAGAAAACGGAAAAGCGTGGCCAGACCGATGAGCCCCAAGAAGCCGAAGGTACTGAAAATCAGCTGGAGAGAAAGAGGCATCTTGAAGAGAATTGTGTCTGTGGCTGGAGCTGATAAAAATCCGATTATTCCCGGGTAGAAGCCCAGGCCTGTTCCTGAGCCCACACTCAGCGTTCCTCTGAACACCCTTGCGACATGGACATAAAAGTCACAACGGACTCAAGGGTGGCACTTAGACCTTTGAAATTCTCATGATGCTCAGTCACGCCTGGCACAAAGGAAAAGCTCGGTGAGTATCTGCGGAACGAGTGAATGAATTTCTCTTCTCCGGGGCAAGACAGACTGATCCTCTCTAAGAATGCGTGGAATGTCGGAACCAGAGTCCTGTGGAAAAGTGAGGCAACAGACCTGTGTTCTCGAATTTGATTTTAGTAACAAAGCCCTTTTGAAAAAATAACAAGTCACATTGACACTAAGCCCGACTTTTTAAAAAATGAGATAGACGTGGACTGGCGGGGGTGGATTGGGAAGAAGGGAATCCTGGACCCCACTTTCCAGCCTCCTTCCGGCTCCCTCTAGAGGCACTTCAGGGCTCTTGAGGATTTTCAAACCCAGACTGAAGGCCACTGCTTTGGATCAATCAAATCACACAGAGGACAAAACCTCAGCACTTTCTCATGCACCCAAGCCATGGTTCTGGCTCGCATCTCTTGTTCCCGCTGGAAGCTGCTGCTGTCCTGTTCCATTTCCGGGGCTTGAGGGGTGGTGGGTTGAACCCCACAGTAGGGAAGGAAGTGTTCCAAAGAGCCTCCTCTCAGGAGGAGAGGCCTGAGAGAAGCCCCAGGCTGAGGCCCCTTCATCATGGTGCGCCCTGCAGGTCTCGGCGCCCGGCCTCCTCCAGAAGACAAACCGGCTAAGCAGGGCTCCCTGTGCCTCCTGAGGGCAGGAGTCCTCTTACCTGTCACATTTTCTGCAGGGTCTGCTTCAGATCTGGAGGAAGACTGTCTTTTTCTCTCCATCTGAGACTCTCACAGTCCAGCCTGCAGAGACGGCAAGACAGCTGCCAGGCCTCTCCTCCGCTCTGGCTCACAACATTGCGGGACGAGAGTGACCATCCCCTCTGTGAGTAGCCTTCCAGGGCCTGCTCCCAGCGCTGCCAAGGACAAACCAGACCTGCAGGGCCCTGGTCATGCTCTCAGAGGGGCAGAGTCCACTCGTCTCACCGGACTTCTGCAGACAGGACATGGTTGATGCCTCCATAAATTTTCTAAATATCTCCATCTCCATCCATGCCAGACGGAGGCTCTCATCCCCTCTGCCTCTCATCCGACCTCTGCCCGGGGTCGGCCCTAGATGATGCCAGGCTCTCCACTCACCGCTGAAACCATGGGGACGTGTGTGGGGATTTTCTAATCTGTGAATTGGGGGGCAAGTGAGGTCCCTTCCCCTTCTCGGCACTCACGGAGGCCCCGACTACCCCAGTGTTACCCCAAGGAGTGCTCCTCTGGCTTAGGATCCCACACACGGGGGTGGGGGTTGGGAAGGTGGGGGCTGGGGGGGCTGGGGGATGTGCCCGTGTTGGGACAGAAGCCCTGTTGCCAGCCCCGTGCAGGCTCTACTGTCCCGAATTTGGTGATGTCTAACAGGTGATTTCTAACACCTCAAAGGTGCTCACAAAACAATGGACCCTTTACAAATGCCTTTGGATGAAGAAGAGCCCAGCACTCAGCCTGATGTCCTAGATTGGCATTCCTCCAAAACCAGGAGTAGCCTTGACTGGGCAGAAGACACAAGGTCTGCTGCCAACGGGTAACTCCGTATTTTTTTTTAATGGTCTTTCTGCTGAGGGAGGGCTTTGAAGAGTCAGATCAAGAAAAAGCAGGTTTATGGAGAGATCAACCCCCCCCCCTTTCTTCCACCTTGCTCCCCATTCCTCGCTTTCCAGCTGCCAGGAAACCTTCTTGAGCCTCAGTCTTCTTAGGCTGAAGATGGGGACAGTGGGTCCTGTCCTTGCAAGGGTACCATCAGTGCCAACTGTGAGATAAATGACGAAATGTCATAGGATTGTGGGCCGATTCTCAGTATTACAGAAATAATTACCACTCATCCTGAATCCCCCCCCTTTTTTTTTTTAAATTTTATTTATTTATTTGACAGATAGAGATCACAAGTAGGCAGAGAGAGAGGAGAGAGGAAGAAACAGGCTCCCTGCTGAGCAGAGAGCCTGATGCAGGCAGGGCTCCATCCCAGGACCCTGGGATCATGACCTGAGCTGAAGGCAGAGGCTTTAACCCACTGAGCCACCCAGGTGCCCCCTGAATCCCCTTCTTGTCTCCTCTGGAGTATTTCCTTCCTGCCCTCTTTTAGAGATGAAATATCAGGTTAACCTGAATTTTTATGTTTTCATCCAGCTGTTTAGGATCATGGACTCAAAGAAAATACTACAGTTCACTGGCACTATTTCTTGCAAATCCTCTCTTTAAAAACCTAACAGAACAATTCATGTCCATGAGGAGGACTGAGCTCAGGTCCATCGTGTATTGTGAGAAACAGTATCTAACATGAGATTGTTCTTTTTTTTAAGATGTATTGATATTTTTGAGAGAGAGATTGAGCATGGTGGGGGAGGGTAGATAGAGAGAGAGAATCCTCAAGCAGACTCTCCACCAAGCATGGAGCCCAACACGGGGCTCAATCCCAGGACCCTGAGGTCACGACCAGAGCCCAAACCAACCAACTGAGCCACCCAGGGATCCCAACACAAGCTCATTCTTGAAGCAATAACATCACACTTATAAATGGACTTATCTCTGCATATATGAAAGGTCACCTACCAGGCTGTTTGGTGGGATTATTGGGGCCTGAGATTAAAGATCAGTGTAGAGAGATGGTGAGGGAATTTTCACTTGTTTTTCTGATATTTGGATTTTTTTTTTTTTAGCCATGATTGGTTACCACTTATTTAAAAAAATCTTTTAATTAAAAATGTTTTGATATTACTTTTTTAAGTTAATGAACTTTTTAAACATCAGCAGACATTTTAAATATACAACCTTAAAATAGATTTTTATCGGTTGCCTATGTCTGTTCTCATTATTTAATTTTCTACATCAGTTAAATTGAACATTCTTCCTCATATTTAAAATTGGAACCTATAATCCTAAGCATTCCATTTTTACTGAGCACCTGATACAACCCAGATTGAGTGGCAGGCACATGATATATTATTCTCACTTAATCTGCCCTCTAACCTTGCAAGGTTAATTATTTTCATACCCATTTTCCATCTGAAGAAGCTAAGGCCACATTGTTAATAAGTGGCAGAGCTGGAATTCTGAGCTGGTGCTGTCTGACTCCATCTGACCAAAGTACACATTTGTTTATAAAAGCCCCTCTTTTATAACAGCCCCTCTGTTTATAAAAGCAGTTTCCCGTATGTCAGCTTAAAGACTGTGTGAAGCCTCAGATATATAATTAAAACTTTTTACTTTCTTTTTTTAAGATTTTGTTTTTTTAAGTAACTTCTACACCCAACGTGGGACTCAAACTCACAACCCCAAGATCAACTGCTACATGCTCCACCGACTGAGCCAGCCAGATGCCCCCCAAATTTTAAAATAAATATAAATCTGTACATGCAACCTGATTCCTACTTTTATTTTTTAAAGATTTTATTTATTTATTGGAGAGAGAGAGAGACAGCAAGAGAGAGCGCAAGCTGGGAAGAGAGAGAGAAGCAGGGTCCCTGCTGAGCAGGGAGCCTGATGTGGGGCTCCATCCCAGGACCCTGGGATCATGACTTGAGCCAAAGGCATATGCTTAACCGACTGAGTCCCCCAGGAGCACCGTGCCTTATTTTTAAGTGTATAGTCAACATAGCATGTTAACTCTCTTCCCCAAACTTTGACCCTGTTCCCCAAAATGAGCAAAGGCAGAGGGAGATCTTAGGGTCTGCTGTCCTTTACGAAAATGACATCTAAGTGAAGGCATTGGCAATTTACTAATCTGTTCAGAATGCCTTCTCAAAGATTTCTCAAATCCTGTAAGTCTGTGGACTTCTACCCACACAATGTGAAAAGAAATCTGGTAGGGAAATCCTGAGACCTCCCCCTCCCTAATGTAATCACCGAGGGCAGAATGGGTATCTAGTGGGTCTGTTTATTTCCCTGTAGATCTCAATTCTCAATGGACTCCTCAGATCAGAAGGGAAGTTTTCTTTCTTTATTTTAAAGATTTATTTATTTGAGAGCACGAGAGGGAGGAGCAGAGGAAGAGGAGGAGAGAATCTCAAGCTGACCCCGTGCTGAGCAAGCAGCCCTGCCCCGGGGCTCAGTCTCAGGACCCAGAGACCATGACCCAAGTCAGAAGCTTAACTGACTGCACCACACGCAACCCCCCCCCCCCCGCCCGCCTCCCCGGAAGTGAAGTTTTCCATGTTGTTTCAGAGTGTGAAATGTACAAGCGACGGGAGGAAGTGACTAGCAACTCCTTTCCAGTACAACATAAAGAGTTCGGTAACCATGACAAGAGGCCAACAGTGGATGGGGCTGTCTTGGTAGGTATTGAGATGCCTGTCACTTAAAGGATTCAAAAAGAAACGAGTGAAACATCCAACCTGCAATAGAAGGGGTTTTTGCATAAAAATAAATTCTGTGATTCTCAACTGCATGCTTTGCATTTTTATTCATCGTTGATAACACTAACATGCGGCCTTAGGGGAGGCCGTCCCCGAGGTGAGCCGCTCTATTGTTCAAATTCTCTCTACAGTTGTAGTGTTGGGTTATGAAACCGCTTAGTTTCTGAACGTTTGGATTTTAAAGACCATCAATCAATTGTTTGTTCCTAATTAATTTTGCTTGAGAACATCTGAGATGTTAACAGAAGTAGCAATTAAAATTGAATGGTGGTGTAATCACCATCTCAAATATTTAAACAATGTGATTATATAATATCTATCAACAGAGGGGGGAAAAAAACCACACTTAGGGAAATAGATGGGAAGGGAAAATAAGTATGGCTTCAGGGGTTGGAAAATGCAATTTCTTCTTCTGCCTCCCAGATCTTCAAGGTACAAGACAGTAAGACAAGCTCTTGCTGGCCCCTCATGCTGACTTCTGACAGTGGCGAGCCCTCAGAGGCCCCACACCTTGGGTACTCACAGCTGAAACGCGCCCCGCAGTTGTCTGCTCCGATCATAATCAGACAAAGAATGTTCTGTGTTTTCCCTGAATGTGTCAGACTGTGTGGGGTCCTTCAGATCATCCCCTGAGCCTGGGGCGGAAATACTGGGGGTGGGGAGGGAGGTTCTTGTTCAGCCCAGGACAGATTTATTGAGGGCTTACTATGCACCCACGGAAACCTCCAGATCTCTCTTTGCATCCCTACCTTATTTCCTAAAAAAACGACACCCATCTATTTGCCACTCACAGGCATTGCCTCCTGGAATCCCAGAGATACACCACAGTCAGCGTATTCCAGACTGAGCTGCTTATCTTTCCCCTCCAGCCTGCTCCTCCTGCTGAATTCCCTCTTTCAGTCATGGCACCGGGGGTGACCCAGATCAGAAGCCTGGCAGTCAGGCTCATCTCCTCCTCCTCCTTTATCTTGCCGTTTTGCAGTGACCATATTTTATTATTTCTACTTCCACCCGGGGCTTATAGAAGGCACCAGAATGTCCATGCCTTGTCTGATGCTAGCTCTACCTTGGGCTAACCCTAGAATACAATGGGAAGGACATAACTGTCCTGGATGCCGGTTGTTTGGTACTTCCATACCAGCAGATAATGAGTCCCAATGCCACTCCCCACCCCCCAACCTTGGCCCTTCCCAAGATCTAGCCACCAAAGGGGTAATGCCAGGCCCAGCAAGGGGCTTGCAGGAACTTGAGCCTGCAAAGTTGGGTTTTGATTGGTTGGTGCCTAGGTGAGACCATTTACCCATATTTAACCACCATGCTCATGGCTCATGGACGGTTGCCGGGCTAGAGCACAGTAAGCCCGGTGCCTGAGACCCACTGTACTTTAGGGGGCCCACCAAAATGTCTTATGTTCACTGTCCTTTAGAATCAGAAGGAAACCCTGAAGGGAATGATGATGAATACGTAACAACGAATGGTGCCTGCCTTAGATTCGTCTTTGTACCGACACAGCCCGTAAAATATCATTTGTAAGTGTTTTTAGTGGGGCAGACGGGAACAAAAGCAGACTCAGATCCCAGCCCCTCTCACTCTCCCCACCATCTCTCCTCTCCACGAATATAAGATTTTATTTTATCATGTTTTTTTTCCTTCCTTCCTCTCTGCCTGGCTTTGCCACCAGCCCCATTTGCTGACCAGTCCCTGGGTGTCCGTCTTGGGGATTTGGAAATGAACAAGACACCCCCTGCCCTCAGGCCAACTGCCGTTCCGTGAGGCGGGTGTTCAAGAGAAGTGCGAGGGTGCCCCAGAGAGAGAGACCCTGCTCCACGCCAGGGGGTCGAGGAGAAGCCTCTCCAAAGGGGGGCTGTCTGAGCTCCAGGAGACGCGCCTCAGCTTCCCTCTCCGCGCAGACAGGAAGGCTCAGACCGTCAGTGGTTGAACTTCTCCCCCAGTGACCGTGTGTGCCCATACCTCTGTCCCAGGGTCTGTCCAGCATGAGCCCCTGTGGCAGGCTACGGTTTCCAGGGGGCTGACGAGGATTCGATCGTGGGGAATCGCCCGGGTTGTGCAAAGTGTTTGGATCTGGATGGAGGCTGACTCCAGGGTAACGTTCTCTGGAGAACGGCCACTGCCCACCCCGAGGAGGGCGCCCATGGCATCCGCTGGATAGTCATCTCGTGAAGGGTGGGGGAAACGTCACCAGCCGTGCGAGGATGTGCTGTGGTTGTGGAGGCTTCAGGAATCTCCCTGTTCCTCACTGCCCTCTCACCTGCCCAGGACAGTCACCAGACTGATGTTGAGACCTTGGCCAGAGGGAAGGCAGGCGTGCGGGAGGCTGGCCAGGCGTGATGGCGGCTCACTAGGCCGGCAGCTCCTGCATCCCGAGGCAGCGTCCCTGACCTTCCCTGTCTCCCCACCTGCCCTGCGCTCCGGCCCCAAAGGCTGTTCTGACTTCACATTTGTGTTTTCACTCCTCTGGGCCACTTTGTCTCTAGTTCTGAAGTCTTACTCGCCCATCAAAGCCCTCAAAGTTCTTCAGTGAAAGTCAACCATATTCTCTACCAGTTGGAATTACTCAAAACTTGCCCTGTGTTCACAAAATACACAACACAGTCATGAAGGTAAGTGACAGTTCTTGGATAGTTCATCAACTTACAGTTCGCTGTATGCAGGTGTCTTGCTCACTAAAAGGACCACTCTCTGAAAGCAGGGACACTGTGTGATCTTTGCCTCCCCAGAGACCAGCCCGACCCATCAAGGAAGTGTATTCTCAGCAAATGCTTGTAAATGACTCAATCCTACTAGGGTCTAGAAGTGCGGTAGATCCTGGACTAGGTAGTTCATGCTTTATTTGCCAAATCCTGCCTGTATTTTGGCTGTTCTTCTTTAGAACAAACCAGAAGATCAGGTGTAGGACTGAGAACTCCTGGCATCCAAGACAAGTACGTCCTTCCCATTATGTTCCACATTTAGCCCAACAAAGAGCTTGCATCCGATAAGACCTCACAAGACTCTAGGAAGGATAACATGATTCTCCGTCAGGAACAGGTGAGCAAGGAGCCCCACTCTTCCTCTACCTGGCAACAGGATGGAGATGTCCTTCTCAGGCTTCCCACAACTCCCCTAATGAGAAACTTCTACTCACCCTTGAAGACCCACTTCAAGTATGCGCTCCTCGGGGAAGCCATCCCCGGCTTTGTCAGAAACGGTTAATTGTTTCTTCCTCTGCTTTCCCAAAATACCCCCCCTTGCCTCTGTTACGGTGTTCCGCGCAGTTATTAAAATGATCTCCCTGCCTATTTGTTTTTTTTCCACTATGCCAGACACATATGGCAGTTCCTTTTGGGAGCAATGATTTAAAAGGAGACAGACTACAAAACACCCAGAAGAGAGCAGCCAGGGGTGAGGAAGGACCTGGAAACCCGTGCCCCATGAGGTGACCATATGTTGCGGTCGGCCCGGGACATCGCTGGTTTACGCATGTTGTCTTGGTGTAATTATTAATAGAACTCACTCTCACTCTCAGAAATGTCCTACTTTGGTCCATAAAATATCTAGTCGGCCTACAGTGAGGAGGAAGTAAGGATATTAAAGTTGTTCAATTGAAAGGAGTTTTGGGGGAACCCATCCCCGTCTTCAGAGCCACATGCAGAGTGTGCCCAGGGTGCTCTGTGTGGCCTCGGAGGGGACCCAGGACCCACCAGCAAGGATGACGTAATGACAGGCTCTCCACCATCTGTTTTGTTTACTGTTGGGCACCCAGGACTTGGCACCGTTCCTGGAATACATTAATCTCTTGATAAATATCTGCGGGAGGGAAGCAGGAGAGGAAAAGCTCCAGCAACTGAGCTCGATACACTGAAGGCCAGTTTCTCCCATCAGTGCAAGTGCCCATCAGAGGCCACGAGGCCCCTCGCTGGCGGGGGAAGGAGAGGTGGTGTGGGCTAAGCGATGCCCCTTCCCACCTTCCGAAAAAAGACATGCTGAAGTCCCAAACACCAGGACCTCCATACAACTTCCTTTGGAGACAGGGTTGTGGCAGGTGTCGTTAGTGAAGATGAGGTCATCCTCGCGTAGGGTGAGGCCCTGATCCAATATGGCTGATGTCCTTCTGAGAAGGCGGCCGTGCCAAGACAGCGACGCGCAGGGAGAACACCACGTGAAAACAAAAGCAAAGACTGGGATTGTGTCGTTGTAAGCCAAGAAGTCCCAGATGTTTCCAGAAAACCCCCAGAAGCTAGAAAAGACCAGGAAGGATTCTCCTCTACAGCTTTCAGAGAGAACATGGCCTTGCCAACACTGTGACTTCAGACTTGCAGCCGCCAGAGCTCTGAGAGCATACGCTGCCATTGCTTGAAGTCCCCCATGTTTCGGTGCTCTATTATGGCAGCGCTGGGAGCCTCAGACAGAAAGAATAAGCCTTGGGTGGGCAGGTGAGCACAATGATCCCAGAGTCTCTGTCCCAGTGGACTGGCTGCACCTCTGTCCCCAAGCCAGGCTGGTGGTGATGGGTTTGCCTGACACACTTCATGGTCCCACTGAGGCTCCGTCTAGCTCTGGACAGGTGGCCTGCACTGGGGAGCAGAGCACAGGGTCACCAAGGCCAGCTGCGATGCCAGGGTCCTCACCTCCTTCTCTGTGCGGTTGGCCATGGGCTCGGCGATCTTTGACTCCCGGAACATGACAACTTGAGCAAGTTCATGAAGCCAAACAAGCTCACCGCCTTCCTGGCAACCCAGATTCTAGGCCCAGGAAGGGATGCGGGGGGGGGGGGGAGGGGGGAGGCACGCAGGCCTTACTCCTTTCTTTCTGCACATACTCCAAGTTAATTCCCACTGAGGACTTCCTCCCACCTAGTTGCCCATGCCCCCCAGACCCCATCCTCCTCTTCCTTCCCGATTTCACTCTGAGGCACATGTCCCTCAAGCATTGTGTCCTGCCACTCTGTCCCTCGGCCCCTCTGGGGTCTTCCCAGCCCTCACCGCCAACAGAAATGATATGCGTGTGAGCTTGTTTCTTGTCTGTTTTCCTGCTAGAAGAGAACAGCACGCTGTTTAGAATCTAGTAAGTATTCAGTAAGCCCTGCGTAAAGGAATGAAGGAGCAAAGTGACATTTGAGCTAACACACTTGCTGGAGTGTGTTCTTGGCAGAGGGAAGAGCATCGAACATGCTCAGAGGTAAGACTGCCATGGTTGGGGCAGAAGTTCGGCGTCCGGGGAAAGAAGGCAGAGTGAGACAGGATCCTGGAGAGAAAGCAGCGTCCTGGGAGTCGGGCTCTGCTCAGCTTGTGCTCAGCCTAGCCCCGTGTCGGTCCAGTGACTGCCGTGTACATCTATTTCCTGCCTCTATGAAACGACCTTCGCGTCTGGGAGCGAGGGTTAAAGAGAATGAGGATCTGGCTCCTTTGGCCTTAGCGTTGCATCTGTGGCCTCAGATTAGTTTTAGAAGGCAGGGGAGTGTAACTGTTTAATAATAACCAATGTCTGTGTAAGAATAATTGTACATCTTTGAGAAAGGGAGAAGAGATGTAGGACTTCTAAACAGCCCAGGCTGGCTTCTTCACAGCTGTGATACTCGCTCCATTTTACAGATGACTAAACCGAGGCTGGGAGAAGCTAAGTGACCTACCCACGGTCACCCAGCTAGCAACGCAGGATCTGAACCCAGCTCTTCTGACTCCAGAGCCTGTCTTCTGTCTCCCGGGTTACAGGGTGTCCCCCCAGATTTCTGCCTCAGACTCCATGGCCCTGCAGGAGGCCTTAACCCCGGCATCTGAAGGTGATCCTGGGCACGTCGGTAGCTTTGCTGAGTCTCCCTTGCTTTACTCAAAATGGCCCTGGTGATCCCAGCCCTGCCGACTTCGCTGGGTGGAAACATGTCTCTGGAAAAGTTTCGTAGACCGAGGGACCAGATACCCAGGATTTGACATTGAACCCTGCCCAAAACAAAGAAGGTATTTATTCCAACCCTTCCCTGTGTGCTCTTGAACTCTGTGGTGAACGTAGGCTGTAGAACCCTCCCTCCAATCCCCCGTCCTATCCTATCCTTTTTTTTTTTTTTTAAAGATTTTTATTTATTTATTTATTTGAGAGAGAGAGCGAGAGCGAGCAGTGGAAGAAGCAGAGGGAGAAGGAGAGAATCTCAGGCAGGCTCTGGGCTCAGCACAGATCCAGTGCAGGGCTCGATCTTACGACCCTGTGATCATGCCCTGAGCTGAAACCAAGAGCAGGACGCTCAGCTGAACTGAGCCCCCCCAGGTGCCCCGCCCTATCCTACTTTTAGCTCTACCCTCGCCCTAAAGCAAAGCCTCAGGGGTGAAGCTGAAAGAACCAAGACCATAGAAGGGACATTCAGGCCGCCCACCTGTGGCAGTCCGGAGGAGAGTTCTAGAGCTAGTCTAGAGTGGGCCGAGAGTGCCAGGCCCTCCTGAGAAGCAGATCTGCGTGTCACCCTGTACACCGTGGAAGCAGACATGGGGCCATCAGAGAACTCATTTACTGAATTTCTTGACTTCACTAGACTCTGTGATAGATAGAAAGCCCTTGAACTTCCCTTGCTTAAGTTGATTAATCTAGACGAGCCTCTATGTCCCTTGCTAGACAACTGAGATAATTTTGGCGCGCATCTACCTCCCGCAGTCCTCACAAGTGTTATACAGTAATGTCTGTACAGCACAGGGCCCATGATAGGCCGCGAAGGTGGGCGTTATTATTAATAAATACACCCTATTGGCCCCATGGGATGTGCTTAATATAAAGGTACGTCAGGAACGAAGCATAAGGTCAAAGTACTCCCTTTAATTCCCATTTGAATTCCCCCCAGAGCTGGGGATGGGGGAAATCCAACATGTCTGATGTTTAGAATTGTGACATGCCAAAATGTCTGTTTTCCAGTCACATTGCTTTCCTTTCCTGTGGCTGCCAGAGGCTGGAATTACTTAGTAACCGTGGCCAGCTTTCTGGGAGACGGGTCTTTCGGGGGAGAGATCTCCTTAGATGAGAAAGATAGCGCAGCAAACACGTGGCCATGCAGCGATTATGTCATCTGGCGCAGCGGCCGCAGTGAGGATGAATTTCCCTTGTACCTGACAATAACATTTTTTTCAAAATAAAATATGTCGAGGTTGAGAAGTTTATCTTGGCGGAGCAGTGTACCATTAACTCAAGATTAAATGCATCCTGTCCAAATTCTTTTGCTACTTGTAATTGGGGCCTCGAGCTCTCGGCCTCCAGATGTTGACTCTACCGATGCCTCAGGAAAGGAAGCTAGCTGTTTCTCATAATAGAAGTGTCCAACGTGGGGCTAGGGAGGCTGTCCCCACACACTCCCCCAGACCCCCTTCAGGACCGACGTGCTCATTCCCCGGCTATCGGCAATGTCACCTACAGGTGCCTCCCCGCTGAGCCCCGCCCCCAACACCTACCACCCTTGGTTGAAGGACACTGTCACCTTGGAAACCATGGCCTCCTCCTGGGAGGCGGCCCAGTAATCCACTGATGTGAAACTACCAGAGACCAGCCCCCCAGCTTCCTTCTGTGAAGTGCCACCTCAGCTCCAGATTTCCCCATGAGGTGAGCTGGGCCCTTGTCACCAACGTGCTGGAGTTCACGTTCTCTAGTGAACTTCCTTTCCTGCCGCTCAGGGGTTGGTGCAGACAGCATTCACCAATGGGCTTACCGAACACACGTGGTCTGGGGAGGCCGACTCTGCTTGGGATTTTGGAAGTAGGTCACTCACTTGCCAGTGGCTATGAGGACCCCGTCATCGTGGTCGAGCCCGAGGGTCCAGGCGAGCCGAGCCATCGTTCCGAGTCCATGATGAACTTGGACGGAATATCTATGGACAGGAAAGCCCTTGGAGGGCAGTGTCTCAGGTCTTCAAGAAGTTGGCAGTGGGGAGGAACACAGGGTAGGACGGCCGTTGCTGAGAACCACTGATGCATTTGAGAAAGACAGTGGAAGCTTGGGGGTGATTAATCAATAAGGTCAAGTGTGACCGTCCAAGGACTCTCCTGGTGGCACAGAAGGAGACAATCATCTCCTGTAACCTGAAGGCAGAAGAGGCTGAGTATCAGATTCAGGGACTTAATTTTCAGCAAGTGGAGATGATTGAATTCTCAACCCTGACATGGCCGCTATAGCAAGGTCAGGGTCCTCGTGCAGGGGGCCAGGCCAGCATGGTCCAAGCACGCCTCCTCACAGGTGCCATTCCCAAGAGCCCTCACCAAGAGTCCTCCCATACTTTCAGGGTCACTGTCCCAGGGAGCCCCCGCCCACCAGATAGAAGCCCCACAGCTGCCCCGAGGTGGGGACATTCTGCTCCTCTGCTTTTCCCCAGCTTGTCATTCAGGGCTCAGCTCAGACATCACATTCTCAGAGGCCCTTCCTGACCACCTGCTCCCGTGAACCCCGTGAACCCCGCTCCACCCGAACCCGGCTGGCCGTCCCGGCGCCCAGCTCTGCCGGCCACACAGCCCTAACGAGCACCCAGAACGATTCACTCTCTTGTTTTACTTCTCAGATCGCTCCTCTGAGTGCAAGTTCGCCAAGCCCGGGCTTCAGTGTCGTGGCTGGGCACCACGGGAGGGTTTTAGAAAGGAAAAAAAAAATAAAAAATAGTGAAGGAGGGAGGGAAAGAAGAGAGGAGACGAGGAAGGACGGGAGGGTCTGCATGCAACTCTGACTCTGGGGGGCGCGGCAAGATTATTTGAACTTCCTTGGCTTTGCCTTTCATTTCTGTTCAAAGAGGATATGAATTATTTTTGGAATTCAGTGAGATAGTATGTGGGAAAGACCCTCTTTCCAGCCTTTCACCTGGAAGCCTAGAATGTTCTCTTTAGGAAAGCACTCGACTCCTTGTCATGTCCCTTCTTACCCACTGCTTGCTTCCTTCTGAAGAAGAAATATCTAGAAAATTCCAGATGGGAGATGGCTTTGAGGTTAAGTCGCAGGCACAAGAAGGCAGCCTATTGGCAATGTCAAGAATCTTGTATCAGCATTTGATGTGTGTGTGTGTGTGTGTGTGCACGCGCACGCGTGTGTGCACTGTTGCAATGTGTTTGTGCATGGTGTGTTGTTTGTTTTTGTGGGTCTGTTGGCAGCGGTGGTGTGGGGGGTGTGTATTGTGTGTGTTGTGTGTATGTTGTTGCTGATGGTGTGTGTGTGTGTGTGTGTGTGTTGGCAGTGGTGGTGGTGTGTGTGTCTGTGTTGTCATTGGGGTATGTGTGTGTTTTGCTGATATGTGTGTGTGCTGGCAGTGTTGGTGGTATATGTGTCTGTGTTGTCATTGGAGTATGTGTGTGGTGTGTGTGTGTTTTGTTGATGTGTGTGTGTGTGTCTGTATGTGTTGGCAGTAGTGGTGGTGGGGTGTGTATGTTGGTGGCACTAGGGTGTGTGTGTGTGTGGTGTGTGTGTGTGTTTAGTTGATGTGTATGTGTTTTGTGGATGTGTGTGTGTGTGTTGGCAGTAGTGGTGGCGTGTGTATGTGTTGGTGGTGCTGGTGAATGTGAGCGTGTGTGTTGGCAGTAGTGCTGTGTGTGTGTGTGTTGGCGGTGCTGGGGGTGTGTGTGTGTTGGCAGCGGTGGGGTGTGTGTGCATGCGCGCGTGCGTGGCCCTGGAGGGCTCCCGCCCCTGCCATGCTGGCGCCCGCACCCCCACCGCAGGAAGCCCGGCCCCCAGCCCTGAGCGGCCCCGGGGTGATTTCCCAGGGAAGGTTGCCCGAGGCACTGCGGACCAGGAGCCCCAGCTGCTCAGGACTCTGGGATTTTCCAGCACGGTTTCTACTTTCTTTTCCAAGTCTTTTCCTCTGCCTTACCCAGAACTGTAAACAGGATGGGTTTTGTTCACTTGCATTTATTGACTCCCCCTTTTTTAAAAAAAAAATGAAAGTAATAAATAGACCTGGGGCAAGTCTGGACAAGCACGAATAAGGAGGGGAGATGGTCACGCCTGCTGCCTTCATTGTCACTGATGTTCTCCCGGGATTCTTGGCCTTGCATTTTCTCGGGTTTAGTTTTGTCAAAGGGATATTTATCCGTAGTTTGAAAAGCCAGAGTATTGGCTCTGATGATGAGCAGCCGTCACTTGTAGGAGACTTGTAGGTAGGAGACTGAGGATGACGACCTCAGTCTCCTACCTGCCCCGAGTCCGGCTTCCGGGAGGCACCTGCGCTTTTGTCCCTCGGCTCCATCTCTGCTAGTGACGCTCGTCTGTCTACGGGATACGCGATGTCACCATTTCCCCCAACTTCACTGACACATAATTGACCTATAACATTGTGTGTGTGTAAGTCCAACAGGCCGATCTGACACACGTACATGCTGTGAAATCATGACCACACTAAGACTCGTTAATGTACCTATGGCCTCACCTAGTTATCTTCTTTCTCAATACGTTACTATGAGATTTTTGTCTTTTGACTTCTTGGTTTGGGCCTTAAAATGTGGGGCCTCTTGCATCCTCTTTCCCCAACGGCTCAGCCACACACCAGTTTCCACCTCTGTCCTTCCGTTTCTCCCAATGTATGACATTGGCTCCTTGACCTTATGTCCTCACGACTCGGCAAGTGTGTTTAGAATAGAGCCACTTTTTTTGCATTCCCGTCATATTTCCTACCTGGTGCAATGTTCTGGTTCCCCTGCAATTAAGAATTGCCTCATTTTGTTTACTTAGCGTCACGTATTTTTTGACCTTTTTTTGTATATCTAATCTATGCCCAAACTCTCCAGTAAAACTGGATTTCCTTAGTGTTTCAATTAGCACATTCAAACACACAAAGTATGTCTTTCATTTGTTCCCAGAGCGCTCTGTCCTCCTGTTCCCATCGGATTGACAGCTCCCTGGCTCCGCTGGGTCTTAGGCCTTCTACCCATTGCCTGGCATTCCCCTCTCCTCTTATCTCTTGTGTTGGACCCCCCAAATCCTATATTCTAGGTCTTCTTTATAAGGGTTCGATGCTCTTCTTCCTTTCAACAGCTTTATTGAAGTATAATTAACAGATAGTAAACTTCACATGTTAAAAATGTATCATTTGATACACTGACATGTAAATTTTGACATCACCACAATCAAGGTAATGAATATATCCATCACCTCCTAAAATTTCCTTGTGTCTCTTTTTAATCCCTCTCTTCTGCCTCCTTCCCTATCCCTAGGCAACCACTGCTCTGCCTTCTGTCACTGCAGAGCAGCTGGCACTTCCGAGGATTTATTATAAAGGGGTTCATATAGTATGTGTTTTCAACTGGCTTTACTTGCTCAGGATAATTATCTGGAGGTCTATCCATGATGTTGCTTGTGTCATAGCTGGTTGTTTTTGTTGTTGTTGGTTTTTTGTTGTTTTTTTTTTTAAGTAGTATCCCATTATATAGATGAAGGACATCTGTATTGTTTCTGTTCATTGGTTATTTAAAAGAAAAGCTTCTATGAACATTCATGTAAAATTACTGTATGGACATATGTTTTCATTGGGTAGAGAGTTTAGAGGGGAAGGACTGGGTCATATAGTCATATAGTTTTTTGGGGTTGTTTTGCTGTTTTCTTTTTTTTAAATTACTGAATTATTTTCCAAATGGTCTGTACCACCAACATTGTTCTAAGTGTTCTAGTGTTCCTCATTCTTGCCAATATTTGATACAGTCATTTTAATTTTAAACATTCTGTTGTATGTTTAGTGGTATCTCACTGTGGTTTTAATTTCTTACAGACAACATGTAAGAGGGTCTTGTTTTTTGATCTCCTGTCTTTAATTGGTACATTTAGACCATTGACTTTTGAGGTGATTACTGGTAGAACAGGAGTAATGTCTACCATATTTGCTACTGTTTTCTATTTGTTGTCCTAGTTCTATGTTCCTCTCTATTGTTCTATGTTGCCTCCACTATTTCTCTGCCTTTTGTGGTTTTAATTGAGCATTTTATACGATTCTATTTTCTCTCCTTCCTTAGCATATCAGCTATACTTTTCTTTTTAAACTATTTTTAGCCAAAACCCTGGAATTTGTAATGCACATTTATAATTGATTCAAGTCTACTTTCAAATAATTCTATACCACTTCCCAGATAGTGTACCTTATAACAACAAAATAATCTCAATGCCTCCCTCCTGTCCCTTGAATAATGGCTGTCACTCATTTCATGTATTTATAAGCATGCATAAGAATACACATACGCATCTATATAGGCATATACATAATCAAATATGCGGGTATTATTTCGAATAAACTGTTATCCATTAAATCAATCAAGAATAAGAAAAACAAACATTTTAATTTTACCTTCACTTATTCCTTCTTCGATGAGATGCTCTTTCTGTGTGTAGCCCCGAGCTTTGGTCATATGAATTTTAGAATCGGTATATCAATTCCTGCAAAAAAAAAAAAAAATAGCTGAGACTTTGGAAGTGTGTTGAATCTGGAGAGATTCAGTACGAACTGGGCTTTTAAGAACATTGAGTCATTGGATGCCCGAACACCTGTATCTCCCCCTGTATTCAGCCTACTTTGATTTCTTGCAGCCATATTTTTGCAATCTTCGGAGCATAGATCTTGCACACCTTTTGTCGGATTTATCTGTAGGCAGTTAATATTTTTTTTAATATTTTGGCAGTTCATTTTTTTAATATTTTCGATGTCGTTGTAAATTATATTCATTCTTTAAAATTTTAAGCTCTCATTCTTTGCCGCTAGTCTATACAAATACATTGGTTTTCGTATGCTGATCTTGTATCCTGCAAGGCTGCTAAATTCAGTGGTTCCGGTGGCTTTATTGTGGATTCAGAGGAATGTTGTGTGGTGGTGATCATGTCCTCTATAAATAAAACCAGTTTTGTTTCTTCCTTTGCTATGTAGATGTCCTTTAATTCTTCTCTGTGCCTTTGTGCAAGGGCTAAAACCTCCAGTATAACACTGCCTAGAAATGCTGAGAGGGGGACATTATTACCTTGAACCTGATCCTAGGAGAGAAGCATTCAGTCACTGTGCGATGTTAATTTTAGGGGTCTTGTAGATGCGCCAAATCTAATTGGAGAAGTTCCCCTCGATTCCTAGTTTGCCAAGACTTTTTATCACCAGGTTCCAAGTGGCAGAGATCCTGAAGCAGCTTAGTTGGGCCATTTGGGGTCTCTGATAAGGCTGCAATCAACCTGTGCATGGGGCTGCAGGCTTTGAAGCTTGAACTGAAACTGAAGACTCCGCTTCTGAGCTCACCACCAAGGCTGTTTGCAGGAGGCTGCTGTTCGTCACTGTGAGGGCTTCTCTGTGGGCCTGCTCACAATATGGCTTTCCCTAGAGCCACTGATCCTGGGGAGAAGGAGAAAGAAAGAAACGTCACCCTGACTTTTACAATCCCACCTGCAATCACACCATCCCATCTGCCTTATCTTGTCTGTAATTAGTCTTTAGTAAGTCACAAAGCCCAGTCTACCCTTAATGGGAATGGCTTATATGGCGATGTGAACACCAGAAGGTACCTCTCGATGGTGGCCACACTAGAGTCTGGCCACCACAAGGTGTTCATGCCAGTTATATTTAATGTGATTATTGAGGTTTTGGATTCAAATATAGGATCTTACTCTTTGTTTGCTATTTCCGTCATGTGTTCTTGGTCCTACTTCCCTTTTTTCTGCACTCTTTTGAATTCCTTGAGAGTTTTTTGTTATTCCATTCTAATCCCTTCATTTGTTGTGTTATTTTAGTTGCTCATAGTCAATGGTGTACATCTTTAACTTTCCACAGCCACCTTCAAGTGATATTACGCTACTTCACACATAAGAAGCTTAAAACAAGGTGTTTCCAGTCTTCTGGTGAGGACTTGGTGATGATATTCTCATACACTGTAGTTCTGTATACGTTGTCAACCTCATAATACATTCTTTATATTTTCACTGTAGTTTTACCTCTTAAAGACATTTCAATGATAATAGTAGTCTATATATTTATCCATTAATTTTATTTAGCTGGATGCTGGATATTATTGCATTTCTAAAGACATTTTTAAATTCTGTTCTGGGTTGAGGTTAAATTATATGGAAACAGTCCTTTTGGGTTTTGCCTCTAATCTTTGGTAGGCTGAAACAAGCCAGCCCTAAATCTAGGGTTCATTTTCCCCCACCACTGGGGCAAATCCCTGCTTAGTTCCCTGGTAAATGATTCCTGAGTCATGCGACAGTGCAGGCTGATGTTTGGGACCAGACAGGATGTCATCTCCATTCCCTCTAACCCCATCATGGCTCTTTCCCTGCCCCTGGCTGGTTTTCTTACACATGTGCACAGCTCAACACTGGAGGGGACCTTCTTCAGATCTCTAAGACTCCCTTTCTGCAAAGCTGTCTTTACTCAAGCGTTCTGCCTTGTGAATGCCAGTTGCCTTGGTTTCCCCAGACTTCCAACTCCATATCTGGGTGTCACCTGCTTCAGCCTCTCTGCACTATACCATACCTTCCATCTTCCAGGGATCACTAGCCTTCATTACCTGCGTGTCCAATATCCTGAGAACCATTGTTTCCTATATTTTGTTTCATTCTTTGTTTGTTTCAGATGGGACAGTAAATCTGGTCCCCACTCCTCCATCTTTACCATCATTCAAATTTGTCACATCCCTAACTCATTTTGATGGAGAACATTCCGCAGCAACTTTCTGATGGAAGGTTTGTGGGAGATGAGCTTTTGCGATATTTCAAGTCTGAATTTTTTTCTCAACTTACATCTGATTAATAATTTAGGAAAGTATTATTTTCTTTATTGGCAAAATATTTTCTCTCAGAAATTTTAATTCTGAAGGAAACTAGTGCTTTAGTTTCTAATTTTCTGTTGTTTTTTTTTTTTTATTCCCCTGAAAACTTTTAGGATATCCTCTCTATACTTCCTATTACTAAGGTTTGTAACAATGTGTCTTTTTAAAAATATTTTTATTTATTTATTTGATAGAGAGAGAGAGCACAGCAAGGGAGAGGGGCAGAGGGAGTAGCAGACTCCCTGTTTAGTGTAGAGCCTGATGTGGGGACCTTAGATCATGATCTGAGCTGAAGGCAGACACTTAACTGACTGAGCCACCCAGTCACCCATGTCCTTTTTCAGACATTGTGTTGGGCCCTTGAAAGGCCCTTTCTATTAAAAAATAATAATAATAAATAAATCATTTATTTCTGGGACATTTTCTTTCATGATTTCTCTGAAAATTGACCCCAGACTTCCTAAAATTCAAATAAGGATCTTCTGATTGGTCTGGGTTCCCCTTTTCACCTTGTTTGGCTTCTCTGTCATATTAGAGGCTTCCTACAGAAATGGGATGATCTTTGGCTGCACATCCTTATTAAGACTGAAGCCCTAAATAGCTTTGTGCACACATATGACATTTGCTAACGGGTAGGCTTTATTATAATGTGATCCCTGAGGTCTGGGGGTGCTGAGTGGGTCTTTGGGTAAACTTTCAAATGCCAATAATTACAGATTTTCTTTCTTGATTTCATCAGTCAGTTTGTGGGATGACAATTTCTCCATTCTCTCACCAGAACATACAGGGTCAAATGTGGTGTAAGTGGCATGCCACCATTTGGAGAGTCAGGCAGAGACGAGAGTCGTGGGGCAAGCTGTGCTTTCACTAGCCAGTGTGTGTAATTTATTCTTGGTCCCCTTATTTTCAAGACCAAACAGTGTCCTGTTTTCAGCTGAGCTTGGCATCTCCACAATGACCTTTGCAATGCGACTTCTTTAGGAAGTAAACTTTTAGCATCTTGCCCAAATGGGCCCCTCGGGGATGGGTGGGCAACCGGGAGTCTAACTGCTCTAAGGAAGGCTTTTCACTCATCCTCCAGCTTTGTTCTGAGTCCTCGCCTCCAATTTGGAGCTTTTCTATAGCTCTTGGGTTCATGTCAGCTTACGTCTAATTGGTCTCCTGAAGGACATTAGATTCACTTTTCTTCTCTCTTCTTAGTCAGGTACCATTCATCCAACTGTTTTGTGTTGCTGGAAATGTGTTGACATCTCTTGTTTGCAATTGTCTCCTCTCTAGTATACTCAACCTCCTGACGAAAGACCATTCTTCTATCTGCTAGTCAGTCACCACTAAGCCCTCTGTTTTCCAGCTCCTAGAATTTCGTGGGTATCTCTTGTTTGCTGGAGTCTCTTCTCCTCTTCTATCTGTCCTTGTGGTCTGTGCCTTTTGCATTCCTTTACTATCATTTTAGTGGGATTCCAGGAGGGAGTGGAGATAATGTGTGTGTCCACCGGGCATGCACAGGGAAAGAGAGGGCAGGGGTCCAGACTCCCAGACTGGGAAGTGCGGGAAACTGTGGCAGTCAGGAGAGTCAGAAGCCACCCCACTGGCCAGTCAGAATCCACCCCATTGACCAGTCAGGACTAGCTCCAGGAGGAGCAAGGCAGAGATGGCCAACGCATCACTGAAATACTTGAATCTTCTGTCACCTAGGCCTGGGGGTAGGAATTCATTTTGTTTATTCCATGTGCACATATCAGCTCCTCCTCCCTCCAAGTGCAGGCCAACCGACTCCAGGATCCCCACTCCTGACCGCTTAGATTTGCTCTATTATCACGAGAGATCCAAGAAGCAACTTTACCTGTTACCTTGTCCCTCTTTTGAGTGTCACAGTAGTTTCTCTCCTTGAGCTGCTCCAAGCCCAGTGGCCAGAGCCCTTGTTGTCCTGCCTATGTTAACAGAGGTTTGATATTAAACTGGTGTGTGTGTGTTGGAGGGCGCGGGGTGGGACTACTAGCTCATCTAGGTTTTCTGGTGGTGAGCTTTCCATGAACAATGTCCCTTTGATCTTCGGAAGCAGGCCACAGGGTCCTGCCTACTTGGGACTTAGAATGGGCTGTGGAGGTCAGCTGGAGGCCCTATCCAACCCAGTTTCCTTAGCTGCAGGTTGGAGTGATTTGCATTTCAAAGGCCCTAAACCACAGCAAAAAAAAAGCACATTGGGGAAAGATTACTTCTAATTCCTAATGACTCAAAAGGCTCTGGTCATCGTTGGCCACCCAGCTGAAGCCTGTCCAAGGGTGAGTTTTAGGGTAAAACAAGAGAAGGTAAAATGCAGCCAAGCACGGGGAAGATGTGAGACACCAGGAGGTTGAAAGGAAGGGGAAAGGAAGCATGCCCAGCTAAGATCAGTTAGAAGTTCATGTTAATATTTTACAGCATTTCATCAATTTCCTTTCATTTCCAATGTAAGAGCAGGAAGGACTTTTCATAATTTTCTGGTTGGACCCTTTGTTTCATGAAAGGCCAGACACCTTGTTTATGACCCAAAGTAGTGCAGCTGAGACAGGATCTGAAGCCAGGCATCCAGTGTTCTGGTCTTGGATTCTTCCCCTCTGCAGCTCAACCATCTTGGGACACTGCAGGGACTAGAACAGGCTGGCTAACTTGGGTTTGGAACCCATGATGATGAGGCACAGAGGAAGTGCATTAATGGGAAAAGGTCTAGAATATGTATCCCTTCGATGTCTCTTGGTTTTTTTGTTGTTTATTTTGGAAGTTTTAGAATCTCCCCAGTGACTATGGTAGGACTATGTATTAAGAACCTTAGAACGGCATCTCCTTTAACCTAGCAGATGCATTTCCAAAAACTTATTTCCCCAGAAATAATTTAGATGTGCACAAAATGCTCACCAAAAGAATGACTTTCAGTTCTTTTTGGGTTTTCAAAGCAAAAAATATTGGCAAGAAACGTCCAACAGTAGGGGCAGAGTTGAGTAAATTTTGACACATCTTTATAATGGACAACCACATAGCTACTAAAGTGATATTTATAGGATATATTTAACAAATAGAAAAGTGTTTCACATATAAATGAAAAAGCTATGTTATTGGAGAGAATGTAGCATGCCTGCTATTTTTGGATAAATGATACAAACATGAATACAAAAATAACTAGGAATATATGTCAAAATGTAATAGGGATCTTGGGTAATGGTATTATTGTCTTCTTATATTTTTCTATATTTTTCACATTATCTGAAAGAAATATATGTTGCTTTCCAATGAAATAAAAAAAAAAAATTTTAAACCCTCTCGGAGTGACAACAAATTGCCAAAGAATATCAACTAGACAATTTTTGACTCACTCTACTTATATAGAAGTGTGGTTCTTCTAAGTATTAGCTCCTAAATACCTCGTAATAGTTACTCTTCTGACTAATCCTCCTCAAGGAAACATTTTGCATGTGCCGGTCCTACACTCAGATTTTTTTTAAAAAATCATTCTATTGAATGATTTTTTTTAAAATCAGAGAATAATCCTTAACAGACAATAGAAGCATTTTAAAACTTTGAAACCGAAACAAACAAATCATTAGGGATCTTGACTTACAATTTCTAAACAAAGATGCGTGTAACTGTCCCCACTGAATGACTTCAAAACAAAATCTGCAGTATCGATCTTGACCTTTGGATGGTTTTACCTCATTGACTTCAAACCAAACAGTAATAGGAATTTACAAGAGACAACTCTGGCTGTAAGGTCTGAAGCCAACTGTTGCCCAAACAAACTTAGCTAGAGCATTTGCAAGGTGAGAATATTCTCCAAACCAGGGTACTTTGGAAAGGCAACAACAGTTGGAAACTAGGACTGTTTGGAGCAAAATGGGACTTCTGGTCGACCTATGAATTTGGCTTCTTTTTAGACATTCTGTTTGAGAGGCTACGCAGTATGAGAGAGTGTTGAAATGAGGGTCTTGGACGTGCCCTTGAAACCCAGCCACCAGTTTGCCTGATGGGAAAGCCAAGGTGCAGCATGGGGAGGAATTCACCCCAAGCCACACTGAATTGGTGCCAGAAGCAGCTCTGATAATCACCCAAGGCTGAATGCCCTTTGCTGATAGTTTTCTGTGAAAGAAACAAAATCCTTTTAACAAAGGCCACGCAGAGGGCGCTAAGGCTCTCAGAAGGGAGGAGGCATCCCAGAAGTCAAAGAGATGGCCAGAAAGACCTGGCTTTGAATCCCAACTTTATTTCTCTGTCTTTATGACTTTTGGGGTCGTCCTGAACCACTCTGAGCCTTTTCTTCATCTCGGATCAGAAGGGTACGAACGACCTCACAAGGATGTATTGCTATGTACTGAGGACTCAGTAAATGGCAACCATCATTGTTACTCGGTTTGAGCATTGACTCTGCTTTTAAATTGTGATAAAATACATATAACATAAAATGTAAACGCAATTTACCATTTTAGTCATTTTTTGTGTATACAGTACAGTGGTATTAAGTACATTCACATTGTCGGGCAACCCTCACTGCCCTCCAACCCTAAAACCCTTCATTATTGCAAACAGAAGCTTCATATCCATTAAACATGAATTCCCCTATTTCTGCCTCCTCCCCCCAGCCCCTGGCAACCCACATTTTACTTTCAGTCATTCTAAATTTGACTCCCCTAGGAACCTCATCTAAGTAGAATCATACAATATGTATTCTTTTGCGTCTGGCTTATTTCAGAATGTCCTTAAGATCGGTCCATGTGGAGTCTCTTAATTTCCTAAGGCTGACTGATAGCCCATCATATGTACCTACCATATTTTGTTTATCTACTCACCCCGGGATGGATATTTGGTTTTTTTTCTACCTCTTGGCCATTGTGAACGATGTTGCTATGAATGTGGGTACATGAGTATTTGTTTAAATCCCTGCATTCAATTCTTTTGTGGATGTACCCAGAAGTGGAGTTGTTGGACCATATGGTTATGCATTACTAGTGAGTGTAACTGTCTTACCACCGTGGACAGGTTATTAAACCTTTTTGAGCCTCATTGGAAATAAGAACTGTCTCTGGCCCTACCATAGACTAAGTCGCTATATGCATAATGATGATAAATAGTAATGTTGGTTAAAAAAAAAAATCAGTTGTTTGCTCCAGCGCTGTGAGCAGCTTGGGGTGACCAAAAAGCATTCTTCCTCCTAAGGAGGCTTCAGCTGAGCTCCTCTTGCCTTTCCTTTGCAGAATCCTACAGTTCCGAAAGTTTCCCTTACCCCAGCCTGCTGTATGTTCCCTTCCCTTCCGTGCACTGTGCTCCTGGAAATTTGTGTTTCGTATATTTTAAACGCTCATTATTCCAGGAACCCTGTAGTGTTCTTTCTGTAAAAGCAAGGCTTCGTTGGAGGAAATAACAAACTCGAAATTACGTGTCATAAGTTAGAGCTTTGATGTAAGAAGTTCTAACCTGTGTGGAGGGCGTCACAGTTTATAAGACACTGTCGCCTCTGTCAGTCCCATCACCTGCTGGGTGTGGGCCAGAGTCACGTAGGGAACCTTCCACACAGAGGAAGATGGGTTGAGCATGACAGCCAAAGCCCTGCCTTCGTATTCCTTCCCTGCTACCAACTATGCAAACTTAGCTAAGCTGCTTCTCCCCAGGCCTCAGTTTTCTTTCTTTCTTTCTTTCTTTCTTTCTTTTTTTTTTTTTAAAGATTTTTATTTATTTGACAGAGAGAGATCACAAGTAGGTAGAGAGGCAAGCAGAGAGAGAGAGAGAGGAGGAAGCAGGTTCCCTGCCGAACAGAGAGCCCGATGTGGGGCTCAATCCCAGAACCCTGAGATCATGACCTGAGCTGAAGGCAGAAACCTAACCCACTGAGCCACCCAGGCGCCCCAGGCCTCAGTTTTGTTACCAGGAAAATGGAGATGGTCACCACCTTGTGCCACAGCTGGAAGGATAGAACAAGATAGAAGACCTTAGCCCATGGTAGGGACCCCAAGCAGGCTGTCCTACTGGAGCATGAGCGCTGCATTCTTATGACCTCTCAGAAAGCATGTGCGAAAAGTGATGTTTCAATGAAGGTTTCACACCAGCAAAAATAAAGTGATTTTTCCTGCAGAAATGTCAGTAAAAAAGTTCTCCCATGACCATATGCATACAGCTCTCAAGAGACCCTTGTGTCCCCTCCCAGTGGCTCTGGCAAGCCAGCGGCTTCACTTTACTCTCACCGCTGAGGGCCCTCTATCCTTTGTCACCTGTTCTTTATAACAAGAAAGTCCAGACTTCTATAAAGGGACAAGATTTTTTTTTTTTTAAAGGTGAGAACGGTGATCAGAAAATGCATATATAATTTCTAAAATAGAAGCCAGTAGTGGTTTCCTCTAGCAGGGGCTGTTCCGGCCCGTCCAGTGGAAGGGCAACCGACCCGCCATCTTTTTAGTGCTTTTAAGTGCTTCTTGGAAATTGCACATTCTTCAGATTCCCCCGGCCCTCTCTAGATAGGCAGCTTCGGGACCAAGGTCCCAATTTACAGTCCAAAAACTGACTTCCAGACAGGTGAGGTCAGCTGCCCCAGGAGACCCAGCTGATAGGCGGATAAGGTGGTGTCTTCTCTCTCCACACCGGGTCTGTGGACCCCAGTACTGGGGTTGGGGGTGTCCCTGGGTGGCCTCTCTTTCCTGTCCCTGTCCAGGGCCACCCTAGCAGCCTCCAGTAGTGGGGGGGACGCCCATGCCCCATCCAACTTCAGTCAGTGACAGGCTGAGGGCAGAGGGTCCCCCCCCTCGGGGTCTGGAGGCTGAGAGCTGGAGAAAGGGGCCTCTTCCAGGGAAGACCAAGCAGTCCTGAGCTCAGTGAATAAATAATAATTTTCATTCTTGATGATTCAGAAGCAATTCTGCAGCCGCCCCTCCCCCGGGAGGCAGGCCGCTGGCAGCCTATAGGCCTGAACGGAATTCCTTGGTTTTGGGAATAGCCTGGAGCACAAGCGACCTTATCTCCAGTGAGGCCAGGAGACTCCGGGCTCCGGCTCCCTCCTCTGGGCTGGCCTTGCCCCACCCTCCGGGGCGCACCATCAGGATACAGAAGTCTGAAGGAACAGGGCTCCTAGACTAGCCCGTCTCCCACCTCTGCACTCACGATACTCGGTATCCCCGAAGCAGGCTGAGGAAAGCCGGATGGCCCTTGAAGCTCGCTCGTATCCACCTGAGCAATGGGCATGATTAAAGAGCTCGGCTCTGTTCTGCTGTGGCCCTAAGAGCAGTCGGGGAAACAGCCTGGGAATCCGCCACCGTCCAGCCGGGGCCGCAGCCAGCGCTAGTCCGGCTCTGGTCGGGAGGGGTGAGGGGAGGAGGGCTCCCGTTTGTGGGGGTACCCAAGGAGACCTCCTGTCTGAGACTGGCCTCGAAGGAGGCGATGTATGGGACCGAGGGAATGACAGCTTAGGAGCTAGGGCGGGAAGGGGGGGACTCACGGGGGCGAAGGCAGAGTACAGAGAAGAGCCAGGTGGAAGGGCGGGCGGCCAGGCCCTCTCCCTGCCTCTGCGCTGGGAGCCCGGAGGACAGCTGCTCCCTGCGGCTCCTCAAGTCATCCCGAGCTCAGTTCACAGTGTGGGAGACCCGCCCAGCGAGTCCCAGCCGCCCTTCTCCTGCGTGGTGCACACGCGGATCTCCGGGCACCCCCAGGAGTGTGCCCGCGCGGATCTGGGATCTGTAGGCCTGGGCGGGGCCGGGGCCTCTGCAGGTCCGGCTGCTCTCAGCGATGTCGATGTCGAGTGGAGGCTCCCGGTCGGGGTTGGGGGGCCACACTTTGAGCGGCTGGCTGGGGAGGCCCCCGCAATGCCCTGGAGCTTCTGGTAGAAATGATCCTTCGTTGTCTGCCCATTGTGTGTGTGTGTGTGTGTCCCTGCTTGCTAGTAAACATCTACCTCTAGGCTCCTCTCTGCTCACTCCCTCTCTCTCTCTCTGATTCCCACTCTTGACTCCGGTCCTGTGTGTCTGGGGGTCCGTCTCGCAGGCTCGTGGGTCTCTCACCTGGGTCTCGCCCTGACGGCGGGGTGCTCAGGTCTTGAACGCCGTCTGTCCCCGAGGCTGCCTGTCAGTAAAGCTCTTCTGGGCTCTGGCGGACAAGGGGGGTGGTCACGTGGCAGGGAGCGGAGCCGAGGGCTAACAACTGGCTGACAGCTGGTCACAGCTGGTGACAACTTGGGCAGGCCCGGGCGTGGGAAAACACAATTCAGGCAGCAACAGATGGGAAGGGGACCACACTCAGAAGACAGCCGACAGACGGCCACACAGCGCACGGACAGCGGAGCCCAAGCCCTTGCTCCTGCCTGCCCGGGGCCGTACTACCATCCTGCCTTTCCCACTGCCCCTTGCCCTGCAGCTCCTGGTCGGAGTGGGCCGTCCTGTCCTGGGTCCAACACGGCTGCTCCCTGCTCCTGCTCAAGCGGAATGTGGATTTTCTTTGGGGGGTTTGCGAGGGCTAAGAAGCAAACATCTGTGGACACCCACGAGGATGCTGACTTGGAGGTTCCGCACGTGCGCGTGTTTGAGCCGGGAAGAGTGTGGAGGCATGCCGGTGGTGGGGGGTGATGGTGCCATGTAGGTGAGGCTTCTAGAAAGCTAACGCCCATCGTGAAGATTAAATGGGTAAAATACAGTGCCTGGCAAACAGGAGCTAGCATAAAATACAAACACCGGTCATCGTCATGATGGCTTTTGTCACTTTAAACACTGAAATTTTATTCTAGCATTTTGAATAGAAATGATTCTAGAACATGCTGTGGACACTGTATGTGGGTTACACAGGCTTTAATAAAAAAGTTTCATTGAAAAAATTAAAATGCTGCAAATGGCCTTGCTTTCTTCATCTGGAGACACTGAGTTCATTAAACCAAGAGCGTGTCCTGCCGTTGGAAGAGACGGGCCCGCGGGGGTCGGATGCTGGCTCCCACCCCCCGACCCTCAAGTTCTTGCCTCCTCTCTCACTCAGGGCTGGGAGTCACTTGTGGCTGGGCCCAGGAGTCCCTCCTGGGTTGCTGCTGCTGCTAACAGCTTAGCAGGCAGAGAACCAGGGTCGCCAGAAGTGGAGGAGAAGCGAGAGTGGGCTCGGTGAGCCCTGAGGCTTTTTGAACAGTAGAGGGTGTGGTGATTGTGAGTCCCTGGGTGGCCAAGACTCTGTTGTTCGGAAGATCCTTATTTCTTATTTACCTACTTTTAGCTAATATCACGTGGGTGTGCTCTGTGTGTGATTACGTGCGTGTGAGAGAGAGTCACAAGTGACCACTTGCTTGGTAACTAAGAGGGTAAGGCCTTGCCTGAGGTTGGAGTTCACGTCACAGCGGAGGGCTGTCCTCCCCGGGGACTTGGTGTAGACCCTTTAGAGTAAAGTCCAAGCAGCCTTCGGCGGCCTGCCTGTCCTGCCTCTCCAGCTTCCGGCCCTTCCCTGGCTCCCCACACCCCACGGCACTGATCTTACATTTCCCCAAACATTCCTGGCTTTTCCCACGTGCAGGTCTTTGCGTGTATGGTTTCGTCCATCTAGAATGTTCTTCCCCCGTCCCCCACACTCATCTTCAGAGAGGCCTTTGCTCACCATCACCCCCAAGCAGGTCCCTTCGCTTGTGTGTTTCCTTCAGTAGCATTTGTCACAATTTAGAGTAATTGTGTGTCCCCTTTGGCTTGTAGCCTGTCCACTCCCAACCACACCGGAAGCCCCGTGTGAGCCAGGGCTGCGTCTGATCTCCTCCCTGTCTTATCTCCAGCACAGCCCTCTGGCCTGTTACACATTCAGAAAATATTCAGCGAAGGAATAAACTTCTTTGCATAGCTCAGAAGTCCCGGCCTCACCGAGCACAGAAGCTTACCAAAGTGACCGAAAGTAGTCAAGTGTCCCTAAAGAAGGACCAGAATGCCCCCATTTCCTGAGTCTTTGGGGGCAGCTTGCTAAAGAGGAGGCAGACGAGACAGTCTCCCTCCTCAAGAGGTCTGTGGTCTACAGGGGAAATGTCACAGGCACAATGGCTCCGCCAAGTATCACTCCGGAACTTAGCAGCGCAAAGGAACCATCGATTATGCGCACGGATTCTGTGGGTTGGGGAGTTGAGACAAGGACAGTTTGTCTTTGTTCCATGATGTCTCAGCTGGAAACCCCAAATCTGGGATCCTCTAAAGGTTTATCCCCTTACCTGTCTGCTGGTTGATGCTGGCTGCTGCGGGAGGGGAGGGAGCGGGGGGCTTGCTGAGTCCCTTTTAATGGGTTTCTCCATGCCAACTCCCCTGGGGGCTAGTTTGGGCTCCCTCACAGCATGGTGGCTGGTTTCAAAGACAGGTGTCCCCAGGGGTCCTAGGAGACACCACACTGCCTGTTATGAACTAGCCACCCAAATCACGAGGCATCCCTTCTACCACATTCTACTAGACAAAGGCAGTCACAGCATGCCACCCAGGTTCGAGGAGAAATAAATTCTATCTGGACCAGGGGTGGCAAGGTTCTAGAAGGCTACGGAGGACTGAAAACATGGCTGTTGCCATTTTTGGTAAGTACGATTGGCCATTGGAAGATAATAAGCAGAGCAATAATACAGGATAAGAAGAGTCCCGAGATCTTCTGAGATCTCACATTGTGGGACTGGTCTTGGGACACAATAATATTCCTAGTGGGACGATCCTAGGACATCAGTGAAGGTGGCTTTAACCTGAACATCTGCTTACACAGAAGGCACCAGGTAGATCTTTGATGCCCAGTATCCCGCTCAGTGACATAATGTCAGTTGCGTCCTTCATAGCTCACCAAAGATTTCTACACGTATTTTAGAATTCTCATTGCAATCCTCTCAGGCCTGATGTGGCAGCTTTACAGAGGAGAAAACTGAGGGTCAGGGCAAGTGAGGGGGCCCGGCCCCAGCTCCCAAAGCCCGGCGATGGTGGCATCTACTCTCCGTGCACAAGACTCTGTGTCATGGCCCCCTCGTCCCACCGTATCTGATGATAGACAGACACAGACAGGATTTCAGGTTCTTTAGACCAGGGGAGAGATGTTGACAATTTAATATCATTTTGCACTTTGCAGCTGGTGTGAAAACAGACGTTTGTCTCTGGGAGGTTTCTGTGATTCCGTCCCACGGACACCCTGCCATCCCCCGGGGGCTTCTCCGGAGCTGGTGGAGAATGAGGCCCTGCCAGCTCCAAGCCAAATCATGAAGTCCTGTCCCGTCTGGGGAGCTGGCTCCTCTTTCTCACCAAGTGTGGTTTCGAGAAAAGCGCACACTCGTCACTGGGGCTCCCGGGGATCCCACAGAGTGAGAGCAGCTCCGTGGTGGTGGCTTTCTGGCCCTGTGAAAAGAGGGAGGGCAAGTCACTTCCCCTACATGAGCTTCAGTTTTTCACTCTGTAAAATGGGAGCAATATTCACTGCCCTTTCATGGGCGGAGGCCCACGCTCTTTTGAATGGGACTCCATTGGGCAATCTACGCGTATTACTTTAAGGAAAGCTAGCAGCGCTAACAACTCAACTGAAAAACACGCCGTGACTCACATCACGTAGAGGTGTTTTGTTTTGTTTTTCTTTGTGTCTCACCCACGTAAAGTCTAAAATGGGTGCTCCTGGTGACTTTCCTCTGAGGGCCGATGCAACAGCCAGGCTTTCCCCACTGCCTTTAATACATGGCTCCTAAGAGGCTGCTGCCCATCGGGCCCTGGAAGGGGAAGGAGAGCAGGAAGAGATCCTTGCTCCTAGCCTCCTGGGCCCCGAGGGGACCCGCATCACCTCTGCACACGTGCTGGGGGGAGCACTGTCATGGGGCCCCATCTAGAGGCACGGGGTCTGAGAAAGGCCACGGTCTCTGCCAGAGTTGTAAGTCTGAGTATCTTTTTCTTTTTATGATGGGAAAGAGGAAGCTTTCTTTACAGCTTTTGAACAATTTCTCTCTGCCCTGTACACACACGCACACCCCCTCCCCCGTTCCCCGTGCACGCACACGCACGCACACACTTCCTGCTCTCTAATTGTCTGAGCCCTAGGCCCCTGACCCTCTGCACCCTGACCTTCCCCGCCTCTTCCCTCTGAGTGCAAAACACCTAGCCGTTGCTCCCTAACGAGTGGAGCTGACCATGAGCCTCCTGGTGGCTTCTTCCCAGAAGCAAGAGCCAGATTCGGCAATCAAAGCCCTGGCCAGGAGTCTTGGGAGGATCTCAGTGCCTCAGAGCCGCGTTATCTGGTGATCGGACGCGGGTTTTTTGGCCCTTGAAATTGTTCTGTGCATCTCGGTTGCGCTCAGGAACAACAGCTGGGATGGTCAACAACATCTGGGTTTGCTTCCTCCGGCATCCACGTGGGGATGGGGGCGGGGCCGGGGGTCCTGCAGCAGCAATCGAGGCCACACGGTCAAGAAAGTCTGCAAAGCCACATTCCTCACAGAGAAGCAGAGCTCCAGGAAGTGGGGAGCAGAATCCAGGGGCCAGCCGTGGGCAGAGCCGGCAGAGGAAGGTAGCGAGGGTGGGGGGCGCGTAGCCGCTGCAGGAGCTGAGAGCCGGAAGAGGTCTGTGCAGAGAAATGTGCCTTTCCTCCCTGTCTCCCTCCTTCAGCATCCCCTGCAGTTGCCTCTTCCGCTGCCAGGTAGCAATTTTTATTTGCTTCATATATTCCTTCTATTTAAAAAACCCTAGGTTGGGGCGCCTGGGTGGCTCAGTAGGTTAAGCCTCTGCCTCGGGCTCAGGTCATGATGTCAGGGTCCTGGGATGGAGCCCCGCATGGGACTCTCTGCTCAGCAGGGAGCCTGCTTCCCCGCCCCCTCTCTGCCTGCTGCTCTGCCTACTTGAGATGAATTAGTACATTCACTCAAAGCGGTCCTCCCCGGTGAGTGAGAGCATCAGGTACTTTCCTTCCTTGCGCTCTTCACTTAATAACCGGTTCTGGAGACGTCTCTGTTTCAGTGTCGATAGTCCTTCATTCATCTTTCGGTCCCCTATTACTCCACTGCGTGGATAGATCCGAGCTCATTCAGTTACTCGCCCACCGATGGAAACGTGGATCATTTCAAGGCTTTTGGTATCTGATGTGCGATCTATCTCAATTTGGAGAGGTGGACTCTGTCCTAGAATATGTACACTTTCTCAGCCCTCTGAATTCCATCGAGTCACCCCCGAGAAGGACACACCTGCTCTCACCCCAGGACCGAGCAGGGGGAACCACACCCCCCACCTCCATTTGTGAGTGGAGGAGACCACATGGAAATGCCTTACCAACCTCGGTCCCCAAAGGTAACAAATCCCTCCTAAGGGTTATTTAGCTTTGGATTCTGGGCTCCGGCTGCATAATCTCACTTCCAGTGGCGCTACAATAATTTATAAGACCATCTCTGGACGTTGATTCTGGCTTTGCTGTTGACAGAATTGTAAATGACAAGCTATGTTGTGCATAGAGCTTTAAGAAGCATTTCATGTTATTTTTGTGGGATCTGGAGGTGGAGAGGATTTCAACATGTGTGCTCAGTCTGAGTTCTGACCCAAAACTCTACATAATGTTTTGTTATAGAAAATTTCCAAGGCAGACCTCCCTCCCTCCCTAAGCTCACTTCAACATTATCAACATTTTGCTCATCTTCTCTCATCTGTTCAGACTCTTAATTTTCAACTTGCTGGAGTGTTCGCAAGTAAGTCCTGAACCATAAAATTTTCCGTAAATTATGTCACACTTGAAGTTTTTAAGTTTAGAATCAGGTATCTTAGTCCCATGCCCTAAAGCGTGAGATTTTCATCTACCTCGTTCTTTCCCAGATGCAACTAGTCTTATCTGGGCCCTGTACCCCCCACCCAGGATACCTGAGGCATTTTCCTACTTTGTCACCCAAGCAGCAGTATATCGTAAGCACTGTTCTCAACCTTTCTTTTTTTCCACCAAATAACATAGTGGAGATCTTTCCATATCGGTTCATTAATAAACTCCTTTATTCTTTTTTTGTGGCTATTATTTCACTGTAGGACGATGTCATAATACATTTAATTCATTTCTTTTAGGTCATTTCTCTTCTCTTGCCTATACGAACAACGCTGGACTATACACCCGGGTCCACATCACCCCCGGACCAGTGTTTCTGAGGCCGCTTGTGTGCGATCCATAACCTGCCTATTTCCTGCCACCGCGGAGATTCCGTCCTCTGGGAATGCTGCTCTCAATGTTGTCTTGATTTCCCTTCGTGTTTTGCCACCTACGCCTGTGTCCGCACTCAGTATCTTGCTTTCGTTTCACATGATTTGGAACTTCGGAGAACGGAAACGCGCACTAGGTCTTCCTCGGTGATTTGCTTCATTTCTTCAGTATTCAGTTCTGAGCTTTCTCCGTGACGCTTCACGCAGCTACCACTCACTCCTTTTCCTTTCCATGCGCTACTCTGTTGTACGAACACGTCCTAAATTCGGTTAGTCATTATCAACAGACTGTCCATTGCTTCTGGTTTTGCTATGACAAACAGTGCTATCCGGATCACCCATTTCCTTGCCTTCCCCACACAGGTGGAAGAGCTTCTCTGGGGTGTTCTCTAAGAAGAACCACTGGATCCATGCAGATACTTACCACGTGAGGCCACGTTACTTTCCAAAGTGATGACACCAACTCATCCCCTCCCCCCACCACGAGCACCGACCTATCCTGCCTGCTTCAACGTCACCAACAACGGATAGTTTCAGACTTTTAAATTTCTGCTGCTCTGGCAGGTGTGAAATGTGTTTCATTAGGATTGAACATTGTGTTTTCCTAATTGGTAATTAAACGAAGCATCTTCTGATATGTTTGTTGATTATTATAAAAGATTCTTGTTAGGTCCGGTGTCTCTTTAAGGCTTTTGCTGGATTTTCTATGGGGTTTATTTTATCGTGTAGATAACAATTAATGCTTTGTCTGTTACATGTCTTAGAAATGAATTCTTCAAGTTTGTGGGCATTCCCCACCCCCCTTTCCAGTTTGTGAGAGTCTGTTCTTTCTCTCTCTCTCTTTTTTTTTTAAGATTTTATTTATTGACTTGACAAAGATCATAAGTAGGCAGAGAGGCAGAGAGAGAGAGAGAGAGAGAGAGAGGGAAGCAGGCTCCCTGCTGAGCAAAGAGCCCGATTCGGGGCCCGATCCCAGGACCCTGAGACCACGACCTGAGCCCAAGGCAGAGGCTTAACTAACTGAGCCACCCAGGAGCCCCCTGTTCTTTCTCTTTATGGTGTCCTTTAAACAGGAATTTTACATTTTATATAGTCAGATTTATTTATCTTTATCTTTTTTTTTAAAAGATTTTATTTATTTATTGGAGAGAGACAGAGAGAGCACAAGCAGGGGGAGGGGCAGAAGCCGACTCCTGGCTGAGCAGGGAGCCCGATGAGGGGTTCCATCCCTGGACCCTGAGATCATGACCTGAGACCAAGACACACTCAACGAGCTGAGCCACCCAGGTATCCCTAGAGTGAAGTATCATTCTAAAATGGGGGTAGTTTCTGCTTCTCAGGATGTTGTGAGGATTGAACCCAATGATGTATGTGACGTGTCCACCATAATGAATAGCTGCCGTGTAAGTGACTAGGAATCCGCCAGTGGAGTCACCTTGAGAAAGGTGCCCTTGCTGTCTGGGTCTGCCCCCATTGTGAGTGGTAGGACAGTCTCGTTCTTCCAGCCAACCACAGCGTCAGAGGAGCGAGAGAAGAGACGTGAGAACACTACAAAATGTCGGTCATGTGACAGCTCGTATTCGAGAAAGTTAACAGTCCCGTCCTCTTTAAGAAGCATTTTCTAGTTTCATGGACACCGTGAAGGCCTTTCCATGCACTTGATTTTCATCCTGATTGCATACATGTGCTTGGCTCACTGGAATGATCTAGCAGAGGTTGTTCCTGGGTACTAAGCTGTGAGGGAAGAGACTCTGGGCCAGAAAAACTGGCTATCGAGGTCCAGCTGACTTTGTTCCTGTAAGGGAGGAAAATCTTCCTTCCACCCTCTTAGGTTCTACGACCAGACCTATGAATTAAATGGACATAAGAGAGGTTGACAGAAGGAAAGGACACAGGTTTTATTTAGTATTTGCATGATTACCTGGGAGTCATCAAAAGGAAAATGAAGACTGAAGAAGCATTAAGCTCAAGGGCTTAAATACTTTTTCCACAAAGGATAATAAATCGTGGAGATGTAACAAGACAAAAGGGCTCAGGCTGGGGACAGTCAATTGTGTGACAGTGACTGGGGAATGGATACAGGAAGCTACTTGAAGATTACAGGCCATTTCAGTAGGTTTGTTTGTCCTGGTCCATTCTGGCATTGACGCCAGTCTCCAGCGATAAGAATGTTCTTCTTTTCCTAGTAGAGGGAGGACACATTTCTCACGGGAAATCTTAGGTAGAAAGTGGGACTTTCTCAAGGTCCTTCAGGTCAAAATAACCATATGCCGTACTCTGGGGTGGCATGTGCGAACCCCTTTACTCCCCAACATCCAGCTACTTTTAAGGGGCTTCCAAGTTTCACCAGCAGCCTGTGGCGCCCACCCCTCACCACCAGGTACCTGCCTTTCATTCGGACGGTCTCCCCTGCTGGGCAGCAGCAGCCTGGCCTTTGCTCCTAGTCTGCAGAGCCCACGGAGATACTGCAGTGTTCACATCTCCCACCATGTCCAGCCAGTCCTGTTACAACTCTGGAGGCAGTCAGGCTGGAGGAAGACTGCTGGGTTTGTGAGTTTGAAGGCCCTGGATTCGAGATCCTTCTGGGCTCTGTGACCAGGGCTATATGATTTCTACCCATGGCAGTTCCTCTTCTGAGAGTTCCACACTGTTCTTGTCCTATGCCCTGCTGTGCTGGGGGGATGTTGCTTTTGACATAAGACCACTTTTCTTTCTTTCTTTCTTTCTTTCTTTCTTTCTTTCTTTCTTTCTTTCTTAAGATTTTATTTATTTATTTGACAGAGAGAGAGAGATCACAAGTAGGTAGAGAGGCAGGCAGAGAGAGAGGGGGAAGCAGGCTCCCCACTGAGCAGAGAGCTCGATGTGGGGCTCCATCCCAGGATCCTGAGATCACGACCTGAGCCCAAGGCAGAGGCTTAACCCACTGAGCCACCAGGCGCCCCAAGAGCTCTTCCCTATACATACTTTTTTTACAGACACTCCATCCATTTTTTTGGCTGAAAAGGCTTTGCTGAGTCTACTAGATGTGGAGCTAGTGTTTGCTTGTTTGTTAGAATCAACAGAGAATGGCTTCTCTTTCCGCTTTCTGTGTCAATTCTCTCTTTGACCATCTTTCCCTCCAGTGTGAGGGCAGAGTGAACCAGCTGGCTGTCACCGCCCCTCCCCACTCCCCTCTCTCCTCCCCTCCCCCCCACTCCCCCATCCTGCTTATGTTCTGATGACAGGGGTTGCACTAAACTCCAGCTCCCCTTGGCTGGAGAAGTCACTTCTGGATTAGCATCCAAACTGAAACAGATTCCTTCACTGAGCAAAAATATATGCGGTGAGCTAAAAATCTCTGGGTTTTTTTCTTTTTTTCAGTTTCCTCTGGCTCCTGGGCTCCTCCTAGTAGACATAGGCATACGACTTTTTGGGAGTTTAGGGTTGTCCCAGCGATAATGTGAAGAGAAAGAAACCATACCTATTCCTTTATTACTTCCAAACTAGCTCTTGCAAAGCAAAAGTGGAATCCCTTCTACTATTTTAAGCACATTTGGAAAGCTAACAAAGGGAAGACTGACACCTGTGTGAAAGTCATTGAGCAGGCAGGTAGAAAGGGTAACAGGTGAAAAACAACCCAAGCATTAACCGAGAGGTCTCCGTATTTAACTAATCAGTAGTAACTAATCCAGACAGCTCTGCAGCATAGACTTTGAGAGGTTTTGGTTAAACACTGCTCTGTATGAACCTGTGAGGAACCATCCTTTGACCCCGAGAAAGTGACTTGAACTTTTTGTAAATTTTGTTTAAACTGTGGAATATAACAAATGCAAAAAAGAGAAAAAAGCCTAACAGTGTAGAGCAAAATAAATGCATTTAGAGTGAACATCTGTGTACCCATCACCCAGGTCAAGGTCACCCCCTCAGCCCCCCAGAGGGTTCCCTCCCTGGGCACACTCCCTTCCCCATCTTCCAAAAGTAACCGCTATTCTGAATTTTACGGTGAACAGTTGCTCACTTCTTCCAAGCTTTGCTACCCAGATATATAAATCTAAATAATGTAATTTAGTTTTGTCCATTTGGGGCATTACATTAATGGACTCTTACCATGTAGGCACTTTCTTTTTAATTTTATTTTATATAAATTCAATTAATTAACATATAATGTTATATTAGTTTCAGAGGTAGAGTTCAGTGATGCTACAGATACTTTTTTCTTTCGCTCAGTGTGCTTTTAAAACTCATTTGTGCTCCTGCATGTAGCTTGATGTCCTTAATTTCTACAGTTACATAGTAGTGCATGATACGAACATACTGTACGTTGTTTACCCATTCTACTGTTCGTGGAGATTTTTATTGTTTCCAGTTTTTTACTCAAACAACACAACTCTGAACATTCTTACAAAGTCTCCTATGTTTCACTTATTCATCCCTCCTCCCTCCCACACCCCTGGAAGCTCTGATCTCTTGACCATCTCCGTAGCTTTACCTTTTCCAGAAATGTCATACAATTGGAGTCCTACAATACATAGCCTTTTTCGATTGGCTTCTTTCGCTTCTAAATACCCATTTAAGTTTACTCTATGTCTTTCCATGGCTTGGTGGCTCACTTATTTTAATTGCTGAATAATATCCCATTGTATATGTAAGTGGACAATGTGGTGAGTTTTGACATACATACGCACCTGTTACCCCAATTAAAACATCGAATGTGTCCATCACTCACCCCCCTCCCCCTCACCACAAAACGTTTCTTTCTTTCTTTCCGTGGTCACTACCAGCCACCACGGCCCCTCACTCTCTCTCCAGGCCACCTCTGGTCTTGTTCCTACCACTACATATTAGTTCTGCCTGCTCTAGAACTTCAGATCAACCGTGTCCTAGCCTATGGACTCTTCTACAGCTGGCTTCCTTCCTCTGCAGCAAAAGGAGTTTAAGATTCATCCATGTTGTTGCAAGTCTCACAGTTGTTCTTTTTCATAGCACGACTATGCCACAGTTCCTTTGTCCATTTACCTATTCATGGACACTGGGGTTTTTTTTTCCCCCAGTTTTTTATTATAGTGAATAAAGCTATTATAAACATAACTCATATGTCTTTTCTGGGGACCGATGTTTTCATTCCTCTTGGGTAATTACCTAAAATTGAATTGATGGGTCAGAGGGTAAGTTGATGTTTAATATTTTACAAGAAAAAGCTAAACTGGTTTCCAATGTGTTGTTCCCATTTTACACCCTAACCAGCAGTCAGGAACTCTTGTGGCTCCACACTCTTACCCATGCTTGGCATTATAAGTCTTAAAAAAAAAATGTTTTCCTGTGTTGATTGGTTTGTAGTAGTATTTCACTGTAGCTTGGATTTACATTTCCCTGACAACTGAAGGTGCTGAACATCTTTTTATGAGCTCATTGACCATTTCTGTCTCTTCTTTCTGAAATATCTATTGCATTTTTTGTTTGTTTTTAAATTGGACTGCTTGTCTTCTTATATTGGGTTCTAAATTTCTTTAGAGGTTCTAGATGTGGCTCCTTGGTTAGCTTCATATACTGCAAATACTTTCTCCATGTCCTTTCATTTAAAAAAGCCAACAACCCAGAGCACCTGGGTGGCTCAGCCAGTTAAGTGTCTGCCTTCAGCTCAGGTCATGATCTCAGGGTCCTGGGATCAAGCCCCACAGCGGACTTTCTACTCGGTGGGGAGCCTGCTTCTCCCTCTCCCTTTGCCTGTTGCTCTGCCTACTTGTGATCTATCAAGTAAATAAATAAAATCTTTAAAAAAAGAAAAAAAGCCAACAACCATGCTTTTAAAGACTTTCTGTCACTATCACTTCACCTGCTGTTTTCCTTAATAGTCCTTCATCATCTGACACATTGATATATACTTGCTCAAAAGAGCTTCCCCTGGTGCCTGGGTGGCTTAAAGGGTTAAAGCCTCTGCCTTCAGCTCAGGTCATGATCCCAGGGTCCGGGGATCAAGCCCTGCATTGGGCTCTCTGCTCAACGGGGAGCCTGCTTTCCCCCCTCTCTCTGCCTGCCTCTCTGCCTACTTGTCATCTCTGTCTGTCAAATAAATAAATAAAATCTTAAAAAAAAAAAAAAAGAAAAAAAGAACTTCCCCTCCCCCACCAAGATTTATTTATATATTTGAGAGAGAGAAGGAGAGCAAGCAGGAACAGGGGGGAGGGGCAGAGACCCGGCAAGAGGCAGAGACAGAGGCAAGAATGAATCTCAAGCCGACTCCTGGCTGAGCCAGGAACCCAACACAGGACTCCACTCTAGGACCCCCAACATCATGACCTGAACTGAAATCAGCAAGCCTGGCTTAATGGACCCACCCACCCAGGCTCCTGAAATATACTTGTTGTTAGTCCTTTCTTCCCCACCCCATGTAAATTTCAGGAGCCCAGGATCTTTGTCTCCCAGCTCAGCCATGGATCCTCAGGGCCTAGAACACTGGCCCAAAATAAACACGATTAACTCTTTCTTTCAAAGAATGGATATAGTCCAATGCTGCCTTTCTCAGTGGAATAACAGAAGCAAAACTGAACATTTATTTTGAGTATATATACATTTACTTGGTCAGTTTATATCCAAAGTAAAATGTGGGAGCACCTACCTACTTAAAAAGATTCAAAAGAATAACTTGGGCAGAAGAAACACTGGATTTTTACAGGGTTTAAGAAGATCCCTCTGGAAAATTATGCCCTTTTAGAAAGACCTAAAAAGCTATTGTCTTCAATCATTTTTTTTTTCCTAGCCTGTTGAGCTTTTTAAAAGAAGAGTTGAGACTGTTTCCTCACCAGGAGTTACACAGTGAATGAATAGCCATTATCTGTGCGTGCACAGTCGGAAAATTGCAGCCTTGGATAATGACATTCATCGAGAGAAGTTTTTGAGAGTCAGAGAGAGGCTGCCATAACAAAATATATTTATAGAGTTCTCTTGTCTTGACTTTGAATAATTTGATATCAGAATAAAACTCTTAGGCATTAACCCTTTGATCATAATTATATGCTTTTTTGGGGGAAGCTATTGGACAAAGTGTCAAGTATTCTAAAATACAAGCTCTCAATTTATAAATTCAGCAGTGTCTATAAATTACATTGCAGGATATTGCAATTTTTTTCCCAACAGTTTCACAGGGTAGACATTGGCTGACCCAGACATGGTTTCACCAACTCAGTGATACCTTGGTAATTGACCTACCCAACCAGGAAATCCACTTGTGTCTACCCAGTTCAGGTTTCTGTCCTTGATGATATCTGTAGGCCTGTTTAACTTCACACTCAAGGACATGGTTCTCAAGAACGTGAATTAGTCTACAGATTGAGTTATGTACAGATTAGCTAAGTTTATTAATACAACTATACACTTACATACATGCAAATACAATAACTTCTAAGTAAAATAACATATATGTATGATTGTGATATGGTTCTGGTGTTAATTAAACACTAATCCCCAAAAGTAGGGGCTTGGTAAAGAACATTCTTACCAAGAGCCACAGTCATTTCCTATGCAAGGTGCTGTATGCACGAATGACATCCCCGGGGGTCTGGGATGTGAGCGGTGCCCACTCGAGTTGTGCAGCTTGGCAGCCCTGGGCCTCATACCGTTCTCTTTGGACTGTCCATTTTCATCATTTTGTAACCAAATGCTTTCTAGTGTCACTGCTACTGCACTCCCTGTGGAGTGCTCTCAGACTCTCTATTTGCAAATGTCCCAGATTAATCTTTAAAGAACTGATGTGTTCTACCCAAACAAAGAATAGCAACTCTTTTTCCCCATTCCTTTGACCATGGACATTCTAAATACCTCAGGATCTGTGAGGGTATGAAAATCCAGTGGAACCTTCTAGCATTGCTTCCACAGAAGCTATTATATGGTTACCTGTGGTTCTAAGTGGGAAAAAGAATCTTCCAGAATACATCCTATCTGGAAGATATCTTTTCAGTTTTTAGTTACCATTACTTACTGCTTGTTCAATATTTTCTGTGGAAGTGAGACTTCTGGTCACTGGCTATAGTTTTTAGTTATTATAGCAATCTAGTAGGTGAATATACTTAGAAATCAAGCCAATTTATAAACCAAACACGATTGTGTTCCTATTGTAGCCTGAGCACCTAGCTCGGTGCTTGGCACAACCTCAGTTAATATTGTTTTAACTGAATTAACCCACTGAGCCCCACAGTCACCTGTTTTAACTAAATTAAAATTGAAATTTTGTAAGCTAGAGAATTAAATTGGTTTTGAGTTATTTGTACTAGTTTTGTAGTAGAAATAATAGATAGAATTGCATTGAATCAAAATAATGGATCATTTATCTCTTTTGAGTTTATTAAAAAAAAAAAGAAACAAACACAATCTGAGTTTGCATTTAATAGAGATCTCTAGTAAACTGGATGGATTTTCTTTCTAAAGCATAAGGCTGTTAGATAGTAGAAGAGTTCTTGAATTGTGGAAATCAACTATTATGGAAACGTTTCAGAACAAAAAAGGCAATTAATTTTTTTTTTAGCGATTGGGGCATTATCTTAAGATAATCAGGATAGAATTTCTTATTAATAACTGATAATTTAGTAATAATTGATTTGAATGGCGCTTTTCAGTTTAACACGTGTCACTGTTTAAACTGTAACATCTGAGCCATACATCCATCTTGATACTACGGGACTTATTTACATTCCCATTTTGAAAACAAAGCCAAAGCTCAAAAAGATAAAGTGATGGGTCGAGATTCATGCCTCTGGCAAGTGTCCAACTTCTAAAGCGATACGCCTTCCTCTACATCCTGCCATCCATTTTGATGCCATGAAGGAAAACAGAATGACTCACATTAACAGTGGTGGGTTAATTTAGATTTCAGGCGTTATACTAGGTGTTTGAGAACTGAGGCTACAAAGTCAAGTAAGAGCTCCCTCAAGGACTGCACATCCCTGAGGGACACTGATGGTGGAGAGCCCTGAACCGCGCCATGTGATGAGTGCCTATGTGAGTACTAGCCGGTGCCGCGTGCAGACAGGGTCCGGGATCTTCTCAAGGTAGGACCATGTCCTATTTCTCCTTTGATCTCCTTGGAGCCTTGGGCACATAGTGGGTACTCAGAAAACACTTGTTAGATGTAGAATGGCTGAATTGACATAAGGGAGAATAAGTTAGGTGACTCCTATATTCCAAGGTGGGTAAAAATTTTCTAGGACATTCTAGGTAGAGGAAGTGATGAGGTCCTTGTGCTTCTAGTGGTCCCTATTTTAGAGATATATAAGATTTTATTTATTTATTTGACAGAGAGTGAGAGAGAGCATAAGCAGAGGGAACAGCGGGCAGAGGGAGAAGCAGGCTCCTTGAAGAGCAGGCCAGCCCAATGTGGGGCTCAATGCCAGGACACTGGGATCATGACCTGAGCTGAAAGCAGACACTTAATCAACTGAGTTACCCAGAAGCCCTAGAGGTCCTCTGTTTATAGGTCAGTCACGTTGGTTAAAGAGATGTCTGTGTTTACAGAGATAATGGGAGATGGTTTTATGTATATCATTCTGCCGTTAGTGGAGAACAACACGTGATGTCTAGCCCCGTGCATTTCACCATGGAGGGTGTTGCTAAGTGGGGCAGTGGAGAGTTCACTTCCGTGAGGAAAAAAAAAAAAAATGAGAGAGAGAGAAAACACTGGAAGTTATTTTTTCTCTCCTTTCCCCCCATTGCTTTAAAATTGCACTACCTTTCTGTTCATATTAAGTGCCGCTCTTGTTTCCGAGTGATTCGTTGAGAACATTGAGTGCCAGACCACATGCTAATTAAGGCTTGTCACATACCATAATGGCACCTCAGTAATACACCAATTAACAGTTACTTTAATTACACCACTTACATGAAATTAATGAAGAGTCTAGCTGATGAGAAATAAGAACCTGTACATTAGAGCAACACAGAACGTTCATCAGGTTTCTGATGAAACAGCCTCTGAGAAATCTGTTCCTCCCCACTGCCTAGTTAAAAAAAAATTTTTTTTCAGGGGATGGGAGAATGGCGTTTTGTAAAATGAGCTGGCAACAAATGGAAAAAAAGTAGTCGTTCTTGCTGCTGTAAAAGCTGAGCACACAGGCTTTCACGTCTAAGAGACTGGGTTCAAATCCTACATCTGTCCTTTCTAACTGTGCTCTCAGTAAACTAGAAAAAGGAGGCAGCTTCTCCAATCTGGCAAAGGACACCTACAAAGCAGCTACAGCTCACATTATGCTTATTAGTGAAAGACTGGATGCCTTCCCCTCAAATCAGAAATAAGACCAGGATGTCCCCTCTCACCACTTCTATTCAACATCACACATTGTACAGCTGGTGTAATGAGGCAGGAAAAGAAAGAGGCATCCTCCTGGAAAGTAAGAAGCAAAACTGTATTTGCAGATGACATGATTACCTATGAGAAAAGCCAATGAAATACACACACACACACACACAGCTACTAGGATTAGTGAGCGAGTTTTGCAAGGTTGCAAGATACAAGACCAATATACAAAAATCCATTACATTTCTATATATGTGGACATCTTTCTAGACTTTCTGGGTCAGTTTTCTCATCTGCAAAATAACAACAAATTTATAAGCTTTATAGAGTTGTTTTAATGGTTAAGAAAATGTAGGTTCCTAGGACAGGGTTAGAATAAATGTTGGTTTATTCTCATTTTTAAAGCATACCAGATAGAACCCTCAGTAGGCTTATCACGGTGTCTTGCCTTCCAGACAGGCATGAAAGAAAAAATGATGCAAGAGGAGAAAGTCACTCTAGCCTGGAGTATCACCCAAGGGATCCTCTAGAGTTGGAAATCCTGCAGATGGAGCAATGTTTAAGAGAAATGCCAATCCTACAGCCCAAGTTACCTCAATCTGCTCTCTTTCCATCTGTATCCCTGCTCTGGACATACCCATTCCTGTTTCTTTATATGTATATGCCTGGACTTCTAAGACAACCTTCTAGTCGTCCTACTTTTGATTTTGTCCCTCTTAAGTTGGATCTATCCCAGGCAACCAGAGTGGTTTGTTTAGAATGTAAATCTGGGCACCTCCTGGTGCTTTTTAAATCCTCTTGGGGTTCCCTACTAAACTCAGAGTTAAGACCAAGGTTCTTAGCCTGGCTTCTGCACACACACACACACACACACACGGCACTTCTTGGACTGCACCACCTACACTTCTTCAAGACACCAAGTTTTCTAGCCTTCCTCAATTTGCTTCTCCTTCTTAAAATTCCTCCAACTTTTCTCTCTGGCCCTGTCAAGCCCACCCCAGTCTTTGCCCCACAATATTATATGCAACCTTCCAGCCCCCTGCAAGGTCATCTCTCTGAAGTCTCTCTCTCAACTGCTCTAGGCAGAATGGATTTCTACCTCCTTACATTCCTCTATCATGGCACTTATCACATTCTGTTGTAATCTCCTGTTTACCTGTCTTTGAGCTCTTTATGGACAGGGCTACACCCAATTTGTCTCTGTGTCCTCCTACCCAGAAAAGGGCTCTGTAAATGTTTGCTGAAGATATTTGGAAACCTTCTCTGTTTCCTGACATGTCCTTTTTGCTCCGCCCAGGCCTGACAAATTTCTACTCCTTTCTGCCGTGATGGCTATCAATCAATCCTTCCATTTCATCTTATCTCTGAGATCTCAGGCCCAGCTGCGATCTAGCCCCATTTAGGAGTCTTTCCTAGAGTTTGCTCTTCACTGGGTTCTTGGTGCCAATTTTGCCATCTTGATAGTCCAGGATGGTTTCCTGGTTTTAGTTTTTGATCTGCCTTCTTCTCCTAGCACTGTGGTTTTCAGCCTTTTCTGATAGGAAGGATCACCCAGGCACACAGATTCCTGACCCCTTCCCTTGGAGATTCTAATTCCCCAGGTCTGGGTTGGACCCAGGATTGGAGGCAAGTCCTGGGTGAGTCTTGACAGGCTTGGGAAATGCTGCCACCTTTGGTCCAGGTAGGCACACCGGTCAGTCCGGAATGGTGGGGGAGCTGTGCACGCTCTCCTTCCCTTTCCTCCAAGACTTGTCCTTGCTGTGTTTCTCAGACCTCGAGGGACTCCGATTTCACCATTTCTGAAATGAGCAGAGTTTCAGCGCTCACAGTTTCGCTGCTTGCTCTCTATCAGTAGGAGGGGAACTAACTCTGCTTTGGGAGATGAGGCTCAAAGGGTAGCCCCTCCATCCCAAATGCCACATGGGATGTATGTAATTGAGGGTAAAAACAAAACCAAAACAAACAAACTAAAAAATAGAGACAGAAATGGAAGAACTAGCCCTACTGCTTTCTAAAACATAATGCTCTAGGGCAAGGTACTAGCATCAATATGAACATATAAATCAAAGACACAGAAGAGTTGGGCCAAAACCAGCTCTGGAATACTTCAGAACTTACTGCCTGCTGCAGGGCCTCACAAAGGAGAAGGTCACCCAGTAGCTTATATAGGGACAGTGTGGAGCTGCTAAAAAACAAAAAACCCTCAAAACTCTAGATTCACATTTCATCTCATCCTCCAAAGTCAACTTCAGATGGGCTACAGAATTAAATATAAAAACACAAAACCATAAGAAATGTTGGACATATAAATAACTACATTATGAACAGGGATATCAACTAAACACAGTGGGAGAAATCAAAAAAGTAAAATCTGCAGATTGGAATACATCAAACATGCATTCAAGATGACAAATACTGAAAAGCTAAAAAAAGGGAAAAAAGAGGAGAAGATCTGTAACCAGTGGAACAAAAGGTTAGTATGTAATGTAAAAGGAGATTATACAAATATGTAAGAAGACCATCTTAAGACTTATATTAAAAAAAAAAAAAGGAAAAATGGGCTTTACTAGACAGTGCACCCTAGGACAAACAATAGATGAAAAACGGGTTATAACATTCAGTCCCCTAAAAATCAAATTCTCCAGCAAAACTATGACATGATTTTCACCAATCAAATTTGAAAAGATGTTTTTAAAAGTTTTATTTATTTATTTGACAGACAGAGATCCGCAAGTAGACAGAGAGGCAGGCAGAGAGAGAGGGGGAAGCAGGCTCCCTGCTAAGCAGGGAGCCCAGTGCCGGGCTTGATCCCAGGACTCTGGGATCATGACCTGAGCAGAAGATAGAGGTTTTAACCCACTGAGCCACCCAGGTGCCCCGAGATTTTTTCTTAAAGATTTTATTTTCACACAATCTCTATGCCCAGCATGGGGCTCAAACTTACAACCCTGAGCTCGAGAGTCACATGCTCCACCGATGGAGCCTGCCAGGTGCCCCCCAAAAGAATTTAAAAGGCGATCGTAGTCATTACCAGCGAGGACACATTAAGTGCTCATATACCGTGTGTTGGTGGAAATATAACTGAACAGAAAGCAATTTGGGAGTAAGTACTGAGATCCTGAAAAATAATTTTAAGAAAATGGGCTGAGATTGTTGGGAACATCTCTGGCTGGTGTGATTTGATCTATCATATTCGTTTTTCCCTTTATTTTACAAATTATCTGTAAGTGTATTAACTTCATCACTAGCAAAAAGTTTTGTTTGAAACCTTAGGGAAATATACAGCTTTTGACCCAATCATTTCACTTTAAGAAATCTATCTGAAGGAAATAATAAGAAAACAATGTGATGATGATGAGGAGGAGGGTAAGCCCCGTGCTTCCAGCATTATATTGATTACAGCTGCTGAAAGATGTCCCAAATCAGGTAAGGTAGGCTGTATCCACCTAGTGGCATAGTATATGTAATTAAAATTATGTTTGGGAAGTGCTTCCAGTAACATGGAAAGTTGCTTATACTTTTCCTTTTAGTTTGCAGGTGGAGAGAAGGGGATATAACAAAATAGCACACACTCCGTGGTTTAAACAACGGAAGTTGATTGTATCCCAGTTGTGGAGGCCAGGAGTCTGAGGTCAAGGTGTGGGCAGGTTTGGTTCCTCCCATGGGCTCAACGAGAGAATCTGGCCCAGGCCTTTCTCCCCAGCGCAGGAGGCTGCTGGCGATTCTTGGTTTGTTCATTGGTTTATAGGAGCACTATTTGTAACCTCTGGCATTATCACTGCGCGTGTATCTCTTTTTTTATATTCCCAAATCTCTTTTTTTTATAAGGACACCAGTCCTACTGGATTAGAGGCCCACCCGACTCCATGTGACCTCATCCCCACGAGACCATCTGTAAAGACTTTATTCCCAGAATAGGTTATGATCATAGGTACTGGGGGTTAAGACTTCGACAACTTTTGCGTGTTGGGGGAGGGGGGGGAACACTGTTCAACCCATCACATACTGTGATGTGACAAATAATAAGAAAATTAGGAGGTCAAATTATAGATGTAAGATCATAACCCTGTTTTTTAAGACTATGCATAAAAAATTACTGGAAGGCAATATGGCAAAATGTTAACAGAGGTCATTCGGGGGAACAGAATTATGGATGATTTTCTTGCTTTTCTTCCCTTCTGTGGTCCACATTTTCTATACTGAGACCCATTCATACTCCTCTTCCCAACACAAGCCTTGCCTGCCCTCCCACACACAGAGGACCTGCCCTCCGGCAAGCCGGAAGCGCGGCAGCCATATTGTCTCTCGGCTCCACATCTACTTCCGGGATCAGCTCCATGGTCCTGGCGATGGGACTCTGCGAACCACGTTTCTGCCTTGCCCGCTGGCTCCTCAGAGGTCTCTGCTAATAGGGACATGTAGGGAGCCTAAGGGCTTAAGGGACTGGCTCTTCCTCCGGTGTCCTCCCCCCACCCCGTGCCCCCTCATGTGACCATGGCCTGCTCTTCCGGTAGCGCCAGCTGAATCCAGTATTCATTTTTCTCACCCCTGCAGACCAGCCGTAATTTGCCCCCCGCCCCCGGACCCCAACACCAGCAGCAGAGCCCTTTCTTCAGAGAGGTCTGGCTCCCAGAACCCTGCCTCCAGCTCAGAGACACCCCCCCCAACCCATCACACACACACACACACACACACACACACACCAGCCAAACAAGGCCCCCCCCCCCCCGCCTCTGCAGGACCCTCCCCTGGACTTCAGTGCGTTCGACATCCCGGACTCTCCGCTTCGTTCCCATAGCCCTAGGGGTGCTGGGCTGCCGTCTTCCGTGGCTACCTGTGATACCTCGGAGTTCTCTTTTCGTCTTCCCCTCTCCTAGTTCACAGATTTATACCTCGTTAGTGATTCTTTTTACCTTCTCTGGATTCGCAAATTGGTGCGGCTTCTGTCCCGTGATTGGACCCTGCTTCCTGCAGCTCGTCTCAGCCCAACGACAAATGCGCCCCCTCCAGCTACTAGGGATGTCCCAGCGGCTCAGACGACCCTCACCCTCACCTCCCATAGTTTCAGGAGCGAAACCTGATTGTCCTCTAAGTATTTAGAGAACTCCCTTGTTCCTTCTCCCGCTTCCTCCATCTCTCCATCCCTCCCTGTCTTCCCCACCCCTCTACCCCCCCACCCCCTACCCCTCTCTGTCTTGCCCATCCCTCCAACCTTCTCTCTCTCTCCCTCCTCACTCCCATTCATTCCTGTTCTACTCAGCCCGTCAGAGAAAGGGTGAAATACCTTTTACATGTTCCGGGACTTTCCTCTAACTTCACAAGTCAGGCTCCTGGAAGCTGACTCTGAATCCATGATTAGCACACAGAAGGCTCCCCGGGAGCAAGGGAAGCAGATCCGAGCAGAGGGGAGAAGTCAAGCAGACATGCCCTCACATCAGGGGCTCCGGCCTGCACTTGGGAAGCTGCTCCGGCCTGGGACAAGGGGCCGGACCCATCCCTGGATGAAGGCTGGGAAGAGGAATAGACCTTGCAGTCACCAAGGCCGGGAGCTGTCAGCCTTCAACACCCCATGGCGCCGAGGGAGCGTGAGGCCACCCTAGGACACGGTGCCCAAGTCAGGCCCTCAGCACATCATCCAGTCACATTCCTGCATCGCCCACCCTCCCTCTCAGCTAGAAGTTTATGAGAGGCAAAACAGACTACCAAGGGGGACATGGCTGTCAGCAAGTTGGTGGAAGGGTCTGGATGAATTCCTGGGCATCCTACAATACAGGTGAATGTCCTGGGCTAAGGCCCAAAGAGCACAGGATGGGCGGGGGCGGGGGGTTGTGGCCTCGGCCAGCTTCGCCCTGGCTGACAGCAGCAGCTTCTTGGACAATCGCGCGATAAACCCAAGTCAGAGGGGACCAATCCCAGCCTGCCCCATGGCTCCCAGGGACCCCCACCAGGGAGGGAAGGGCTCTGGTCTGTGCAGACCCGCACACCGAGGCGATGCCTGGGTAACTCTGAGGCCCACACTGCAACAGTTTTCTCATTATCAGGAATGAGGGGCGGCGGCAGGGGAGCCCCATTCCACAGAGCAGATGGTCACGCTCTGTCGCTCTGTGGCATGCACACAACCTGGAGTCACTACCCCAGACGTGCTCTGTGTATTACATCATCGAACCCTCCCGGCAATCCAAGGAGGGAGCAGCATTGCTACCTGCCTTTTACGGAGGAGAAAAAGCGGGCACACAGCAGTGCGGCCCTGCATGAAGACACGCGCTGGCTATTTTACAGGAATTTTTCCATAGATGTTACTGTCCCCATTTTACAGAGGGCAAGACTGAGGCTCAGAAATAATGAGCAATGCCTGACGACGATTACAAATGAAGAGAGAGAGAGACAAAGACACAGGTAGCTTCATATGAAATGCATTTTTGTACGGGGGGGGGGGCGTGACGCTCACACCTACAGATATAGGGGGGCTGGACCGAGTGGGGTGAGTTCTGATAGCTGCGAGCAGTGGGGGGTGAAGGGCCAGACAGCAGGAGCAAGGAAGGACTCACCCCTCGGGGGGAAGGCGTGAGTCCCCACGAGAAAGCTGGGGCTCGTCCTCCAGTGACAGAGCCCCTGAGAGGTGCTGGAGCAAGGGTACCTTCCTGAGCTGGGGAGGAGGGAGCGGCCGAAGCCCAGTGGCGCAGGGGGCGGACAGGTGGCAGCCTTCCCTCTGCATCCCCAGCCCTCGGCAGATCTGCACGTGACTCTGCCCAGGAAGACGGAGGCTGCTTCCTGCAGATTTAATTCAATGTCAGCTGCAAAGCTCTATTAACTAAATTGGCCATCAACCCGCGTGTCTGTTCCACATAATGGGGTTTTGTACAAAACGAGTTTTTCACTGCGTTAAAAAGTGTCATGTTTGAATCAAAACTTATTCCAACGTTCGGTCTAATGAAAGCCTCAAGTGAGAGTTGATCAATGGGTCCCGAGGTGTTTCCATGGAAACAGGAGGAGGGAAGCAGGTCTGATCTGAAGCCGAGCGCACCAGGGTGATGTTCTGGGTGTTCACTGGTGGGCCCTCAGTCTGCTCCAGCAAGGGACGGAGACCTGGGGCCTGCCCTGGTGTGGGCGGGCTGGGGTAGGGCAGGGGTCCGAGCTTCACCGCCTGTCGGGGAGCTGAGTCTCTAGGTCGGAGCTTAGCATACTTGCTGTGGCGACCTAACCTGTATTTAAGGATTTATTTTTGCATTTTTTCCTGGGCGTTCAATGCTTCAGCTCCGAGGCTCCTCCAGAGCAATGACTTGCCGTGCCCGGTCTTTCTGCCACGGCCCTGGCCAGCCCCGGGCGTGCTGGAGGCCAGGCACCCGGAGTGGGGGTCAGCCTTACAGCAGATGATCACGGCGCACCCCGGGGAGTCGTTTCCCCTCTCCGGCCACCAGTTCCTTGTCTCTCAACTAGTGACCAGGGCAGAGCTGCTGTTTCTGGGGCTGAGGTCGGCATTCCAGGCCCTCCTTCGGCTCTCAGGTGGGCAGACCCCCTAATCACCCTGAAAGGTCGTTCCTCCACCCAGAAGGCTGTGCACAGTGTCTCAGGTCCCTTTTGGAAGATGTCGCAGGAGCAGACACCTGGCCAGCGAAGGGCCAGCCGCACAGACAGCTCGCTGTCAGGGTGAGGGCCCGCCCGGCTGGCAAGGAGAACAGAGTACAGGGCCGGGCTCGCGTCTGGGCCTCGGGTCCCTGTTGCTCACAGGGTCCTCAGAACTGACGTGACACCCTGACACAGGCCCAGGCTTCCAGGCACGTTCCTCATGTACCATCACCCTTACCATGGCCCTGACCACGGCTCTCAGATCACACTAGGGGCCGAGCCACTTTCCATGGTGCCAGCGCTCGCTGGGACATGACATGCTGGACCTCCTGGCTCTCTCTCTCTCAGCCTCTGTCCTCTCGGCTTGCCCCGTCTCCCCATGGCTGTCAGCCCAGCATCTGTCCCCCAGCCCCACGTGGGCCCAGGAACCCTGGAGACAGCCGTTCTCAGCTGGTGTGCGCAGGCTGCCGCAAAGCCTGGCTCCTGGCCACCCGGCCGCCTGATTTCCCCGCACGGCCATATGGTGTAAGGCTCTGTTTTGCTAGTGGACGGCGGGGCCAGTGAATGGCCCATTCTGAGCCAGGGACCAGGGCCCGGTTCAATTTAAACCTGCCTGTCCGGGACCTGCCTGGGGGAATAAAGACTGCTCTCTCTGAGAGACGCAGGCAGGAGACGGCCAGAGAGCCCGTAATCAGGTTTGCAGGGGCCAGCCCCAGCCTCCTCCCGGCACCGCGCCCCATTATCCCCAGCCTCTGAGGGGTCAGTGTGGTGACACGCCTGCCCTGTGGCTTCACAAGGCTCTTCTTTCCCCCCTTAATTGAATCAGCCTCCAGCCTGGCATTCCCTGGGCCTGAAGTCATCTCCGTCGGGAGGGGAGCCCAGCATAAGGCACGAACGGCTGGAGGAGGAAGGATCCCAAGAAATCATGGCCAGCTCAGCGCAGCAGACTCACGCGGGGTTACGGGGGTGAGCCCAGAGAGGGCCCGACCTCCAGACAAAGGTCATGGCGGGTGGGCCTCTGCAGAGCGGGGAGCAGAAGGCTCAGGACCCCAGGAAGGACTCATTCAGAAAAGGTATTCTTTATCCCACTGCGCCTTCAATCTGAAGGCTGAAATGCGAATGAACCCTCCATCCCACAGCATCGCTGAGCCTCACGACGCAGAGGAGTCTCGAAACTAGTCTCCACATCTTGATGCTCTTGTAGGGGTACAGAAGGCGGAGAGGGGTGCCCAGCCCGGGGGCAGCACACCCCCGTTCCACAGGTGTGGGAGCCCAGGGGGTCGCCTAGGAAGCCATGCCTGATAGGATTCTATGTTGGTGGAATAGTCTGGGAACCCAGGGGACCCCTTCGTTATCAACACTTATCCCCATATCCAGCCCCTGGCAACCACTGCTCCGTTTTCTGTTCCTCTAGTATTACCTCTTCTAGCATGTCCTGTGTTCCATCGTGTGGGTCTACCACAGTTGTTTCCTCCCAGCCAAAGTGCATGGAAGTTGCTTCTGGTATTTGGTGATTACAAATAAAGCCTCATATAAATATTCACATCCTAGTTTTCATGGCAGTAGGTACAGTCAGGTTTTATGACAGTAGGAAGAACTCTAGGTTCTTGGGTAAGAACCTAGGAGGGAGATTATCGGGTCATATGCTAAGCATATGTTTAACTTTCTAAAAAGCTGTCCTGCTGTTTTCGGAAAGTAGCTGTACCATTTTGCATCCCTCCAGCAAAGCGTCAGGAGGGCTGGTCCATGCCCTTGCCAGCACTTGATGTTGTCAGTTCTGCTTTGCTTTTTCCTCTCTTTAGCAATTCTAGTAGGTATTTATATATTCATGGTAGATTATTTAATTTTGACTTCAAACTCCCCCATAGGATGGCCAGGCGTGATCTTCCCCTGCATTTCAGAGGGGGGACTAGAGTTTCTGATCCAGCAACCAGCAGGTGGCTCGGCACGGTCACACTGAGTGACTGTCAGAATCAAGACCCCAGTGGAGTTCTTCTGACTGGGACCAGGATGGGGGGTAAGCATTCTCCCAGACCACGGTGAATCCCAGAAGGATAGAAGAGCATGGAAGCGATCAGGAAAGCAAAGCCCTGTTCCTTTGGGGCTCCTCTCCCATACAAGGGAGAGCCAAACTCGAGCATGGGAAGACAGGATGGGGAAAGCATGTCAGGCGGTGGGAAAAGCAGGAGCAACGGTGCACAGGTGAGAAAAGACAAGCCATGCCCGGGACCGGGAGGACAGCAGGTGTGAGATCTCTGTGACCGTGACATAGGAGGCACCATGCTGTGGGCCCAGTGCCTGCACGGGGGGAGCCTTCCACGGTCAGCTACACGACGGAATTCCTTCGCCCACTGGGCTGTTGTAACAGCACCACAGACTGGGTAACTTCCAAACAACAGGAGTTTCCTTCTCACAGTTCTGGAATGTTCGAGTCTGGGATGATGTGGACCAAGTTCTGGGTCGCAGACTTTTCCTTGGGGCCTCACAGGGTGGAAGGGGCTGGAGAGCTTTCTCAGGCCGTTTTCCTAAGGGCACTAGTCCCATCACCTTGGGAACTCAACATAGGAACGTGGAGAGACACAAACCGTCAGACTACAGCCACAGTAAACATGGCTCCCACGGTGAGCAGCAAATCCTTCCTCCCTAATCCGTGTGCGTATATGTGCTTTTTCAGGGATGCAGCCGTGGCCGTGATTCTAAACCTGGAAAAGCCAACATTCTGGATATCTCTGCAGATGGACCTTGAGCCGGTCTCAGCAGCAGAGGCCACGGGGAGTGGAGGAAGAGGCAACACCAGCCTGTTCCTGGCAGTGGTGATCAATGATGGGGACGAGGATCAAGCTGTCACACAGCATTGCTCGTGCTGGCATTCTCGGCATCTGTTTGCTTTGAAGGGGTCTCTGTGTCACCCAAGCGGCTGGTACCCCTCCGGTTCGGCCTCAGGTGGAGGTGGGCACTTCTCGGCCTTCAGAGTCCTGCAGAGCCCCCTAGCCCATCCCTTCCCGGCTTGGTCCCCTTTCAGTCGAACACGAGGACATCACGCCAGCCACAGGGGTCTGGGTCTGGCCCTCCGTGCCCATCCTCACATGGGCACCCAAATCCCTTGCTGTCTCCAGAGCTGCCTGAGGAAATCCACAGACCCTTCAAGACCCAACTGAATCTCGCTTCCTCCAGGAAGCCTCCCAGGTGTGTCCCGTCGGAGTTCATCTCCCGCCATCCAGGCTCCCACAAGGCTGCGAGCAGAAATCTGCCCTATGCCAGGCCTTTTGTTTTTTAACTGCAATAAAATACACATCACATGCATGTTAGCATTGGAACCATTTGTAAGTGTAAGTTCAGTAACATGACATCAAGTACATTCACGATGTGTACGACCATCTCTGCTGTCTCCAGAAAATGTTCCTCCTTCCAAACTGAAACTCTAGCCATTTAACAACTCCCCCAATACCCACTACCCAGTCCCTACGTTCTGTCTGTCTGTCTCTGCCTATTCCAGGCACCGTGGATAAGTGGAATCATACAATATTTGTCCTTCTGCGTCTGGCTCATTTCCCTTAGTGTAATGTTTTCAAGGTTCATCTGTGTTGTAGCAGGTGTGAGAATTTCGTCTCTTTTGATGGCTGAGTCGTACTCATCATACGCATACACTGCATGTGGCTCGCTCATTCACCTGTTGATGGACACGTGGGTCGTCTCCACTTGTGGCCATAGTCAATAATGCCACTGTGAACATCGGTGTGCAAGATCCATTTGAGTCCTTTTGGGAATCGCCCTGGGTGGGAAGTTGCTGGATCCTATGGTGATTTTACATTGACCTTTTCGAGGAACTCCGCCGAGCCTTTTCTGGCCACGTGCACACTGACCCAGAAGTATGAGCATAGCAGAGCCCGTGCAAACCCTAAAGGGGTCTTTGGGGATTAGGCAACCCCGGGTTCAAATCCCAGATCCACTCTCACTAGCTGAGCCTCTGTTTTCTTGTTTTTGAAGCAGATCATAATACTTGCCTCCCGGGGCTGCTGTAAACCATGAGCGTATTAATAATACAAAACGCCTGGCGCACCGCAGGTGTTCGGGAAATGCTTTGCCCTTCCTCCCCTCACCCACTTCTGTTTCCTCATCTGTAAAAATGTATCCTATTTACTAAACGCCTGGTAAGCCCCAAATGCTCTCAGGACAACTGGGTAGAAATGTTCTGTGGCAACTTTCTTTAGAAAACATGCCCCCCCCTTTTTAAAGACACCCATAATTCCTCCACATGCTTCCCCATCTGTTCCCCCAAATGTGATAATTAGGAAATGATGCTGTCACTTTCCAACGTGAGAAATCTGCCCCTCCCGTCCCATCTCTGAGCGACACGGCAGAAGGATGAGCAGAGAGATCTTCATGTTCGCAGCCGGCCCCATGCCCAGTCCCCAGGATTTTGATGTGGTTCAAAAACCAGGTCATCCTCCCCTAGGAGGCAACCTGAGGTGTGGGGGGAGAAAAGGCTGGTCCCAGGAGATCTGAGTGCAAGGGCCTTCAAGACCACCTTGGGGGCCCTCATCCTTCTTTTATGAATCTTCCCTTGTCTAGAGAAGGGAGCTGCTCCAGCCATATTTAAGATTAGGGAATAAGGCCCAGGGAAGACAAGCGAGCTTCTGAATAGAGCAAGTTGGTAGGAGAATCAAGACACAACCCCCCATCTCCTCCCCCTCTGCTGCTGACGATGTGGGCAGCACAGCCGGCAGCCCGTTCAAAAGCCTACGAGGATTTGTCTAGTCTTCCCAGGGGAGTGAATGAATCTGGAACTTCAGGCTGTCCAGTAATATCCCTCAAAACGTTCATGCCAACCAGTCCTGTTTCCCCTTCCCCTCATGGAGTTTTGCATATTCTAGCAGCTAAGACTTGGAACATAAGGTCCCATGTCTTAGTTTGTGTTCCCTGTTCAAAGCAGAGCCAGAGAAAAGGATTCAAGTGCAGTTTGCCCATTCAGGTAGTGATCCTGGCAAGCTGGAGGAAGGAGGGGACAGGGTTAGAGGGAAAGTCAGAAAGCGTATGTTGTTGTTTTCACCATGGCAACTGGGGCCCAGTCTCACCGGGAACCCTCTGAATCATGACACGGAATTTTATTCCTCCAAAGGATGGAAGGCTGAGGCATGTCTTCTTATCTCCCATTGATTAAGAATTATATTTGTTATCTATTCCTGAGTGACAGTTTTGTAGCCCAGAATTTACTGACCTAAGACAACGTACATTTACTGTCTCACAGTTTCTCTGGGTGAGGAATCTGGGAGTGGCTCCGGGGGATGGTTCCAGGTCTGGAACCATCTCTCTCATGAGGTCACAGTCAGGCTGTCAGTGGGGCTGTTGACCCTGAAGACTTGGCTGGGGCTGAAGGGTCCACTTCCAAGATGGTACCCTCATCCCGCTGTGGCCAAGAGACCTCAGTTCCTTACCTCACGGGCCTCTCCATTGGGCTGCTCACAGCATGGCTTCATCCAGAGTGATCTGAGAGGGAGGAGGCGAGGATGAGCACCTACCATGGAGTCTGGAGTCTTATCATCTAATCTCGGAAGTGACCTACTGTTACTTTGATCCCTTATGTTTGGTCACGTGATCCACTCTGGTACAATGTGGGGCACAACACAAGGAGGCAGAGGCCACTGGGCGCCATCTTAGAGGCTGCCCACCACAAGGGTTTCACTTTAAACTTTAGCCCCCTTCATACACACACACACACACACACACACACACACACACACATGCGCACGCCCCTCTAGGCAGTACCTACCTCTGAGATGAACAAGCTCACAGTTCCAGAGCTAGAAAACACAGTGGGCACTAGAACTAGGAAGCAGGCAGCAGGCACAGGAACGGTCCAGCAACAGAATGGTCAGTAAGTAGGTCAAGGGGAGGTGGCACAGGACACTAATAGCACCTCTCTCTGTCCCATGCTGTAAAGTCTTCTTCTCCTGGCCTTCCCTCTGCCATTCCCCCCTGCTCCAATCACGTGCATCCTTGAAAGCCACCCTCTAGCCACCCCCTCACCCCGAAACCCTCCTCGACCACCTGGCTCCCAACCCTTCCCATGGGCTTGCTTTGTGTTTGCACCAATGCGATCAGGAACAGCCCGGATGTTTGATCCCAAGGGGGCAGGAAGCATTCTTCACAGTGTTCACTGTAGTCCGAAGGACTTAGAAAAATCCTAAGGGAGGGCTGTCTATGTGGGCTATAGTGGCTAACGGTATCGTGAGTGCTCAGATCTGTGCCGTCCCTCTACTCTGTTCCTTCAGGGCGTCGGCCTTGGCTTTAGCTGGTCCCCTTGTGCTCCAGAAATGTCCGCTGTACTTCCAGCCAACACATCCAGACACAACAATGCCCATAAATAGGAAAGAAGTGCAGATTCCTTGCGTCTCCTTTTAAGAGCAAGGACAACTTTCTTGGAAAACCCCAATGGACTTCTCTTCACATCCAATTGAGAAGATCTTGGTCACCTGCCAACCCCTAAACCACTCTCTGGCAAGGAGGACAGGGCTGTCCTGACCAGCCTAGAGTGATCAGGGGTCACCCAGGAGTAGAAGATGGGGTCACCTTCCCTGAGCATGTGGCCACGGTGGGGGGGTGGATGCTCCCAGACTTGGAACTAAGCAGAGTGGGGTTCAAATCCCTACTTCACCACCTACTTTGTCTGAGCCACAGTTTCCTCCTTTATGAGTTGAGTGAGACCCACTTTGTACGATTTAAGTTAGGCTGTAGCACCTCAACATCTCTCCAGTTAACTAGGCCATGACTCACCATCCTCATTGCCACTAATTTGATCCAGCCCCCTTTCCCCTTCACACACACACACCCCAGTCCTTTAGGATTTTTAACTAATATATATCTTATATGCAGAAGATGTAAAAATCTTAAATGCACTGCTTCATCAGCTTTTACGTACGTATACCCCCATGTAACCACCACACAAATCAAGATTTAGAGCATTTCCAGTACCCCCAGAATCCTCCTCTGTGCCCTTTCCCAATTAATACCCCCCCAAGGTAACCTGTGTCTGACCTCTAGCATGATATGTTACTTTTGCCTGTTTTTGAACTTCACAGAAATGGAACAATACAGCATGTATTTTTTTGTGCCGGCTTCTTTGCTCAACATAATGTCTGGGAAATTAATCCATGTTGTTGCACGTTGACTTTTTTTCACTGTTACATAGTGTACCATTGTATGAATAGGCCACAATTTATTTACCCCATCCACTGTTGATGGAAATTTGAGTTGATTCCAGTTTTTACATTATAAATAATGCTGCTGTGAATATTTTTGCCCAAGTCCTTCAGTGAAACAAGCACTTGTATTTATTGAATACACAGCCAGGAGAGGAATTGCTGATCATAGGGGAGGTGTGTATGTGTAGCTTTGGTAGTTACTATGACATGCTTTCCAAAGGAGATCGACTGATTTACACTCTTAGCGGAAACCCTGATCACTCTTTTCTGCAGTTGGAATGCCTTCTCAAAACTATCTGAGCACTACCTTCTTTCGTGCCTGGGATGCTGGAGGCAGGCAGAGCCATCTGGACAGGGCCCTCGAACTCATTTCTCCCCTTTGGAGTGCTTTCTGACTTTCTAGTCCTTCCTTTCCATCTACCGCACACATGGGGTTGACCAGATGCCTTGAAGAACTCTAGGCCTTGTACCCATGAGGATGTTTTGGGCTCCTATGGTTATGGTCAGTCCTGGAAGGACAGCCTGGTGACCAGATCACTCTTGTTGCCAACATGGTATTTCTTTTTCTGCAATTGCCTAAGAATGGGCTGCCAACATACAGGTGACCTGCTGATTTCAGGTGACTCTGACTCACAATAGATACAGGGTAACTTCAGGGATATAGGAGATTTTTGCTGATCCTTGGGCTTGAACTTCACATATGGGCCCATGCACCATGTACTCTTGCCCACACATATTCCCATCACAATGCCTCCCTATCCAATCTACCCTATCCAAGAGAGGTATGGTGGGGGTGGGGGAGGGCAGCAGGCAAACTTTACCCCTCGTAGCCCAACTGTTGGGACCCCAAGAAACAAGCTACTCCCTCCACTGGCTCCACAAGCCATCCTCTGTGGATGGCTGTTCACCGAGTCATCTTCTGTAGGTGGCTGCCTTTGTCTTCTCCTGGGGATTTTCTGTGACCATTGTTCCCAAATCACTTGGGACCTTCCCATCAATGTCCTCTCTTGCCTCCAGTTAATGTGGGTGGGGATGTATTGCTCTCCCCAGGCAATCTTAAGCTGTGAAAGATGAGGACAGACATTTCTTGTGCAAAGCTCCTTTCTGTGCCCACGGGTCCTTTGCCTATCCTTCCCACTGATAGCTGTGTGTGAAAGGCACGGTCAACATTGGAAGAGATTACATTCCAACAATGCAGTGATAATGGCCTACAGAGCTCAAGACGTGTCATCGTACATTTGTGCTACAAAATTTAGAACAGTAAATTTAACATGACCGGAAAAATGAGTTATCAGGCACCACTTCCTGCATGAGACTTACATTGGTGATGATGGAACCAGCCTTCAATAAATGCTATCAGGGAACCACAGAGACAAGAATTTCTAGATTGTTTCCATGCAAGCAGATTCTGAACAGCCATGGCATTATGAGCACCAATAGCATTTCTTCTTCTTTTTCTTCTTTTTTTTTCCTCAAAGTAGAAGATAGGAAACTAACCAGGGGCCAGCCATCTGACAGTCAAGACCCCAGTGAAATGATCCCTGGATCTAAGCCATCGTACATGCTGCTTGGACACTGATTAGGAATCTTCAGAGACACTGATTAGATAAAAAAAAAAGCAAACATAGAAGAACCTTTTTTCTACCATCATTCTGAATCTTCACCAAGAAACCACCAGACGGTAGATTCTCATTGCTGACACATGCTTTATTTGCAAATCTGCTTCTTCACTAAATTTAGCGATAACCCCCAAAGGAGTACCCAAGGTGCTTTTGCATTCTTCGCTTGTATGTCTAGAGCAGTAAAAACTTGGGTCCCAAACTTGGGCCCAATGTGCACATTCTCAGATGAGGCTGGATAAGATGGTTCTCTTCTTGGTCCCGGTTCTTTACTATACAAAAATGTCCTTCTCAATGACACTTAGTGTCACTTTTTTTTTTTCTGAATTTTTATGCTTTTCCTTGGTGATGTCTCGTTTAAGATGCACCCCCCAACCACGGTGCCAAAATGTCTTCAGGTTCCTGAGCCTGAGAAGGCTGTGATGTGCCTAACAGAGAAGATGCATGGTCAGGTGTGAGTTGCAGTGCCGTTGTCCACGAGCTCGATGTTGTCAAATCAATGATACATATTAAATAACTTATCCTTAAATAGAAATACATAAGGTTATGTGTTGATCAGATCAGGTCACAAAATGTGACCCGAGGCTCTCGAGAACTACCCATGTATTTCCCCGGGGAGTAGTGGTCCAACGTCCACTAATTTGGTGTTTGCATTCACATCGTAAAACATAATGACCAAGAGCATAAGAGCCAACTATGCCTCACGTGGGCTCGTGAACTTCAGAATTCACTAGTCATGAGAATTGTTCGTGTAGACAGGACTTCCGTAAACACCATTTGTCGAGGTCCACAGCCAGGGGCAGCCCCGTGCCTGCAGTGGGATTGCTTTCCAGCAGCAGTAATGTGCTCTAAGGATGACAAGCTTGCAGCACTTTGCGACATGCGAACTGCCCCCTCCCCTCCCCTCCCCCCGTTACCCAGCGGCCGGGCTGGAGGGAGGGACACGGAGTGACTCCAGTGGGCCCTGTATTAGTCTGCTTGGGCTGCCATGACAAAGTCCCACAGATGGTAGTTTAAACAGCAGAAATGGATTCCTCACAGTTCTAGAGGCTGGGGATTCAAGGCCAAGGTGTGGGCAGGGTTGGTTGCTCCTGAGGCCTCTCTCCTCGGCTTGCAGACGGCTGTCTTCCTGTTGTGTCCTCACGTACTCTTTAAAGTCCTGTCTCCAAATACAGACACGCAGTGAGGCGGGCTCCCACATGGGGATTTGGGGTGGGAGCAACTTGGGCCATACCAGGCCCCACGTGGATGAACTCACAGCCGTTGTTTCCAAAGGGCAAGCAGAGACAGAGGGAGTGATGCCAGGGAGCCGATGGGGAGGACAGAGATGACCTGGGTCCCTCCCTCCCCTGCTGTCTCCCTTTTGCAGTCTTCTCGAACCTGACAGCCTCCTGTGTTGGCAGAACAGCTGATGACGATTTGGGCTCGAAAGAGCTGGAGGTGAGTCTGTATGAACAAAGGCTTGAGGAAGTCTGTGTGGGCCTCGGTGGACTCATCTGGGAAGTGGATTTTCAACCACTGACCTGCCTCAACCTCATAAAGCTGTTGTAGGAGCATCGAGAATCATGGACATGAGGGTGTTTTATCAACAGAAAAGTCCTAAAGAATGAGAAGAAAATGGTGAAGGCAGGTTGCAAATTTACCCACAAGGATCAGATTTACTCAGTCGAGAGCATATACACCCGTACCCTTGAGCATCGACTTTACGTGTTTTGGGAGCCTTGCTCCCAGGGCTCCACAGAAGGAGTACACTGGGCAGGGGAAGTCTCAGTCCCTTGTGGCTACAAAATTAGCAGGGGAGCTGGATGGATTTTTTAAGTTAAAATTCCCAAACACAGAGCCTGACAAACGAACTTCTAGATTGTTGGAGAAAACAGACGTAGTATGCATTTGTCATTCAGACTCCGCCAGGGGCCTCAAAGCAATTTATTGAATTTCCTTTAAAGGAAGCAATTTTTTTTTTCTAAGGAAGTGATTTAAATGAAAAAAGTTAAGCATTATGATCAGAGAGCATTGTCAAAAAAAAAAAAAAAAAAAAAAACCCAAAACGGGAATTTTAGTTTAAAAAAATAATGGAAGAAATATTTAATATAAAATCAATTTATCGCTCTATCTATAAAACAGTGAGGAGATGAGGAGAAGATAAAAGCGACACGGAATCTTTTAATAAATTTCATAAAAGTGCCAATTTGATGGATTTAAAGCACTTTATGGAATGTGGGGGGAAAAAAAACCAACAACACACGAATACCTAAGGAAACTCATGGAAACAGCTGATGCAGGAACCACATGGAGTCCCGGAGGAAAAAATGCGTTCTCCATTTCTTGCTTCTTGAGGCTGGTCCTCGTCTGGGTGCTGGTTCTTTCCTGCTACTCCTGTCCTGTGCTTGTCCCCAGCAGCCTATCCTAGGAGAAGTCAAACCCTCCATTAATAACCCACAATTGACCAATTAGGTTCAGCTGCAAAGCTGGAATTAGTTGAAATTTTAAATGTTCCAGTTCAGCTTAGGAAACAAATCAGACCAGAAAAGCCCCGTTTTACGTAATCAAGCAAATTTACCATCATTAGTGGCAATTAAGATAAAGTGTTAATGACTCTGTTTACCCTGGTGGGAAAACATGTGGGGTGCGCGCGTTGGAGGCCAGGAGAGCAGCCGAACCCAGGGCTGAGAATGGGGTGTGGAATCTGGGGGACCGGCGGAGGATCTCTCCTCTCTCCTCGTAGAACATCGGAAGATGTGCTCCCTTAGGGAGCAGCACTGGACACGAGGAAACAAAGGCTCAAAGCCTGCCTGCCCACGGGCCGTCTTCCGCCACATTTCCCACACCCCTCCCTGCCTCGTGGCCATCAAGAGTCACTATCAATGAAAGGGGTCGAGAAGTAGCCGGGCGAGGGGCTATTTAAGGCAGCTTGCCTAGGTTTCAGCACATAGTTCATTAAACACGCACGCTGCATCATTAACTCTGCCCGAACAACCGCAACTTTTTCTTCGCCCCATTTTACAGATGAGCACACTGAGGCTGAGGACCGTGAAGTCGTTTGCCCACGTGACTACTCTCAATCTCCGCTTGGGTCCATTTCACCCGGCGGCCTGAGAGGCTGTCTGGCTCTGCCGCTTGCCCCCGCTTACACCGACACAACCGGCTTTATCCTGGACCTCTGGAGGAGGTCTGGGGTGGGGAGACAGGGATCAAAGAGGACTTTGGGCCTGACGGGGCCTGTCCGCCTCTCCTCAGGCTGCCTGCAGTTGTGGGACAACGGACGTGGCTTCCTCCTGTGGCTTCCAGGCTGGGAAAAAGGCAGGGCTGTGGCCTTCCTGAGCTCAGGAACGGGAGGCAGCAGGGAGATAATTAAGGGGTAGGGAGCAGTGGGGAATTGAAACAATTACCCAGCTAATTGAGGCCCAGTGGCCCACTTTCCCTGAACATCTGGGTGCCAGGCTGAGAAGGATGACAGCCCAAACCTTCAGGTAATGGCGGCGAAGCAGCGTCCTGAAGCAGGGGGGCTCAGGGAGCCTGAAATTCATCCCGCAGGCCGCGTCTTCAGCCTCTGCTTCTCTGAGGTGAAGAAGGCAGTTTGTGCGTGAGGTTGCTGCCTACGGGAGTTACTGATGGGGAGACTGCTTGCTTCCTAGGATGTGGCATGAGATCATTTCTAGTCACTGTGGTCATGACCGCGGTGACCCCATTTTACACATGGAGAAACTGAGACCTACCCTGGCGGGGGGGGCCATTTGCTCCAAGTCACATCCCTGAACCTGAATTATCTTTCGACTTCGGGCTCCATGATTTCTCTCCCTGGGCCTCCCAGCTCCTGCCCCCCCCCGCCCCCCAGCTTCTGTCCCCCCGCCACTCCACGGCGCCCACCCCCGACCCCGAACATGAGTTTGGACACGCACGTGTCTTCCATCCCCCTCCCCCACCGGCCCTCTTCCAGCCCCCACCCTCAGAGACAAACCTATTTGCCATCCCTGGAATGAACGCTGAGGTCATCACTTCAGGAGCCGGAATTCTCCTCGCTGCGAAAGCCCTGCTTTTGTGTTTGTTGTGTACACAGGGCAGTCTAAGTTAGCACATGTGTTCCAGAACCTTCCACCCTTATCCCCTCTCCAGGGACCCACGGGGAATTCTGCTAAGATAATTATCTCCAACTGGGGTTTTGTTCAGTCCTCTGGTAAGACAAGCTCCCCGTTTAGAATAATAAGGCTGTGCTATTGAAGGCTAGCTGGGAAATATTTTTCAAACAAGCAATTCACGTATGTGTTTCACATATGCCGCTCATTAAGGTTTATAAGACCTTTTGGTCTTCACAATAAAGCGTGTTTTTTTAAAGGTTAAAGTCAGCACGCCCCGGTTACTGCCAGCACCCTGCTTTCCTCTTCAGACAGGACAGGATCCTGGGAAGTGTTGAAAGGGAATCAAAGCAGCTGATGCCTCTCGAGCCAGCGGAGGGAGGAATGGTGACCCCGAGGATGCTCTGTCACACCAGGAGCGGGACCTGAAGGGGAGCCCTCCTGCCTGACCCCCGCATGTGTGCAGGGCTCTCTGAGTTAGAGAACAGGGATGCATCTTGATCTCAGGGACTCACGACCCGGCCGCCCATTAGACTCCCCTTTCGATATGTTTAAGAAACACACCTGCTTGTGTCCCAGCCACCCAGATCCCGATGGAGTTGATTGGAGGCAGGGGGGGTCCCCTGCACAGAGTAGTTTTTAAGCTCCTTGGGTGGTTGTAATGAGCCAAGGTTGACCCTCATCCATCGACCCCTGTCCCTGAAGCTTCTCACAGGTAGGTGGCCCAGGAATCATTCATTCTCCCTATTCTAGAGACAAGGAAAACATGGCCCGCGGGCAGACCCAGCACACACGTAAGTGGCAGAGTTGGGACTTGAACCTGGCTACCTCGCACCTTCCTCCAAGCCCTCCTTACAGTCCATCCACGGGTTCCCAGGGTTTTGCACACATTCTCATTCGATCCTAACCTCCACTGCTGGTATTAGGATAACCATTCAGCAGAGGAAGAAACTGAGGTTCAGAGAGCTTTGATTGCAAAAGTCCCGTCCCGCAAGAGACAGGTAGTGGGGGCCACGGGAGTTTGGTCATTAGGCTTCTACCTCTGGGCAGCGCGACCCTTCGTTCCTGGACTGTATGCAGCGGGAGGAAAGTCCGTTTATCGTTCACCTACTCTGGGTCAGACGCTTTGCTGGCTGTCTGACCTACCGTTTCCACATTTGATGAATAAGACAGGTGCTGCCCTCCCCCCTTCAAAAGGAGGGGGAGCCGAGAGCTGGAGGCGTTTGGTGACTTGCTCCAGGTCCCAGAGCTGGCAAGCGTCAGGGTGAAACTCCGCATCTGGGGCTTCTACCCCCCACGCTGCCTTCCTGCTCTTGTCCCCGCGGCAGGTGTGACCTGCCCAGACATACGGAAGACTTTCGGGCAAATTTGAAAACAACAAAGATAATTAAAAAGGGGGGAAACAGTTTTATTGTGGCCTTGGCTGGATTTCATTGTTTTTGAAGTCATTGTTAATTTGGTGCCGGGGCATTTTAATCAATTAGGTCTAAGCTTGCTGTTTATGAACCCCCTAAGAGTGTGCATTTGCTTTTATTATTAATTAAGAACATCATTCTTTTAAAACATTCTTTGATCAGACCTTTTTCTTTTTTTTTTCTTTTTTTTTTAAACCTTCTAGTTTCTTTTACACGTGGCCATGGGGGCACATGGAAATAGAAGACGGTGACTTGGGGAGAGTCCAGAGCCAGGAACCGGGAAAGCTGGGTCTGATCCTAAACTAATGTAGTCCCTGACCTTCAACATCATCCTGGACAAGTTACTTGGCTTCCCAGGAACCTCGGATCCTTCCCCAAATCCCTGATGATGATCCCGATCCCAGCTCCCTGTCAGAGACACGATGAAAATGAGCAAATGGAGATAAAACATTAAAAACGGGAAAGGATTATGCCAAGAGGAGGGTTTTTTGCGAAGGCGAGTATTGCCATTCAAATATAAAACCCATTTCCTAACAGTGGCGTTTAACATACACACCATGATCCCCACTTGCAAAAAAAATGGCATCCACCCCAGTGGGGGGCCACACACGTTTACTTGGTGTCCTCCGGGGCCCAGGGACCCACCAGCTGTGGATGGTGGGAAGAGTCATTCATTCGTCCACTCCTTGCATGACGAGGAGGCCAGCCTGGCCCTGTCTGGGCCAGGGAAGGGGCTAAGATGAAGACGCCGCAGAGCCTCCCAGGTCAGCGGGGGACACCGCCATCCACACGCTTGCACAGGAAGCAGAGTAAGAAGAGGACACAGCAGAGGGAAGGAAGAATTTCCATGGGAGCCCAGAGAAGCGGGAGGTGGAGAGGGGCAGGGTATGCATTCTGAGGGCTGTGGGATTTGGGCCGGGCAAGTTCGTGCTCTCCTCCCATGTGCCCTGCTCTCAACCTTCATGTTCCACCCGGGTCCCCAATGGGCACAAGTCCTGAGAGCTCTCGGGAAGACCTCGGGCCATGGAGGCCGAGGAGAGGCCTCTGGTCTGCAGCAGGTGAACACAGAGGGGGCCTAAAATCTAGGTTCACTTACCTTTTAGGGTTGGCGGGATTATAGTGACCACCTCCCATTTTCCAGATAGAAGACTAAGGCCCAGAGACGGAGGGTGCACGACTCAAGGTCACACAGGAGGTTAATGGTGGAGCTAAGCCTCTTCTCTCCTCATCCAACGACGGTCTCCAACCCCCATCTTAAAATAGGTCTTAGAATATGCCAAATGAGCTTAGGCAAACTCTCTTTTGGCCTCAGTCTTCTTAACCATAAAAAGAAAGTTTGCTGCTGACTTCTAATCAACCTTCCAGCTGTATTTTCTAGAGCTCTACCAAAAATATAGAGTGGCAGGCAGTCATTCAAGTTTCAGGGAATATAAGTCTGCTTTTCACTTAGAATAGAACGAACGTGTCAATGGATTTTACTCAAACACAGAGCCATCCATTACTATGATTAGCCCGTTTGGAGCCTTCGGTGGCCTGGCCCGGGGGACCCTTGGGTCTGTCTTAGACAGTGGGCACTGGGGGAGCTCGAAGTCTCCCACGTTCACTCATTCATCGAGCCCACCAACCATCACTCAAGCAGCAGACGTCAGCAACCGGACCCTGTCTCGTCCGGTGCAAGCCGCTCTAAGAGACACACAGAAACCACCAGTGGGCAGGCCACACCGAGAGCAGGGACCGTGTCATTCATTTCGTACCTTAAGTGCCTGCACGTCGCACATGCTTCATTAAGTGGTTGTGAGTTGAATGCCCTGTAGTCGGGGAGCTCCGTACCGGCCTGAAGACGGTGGGCAAGATCACCTAACCTCCCCGAGCCTCTCCTTCCTCACGACTAAAACGAGAACACTAATAACCGGAATGTGCAGTGGTTCTTAGGAGGCTCTAACCAAAAACATCATGTGCAGAAAGACCTTGCGAGCGACAAAACCCCAAGGAAAACGCTAGCTCTGTTGCAGGCCTGCGAAGTGATAGAAGTCCATGGGGCTCCCGGGATCAGAGGGACACATCAGGCTGAGCATGATCTCGGGGGAGGAGGGTGGAGAAGAGGGGGGTGGAAATGCTGGAAGAAATACAGTATTTAGGACCTAAAAGATAAGATATACTCTAAGAGCTCTGGCAGTTCATTTGTTTGTTTGCTTTTCACCTAGAAAAATAATAATAATTATAATGGGCAAGTGAAAGATCCTATGACCTGAACTAGAATTTTAGTGAAAAACGAGCTTTTCTTTTTGTGGCTTCAGTGTGGCCAAGCTGCGAAGAGGGACCTCACCTCTCCCGAGCCCTTGCGATGCGCGGGCATGCTTGGTGCCTTATCCCATTCAATTAGGAATTTGAGGGAGATTCAAAACTGCCTTCCCCGTAGTCATTTGAGTTCTGGAATCCAGGGATCTGGGAGGGCTCAGGTCAAAGGTTTTCCCATTATTAAAGTGTCCAGAATGACAGAAAGATCCAACGCCTGCCGCCTGACCTCCACCTCCACCTCTGTCCCTCCCCTCCCGCAGCCCCAGCCGCGGTCTTATTCAAATAAACAGTCCTGGGTCCCAAGCGGGGGTCCTTCGAAGCCAGAGCAGAAATCCTAATTGTGGTTAATGAGGCCCGGGGTTTGCTCTGACTGGGCTGTTTACTGAAGCAATTTCAGTTGGCTCCTTTTGCTCCTTCTGGGCAGAGACCGCAGCCACCGGCCAGCCTGTTCAGGATAAATGTCACCACGGGCAGCCGAGGGTCGGGGGTCTTGGGCCAGCTCCCACACCCTCCCGTGTCACCTCACTCTGTGAAAGGAGCCTAGGAATGAAGATCAGGAAAGAGCAAACCTTGTCTCTGAGGTCTGGGAAGGCAACAGTTGGAGAAGGGACAGCACTCGGAAGGCGGGGGGCAGGGGTGCTCTGGGGGCCCGAGCCCGGCTTCCCTCGGTCAAAGGAAGGGCTGGTCCCGGAAGGCTTCCCACCTGGAGGCCGCAAGGTGGGGTGCAGTTGCATTGGTGAGGTGGCCACCCCAGGGGGCTGTCTTGCAGTTGCATTGGTGAGGTGGCCACCCCAGGGGGCTGTCCCTCCCCTCAGCCACGTGCAGAGATGACAGGCACCTCACCTCCCCACTTCTGCAGTCTCTGTGCAGGGGTGGGGGTGGGGGGCCGACTGCAAAAATCACAAGCTGGTCACCGAATCACAAAGAAACATACTTTCTAGGCGACGTTCTGGTGGGCCGGGGACCCTCTGAAATGGGAAGTGCCCCATACCAGGGGGCTCCGCGCGGACCAGCACCCATGCTGCTTTGTCTTGGCTCCCACGCCTCAGAGAGAAGCAGCAGGGGAAAGAGAAGGGAGCTAACATCTCCTGAACGTGTATAAGCATGTATTTTGAAGGATCGGTCCTGATTCCTAATGTGCAGAGAAGGAAATTGAGGCTTGGAGAGGCAGTGACTTACCCAAGGTCACGCAGCGAGGGGACCAGAATATATTTGGAATTACTTATTCACCCACCAATTACTGCCTGAGCGCTCGCTGTAAGCCAGGCATGGTTCTAGGTGCTGAGGCTCTGTCTGGGAATGATCAGGGACCTGGTTGCACAGAGACGGGATTCCGGACAGGGAGACAGCCCGCGAGCACGTTGATCTATAATATAACATCACATCTGTAAGACCCAAAGCTGTTCTCTCTCTCCCAGAATGCACAGCTCCCCTGCAAGCCCCGAGCATCTGGCCTTGGATGATTCCCCTGATCCCTTTTATTTCCAGGGGCCCGACATCCAGGCTTAATAACGTGCCGCCTATCCACACGCCCTCCATAAACCCTAAATGCTCCTTTGGGGTTTTGTGCCATCCCCACAAAGGCAGTCACGGCATCAAAGAAGAAGTCTGTTCTCTTGATGCCTGCACAGCAGCTGTCCTCAGCAGGCCTGGAATCCTCCCCAAAACAAGTCGGCCCCTGGGGTTCTCCCGTCCTTCCTGGACGTACCCTCTGAAGTTCCTAGCGAGGAAGTTCTGGTTCAGATAAAGGTTACCCAAATAGCTCCAGCCGCCTGAAATGTGGTGGGAGATTTACAGGAAGCAGGGAGGGGTGGCACTTCCAGGAGCCGTAAATCTCTCCTGCCCGAGGCTGGGGAAGAGAATGCACCGCCGGCACTAAATCAATTTCATTGGCGTGCTCCGGGGTTTCTGCACTTGGAGGCTGGGCCCGGGGTGGGAAGGAAGTAGTTGTCAAACATCGGGACTGATGAGGACAGACGCCGGAATCAGAGGTTGTGATTTCCTGTGGACCAGAGAGTTGGCGTGGTCTTGGCCTTTCCTTGGGGGTCTCGTCCCCCCCGCCCCCAGTGCCTCTGTCCCCGGGAGTAAGGAGCAAAAGCTCAGTGGTGTTGGGTACCAGATGGCATCAGTCGTCTCTGAGGTCTTCTGGGTCTTTTCACAAAGGCCCCTCCACCTGGGCTTCCTCCTCCAAGCCGCTTGCACAGCTGGTTGCTTCTCACCAGGCACGTCCTAGCTCAGACGGCCCTTTCCAGAGAAAGAAACCTTCTCTGGGCATTCTACCCGAAGGAAGCGCCTAGATCTGACTACGGTCTCAGTATCTTTCTGATCTAGTGCCTTCACACGCAATCCTATCTTACAGAATCTGTGTATTTAACACTGTTAACGATCTGGTTACCTGCACTGTGCCAACTCCATGAAGATCGACATGTCTGCTACTATATGCCTGGTCCCTAGCGTAGGACTTAGGATATACTAGGTGCTCAATAAAGACCCACTGAATGACAGAACTAACAGGTAAGTGAATTACCATCCACTCTCAGCTTCCTCTCACAACCAAAGTAGCAGAGCTGGTGGGGGCCGGCAGGGGAGATAAATGTATTTATCTCAAACACGAGGAGTGTTGAAAGCATTCATGGTGTGCACTTGGCTCTGGAAAAGATGTTTCTTTGTGCATCCCATACAACAGAAAGACCCTCACAGAAGCAGTGAATTCTCTGTTACACCTGATCCCTGAGGCAGCGTTCTTGGGCGGGCACAGCTGGGACTGCTGACCCCCCGGCCCATTCCTCCTTCCTTGTGTCTTGCTCTTTCTTCCAAGGGCTTGTTCCAACTCCCAAGGCCACGCGGAGCTGCAGTCCAGTTCGATCTCTTCCCCTGCTCTTCCGCTCTGACTCTGACTCTGCCCCCACGCCATGGTCTTCCTGCATCCCAGCCCTCCCTGCTATAGACTGGCCACGGCCTTTGGGCCTCTCGACCTCTCTCTTTAGTGTAAGAGCACAACCCTCCCTGGAGGCAGGGATCCTGTGTCCGTGTAGTCAAAGGCTTTGGAGGTCTTCTGGGCCAAACCTGTCATTTTTCAGAGGGACACGATGAGCTTCAGAGGGGGACAGTTCCAAGGTCATCAGTCAGTCAGAGGCAGCCCTGGCCTAGGGCCGGGTGTCCCGACTCCCAGGCTAGGGTTCCTTTAGTGAGAAGGAGAGGAACCTGGCTGCCGAGAAGGGACCAAATGGGACGAGGAACCCTCTCTCAGCTGTAGAGCCGCCCAGTCCTGTGGTTGTGATGAGGGAAAGCACAGCGTCGGGTTGGAACAGACCTGGTCTCCCCGCGGCCTGGCCTTGGACGTCAGCCCCCCAGGTTCCTGTGCAAAGCCTCCCGGAGATGAGCCTCTGGAGGGGAAAGAACAAGGGATGGGCCAGCACCTGTGCTCGCTGTGTGCTCAGTCAGGGTCACGGCTCTCCTCTACTGCTTCCTTTTCCTCCCATTCAGGTTTTCCGTGCTTCTTCTCTCCCTCCCAAAGATCCTACCCGCCGCTCACGTATACCTGAATTTGCCCCCGGTTTCAACTTCTCACATCTCCTCCGTGGTCCCTGCTTCAGGGGTGTGCCTCCCCTGCTATGGGTCTGATTGAAAAACTTGTTTTAATGTCCAATGACCTCTTCCAGGAAGCCTTCGAGGATTGCCAGTCCCTTTTTGATGGGAAAAATGTCAAACAACACGTTCAGCTTCTCTTCCTGGTTACAATTTTAAGTAGCCGGCATTTTTCAGGATCCATTCATTCCACTGACACACGTTCTAGGAACGATCACCCACTGCAAAAATATGGAGTCAGACCAGACTTGGCTCCTTCACGCCGAGGGTTCCCAGTCTAGCGAGGGAGACACAAGAGCAAAGACTTAATGGACGGGGTCGCTGCGTTAGCGCTGGCTGCGGCAACAATAGCCCTAAAATGTCAGCTGCTCGCGCAATAGAAGTTTATTTCGCACTCATGAAACGTCCAGTGCACACGCATTGGTTGGCAGGAGGCTGGATGCGGGCACAGGACCTGCCAGGGAGTCGGGGAGCTCCCCCAGGAGAGGAGGGAATGAGCAGTTCCAGGGCAGACCAGCTGAGCCGGCTCGGGGGGTGGCGGAAAGCTAGAGTTCAGGCACTGAGTATGTGCTCAGGGTTGCCCATCCAGGCAGACCCTACGAGCGGCTTTCCTTAGAGTGGACACACACAATACTCAACAAGGATGAGAAGGGACACCAGTCGGGAAAATCTCCATTTGCCTTTCTTGCCTAACTCCTTGCTGGCTCTCTGAAGACCAAGTCACATTTTGGAAAAACCACAATGTCCACTTTCTGTCCTTGCGACAGGGTTAGATGAAATCCCAAAGGAGGGTGTGTGTGCTCAGCTCGGGTCTATAACATCCGCCTGGGCAGGCGAGGGGCGGGGGCGGGAGAGGGGCCGGGGAACTGGAAGAGCCAGAGAAGCACGTGACTGGCAGGTGCGGGACCACGTGACTGGCAAGGCGAGGGCCACCCAGCAAAGTCCACCGCTGTTCTGCACCATGTGGTTTGCCCGCCTCAGCTCTCTGGGCCAAACCCTTCACGATTCGGCTCCCTGGTCAGACTGTCCCAGGAGGGTTGCCTGGCCTGGGCCCGGATGATCTCACTAGGCAGACCAGGCGGGGGCAGGGGGTAGCTCCGAGAGGAAGATTTCCCCAGAATCAAGTAAAACCCAGCCCCAGGACCTTCCATTCTCGGGCTCTCATTCCTCCTCTTAGACCCACAGATTGTCTTCGCCCCTCATGCCACCCTCCAGGAAACAAGGGGAGGAGGGGCGCGCCCATCTCCCAGCAAATTCAAGGCAGGTCTGAGATTAAAAGCCAGCTCTCCTCGGATGCGGGCTCGGGCTCGTCCCACTTGGTGTTGTCAAATCTGTTTACAGAAGAGAAAAACCAAAAGAGCTGTATTTCTTCCAACTTGGTTTCAAATCTCGAATCTCTCCGAGGTTTTCCTGGTGAGACAGAAGGCACGTGGGAGGCTGGAGGAGGGGCCCTGCTTCTCCAGGACCAGAGGTGTCAGGGAAATGTGACGCGAGGAAATGCATTTGCACAGAATGAAAATGGGGGAAAGGGAGCAATTTTCAAACCTTCAAGCGATTAGGGAAAAAGGCATCTCAGGAAATAAAAAATGACCCTTTCAGGAATGTTCTTTCAGAGAGTGAATGAGAAGCCCACACATCTATTGCATACAGTAAATAGTCCGGTTACCTGGTTTTCTGCATAACTGATGGGGGTATCAACATAAGCACACTGGCGTTCATTATCAGAGCTGGAAAACGAGTTTTAACACGTGCCACACACAAAAGAAGAAGGAGGAGGAGGAAGAGAGGAAGAGGAAGGAAGGAATGGAGGGAAGAAAGGAAGAAAAAAGAGAAGGAAAGAGGGAAGGGAATCCAGAAAAAAACCCTCCCTGGAAGGAACTGACTTCCGCGCACCACAGCTGCGTGTGCCCCGATCAGAGAGGCCTCACCCGGCCTCACCCAGCAAACTGCTCCTCTCACCCGTCCTGCTTCGGTCTGCCCCTCTCCACCCCCAGGACACTCAAAAACCGCTCCTCCAGGCCCCCCTGCCTGGTCCGGTGCCCCCAGGAGGGAGCAAGGAAAGGCCGAGAGAGGACAGCCAGGCAGCTTGAATTCCACTCTGCCACTTCCTTGCCATGACCTTGGGCCTGAGTTTCCTCCTCTCCAAAATGGAGTCAAGTTCAATCACAGTCTCCGGGAGTCATCCCCACGGAGAGCTTAGCCACGGGCCAGGCGCGTGCTCCGTGCCCCGTAGAAGTGGCCGCTCCCTCGTTGGTGCAGATACCTGCCGGCCCTCGAAGAAGCCCCATAGGAAAAGCTAGCGGTAGAAGCAGAGACGCAGGGGAGAGGGGGAGCAATTCTCTCTGGGAGGGAGGGAGGCCGGGTGTGCCTCGCTGAGATGCTTCTGCTCAAGGGGGGGCACTCTGTAGGGTAAGTGTGAGGGAAGGCGAAGATACTCCAGGCGGAAGGAATGGCCTGCACAGAGGCTCAGAGGGAGGGCCCAGGAGGGTGTGGGCAGCAGACTGCTGTGGCCCTGGGAGGTGCACGGGAACAAAGGAGGGGCCAGACTCCTCTCCTGAGCCAGGACAGACTGAGGCCCACCCTACGCCAGGATCCAAAAGTCACAGTCACCTGAGAAAGGCGACAAGGAGTCTGGTCTGGAGCCCTAGGTCAGGCTCCCCTGGTCTGGAGCCTGAGGCCTGGAGGCCTCAGAGGTGGCATTTGCTTCTGCCAGAAGCTCGCCACGCACACCCCCACCCTCCTCTGGGTCGGAAGGGTCAGCCGGCTTTGTAGCTGCCCAGAAAAACATTGTTTGCCCCAATTGGAGGCCTGGCCATGGCGCAAAGCAAACAGAATCCCCCTAACATCCCAGAACTTGGAACAGGGCCCAAGGAGAGCCCAAAGGAGCCAGTGCTTTTGAACACAAAGACGGAGCTAATGCCCAGAGATGGAGGGACATGAATATGGCGCTGTGGCGAGTTGGCGGCGGACCCTGACCCAGACCAGCCGGAAGCCAAGTCTCCAGATTCCCAAGCCAGCGCTCCGAGGGTGGCGCAGCGCTGCCTCCCAGCCAGCACCACTGGGCCACACGGCTCCCTGCGGACGATGGGAAGGGCTCCCCCTGGCTTTGTGCAGGACACGGCCTATGCAGCCGAATGGGGCAGACCTTCTCCAGCGGGTGATTCTGATATTGCGTGGACGCAGAGCCTGATGTCATGAACCATGGACAGGAGCTAAGAGCTCATCTGGTCCAGGGTCAGGACCACGGCCCGTGCCCCACCCCCACCCTGCCCGTGGCCGACAGCACTCATTCAGCGCCGTACACTGTCCAGCTACAGCAGGAAGAAGCCTCCCTAGTCTCCTCAACACAGGGCCTGGGACAGCCGCTGCCAACTGGTTCACTCAAAACGGGTTTGTTTATTCGGTGCCAGGCCCCGCAGCAGATACCGCTCAAGGCTGTGATGACCCATGAGGCAGGTCCGTGTCATGTATGAGGATGCTGAGTGGGCTGACCCTTCTTTGGAGACCCCGCGGCCAGCCGGGGCTGAGCCAGGCCCCTGCCCATACTTGCAGCGTCTCTTGCCTCCCCCTGCCACCCCTCGGTGCAGACCGAGAAGCCCCAGGACCGTGGGTCTCCCTGCGTCTGCCCTCGGACTTGTCACCGTGGACGTACACTGGAAACTCAGTCCTTTGAAATATCCTGCTTGCACTTGGCTTTGGCTTCTGCAACTGTGCAGTTTCAGAACAATATGAAAATCAGCATTTCATCAAGATGTAAAGCTGGTTAAGTGAGATCTTGAAATCCCTAAAATTATTCTTCCCGGATCAAGCGGAACAAAGGATGCTTGCGTTTTAAGCATTCCTTTTGGAAAACTGAAATCTGTGTCCGTGAATTTCTAAACAAATGAGCCCAAGTGGAGACAGTAAAGAGATCTTCCATCCTGGAGGGGCTTTTCCACTCTTCCTGGTGAACAGAGTCCTGTCGCGGTGGGGGGCAGTGGCGGGCAGTGAGCGCTGCCCAGCGAGGAAACTCAGGAGCAGGAACTCGGAGACCTGGGCCCTTGCTGTGTGTTTCTGGACAGACCCCTGGCCCCGTGTGGGTCCATGTTTCTCCATCAGTCCCATGAAGAATTGAAGTGGGTGTCTCTCGGTTCCCTCCCACCCGTGGCTGTCTATGAATGTGGCCTCTACCTCTGCATAAACTTGGACCTGTTTGATGGCTTGTGACCCTTCAAGAAATTCAGTTCCCTGTGCAACAGCAGGGATGGTGTCTGTACTTAGGGGGTAACTGGGTGGTCAGCGAGTTCAGCGCAGACCACACCCACCCTGTCCCAGGCCTTTAGAGAGCTCCGTGCCAAGGGAGAGCTCGGAGGTGGCCCCAGTCCCCTTCTCTGTGAGGTCCCTCCAGCTCCTGGAGGGAGGTACAACCAAACAGCTGGCCGCAGTGACAGCAGTGACAGTCAGCTCAGAAGAAGGATTCAGACAGAAGGAAGATGATTCCTAGAACCTTGCGGAACCTGGAGACCATCGCAGAAATTCAACGAAAAGGCACGCTAGCAACAAATTCTACCTGTCTGGAAGCCAGAGTGGGTTAGAGGAAAAGACACGTACTCTGTGACCTGTCAGGTCTCCTGCTCGCTCCCTGCACAAATGGAGATAACATTACCTACCACAGGATTGTTCTGAAGATTTAAATTAGGTAATATATATAAGGCATACGATACAGTTGCTAGCACACAGTGAGCACCCCATAAATGTCTGCTCAATTAAAATGGAGGCTTACACGGTGTTAACGGTGCTTTGGGGAAACGGGGAATTAAAGGAAACTCTCGTCACCCTCCACTCCTTTTCTTTTCTCCTTTTTTCTTATGTTATCACCTGAAACCAAAGAAAAGATTGGGATTTAGGAAACTTGTCTATCTTCTTAGCAGGCTCTGTGTCTGCGCAACATCAGAATTACCCACTGGAGAAGGGCTGCCCTGTACGGTTGCACAGGCTGTGCCCAGCACAAATCCAGGGGGCACCCTTCCCACCATCCCCAGGGCACCATCACCTGTGTCTGTGCAACCTCCTTGACTCTGTGTGTAGGACCCTGGGTAGTAAAGAAGGGAACTCTTCCCAGGGGTTTTCTTAGTCATTATTATTATTGAAGTATAATCAATATACAGTGTTATATCAATTTAAGGTGTACAATACAGTGATTCAACCATTTTCCACATTATTCAGTGCTCCGCACAATAAATGAACCTGTAGTCCCCTTCATCTTTCTCACCCATCCCCCGAACCCCCTCCCCTCTTGCAACCACCAGTTTGTTCTCTGTATTTAAGATTCTGGTTTACGTTCCACATATGAGTGAGATCCTGTGGTGTTTGTTTTTCTCTAACTGACTGACTTCACTTAGCAAAATACACTCTAGCTCCATCCGTGTCATTGCAAATAGCAAGATTTCATTCTTTTCATGACTCTGTGTGTGTGTGTGTGCGCGCGCGCGCGCACGCACGTGCGCACGTGCGTGTGACATCTTCTTTATCCATTCATCTATAGGTGGACATTTTTCAGGATTTTAAAAAAGATGCAAACAAAAATCAAAACAAACCAAACACCCCACTCCTTCCTTTACGTCTTTGGCTTTAGCAAACAGAGCGGGTCCATAATATCTGTGCGTTCCCATTTCACTTGTCAGATCGGGGCCTTTGAGATGTCACTGGAGTCTTGCACATGCTTTCCAAGAAGCATTTCTTCCCTGCCCTCCTTTCCACCGCACTGGGTCCGCTGTGCCTCCCCTGCTCCCTAGTCTTGCTTCTCTAAAAGTGCTTTCCAAGCTGGCTTGCACCGTCCATCTCCCTGAGGGCAAGGGCTGCGCCCTGTTTCTTTGTCAATGCCCAGCTCCTCCAGCCTAGCCCCTGGCCAAGAATGTCCATGAATGTTGAACTCAATTCAGCTGACTCAGGTAGATTCCATTCATTTAAAATGTGCACAGTGGCCTGTCAAGATAATAACGTGGGGTTGACGGTTCAGAGCCTCCCGGGAGCCTCTGTGCGTGGTAAGAGCTTGGCAGGGCGGTCTCCCTTTCCCGGTCCTGAGGCGGGCTAGCCTGAGTCTGAGACGGAACGACATTCTCGTGGAGTCCTTTGTCCTTGTTCCCTTCTGAATGGCCAGAGGCAGCCTTCTAGCACAAGGATCTGAAACAGTAGTTGGACCAGCCCCCGTCTCCACTGTCGGGGAGCCTCACGCAAGGATGCTATGTGACGACTTCAAGACGGATGGAAGAGCCATGACAGAAGAAAGTGTCCAGAAAGGCCACCTGGCTCGTCTTCCTCCTTCTTCCTTAGGATGATGACAAAGGGGACTGCCATTCATCTTGGAGAGGGAGCAAGGCTGGCAGAAAAAGCCTTGGTTTTGGAGTCAGAAAGATCTGAGTTCAAAATCTGGATCTGTCGGGCACCTGGGTGGCTCAGTTCAACTGCGGGGTCTGCCTCCGGCTCGGGTCATGATCCCAGGATCCTGGGATCGGACCTTAAGATGGCCTCCCTGCTCGGTGGGGAGCCTGCTTCTCCTCCCTCTCCTGCTGGCTCTTGCTCTCTCGCCATCTCTGTTTCTTTCTCTCTCTCTCAAATAAATAAAATCTTTTTTTAAAAAATTCAAAATCTGGATCTGTAACAAGTTATGTGACCTTGGGCAATTCTACTTACTCTCTCTGAACCTCAGTTTCTTTATCTTTAAAATAACAATAACGGGGGACCCCTGAGTGGCTCAGATGGTTAAGTTTCTGCCTTCAGCTGAGGTCATGATCTCCAGGTTCTGGGATCAAGCTCCAGTTTGGAATCCCTGCTCAGCAGGGATCTGCTTCTCTCTCTCCCTCCACCCGTCCCCACAGCTTGCGCGCTCTCTCTCTCTCTCTCAAAAGAATAAATGAAATCTTTTAAATATAAAATAAAACAACATAACATAAGGATAACAGTACCCACCATAGTGTTGTTGAGGATGAGGAAAAGAATGCAGGAGCCTGGTGCACGGTGGATACTCAGCACCAGGTATCTTAAGGTGTCTTAAGGTGACTTCAGACAAGTCATATAATTCCAGTTGGAGGGTACAACATGCTTCTCAAATGGATCTTAGCCAAGTAAGCTGAGGACATCTGGACAGTTTGGGACTCTCCCTGGCTACATAGGACCTGGAAAGGATAAGTCAGGAGAAATCATTTCCCTGTAAAGTGCATCTGAACCCCTTCACCACCCCCCACCCCCAGGCTGGTCCTCTCTGAGGATACACGGGTCTCCTGGAAGGGAGTGAGGACAGGGGGCAGCGCCATTGCCCCGTAGGATACCCAGGGAGGAGGTATGTTGGGACTTTGGCCTCCCATTGCCGGATCCCCTCCGGTGTTATTTACCCAGAATCTGGTACAGACCCTTAAAGCTCTTTATATGCTAATACTTCTCCAAATTTTTGGTAAGTAATTCTCAGACCAGTCCCATTGGCAGACATTTCCACCCCCCTCACCCCGCTTTGCGCTTGCTCTGTGCCAGCTCTGAAGCAGGAGGACAGCCGTGTGGGTCCTCCCCGCTGGTACCAGGCAGCTCTCAGGACACTGTCCGTACCCACTGGCCTCATTCAGACCCTCCCCCAAGGTGTAGTCAAGCCAGGCTTCAGTGCAGAGCCATGTTCCTATGCTGGACACCTGCTACCTGGCTTTCAAGTTCAAGAACTTCGTGGGCTGGGGAATGGGGTGATGTGCCCACAGTAACTGTAGACGGGCAAAGAAATAACTCCAAGACAAGACCTTCCCTTCACCCTGAACAGGCAGCCTCCATCTCCGGGCATCACGTGGAACAAGGAAGCCAAGGGTCACCAGGCTGAAAACGTGGAAGGACCAAGGTGTGGAGCTGGATTTCTACTGGCCGAGACGGGAAGACGCGCGGAAGCTAAGAGAACGGAAAGCTGGTTTTAAGAAGAGATTGCAATCCCTTTATTAAAAAAGCTTTGCCCTATGTTAAAAGTGCAGTCTTCCTTGGATATTCCCCCTTGACCCTGAAGTTATGATTTCTGTTGCTTTTCAAATTATTGTGGATGTTGGATTGTTGTTCATGGGATGAAACATGGGGCAGAGACCAGGCCTCGTGGCTCCTTAGCCTTGGCAACCTTCTGCCTTAGGCTCAGAGTGTAATGAAATGCCTTCTCCCACTCCCACCTCGACCTCCGGGCCAACCACGAGCTTCTCAAGGGCCTGGTGAGTGTCTTGTTCTGTCCCCGAATCCTCACGAACACTGGGGGCTCGGTATGGGGCGTTGAAGGAGCCAGTGCTGAGGACGAAGCCACGTGGAAGAGGGCTGAGGGCATGTCCTAGGCCCCTGATCATTTTTCCTTCCCACCGCCTGGTAGGCCTCCAAAGGGCTAGCACATGCTGGAGACCTCGGTCTCAGAGAGGACTGGGAAGGGCAGAGAGGAAAGCCAGTGCCACCGCTCTTTCCAGGTCTGTTGGCAGAGCGGAGTTTGAGTTCGAGGGGAAACGGGCCCTCCAGGAAGTGAAGCCACATGGCGCTCGGGGCTCAAAGACAAGAGGAAAAAGTCGGACAATGGGCTGGAGGTGGAGAAGGAAGGCGAGAGCAGGGGGGACAGGGCAGTCCACACCGGGGCTGGGAAATGCGAGAGATGGAGGGAGGAGGCAAGGCAGGGCCCCGGCAGTCGCCATGACAGAGAAGGCTCAGCGCGGCGCATCTCCGACGTGAAGAGCTCTAGTTTGTTGAACAAATACCCGAGAGCTTTCCAAAGAGGGCCGGTCCTTCAGTCGCTGGTTCCCCTCCAACTTCCTCTCTTTCTCTGACGCAGTCCTGAGGCTTTATCTCCAAACGTGTACACACATTCCAAACGGATCTGCCTGATAAGGCCGAGTTGGGACCAGACCCTTCTCGCCAGGTGACTCCCTCCTCCTCTCCCGGTGTCCTCTCCCACGTCGCCTCCCTCCGGGTGAGAGACCGCGGAGCCATGTTCTGAGGGTGGCTGGAGGCCCACTTTCGAGAACAAAGCAGTGATTTCCTCCAGCACCACCATGGCCCACCCCCTCCCCAAGTCCTCAGGGAAGGGCAATTTGTGGAAACGGAGCTGCTGGGTAATAGATTTCTCTGTCAACATGATGAGTGAAAGAAAGAACGAGGTAATTACCAGTAATGCACTTCAATTATGGCTCTGCCTCCCATCCCCCAGCCCCAGCTCCGTGTCCCCATTTAATTTTCATTTAAAACAAAACAGTTGCCACAGACCCAAAGCTAAAAACAGAAATCCCTTTCAGCTCCTGGCAAATTAGCAGGAATGTCTTATTATGGAAGCCGTGGGCGACGAACTTCTTCTAGAGCAATACAGGAAGCGGGCCTCCCGGTCACCCGGCATCCCCTCCACTCCACGCCATTCTCCAATGCTCCGAGCAATTAACCTTGTCCCTCAGGACCTCAGATCGCCCTCCCCGCGCAGGCCCGGCTTAGCCTCTTTCAAAGGCCTTGCCTGAGGAATTCTGTCAAAAATCAGTAGCACCTTGAGGAGGCCCGAGGTCAGGGGACTTCCTTGCTACACAGGAAGGCATGTTCTATCAGAAAAGGGAAATGTTCTCAGTCCTTCAGATCTTGGGCGACTAAAAATAAACTAATAGGCCTTAAATTAACGTTTTCTTTCCCCCCCCCCAAACCCCCCACTCTCCACCAAGACTTTTCAGCTTGAAGGAAAAGCATTTATTATCTGAGAGTGACACACAGGAAATGAGACTTATAAATTGTGCTTAAAATGTTATAGTTTCCAACTTTCTTTAATGCTAATCTTAATGCTAATAGGTTGTGAGATATGTGTTTTGACTTGAGAGAATTTTTTTCTTTTCTAATTAATTCTCGGCTACACCACATGAAACATTTGTGTGGAGGGGTTCCAGGAGTTCGCACACTGTTGGAGAAAGGGCCTCTTGGCTGGGTTCAAATGGCCACTGTCCTCAAGGGGCTCCAGGATAAATTCTCCTTGGTGGTAGGAGTTCAGTCCATCCATAGAGTCAAGGGCACTCGCTCACGAATGGCAAAACACAGAATGAAGTCTTGGTGTTGACATTCCATTATGACCTCAAGTTATCCACACAACGCTGGTCTTCCCCATCTTCTCTCTAGGGTTCTTTCTGAAAGCCCTTCTGCTTCCCATAAGTACCAGGCTCACCCAGCGCCCCACAGTTTTCTCCACACCATGTCCCCACCTGGAACCCCACTTGATGCCCCCGTTTCCATGTAGATTCTCACCCCTGTGGCTCTTGTTGAATTATTTTTGATATTTGTTCATATCTACTCTTCAGTACCATTGTTACATGAGCAAGGCTCAGGCTACAGCTGGGAAACACTTTCCTCCAGGGCAAGGACTGACATCCCTGGGTCCAGCAGCCCTCCAAGATGCTACGGTCACGTAGTAGACACAAAATCCATGCAGTGGCTGCTGGGCGCCAAGAATCCTGGGTGTCACTAAGTTGACATCGGTCATCCAAGACAGGAGGTGGTGTGAGATGCGAGAGGAGACTGTTTTCATGACTTCCCAGATAACCATGACCTTCTAGAAGATTTGGTTGGATGGGTTGAGAAACTTACTAAGCCTCCACTGGTGATTTGGGAAAAAGCATTTTCACACTTTCTTACCCTCAAGAATGAAAATAAAATACGTGAACTCTAAGAGTGGAAGGGATTAGCTCATTTTTCCCCAAACTACTTCCCCTTCCCTCCCAGACACAGTTATGTCACCTTTCCCAGACTCCCTTGCAATTAGTCATACTCACGTGACTGATGCTGTCCAACAGAATGTGAGGAGTCATGTTACACAACCCTTCCAGTCCTGGCCCTCAGTGGGCTTTCCCTTTCCTCCTTTGCTGGGTGGACGTGGGGGATCCAGAGGAGTACTCCAGACTCTAGAGGAGGGTCGAGCCCCTACATGAGCGATTCTCAGCTGGGGATGATTTTGCCACCCAGGGGACACTGTCATAACCATGAGTCATAACCATGAGTGTGGGTGCCCTGCTGGATCTACTGGAGAGCAGCCAGGAATGTTGCCATGTGTCTTGCAAAGCCAGGAAAGCCTCGGCTACACAGCAAAGAACTCCTGGGGTCCACGGGGTTGGTAAGCCATGGCTGAGAAACCCGGCTCGACATGGAAAGAGACTGGGTCTCTGAATGATCATGTGGATCCCTGCCAGCCTGCGCTGTCCTTGGATTGAAGCAAGACATGAACCTGTATCGGCTGAGTCACTGAGAATTGGTAGCCGTTTGTTAGGGGGTCAGCCCCCTTGGAAGAACACCTTGCTCACTGACACTAGATACATACCTTGAGACAGGAGGCATACTTGTCCCTTCCAGGCAGCCCTCCACGCTCCCCCAAAACCGAACCAAAGAGCACTCTGCCATGCTTGCCAGAAATCCCAACGCCTTCGGTATCTACCGATATCTATCTTCCTGCTCTGAAGAGTCATTCGTGTCCACAGCACCCCCGGAACTCGCTGTGAGCCGCTTAAAGCCAGGAACTGAATCTCAGCCAAACTCGGATGGATGCAGTGAGCTCTTCCAGGGAGTCTGCTGTGTACAGCTGGGGATGGAGACCTTGATATGCTCTAGTCCTTCCCTCAAGGACAGTTTAGTCCAGCAGGAGAGGAGCTTAGAGACATGACGGAAGAAGGCTAGATGGTGAAGATTGTCCTGGACATGTGTGTAAAGAGGGGTGATTTTATAATCTGTCACACAACCTTATGGTTTCCTCCCATCAGGACACACTCCTGGAAGCCAGGCCTCCTGGGCCACACCTGGCGGGAATGGTTGGGAAAGCTAAAGGGTAGCTAGATTCCACCCACTCACTGGTCAAGGTCTTCAGCAAGGCCCGTGACCCCTGCTCTTCTCTCTATCCCCTTAACCCCATTCTGGTCCGTGAACCCTCTGCTTTGTGTACCTGTGTGACCATGAGAGGGTCTCCCGCCTGCGGTCATGCACTCAGTAAAGACCCGCATAAATGTGTCTGTTGCAGAATGCACCCATCGCTAGAGCAGAACTGTCACCAAGCGAGGCCTGCTTTTCTGGGTGCATCTTCCCGTTGCCATGATCTGGTGGGAGCACAGGCTGTCGGGAGGCAAACACCAAAACAGTGCAGGCTGCAGGGGAAACCCAGGGTAGGAGCAGCTCCCCTGGCCTCGGGGGACAGAAACACTTTCCAAATAGAAAGGACCCTAGGTTAAAGATTTTCAGGAGGAGTGGCATTGGGAGGGCTGGGGTTAGGAAGTGAGGAGAAACAGGAAACTCCATGTTTGTGGGCCCAGAAGAGAGCTAGAACGTGCTCTTTGGAGGAACAATGGGTTTGTTGGTACACAGGTTGAGAGAAGAGTGGCGAAGGCTGGGGTTGGCAGGTGACCGGTGACCAAACCACGCACAGACTCTCTGGAGGCAAGGCGAACTCCGGACGGCCTTCAGCAGGAGCCGTCACCCGACCTCTTGGGGCAAAGCTAGAGGTGAGAGATGACGGCCACCAGACCACTGTGCCGAGAGGGTTGTCCACAAAGAATACTGGTTCCGGGCCAGTTTCAGCTTCATCCTCCCGGCAGCTGCTAGAGCGACCCGCTGAGACACTCGTCCATCATGGCGCTCTCCCGCTCCGAGTTCTTCCATGGCTCCCTTCGCCGATAGGACCGAGTACTCACTCTCCACAGTCAAGGTCCCGCAGAATCTGCTTTGCTGTGTCTTCCTACACAGCATCGTCTCTCATGATCACTTGCTCAATCCTTGCTCTGGACAATTACGAACGATCACTTTCTTTACAGAATTAAGTCCTCTTGATTTCTGTCCACACTGATCCCACCCCCCCCACCCCCACCCCCCCACCCCCCGTCTCAGCCCCACAGGAAATCCAGCAGGGGGCTGAGCGAGGATAAAGCAGTGAGGAGAGTGGAGGACTGGAGTTCCAGGCCTGCCGGGGTCAACCCTGCCTTGGGAAATGGGTGTGTGCCTCTGAAGGCCAGTCTTCTCTCTTGTAAATGAAAGTCCACCACCTGCCCCCTGGGGCTGTTGGGAAACTCGAGGGAGGTCACATGTGAAAGGCATTTGGAAATAGTAAAGGGCTAGATTTCATTTTGCCCTAAAAATGTGTATTTCCCGGAATACTTGATGTTTTGTGGTCTGATGTGTTACATTACCACATTCCTTCCCCACCCCACCCCCCACCCCCCGGGAAGGGTGGGGAAGAACAGAATGGAGGTGAAAGGTATCTTGCAATGCTCCTTTCAGGCCAGGGCACCCGTATCTGGCCTACCTCTCCTTCTTGGGCACCTGGCAGGACACCTGGGCTGGGAAGTGAGGCCATGAGACCAGTCTAGCCAACAAAACGGGAGCAGAATGGTGACAAGAGTCACTTCTGGGCTGTGGAACTTAACGGCCCGTTGTGCTGGGATGACCTTGGATGTCCCATGTAGAGATGGCGGCCTCCAGGGATGGAGGGAGTTGGGCTCGCTGAGTCTTGAGAGCTCACGTAACTTATCACCCAAACTAAGACACTTTTGAGAATGAAGGAGAGGGGCCCATGATCACTTAGGTGGGATCACAGTTGTAAACCAACATGGTCCCAGGAAATCCTTACATACGTGGTCCTCCTACTTGGGTCGGAGGATAGTGGGGAGTCCCCACTCTCCCGCACCGGCGTCGGAGCTCACAATTTGCGCTGTACCATGCCACCGAATATTCGAGGTTCATCTGTTGGTGGCAGTTAGTGAATACTTAACCTGATTAATAGAGTCACAACATCGGATTCCATTTCCGCAAACATCCGCGAGGCAGGGATTATTCCCCCCAGGTGACACAAAACCAACAGGAGGAACTTGCCCGAGGAACTCGCTAAGATCACACAACTAGGCTGAAACTAGGTCGAAACTCAGTTTTCTGTGATTCCAAGGTTTGCGATCTTTCTTCCACTCTGTGTTCTTGTCTGCCTCGGAGCAAAGCTAGGCTTCCCAGCACCACCAGACCGAAGGAGGCCATGGTTTGAAAGTGACATGTCTTTGCTCTCCACCCCCCATAACCTCCAGAAACACAGATTCCTTGGCTTCTCCCTCCATCTGTAGGGTTCTGAAGGGAAGTTCCCATATTTCATTTAAAAAAAAAAAAGATCAAACGCCCTCCACCGGTGACTTTAACTTATTTATGGGTTAGATTTTTTTCCCCCCTGGATCATTTCCTTTCATTCTTGCCAGAACTCCTTGCCTGCAATCCTCCCCAGTTATTAATAAAAGAAGGCAAACAGTAGCGAGGGCAGTGGAACGTTCTTGGCTCCTGCTGATGTGTTTCGTTTGTGTTGGAAGCAGATGTTTTCGCCCTGATCACAGACACTTGCCAGGCCTTTCACATCTGTCCTGTTTTCGGATGAGGACAAAACAATTCAGAAGACCACATCTATTTCCAACCCAAATAAGAGGGAATGAAGAATAAGGATTGCCTCCCACATCGTGTATGACCCCCACGAGATTGTCCAGCTCTGTGCGGGTCGCGAAGGACCCCAGGGTGAGCCGGCCAGCCACGGACGCTCACCCAACGCCCCTCCTACGGCATCCATTGGCTGGGATGGTTCAGCCATTTCTGGCGTGGGGACGGTAGATGACTGCCCAGGCCCGAGGTGTATTGCTCGCCTTTGACAGCAGGGGTAAAATATTTTCAGTGTCTTTTGCCGTTTTGTTTTTGTTTTTGTTTTTTGAGTTCTGAATTAAAACAAAACTCAATGGAGAAGCCTGGTACGTATATTTAGGCCAAGTACACTCCACAGATCTTTTGCATGAGGGCTTCGGCCCCCAGAAGCCAGAAGGATTGTCGCCCATTGCCCTGTCCCCACCTCTGCCGTGCCAGTTTACGCGGGTGATTTTGCCCTGGGTGTCCGAGTGGACAGCTCTCTCCCCCAGCAGAACCAAGGTGAAGCGTTCTCTCCTGGTCACTGTCATTTACTCATTACGATCTTCCGTTCGCTGGCCCCGAGCAGGAGGAAACCCTGGGACCGGTCCCAGATGGGGCAAGAGGACCCGAGAGCCAGGCCGCCGAGGCTGACCCCAGGTTGCCATGAGCTTCCAGAACACCACCAGAATGGGGAGCATCGAGGGCCGGGCGGCATCCAGTGGGGAGCCCCCTATGGGGAGAACCCAGGCCCAGGGCAGGCGGGCAGATTCAGGGGTGGGTGCGGATAGGAGAGGAAGGAAGACGTTTGCCGAGAAGCCTCCAAGAGCTCGTTTCTAATGCCAGCTTTGTCGCCCATGGGCATCTTACCTGATGGAAGTCCCTATACTGGCCAAACGAGAGCTGCTTTGTCTGGAGAAGATGTTTTCAGGGGAGAGGTCTTCTGCTTTGTTGAGCTCCAAAGGGGGCTGTGGAATCAGGTGAGACAACAGAAGGGGAATGGCCAGGGCACAGGTGGGTTCGTTCAAGCTCTGAGGTCATTTTAGGATTATTTGCAGGTTACCAGGAAGGTTCGGGGAACCACTTGCATCCAGGGATGCACCTAGGCCTTGACCCCATGTGCTCCTGCCCGAGTGCGTGGGCAAGACTGCTTGAGTGCACACGCGGGTTTTGTTCGGTTCCGGAGGGAGCCTGGACCAGCAAGGCGTTGAGGCCGCCAATCTGCGTTCCTGTGGCATTGGAGACTTGTCTCCGCGGAGGGGCGCAGGCCCAGGCAGCCTTCCCCTGGGTCTCGGCCAGCAGCAGCCCTGAAGGGTGAGGCTGCGTGCCCAGGGTTCCTCTCTGGGGCTGAGTCTGGCCCTTGGCCGCCTGCCCCCCACGAGCTGGCTCATTAGCATGTGGCCCCGTGGGTCCCCGTGATGGGGGCCACACAATGAGGCAGTTATGCCGGCGGGGCTGCCCTCTGGGTTCCGGCCCAAGGCCTGCTCCATCACGTGGGCTCCATTCATCCCAAAGGACCCCCAATCCCCCTCTCCCCCCACCTCCGGAGCCCACTCTGGCTTGGGAAGGCTCAGAGCCCAATCCTCCCCTGGGGGCAGCTGAGGGGCTGTGCCATGCGTCACTGTCAAGCATTGCTCAGATTCTTGGGGGAGGAGGACAGAGATGCTGGGCGGGCCTTCCCGGTGGGGCCAGCCAGGAGCGCACCGCCAGAGGCATTGCCGCCACCCTGTGGGTCAGCTCGCTTCCTGACCCTTCATTCTGCTCATACCACCCCAGGCTGGCCTGTCGCCCTGGGTGGAGAAGGAGTAGCTTGGGGACACCCGTGTCGTTTTTGTCAGGTTCCGTTTTCTGTAGACACGACTTGTCTGGCGGGCTGACAGATGGTGGGAGTCCCGGCCTTGCCGGCGACTCACTGTGTGACTCCGGCCGAATTGCTTTATCTCCTGCACCTCAGTTTCCCCTTTATAACATGAGGATATTCATTTCTGCCTCTCGAGATTGTCGTGAGAAATCAAATCAGAGGAAGCCTGCGAAGGGTCACCACCCCAGTGCTGAGTCAATGCCAAGAAGGGATTGTGGAATTGAAGGGACGAGCAGCCGCCGGGCAAGGCATCTTATCTCTCTGGCCAGCTGTCCACCTGGGAAGGGGGGTGACCGGCCCCGCACACCCAGTACCCAGTGCTGTGGATACGGCTGAAAGGGATAGACTCGGAAACGCTTCATGCCCTGGAACCCTACTTTGACTTTGTTATATGCTCTGGGGCTACCGAGCAGTTGCGGAAATGATTTCAAAGCCCTTGGCAATCACTGCCCTCGGGTGGGTGTGGGGGTGTGAGGCTAGGGGTGTGTCTAATGCCAAGGGCCACACCAAACACACACGGCACACAGCTCTGGAGTTCTAAGGGTCCTATCCGGTGGGTCTTCCCCTCAAAGTGCAATTTCCCAGGTTCACTGAACCCACACAGACCCTTTCATGCATGTGTTTCTGATTCTGATTTCACGCACTGACATCACTGAATCGGTATGCCCGGGGTTAGGCTCATGGCCGCCGAGCTGGGAGCGTAGGAATTTTGGTGCCAGAAAAATTGGATAATGTGGGACATTCTGACTTTGCTCTCCAATTTCCAAATCCTCCTGGGACACTTCTGAGCTTTTCAGAGGCTGTGGTCCCTGTCACTCATGTAGAGAGAGAATCAGGCTGGGATCCCAGTCACCAGGCACCTGGGCCCTCACCGGCATTGCCTCCACATCCAGGAAGCAGCCAGGATTTCATGGCAGGGGTCTCAGTGTGCAAAGCCCTTCTGAGACCTCTGGGTGTTGTGCATACAATCTTCCTGCTGGTACTGGGACCACTGGGACCACTGGGACCTTTTGGGGATTTTCATGGAGGCATGGGTTTCTTCTCTCTGTTACAGCATCCCAATTGGGAAACAGGCTACATGCATTTATCAATGGGTTTTTAAAAATCTTTGCTTGCATGGTACCTAGCACAATGCCTTGAAGCCATAGCTGTGCTTATGTTTGGGTTCGTCAGGTCAGTACTGAGCACATGGGACCACGTGGGGAAGAACAAGCCACTTGAGAGAGCCCCAGACCAGTAGAAGCAAGACAGTGACGTGTGTTCACACCGCTAACCCTAAAACAAAACAAAACTGGAGCCAGAGCCAGGGGCTGAGAGAGGGCAGCCCTGGGTGCTGGGTACTAGGTGCTGGGTGCTGGGTGCTAGGTGTGGGGTGCTGAGTGCTGAGTGCTGGGTCTGGGTGCTGGGTGCTGAGTGTTAAGTGGGAAGGAGACAGGTAGACTGTACCCATCAGAGAAGAATTTCAGGGAAAGGGGAATTCTAGGATGGAACAGAATTCTCAGAGAGTGGTAGAGGAAGGACAGCAGGTGACTCAAAGCACATGTCCTTTGTGTCCCCCTGCCCAGCTCACACTCCTCCTGGGTCCAGGGTGCCCCAGGTCACTCTCTCAGCCTCCAAGTCTTAGTCTGGGCAAAGCGCTTTCTGACTCCTGCCCTGAGCAGCCTCGGAAGCTCCAGCTTATCCCAGAAGCCCCTTTGCTGTAACGCTCACGACCCTGCAGTGTTTCATCTACTTTGTCTTCCGAGAGCGGAGAGTTCTTCGTGCTGGATGCCAAGGACGACCAAGGACGGCCCCTCAAAGCCCGGCAGGGGGCCTCCCAGGTGGGCCGGGGGCTGAATGGCACAGACATGGGAGGGGGAGTCAGGCAGCTTAGTGATGGAGCCAGGCCACGGGCAGCTGCTTGAGGGAGCTTTTGTATGAGTGTGTGTGTGTGTGTGTGTGTGTGTGTGTGTTTCATTCATAATGAGAGATAAGGTTGGAAGGATTAGGGCCAGAACTCCAAGGGGGTCTTGGAGTTCAAACTTCGGAGGCTGGGCTTTTCCCCAGAAGCAACCGAATCAGCTCAGCTCAGCTTTCTTACAAACACAGACTCGTCACCCTCTCTGCTCCCCAGCCAAGACCAGGGCCACCTGGCTCAGGATCCCGAGGATTTCCTCCAGCTCCTCCTCCTTCTCTCCCTCCCTTCTTTCCTGCTTTTCTTCCACCCTTTCTCTAGTTCTCCTTTCCTTACTTCCACCAATATTTACGGAAGTTGCCAGGTCAAGACTATTAACTCGCAGATTAACCAGATAAAAGCCTTATCCTCAGAAAGGTCACAGTCTGATGGAGAAAATCAACATCAAGCAAATAAGCATCAACACAAGCAAATAAGACAGTGTGTTGCATTACGTGATACAAGTAGGTTTGGTGGGAACATGGAGGAAAGTGTATAACCAAAGCCACATAGTAATCCGGAAGACTTCTTGGAGGAGGCCCCCTCTAAGCTGAGAGGAGAGCAGTTGAGTTTTCAGCAGGGGGAGAGGGGAAGCTGGGAGAAGGTCCTCCAGGCAGGGCGAAAGGAGTGTGCGAAGGGGCAGGAGTGGGGAAGGCAGGGAGTCGGGGTGAGAATGGGAGGTGGAGCTGGGGTGCGGGAGAAGCATCTGACAAGACATAGGGGGCTGACGGGCCACAGCCTGAGGGGTCTTGTGTGCCAGCCACGGGAGCTGCCGGGACCCAGGGCCACCTCGGCGCCTCAAGCAGAGGAAGTGATGTGGTTTCTCCTTGACAGAAGCTCGGTCTGGCTGCCATGTTGCGATCAGGAGATCAATTCTCTGGACCACCCAGGGGTATGCGGACAGCGGCAGGACCGCGGGGGGCTGGTCTGCTGATGCCGGGAGGATGGCAGGGGCCAAGTGAGACAGACCGAATGAAACGCACGGGCTGGAGGCAAGGCAGGGAGCAGGCAGAGCTCCGGCACACACCGGGGGGCTGGGGGGCTCCAGAGCCCAGGACCAGCCCTGAGAGGAGGAGAAGACCTCCGCCAGGTGACCCGCCCCCTCCCTCCCCACCGGACAGAAGCCGGCCAGACCCCCGTGCCGGCCCCATGGTGCTCTTCCAGGGGTCAGAATGAACTGGGTTTCTTGTTTTGTTTTGTTTTTCTGGCAAGGCCCCGTGTCCGATCCTGGCCCATCTTTAGAGACTTGGTTATTAGGCCATTTGTATCTATTTGGGACCTCGTGGCCCTCACAGGCCGCATCCCCCAGGGGGCTGGATCACAGGCAGGTGGTGATTGCCCACCTGTGTGTGCTGGGCTGCCTTTGGTCATGGGGGTCTCCAGTCCGGCATCTCCAGCCAGACCTAGCAATGAGGGCAGAGGGCTGCCGAGGGACCTTGGAGTTGGATAGTCAGGGCACCTCAGATGCCCTCTGGCACTCATCCTCCACCTGGCTGGTGCAAGCACGGAAGCCTTCCTTGGGGAGGTGATGTTGAAGCCAAGACTGAGGAGTGTGGGACGCTTCTCAGTCGTGAAGGAAGGAAGAACAATGGTGGGTTCAGCTAAAGGAAATTAGTTTCGTCCCACAAAAGCAGAAAGTGGGTTTGCTGCTTTCCCCACCTGTGAACGTTTGCTGGGGCCATGGGAGAAATCTAGGAGAAAAGAGGTCCTCACACAGTCCTCCTCAGTCTTCTTAGGGAGTCACCATAGAAGTGGGGATCCAGGAGCTCAGAGGTGGAGAGACAGCGGTGGCTGGAGCAGTCAAGGAAGGCTTCCTGGGGGAGAGGGCTGGGAACAGGAAGGCAGGCCCGCCCTGCATTGTGGAGTAGCAGGGAGCCGGCCCAAGTTTTCCAGGAACCGTGAGCCCCAGAAGGTGGCCTTGGTGGCCAGGCTGAAGGGCTGCGCGCACCCAGAGAGCCAAGGTCGGCCTCTCTCCATCCCTCACTGTGTATTTCCAGCTCTGTGGTTTCCTAATTTATTTGGCTTGAAATTTGTGTCAAACTTTTTTTTTCCAGGTGTAATTGAAACCAACCCTCCAAATGCCTGTTCATTCCTGGGGGAAATTAAAGGTGATTTCAAGCAGGAAGATCACAGATTTCAGAAGAGGGGCCGGGAGGGGGTGGGGGGCTGTATTTGGGACTGGACGGTGGGGCCGGAGCCCCGTTTGGGTAGATTAGCTGCAGCTGATTGCACTTTCCGGAGGGAGGGCCCCCCTGGATGAAGTGGGGAGACCCCCTCCTCCTCCCCTCCTCCACACGGCAGAGGTGGGGGGATCTACAGCCCCAGCCCCGGCCACACGTGGTGCCTCCTCTCAGAGGGAGCGCAGGGGGACTGGGGGCGGTCAGGGAGTTAGAGAAAGCGCCCCGCTTTGATGGGGCTCCCTGAAAGCCCTCCCTGGGAGCCTGGGCCGGGAACGCAGAGAAGGAATGGAAACCTCGCCCAGGAGCCGTGGGGAGGATCCCATGAAGTGAGAGGGCACCCGTGAGCCCCCGGGGGCCGAGTCATCAGGGAACCAACAGACACCGATTGAATCTAAGTTGGCATCCCCGCCCGTGAGGGAAAGGGCTTCTGGTTGAAAATAGGGACTCAGCCGGGACACCCTTTTTCCTTAGAAAGTGAAGGCTGGCTCCATACATGCCTCAGAAACCAAGCTATCTTTTCCTCCCTTTGTTGCCTGGGGAAAAAAATACTTTAAAAGGCTGCAAACTCGTCTGGGCACTGGGCCCCATGAGGACGAGACTTTACTAAGGACCACGGTCGTTCGGACGCGGTTACTGTCATTCCCATTCCACAGATGGAAAAACTAAGATGAAGAAAAGGGGTGTTATCTGTTCCAGGACACAGGGCCGAGGGGTGGCAGCGTCCAGCCTGGGCCCTTTCACACCCAGCGAGGAGCCCCTTCTTCCCGGCTGGCCTGGGGACACGCACTCCTGACCCACGGATGCGGTCCCTGTGCGTGTCCGCAGCACTGAGCGCAGCACCACATGCCGGGAGGCTCTGGACCAAACGCCCAACAACGGAGCTGCTTGCGCTCCCCGTCCAACCTCCGCCTGCCTCTCTGGCCTCAACCCTCCTGCCCCCAAGTCTCGGGCTTCTCTCCCGGTTGCCCACCCTCCTTTCTTCCCCAGCAGACGGTCTTGGATGACTTCTGTTTCCTACTCCCTATCCCCCAGCCTGGGACCCTCCTCCACAAGGACCACACAAAAGGCAGGGGTATCCCTCTCAGTCCCCCAACCCTCAGAACTGGGCGAGGTGTTGGTTTCTGGTATCTGTAGAGCCGTCGGTGTCTTTAAGTTGGAAGTCTGGAAGCTTCAGGAAAGAAGACTTCAGCTTCTTTCAGCTCTTCAGCTTCAAAGGAAGCTTTTCAGGGGTCAGGGGGCTGGGACATGAAATTGGCTTCCTCAAGCGGAAGTGAGCTCCCTGCTGCTGGAGGTATGCAAGCAGAAATTGGGCGGTCCCTTGGCAAGAATATCACAAAGGGGATTTGGGATTCAGCTGGGAGTTTCCAGTGGCTACCTTCCCTCACCCCTGCCACCCTCCGGAGGAAATTCTGTCCCAGTGGGACAGCGTGGAGGATTCCCTTGCTTGCTCCTGGCCTGAACCCACGTGGGACGGCGCTCAGGCCTTTCTCCATTTGCCACAGGTTATTTTGGTGGAAACTCCCACCAGGCTACTCTCCCTCCAAGACCCGCAGTCTGCCCCCTGCCAGGCTACCGCGAGCCACGAGCCGGGGGACAAACACTCAGCCTGCTAATCTCATCCAGCTCCCCTCCCCACCCCCCCACCCCCCCCGCCTCCTCAATCCTCTACGGGGAAAGCTTCATCTGTTGAGCACATGAATATGAACTTGGACTGAAACTCTCCGAAAGCTTCCTGCTCTCCCCAAAGGCTGTGCATGCCCGTGAGAGCGCCTCCAGCTGGGCGCCTGGACCCGGGTCCTAGCATCTCACCTCTGCATTTCCTCCCCACGTGACCTTTACCGAGTCACTTAATCTCACCGAGCTCCAGCTTCCTCATCAGCCCTGGGAAGGCTCCATGTTCTCAGGTAGGGCTGCTCAAGCTGTAGGTGCATCAGAATTTTCCAGGGAGTCCTGTTAAAACACTGATTCAGCAAGCCCGGGGTGGGGGCCTAAGAGTGTGCATTTCTATCAAGCTCCCTGTGGTGCCCTTGCTGGTGGCCAGAGGGTTTCTGGGTCAAAGGACGGCGGCATGGCCAAGGGCAGCACAGAGGTTGAGAGCTGAGGTTCTGGACCACGGCACCTACGTCTTGGCCATGTGACCTTGAAAAAACTCACTAAACTTACTATGCCTCAGTTTCCCCACTTGTGAAGCAGAGATAGTTTTAGTAACTAACCCCATAAGGTTTTTGTCAAGATTAAGTTAATCAGCACCGTCCCCAGATAGCCCTGCTGCCTTCCCCTCCATCTTCCCTCTTCCTATGTCTTTCTCCCAGCCCAGACATCCCAGCACACTCCTGAAATATCCTCGCAGCCCAGACTGGAGTTCTGGAAGTACGGCCTCTGAGTTCATAGCAGAGCATGGGGCTTGAGCAGAGCCGGGCAGTGGAGGAGGCCCAAGAGAGGAGGTAGCGGGGCCCCAGGCTATCATTCTTCCCTGGGAAGATGGCTTGGGTCGTCCGGACCTCCCATGGAACCAGAAGTCCCGCCGAAGATCCACTATGAGAGTGAGCCCACGGCTGTCGCTCTGGCTGGAGGGAGCCTTGCTGGCTCTTACCCTGCCACAAACCTAAGCTTCCAGCCTCCCTGGGGCCCTGGGGCTTCAGCACAGCCCCGGGCTGGGGGTGGGAGCAGAGCATGAAGTGTCAGAGGTGTTGGCCTCAGGGATGGTCCAGCACCCTGTTGCACAGGCTGAGTGGCTGAGGACAGCATCTGGAGCCCAAATCCAGAAGTCCTTATGCCTAAACCCAGCATTTCCCGCTCCTTCCCGTAGACGTATGTACGCTGGGGGACACCAACTTCCTCTGCTCCAGTGGGGACCCTCAGTCAACCACTGACTTCCCAGTGGCACCTACCACTCTTCTCTGGTGCTTCTGATGGTACCCAGGGCAGAGTCAAACCTCTGAACAGCCCTGGACCACACAGTGTCAGAATCACAGGTCAGCTTGTGTCCACACCACAGCATGACAGAGAACCAAGACAACGGACCACATGTGTATGCACACCCTCCCTGGAACACGTCTGTGCTCAGTACAGGCACCCCGGGTAGAGAGGAAAATACGGTGGGCTCCTGACCTCACCTGGTCCCAACTGGATAGTTATGGTGGAAACAGAAACAGATCATTTGACCCCTCTAGGACAGGGGTGAGCAAGCTTTCTCTATAAAGGAACAGGTAAAATATGTTTCAGCTTTGTGGGCCATAATGTCCCCGCAGGACCTACTTACCTCTGCCACCGTAGTATGAAAACAGCCATAGGTAATACAGGTAAAGAAGTGAGCATGGCTATGTACCAATAAAACTTTATTTATAAAAACAGGCCATGGGCCACATTTGGCCCTGGGGCAGTAGTTTGCAGCCTCCTGACCCAGGGCATGGGTTATAGAAGAAGTAATTTGGAGACCCCAGGAAGGAGGGATTGGTTACCCCTCGGGGGGTGATGAGGTGCTGGACAGCCTTCCAGGAGGGAACGACAGGCTGTTCAATAGGCAGAAACTGAGGAAAGAAGGAGGGAGAGGAAGGGCTCCCAAGCCCAGGAAATAACCCGAGGAAGGGATGGTCAGCATGAAATCACAGGTGTGTTCAGAGCACATGGAACAATCTAGTTCATGCGGTGCCTTGGTGCTGCGTACCGGGAAGGAGAACTCGGGCTGGCAACTCCAGGGCCTCTGATTGGAAAGACCTCAGGGGCCAGGAGTTTGCGGTTTACTCAACAGCAACGGGGAGCCATGGTGGGTGCGCAGGAAAGTGTCTGCAAAGAGGTGTTGACATGATTACGGCTCCGCCTCTGATCGGCTGAACACATCTGGCGACAGTGCCATCCAGCAGTCCCCTCTCCGCAGGCAGCGTGGCAGAGTGCCTTCCGGATTGGTGAAGTCATTGTCATCGTCATCGTCATCGTCATCGTCATAGTCCCTCTCTGGCTCTCTGTCATGCAGATGTCCCCACCATGTGGCCCAGGTGGGAGGGTAGTGGAGGGAAGAGTCAGGCGCGCCTTGTGAGTGCTCCATGGGGACACAAATCCCTGTGACCCGCAAGTCCGTGCACCCCTCCTGATGAGTCTTTTCTGTGTCGGGATGGATTGAGCACCTACTGTTTGCTAACGGAGCACCACAAGAAGAAAGCCTTACGCCGGGCTCTGACGCCAACAGTCCCATCAGACATTATTGTCCTCTGCATTTTTAGACAAGGACTTTGATAGAGGGGACATTCTGGTTTAGTAGGTGCCTGCTGGGCTCAAGCTTCTCTGTCCTAGACACGGAGGTCTGGTGTTGTGGGACAAGGCCCTGTTTTTCCGACCTACATATTTATCCTGGTTTCTCACTCACTCTTCAGGTTGGAGAAGACCTGAACTCTGGAGCTGAGCTTCCCCACCTGTAAACTGGGACTACTGGGCCCACCTCGCAGGATCTCCCCGAGAACCAGAGGATGGGTGCCGATGCCTGGCATGGCGCCTGGCGTGTAGCGGGTGCGCCGTAAACGGACCCTGGAGAAAGAAATGCAGGGCGACCTCAGATCGCAGACTCCGCGGTAGCAACTATGCAAACTTCTCGCACTTCCTTCCCGGAAGCCTCTGCTCGGGGGGAGATCTTTGGCTGACCCCGGGACCAGGGCAGAAGGCCTCACTTCCATGTGGTTACAATTGGCCCTTTGAGGGGCCAACCCCCCGGGGGGACGGAGCCGGCCTCCCCCCCACCTCCACATCAAGTGGTCCGATTAGAGCCAGCCACCGGAGTGAGGCATCCGGGGGCAGAGGCCGGGCAGTGATGGATAACCCCATCCAGGGACGCGCACACAGGGCTATTTTGGGGCCTCCTGCCTGGGAGGCGGCCTCCTCGGGGCATGGGGGCCGCTGACCCGGAAACAAATTAAAGGCACATCTGTTGGGAGGCCATTTCCAGCAGTGGCTCCAAGGAGCTGCCTGCATTCCGGGAACAAGGGGGCTGTGTGTTTGGTGAGCCAGGCGCGTACCGTCCATGCCGAGAAGCGGGGGCCGGAGCCTCTGGCCAGGAAGGAGCAGCCGTGGGGGATGTGAGGCCTGAACAGAAAGGAAGGGCCATTTCTGGGCCAAGTAAGACTTGCTCCTCTAAAAAGGGAGTTGTTTCATTCTTGAGTGACTAAGGACACAAGATATCAGGATATTCGGTGTTGAGGGTATCCTAATACTCCGACAAGTACCACATGAGCACTTTCTGCTTGAAGGAGCCTGAGGAAGAGCTCTCTCCTTCAGCCCTCAACTGACAGTCGAAGCCCTTCCTAGGATCCCGTGTGGACCACCTTGGCTCATGGCCAGGAATTCATTGACCTCCAAACTGGGCTACCAAGCACCTCAACATGCTTGCTTGTTAATAGTAAGATAATATTTTTTCTCTGGGACCCCCATCCATGGCCTCAGTCTGCCTCTGAGGTATGTGCTTAGTAAGTGTTCTATGGATGGAGGGATGCAGGACACTGGATAGATGAAGGATGGACGGACGGACGGGTGGACGGACGGGTGGTTGGAGGAAGAAGGTTGTATAGAGAAAGGTTGGGTAGATGGATGGATGGATAATAGAGACTAGATTGAATGAACAGCCTGTGCCAGACACAAAAAATAAGAAAGAGACGATAAAAAGAGGCCTCGGGCACAGCCCCTGGTTTCAAGACTCAGCATTCTGTCCACATGAAAAGAAATCTAACAGGAGCATCCCTCTGCCAAATCATCCCCGTGCATTCTTGAAGGCTCAGTACAAATACTTGCTCTGCAGAAGCTTCCGTAACCGACCTGTTTCCGCCCTCTTCCTGGGGGAAACGAAATGGCAGACGTAATCAGAGAGAGAAGAGTCACAAGTTCTGGGACCTTGGGTCCAATCACTGCATTTGGGAGAAACAGGGCAGCCAGCTAGAATTTCTCCAAAAAGGAATTCAAGGAAAACGTTTTCCTGTTTTGTTGTCTGCCTATGGAATTTGAAAACCTCGCGGAGTGTGAAGGTCTCCATTGACTATGTGCATCGGTCCATTCCTTGAACAAATACATTCTACACGCACTCTGGGCCAGGCTTTGTGTGAGGAGCTGGGAAATCAGCGTAAATCACCAGACTCCTGCCTTCAAGGACCCACAGTCCACGGGTGGGGGCAAGGCCGTGTGATGGTGGCCACACTCCACACTGCCCCGAAACCACGGTATTTGAATGCGAATCCTGGCTCTCCCGCCACCTAGCTGTGTGGTCTTCTACAACGGTACAGCCGGAAAGGCAGAGATTTCCTGGGGCTGCCCATTCTTGAGCAGACGTACGTGGCGCAGACTCAGGGACAACAACCTTACGACGGAGGTGGCATCTCAGGCGGACCGCACTGACTCAGCCGTTCCTCTCACGTATGGGCACCATGTTAGGCCTGCGTGCACCCGAACTCATCATCCCCTAGGAGACAGGTGTGGTGCTATGCTCACTTCACACACGAAACAGACTCAGCAAGGCCCAGTAACCTGCCCGAAGTCACACAGCAGGGCCGGGCTGCATGTCTCCGCCACCATGCTGCCGGGGATCTGAAATAGGTTACTCCCCATTTCTGTGCTCGGCTCTGCTCTGTGGGGGATCAGGACAGTCCCTGTCTCCGGGGAGGATATCATGAGTGAGCGCACACCATGAGCTCAGAACAGCGCCAGGCTCGCTGGAAGGGCGGGGAGAGCCGGCCGGTGGCTTTCGGCTGAGGCTCCAAGGCCCTACTCTGACCATGCTGCTCGGTGGCCTCAGAGCGCTGTGGCCTCCCGCAGCGTCCCCTCCGAGGAACCGGTTCTGTGCTTGGGGACTGATGAGCCTTCCACTTCGGTGGTAGCGGCCGGGGAGGGGGGCGGTGTCTGTGCTTTGAGGGCGGCATGTGGTTTGAGTTTGAAACTTTACTTCCTCGAAGTCTAATGAGCCTCTGAAAGTGATTAAGCAGAAGACAGAAAGGTTAAGCCAACGCCTTTTTATCGGAAGAAGTAATATCGAGGCTAATGTCCCCAAATCCGTTTCCCACAGCTCCTGCCATCTCTCCCAAGAAGGGGCTGTTTCCTGGTGGGGTGGAAATTCGAGCCCAAGTCCCCACACAACCAGGCCAGATGAGGGGCCGGCTGACAGCCCCTGGACCACCACGTACAGTGGGCTCCTTCTTTTCCATTCTCAGGGAGCCGGGCTGGGAGCTGAGAGCCCTGGGTCAGGCACTGAGCAGGCCCCTTCTCCCCCCGGCTGTCCTCAAGGACCAAGGCTCCCCCGCTGCCCATGTTCTGCCTCTTGGCTGGGGGGACCCTTGTCCACACGGACTTCGGACTTCAACATTTATCCCTTAGAGGGGCCCCCTCCCGCTTTTGGTACAGAGATCCCCCATTCCTGGAATCCCAAAATAAAAGTTTCCTGGCACCAGGCAGGGATTGCTGAAGGAAGCTTCTGCTCAGACACCAGAAAGTGGGTTCCCACCCTGCCCAGACAGGAGCCCCAGGGTAGGCGGACAGGGCAGAGAGACGCCTCGGCTGCCGCCAGGGGGTGTGACGGCTGGGGGATTTGTCGATCACAGGGCAGCAGAACTGTCCCTGCAGGCAGGTGAACAGCACTCCATGCCTGGGCGGGACAGAAAGGGTCAGCCACCTCCACTTTTCCCCTGGACCCCGCCACTTCCCCAATCTGGGGGTGCTATGTGAGGTCTCCCTCCAAAATGCTTCCTTCTTCCGAAGCTTCCCTGTAACTCCACAGTCTCTGCTCCCCTTGGCCTATGTTCCCACGGTGGTGCCCTCGGCCCGTCGTGAGTCTGTCTTCCGGGGAGGCTGAGAAAGCGTTCCCCAAATTTCCTGAGGGGCAGGACTCCGAGAGCGCTCCTTTTTTCACTTGTTCTTCGAATCTTATTGTCTTAGATCTGACTGGAGCCTTCCAGATCATAGAACCATCCCTTCAGTGTGCAGATAAAGCCCAGAGGTCCCTCAGGGGACCGGCCCGAGGTCACACAGTGAGTCAGTCACAGTAAGCCCCGAGAGCCTGCCTGAGAGCTGGTGACTGTGCTCACGACCTGAGTTGGCAAAAAAGGCCGCAGATATGTTGGAACTTGAAGTGGGGAGTGCTTATGAGCAACAGGTGCCTTGTGTGTTGTGTGTTGTCTCGTGGGTGTTGTGTCTGTCGTAGCTGGGTTTGGTGTGTATGTGTGTCCGTGGTGTGTAGGGACACTCGCTTGCTACTGAGTAGGGCAAGAGCGGATGGGGGATTTCACATGGACCAACGAAGCTGTTGGGACCATCAAGCAGTTACCTTTTCTGAGCAGAACATGCTTTCTTAGGGGGGCTCCAGACCCCTCCCCCCACCCAGGAAGCGTGTTCACGGACAGACTATGTGATGGGAACACACCGGGGGGTGGGTGTACACGATACAGCGGAGATGCAAGGTAGGGGGGACATGGTTAAGTCCCCGACAGGGAGGCCAGTGGTCAAGATGTTGTCCCTACAGAACGTGGTTTGAGCGGAGTCTTGAAGGATTAGAATAGACAAGGTTCTCAGAGGAATAGAACCATGTGAGATATAGATGCAGAGAGAGAGAGAGAAATTTATTATAGGAATTAACTCATGCAGTTATGGAGGCCAGAAGGTCCCATGATCGGCCCCCCATAGCCTGGAGAACAGAAAGGTTGCTGATGTGATTCACTCTGGGTTGGAAGGTCTGAGAACCAGGAGCCCCAGCATCTGAGGGCAGGAAAAGATGATGTTCCGCGTCAAACAGAGCAAATGCTGTTGAGGGTGGGGCCTGGAAGGCAAGTTTTCCTGCAGCTGAAGCTCAAAAGGAACTTCTCGTAGCTCCAGCACCCAGGCAGCCCTCAGATGTCCTGGAACACAGCTATGCCAAGTCCTTCATCAACTCACATGCACCCAATGCCAGGCACGGGGACCTCACTACTCTTTAGAACAAACGTTCCCAGCTTTTAAGTTCAGATGTATTTCTGAATACTGCATTGGGAATCTTGGGACAATGCCTGTGCATTTTGTGGGAAATAGCACCACCATCATCTTCAGGACAGAGGGCTTCTTTCTGAGCATGGGACACGAAGTTAGCCCTTGTGATTGTCTAGAGATGGTGAGAGCTAGTCACAGATGACGAGGGAGGAAACTGGGGGTCTCGCCCCACCCCTTCCTTACCGGCCTGGTGCCTGTGACTTCATCGCCGCAGGCTTCAATCTGCTTATCTGAAAAAAATGAGGTTAATCTATGCCCATTTTATACGACTGTGGGGAAGAGCAAATCGACTCTGCGGTGCACTGTGAGAAGTCAGTGGCACTCTTTCAGCGCAAGGAATTATCGCTAATAACGTGATGATTATCATTATTAGTTTGGGTGGTAGTGAGAGTCATAATAATTCATCTGTAGAAAGTTTCTAAAGCCTAGGAGCAACTTAGAGCACAAAGCGGAGGTAAACAAACATTCAGCCTGCTGTAGGGGGGTGGGGGAGACGATAACCTAGGCTTGGGGAGACTGTTCTGCCAAGCTGCCTTCCTCAAGGGATAAACCTCTCTTCCTTGGAGGAGTGAGCTCCCCATCCACAGGTGGCATCCAAGCTGCCCTGGTTAACCCTGTGTCTCGGAAAACGTAGAGGGCATTCCTGTCCCAGGGAGAGGCTGTTTGGCTGGGTGAAGTAGGAACCAGCGATCTCTCAGAATACGTCCCCCAGAGGGTGACTCAGACCGTAAGCCCCTTGCTCCCGTTCCTACTCGCCACTCTCCCCACCCCGAGCAGACCTTAGCAGGAGTGGACGAGCTGTCACAAGATCCATAAAATCCCGTTCCCGGTCTCCGTGGGGTTCCCTGCCCCCACAGCTCAGCCCCGCTCTCCCGCAGGGTGTGAAGACAGGGGGTCCCGAGCTCTGCTTGCATTCCTCTGCGGAGCTTGAGAAAGCCGCCCCCTGCCCACCCCCCTCCAGCCAGCGGGAGCGTCGGGGTGGTCAGCACCCCCCCCCCCAGACCAGGAGATGGGAAAGAGGACTGGGCCACCTCCCGCGGCCGTTATCTGCCCCATCTGTAAACAGCGCCCGGCCCTCCCCAGGCTGCCTCTGCCTCACACTCGGGGTGACAGGGTGTTTGGACATTCGGAGACCCTCACCCAGCCGCCTTTGTTCTCCAGGCTTAATGAAGGGACTGCTAAAACCTCACTGGCTAGATAAGATGACAGGGCAGTCTTTTAGGGTTATGGATGGTACACAGAGGTGACAGGACGAATTCCTGTGGGCAGAGGGGTCCCAGGGCACTGCCTTTTGTCCAGAGGGGAGCCCATCCGAGCTGGTACGAGTTTGGTCCTCAGCCTCGAAACAAACCCTTGCAGAAAGCTCGGAGGGGGATCCAGGAGACAGGCCTTTGAGGGGAGCGAAAAGCCTTGTGCCCCTGGGCAGAGCTCAACCCACCCGGGGGGCGGCTGTGTCCACCTCCGGCCCCCCTGCAGACGGGCTCCCCCCGACCCCTCCCTACTCCTGAGAAGAACCCCATCGCCTTCCGTGCACGGGAGCTTGCAAAGCGTTCCTACTTATTTTTACTTGCTCGTCACAAACCCTTGGGAGTTAGGAGGTGCAGGGGGGCCTCTGGGTGACGTTATCTGGTTTGAACTTGGGCTCCACCCTACACCTTCCCAAAGACGGAGAGTCTCACGTGGTTGTGGCGCCACGCATTAGTCTATTGGGAAATGCTTGTGAGCGGCTGCCTCCGGTGCGAGCTCTCATTTATTTCTCTGTGGGAGGGCCGCTCAGGAGGGACCGTGTGCCCTGCTGCCCCCAGCCCCAGCGAGCGCGCGGAGCCTGAGACAGGCCATCCGCGTGTTTGTTAGCAGGACACACAGTTCGGGGGGCGGACTCCAGGGCTCTTGGGCTCCGCCAGGGAGGTAAGGGGGAGCTGGTTCGGTGCCCACACATCGATCGGTTCAAGGGTCCCTTGCTCTGGCTTTGAGGGGTCTGCCTCTCACACTCCCTGGGGGGCATCTCTGGCTGTGGATGGAAAGCCCGTTCTCACTCAGCCGCCGGGCGCTGGGCCCACCCTCGGCTTCCACGTGCCAGGCAGACCAGGCCCCACCGGGGGGTCCGAACTGGCACCAGCTCAAAACACAGCCTCCTCCCTGCCCCACCCCCGATACACTCACACTCACACACACACACACGCACGTTCCCAGAGGGCTCTGCTGTGGCTGGTCTAGAGAACAGGGACAGCTTCCTGGGACCCGCACAGTCCCGACACCACACAGGCATCTCCTCGCTTAGGAGGTTTCCAGAGCAGCCTCGGAAGACCAAAGGGGAAGGAGAACCCATCACAACATCAGTGCTGGAGGTGATGGCCCACTGAGGGACAGACGGTACCGTTGCTATTTTATTTTCTTCAACACTGAGTGATCTCTTTCTGGCACTTTCCATTTCGACAGAAATGGGAAAGTTCTCTTGCAGTAAAGTGAGTGGACAGTCGGTCATTGTAAGACAAACAATTGCTTGTGGAAACTGCTTTCCCCCCCTTTTGAGACCCCTCGAATGGCTTGCCTTTGGGCCTCGGCCAGCACCGGCCTTGCTGAACGTGCCCCACTCCGGGGGACCCAGGAGGGGAGGGGCGGGGGACCGTCCGCCTGGCTGCCCAACCCCAGGCCCACGGGCGGAGGCCGACAAAGGCCTCTGGGGCAGAGTCTGCGGGTAGGGTCAGCCTGATGCATTATGTAACGAAATAGACTGTGACAGAGAACAATAAACACTGCGCCTGGCAGAGCGGCGTGCTCTCTGGCCACGGCCCTGTTGGCGGAGAAATGCGGCTTCACCCACTTTCTTCCTCCCACTGACGCAGCTGCGGGAGGTGACACTCCTACTCAGGGAAGGTCCCCTCCTGACCTCCATCCACTTGGCTTTATTTAGGAAGAGCCTCTGCCTTGCTGTCCTTGCGCTCCGCACGGCCGCCCCAAATCCACAGGCACACTGAGACCACAGCCACCCTTTCTCCACCACCCTCAATGGCTCCGTGTTGCCCTAGGATGAACACCGATGGTCTCCTGGTTGGGAACCCAAGGCTTGGCCCAGTTCCCGCATCACTTTCTTCCCCTCAGCAGCCAATGTGACGCCCACCCTCCTGGATTCTTCCTCCTCCACAGATCTAGCTCATCTTTCAATTTCTTTTTTTTTTTTTTAATATTTTATTTATTCATTTGATAGAGAGAGATCACAAGCAGACAGAGAGGCAGGCAGAGAGAGAGGAAGGGAAGCAGGCCCCCTGCTGAGCAGAGAGCCCGATGCGGGACTCGATCCCAAGACCCTGAGATCATGACCTGAGCCAAAGGCAGTGGCTTAACCCACTGAGCCACCCAGGTGCCCCTCATCTTTCAATTTCCAACAAAAACTCCCCACGGCACTCACCCCCTCTGTACACTTATTTCTTCCTCCAAAGCATACTCCTTACGCCTTCACTTTGTAGTTGGCTTTGATGTGTTTGTCTTCCCTTGTCATTGTTGGCGGCTTGAGCCAGAGGAGTGTGACTTGCTCATCGTCGTGCACCCGTCCCTGCTCTGGGAGAGCTCAGATCAAGACGGGAGAGGGGTGGAGGGCAGACATTTAAACAGATGCAGGCAGCCAAGTTTTCAAGGTGCCGTGGCAGAAGAGCGAGCGCATAGTGTATTTGTTCAAACGTCAAGGTCATGGCAGCTGTTGGGCAAAAGCGAAGAAGGGGAAACGTGTATGTAAGGGACCACAGTGGTTAGTTGAGTATCGCTGGCATATTCCTGGGGGACAGGACCAGCTTTGTGGGCCATGTTCACGATCGGTCCTTGTCCTCTAGGTGATGAGAGTCCTGAAAGACTTTTCTCGTTATAAATCATAATAAACTACCTTCATATCCGTGAATACCACAAACCCTCACTTATCGGAGTTTAACTTTCCATTCATCTAAGAGAGCCAAAAGAGCACCAGTCGAAAGAATAATGAACAACAAAGGAAAAAGAAAAGCCTGGGGAACTCGGGGCACACTCTAATTGGCCACTTTGCTGACCAGAAGATACACCCCCAGCAGATGTCCAGCCCTTGGCTCTAAAGGAAACAAGCCAACAGGACAAGGGGCAGGAGAGAGGAGAGACGGCCGCCGAGAGAGATGACAGAGGGCAGAAGGTGGGGGAAGTGCTGGGGGAGACTGATCAATAACTTCAAACAAAAGGAAATCAAGTTGACAGACTGATAACAGGCAAGGTGTATTTCTTATCCTTTGCTTCATTCCAAAAGACACTTGTCAAGGTAGGGAGAAAAAAAATTTAAAGAGCAGATGTTAAGAGAAAGAGTTAATGAAGTTGAGGTATCCCAACTTGGCATGAAATAGGTGTGGCGACACCAGAGCTGTTGACAAACACCGGGGAAGCCGACATGTCACAGGTAACTCATTCTGCTTTCTGCCTGCCCAAACGCAAATATAGAGAAGAACGACTTAGGTGGGGGAATCAATGGTGAAGTCAGTTCAGCGTCTGACTCTTGGTGAAGGCTCAGGTCATGATCTCAAGGTCGTGGGATCGAGCCCCACGTCGGGCTCCACACTCATCGATGAGTCTGCTTGAGATTCTTTCTCCCTCTCCCTCTGCCCTCCCCTCACTCTCTCTCTCTCTGTCTCTGTCTCTTTCTCTCTGAAATAAACAAATAAAATCATTAAAAAAGAGAAAGAGAGAGAGAATCAATAGGTAGGAAGAAAACTGTATATTTCAGGTCACTTCCCAAATTGCAGACTAGACCAATCTTTGGAAGATGTCTCCATCCCCTAACCAAAAAGCCACCATCATTTGGTAACACACTGATTTACTTGCCAATTATTTCAAAAATGTCTAGCCATCCTGCCTGAAGGAAAATGCTATGTCCATGTCCCAAGTCTTCCAACCCATACACACAAGTGCCTGGAATAGAGCCAGACAGATAGTGGACGACAGTAAGAATAGGCTGGTAATAAAACATAGTACATACATACAATTGGATACTCTTTGGCCCTAAAAAGGACCGAAATTCTGACACAGACTAACATGGGTAAACTATAATTTATATATTGATAATCCCTATAAGAGTCAAAGTCATAGAGACAGAAAGTTAGTGTTGCTGTTACTATGGACGGGGAATGGGTAGTAACATCCTGTTGCTGGGGAGGGAGTTTCAGTCCAGGGCAATGAACTAGGTCTGCAGCGGATGATGGTGACAGCCAGATAACCGTGCGAATGTTGTACTTCACACCGCTGCATTGTACACTTAGAAATAGTTGAAATTGAGGCACCTGGGTGGCTTAGTCTGTTGGGCGTCTGCCCTCGGCACAGATCGTGGTCCCAGAGTCCCGGGATCGAGTCCCACATCGGGCTCCACACTTGTCAGGGAGTCTGCTTCTTCCTCCGACCTGCCCCAATCTTGTGCTTTCTCTCTCTCAAGGAAATAAATAAAATCTTTTTAAAAATCATTGAAACGGTACGTTTTATGTTATATAAATTTTACCAGGGGGGAAAGAGGTGCCGGGAGATCAACAGGGTTCAGTGAGAGGAGCCTGCACACACACAGCTTTGTCCTCCTGTTCCGCGCGGCCGACCCAGTTTTCTGGCTGGAGAGTCGACCCAAGGGTAACCGGGCCGTCCCCTTCCCCTCGACCATTTACGTGGGTCAGAACTTAAATAGCCGGCCAGCAGGTCGGGCGGTACCATGGGCTGACGGGAGCACCCGGGCCCTCACCGTGTCCCAAGGGGAGAGGGCCGGGTGCCTCGGGCTGGCCAACAGAACGGGACAAATGACACGGTCTGCAATGTCAGCACATGCCCAGGGAGTGTGGACATGCTCCCCTCTGAAGCTGCACGGGGAAGCCGCCCCATCTCCTCAGCGGGACAGACTGTCGTGTGAGCCCGGGGGGGGGGGGTCCCAGTTTCTAGCGTTCGTGCCAGGCTTTCACTTCCTCGGAGAGTGGACTGTGCCTGTGGAAGGGACACGGTGCACGCGTAGGAACCCCCCCGGCGCCCACCACCCGGGTGTCGCTGCCGGAGCAGAACCGGCCACACGCTGACCCCCCCCTCTCCCCGTGCAGTAGAGACTCGCACCCTCCTCGCCCGACATTCCGTCTTCCCCCTCCTTTCTTGCTGGTAGCGCGGCCCGTCCCCCTCCACCGTGTCTGCGGTCGGGCCCTGCCCCACCATGGCTTGTCTGGCGGGGACAGTCACTCTGTGACTCAGAGTCCCGGAGCCTTCTTCATCACTTCCTTCCTGGAACCCCCACAGCGGTCCCCGAGGTTGGCGGTGTGGGGTCACGTTTCCTTCGACGGCTGAGGACCCTCAGGCTGGCGAGGACTTGCCCTGACACGCAGCACGAGCCAGTCAGGCCTTCTCTCCAGTCTTCCCCAGCACCCCTCCCAGGTTTGTATGCAGCTGCCTCAGTTTCCCCTCTGGACCCTTGCTTGATTAGCCAGTCCGTTCAGACTCTTAGGCCCGTGAGAGGCAGAGCACTTCCTTTCAGCCCCCAGAGTCTTCCTGCAGAGAAGTGTCGTCCCCTTGGAAGCTCTCGGGCCTCCCGCCCCCGGGCTGCTTCTCTTCACGTTGCCGATCCGATCCGTGCGCCCCCTCCTCACACTCAGGCAGTGCGCCCGAGGCCCTGGACTCGGCCGCCGGGGAGGGCCACGGAAGCCAGCTTACGAGGCCTTGTGACCAGCACTTGCCTGTGGAAGCCCACAGGAGCCGCGGGGGTGCTGGAGCCCAGCCAGCCTCGCTCTCAAGGAGAGGGATCCCTCTCCCTTCGTGGGGGGATCCAAGGCCACCAGAGGGACGGGGTCTTCCCGGCCTGCGGTTAGAAGCCAGCCCTGACTCACTCCTGTCAGTGGCCCACCTGACTGGGACAAACAGGCCGGGGAGGGGTTGGGGGGAGAGGCCATGAGACAAAAATGCCTTCGCAGGGACTGGCAAGGGGAAGGGTGTGCAGTCCTGGCCCTGAGGAGAGTCTGCTGGGCCAGTGGGAGATCCAGGTCCCAGCCCTGATGCCGTCACTGTCGTGCGAGGTGACTCAGAGACACCGCTGTACTTCGTGAGCTTCGAGCTCCCGGCCATCCTGTCCTCCTACTGAAGAAAGTAAGGCAGGGGGAGCTCTTCAGGGACAGAGGAAGTGCTCACCACTCAGACCTGAAGGATGGCTGTCACAACCACATTCTTCGTCCAGCCCAGGTGTCCTTCCTCACCTGAACTGCCACCATTTGAGGTACAGAAGGGACCCAGAAGGAACCGACTCTACTGGGGTGACTAGAGGGGCCCATCGTGAGCAGGGCCCCCACAGGACGTTCCTGAATGAGGAGGACGTGCTGGGGGCTGGGGGCGCCCAGAGACTGGACACCTAGCCCTGCCCCGGGCTTCAGTGGGGCCTGTCAGGGCCCAAAGGTGGATGAGGAGGGAGCATCTTGGGGCAAGAACCAGGCCCAAGGACCGGGCAGGATTTGTCCCTGTGAGGGAAGTTGGGGAAAGCTTCCGGGTCCTCCTCAGGAATGCTTTGCTCAGTTGGCCCTGGAGGAATCACATCCTCACTAGCACTGCCCTGATTTCTCTCCTTTACCTCTGGAAAGGCAAAGGCCAGCGCAGTGGCCCGGGGTGCTCCGGAAGGAGTGGGGCTTGGCCTTCTCGGCATTTCTGCAAAGCAAAGATCTTGCTGCTCTGAGTGTTTAGCTCTGAGGCCGTGTCTTCCCTTGCGAGGTCGGGCGCCCACGAGGGACATGAGGGTTTCAGGCATGGATGGACCCAGGCACGTCGAGGAAAACCACATTCAGAATCACATTTCCAAAGCCAGAGGAAATTGGTCCAGAAGAATCGGTGTGGGGATCTGAGAGAGGAAAATAGAAGGGCTCAGAAGTGAGCAGGAGGGGCGCCTGGGTGGCTCAGTGGGTTAAGCCGCTGCCTTCGGCTCAGGTCATAATCTCAGGGTCCTGGGATCAAGTCCCGCATCGGACTCTCTGCTCAGCAGGGAGCCTGCTTCCCTCTCTCTCTCTCTGCCTGCCTCTCCATCTACTTGTGATTTCTCTCTGTCAAATAAATGAACAAAATCTTTAAAAAAAAAAAAAAAAAAGAAGAAGAAGAAGTGAGCAGGAGGCAGGGTGGCCGGCGAGGACGTCCTCGCAGAAAACTCTGTAGCAGAACCAAACCACCCCCTTGGTGACTCCCACCGGAGGGCAGCTACGGCCAGCAAGGAGGGACCTCAGGCAGGGGCCAGGCTGAGCACAGAGAGGCCCGAGTGGGGCTGGCGCTGGGCAGAGGCACGTGCACCTTATTTCCACCCTCCTGGCTAGAGTTGTCTTGTGTGCAAAGCAAGGGGTTGAATTCCACCGTCTCACAAGACTTTCCCGGTCCTGGTTTCTTTGTTTCTGTGATTGCAGAATTCTGAAAGGCCTGGAGTGGACAGCTCATCCGGTCCCTGAGTCCGGCCCCAGCTCACTGCTCCCTGCCTGTCTCACGTCACACGCGCCCTTTAAACCCCTGAGCCTCAGTCTTCTGGGCTGTAAAATGGGATCGTCACAGTAGCCACCCTAGCAGGAGTGGCGTGAGGATTCAGTGGGAAAGTGCTTTTCAAGGCCCTGCACAGTCACTACCTGACCCACAGGAGGGCCTGGAGAGAGGGGAGCTCCCTCTCTGTCCCGCTTCTCTGTTTCTCCTAGCTCAGTCATTCCCCCAGGAGGGCGAGCTCTGTTAAGGGGGAATCGGGGTCAGGGGGCGGACGGGGGCGAAGCAACTCAACTTCTCCAAGTCCTCCAGCTGCCCTTGGCACAACGGAGGAGACGAGACAGGCCTGGAGGGAAGGTGGTGGGAGGCCCTGGCTCCAGGCTGATGGGGACGGACGGGGACGCGGCCCGCCACCTCGCAGCGAACGCTTTGCTGAGTCCCGCAGCCAGGGTTCCAGGCCGTGGTTGCTGTGCCCGCCACTGAGTCCCCGACGGCGGCCTGCTGAAGAAGATCCTTGCAGACCACGAGTCCCAAGGAGTGACCCGAACCTTTCCTGCTGCCTGGGGCCCCTTGAATGCCAAAGAGCGAAATGGACGAGAGAGACCGTTTCCGGACAATATCCTATTAACACTCATTACCCATAAAACGGGTAGGTTTCAAATAGCCAGATAATTGAGGCCATTGGGTGGAAGGGGGCTGAAATTACCTGATTAATTGCCTCACTTCTGGGCCTTACGTGTTTAGACACGGCCTAGGAGAAGCTGTTGGCGCTTTGAAGTCTCGCTCCACTTTCCCTGTCCCTGTTTCCAGTCTCGGCATCCCAGCCGTGCTTCCTGCTTTGTCCGTGAGCTTGCACACCTCATCAGTCAGCCCGGGGCAGACATAAACTTTTATTTTCCATTCTCATTTTAAAAAGCAACCCCATCTGGCCCTTTCCCGGCTTTTATCTACACCCGCGGACCACAGGTTCATTCACGTATTTGTTCATTCAGGAAAAAAAATGGATTGAATGTCTCCTCCCCGCCAAGTTCTGATCTAGGCCCCAGGGGCTACAGCAGCAAAAAAATAAAGTTAAAAAGAAAGAAAGAGAGAGAGAGAGAAAAAACAAAAGCAAAACCAGGAATAGAATGGGGCCACCCAGTTCAAATCCAGGCTCATCTCCGGAGGGTGTGGGCAAGTGATTGAACCCCTTCCAGCCTCTGTTTTCTTCCTTGTAAAACCAGGGTGATGACAGTACCTGCCCCTGGGGCTTATTTAGAGAATAAAAGGGCACATTATCTAAAATTAAAAACAAAATGAAATTCCCTGCTCATATGGAGCTTACACTCTAGAGGAGCGAGGGGGACAAACAAACAGGCGTGCGTGCGCTGTTCCAGATGCTGATAAAAGCTCTGGACCCAGAGGAAGGCCAGGTGAGAGGGGCGCTGGGTCCCATCTGGTGGTCAGAGGAGGCCCGAGCTCAGGGGCGGCTGCAGCCTGCGTGGGCTCCCGAGGTGGGGGGGGGGGGGCTGGGGAGTGGGAGGGACTAGCGCTGCAAGTCCCACTCCCAGAGAACCCCTCAGTGTGGGGGAAATCAAGCACTGGTCGCCCCAGAACAGGAACCGCAGAGCCCTGAGTGGGGGCACAGGAGGCCGGCACGGATGCAGCCGGAAGAGCAGAGAGGACGTGCGGCCTGGCGGGCAGAGCCCCGACAGTGTCAGCCCCGTGGGCTTTGCCCCTCCCAGGCCTTTCCCTTCCCTAAACCCCCAAGAGCCAACCCTGAAATGTATCAGCTGTCAGGGTGTGTTTTCAATGAGAAAAGAATGGAGAGGCTTTTTTTTTTTTTTTTTTTTTTAAAGCAAACCCCTACAATAAGAGCTGGTGTCTTAGATGATGCGTCAGCATAACCCCAGGAGGCAGGCACAGAACCCACCCTTGTTTTACAGGGAAGGAAACTGAGGCTGGGGCGTGTTCAGTCGCTTGTCCGCTCTCCTGGCCCCAAGCCTGGGTTGGACCTTCCCGGGACCCCAGCGTGTCGGGCAGGGAATGTCTCTGTCACTCTCTCCACATGCTGGAGAAGCAGGCAGGACAGGGAGTGACCTCCCAGGGTACAGGTGAGGAAACAGAGGCAGAGCTGGGAGCGGCTGGTGTACAACGCGGTAGTCTGTTTGGATCGGGACATTCGAACTGAGGCCTTCGGAGGCCCATTCCTGGCTTGCTGGTTCCATGGCGTAACTAGTAATGCCCAAGGTGTCCCCTCCTCACCCTCCCCTTCCCAAGACTGCCACTCCCCGTGGCCGGGGGGCAAGGGGTCTGCTGCACGGGGACAGACCGCTGAGGGCACTTGCCTGGACAGCTTTCCCCTCACCCCACCCACGTCCCGGCTGCTCCTTTCCCAAGGGGGAAGAGAATTATTTGTTTTTCCTGTTGCCCTGATTTATGGGCCACTTTGTTCTTTATCTATTTGCACAAACTCAGTAAAGTGACCCTCTCCTTCCCAGAGGCCAGAGATTCTGTCAACACCTCGGGGTCACAGGTCAGTCGACCTGCCCAGGGTGCAAGGGGTTGCCGGAGGTCACCTGGGGATGGAGGGTAGATACGAATTTTGCTCAGCCGGAGCGGCTCCATGGTGGGGCTCCTGAGGGGGAGAGGGAGGAGTGATCTCGTACAGAGCTCCTACGATGCATCGGGTCCTGAGTCCTTCTGGATCCTTCTGGATCCTTCTGGATCCTTCTACCCATAGTCTTGACAGGCAGATGATCCTTGTCTCCATGTCACAGACATGGGAACTGAGGTCTGGAGTTGCAGGGATGGGTCATCGAACATGACACCTAGCGGGACTCACATCAAGGTCTCTTGACTGCCAGCCTCACCGTCTTCCCATCACACTTGTCCAGCGAGACACAGGGACCAGGAGGGCTCCACTGACCAGGACAGATTTATGCCTCTTCTAGCTGGGGGCTCAGGTCAGAAGAGGCAGCCCAGCTCGCCATCTTCCTCCTCCTCTCTGTCAGGGACCCCAGTCTTGTCCTCCCCCAACGCCTCTCCATGAGTCCCGGGACTTCTCCATTCCAAGGTCACTGTGCTGTGTCCACGCAAACGCCAAAGGGGGACAAAGTTAAGCCACGCTGTGGGCAGACGTCACCAAAGACATTCGCAGGCATGTCGGAACCTCTGTCGAGCCTCCAGCCTCGAGCCCCAGCAAGGTTCCTAAAGGCTCAGCGAGGAGCCCCATCTGGAGGGCTCTGACAGTGGCAGGTGCCCCCCCGCCCCGCCCAGCCATGTGACTTGTCAGAGCCTTCATCCTCCACAGTGACATCTGCGGTCAACAGCGTGGACCTCACAGGGATGCGGACCCAGGTCCCAGGGAGCGACACACACGAGTGCTCTGTGAACTGTGAGCTATTTACTTCCCCTCCTTTCGCAGAAGCCGGGACAGAGGCTCAGAGAAAAAATTAGAGTTTAGACAGGGCAGCCAAATGGACCCAAAGTGGTATTGCCTGAGATGTGGCTTCACCAAACTGCCCCGAGACCACAGCTCTAACTCTCCCTCTGGAAAGGTAGCACCAAATGGATTCACCAAACACTCTCAGGAAGTTTCGGGAATCTTCCAAAGACCTGCCAGAGCCAACCAAAGCTAACCTAATGTAATCCAGGCTCTTCCAACTCATCCCAAGTCAGCCGCTCAGAATTCTATGCAGGCCGGCCACCTGAACTCCTTGAAGCCTAGAATAACCAAAGAAACTCAGGGCAATAAACACAGTTCGATTAAATTTGACCCATACCAGTCCAATATTTCCATCTCAACAAATTCCATCAGATTCCAGTTAGTACCCGAACAACCCAGTTCAACATAACCCAACCCATCCATTCAGCTTATCTCAGAACAATCACCCTCGCCCGTGTTAATCCAATTCCGTCTAATTCATACTGATAACTGCAGCAAATGCTTCCCAGCCCCAAACAGTACAGTCCAACCTATCATGAGCAAATGTCTCCACACATATCTTGAAGATAAAAATGCTTTTTTAAAAAAGATTTTATTTATTTGAGAAAGAGAGAATAAACAGAGTGGGGGAGGGGCAGGGGGAGAGGAGAAGCAGACTTCCCGCTGAGCAGGGAGCCCGACATGGGGCTTGATCCCAGGACCCTAAGATCATGGCCTGAGCCAAGGGTAGACACTTCATCAGCTGAGTCATCCAGATGCCCCTAAAAACAATTTTTAAAACACGAGAAATCAAATCTGAGGAAAACCACTTTGTGACGTTTCCAACCATTTGGGTTCCAATAATTCCTTCAAGGTAGGTCTTTTTTTGGTCTCTACAGCACGCTATTCCCATTCCAGCATCTCCCTGGGAACCTCTCCTTCCTCCTACTCGTATCGACCCATCAGTGTCAATGCTTAGACAACGCTTGCCTCTGACAAGGATGACCTCCCCGGAGATGGGAGCACGCGGTTTCTCTCTCCATTCTCTTCCCTCACGTTTCCTGAGACCCTTCCTGGCTGAGGTGAAAGCTTCGACTATGGTGTCCTTCACTGTTAGTGTGAATGGGGCCTTGCCCAGTCACACCGTGAGCTTCTGGAACCACGGATCAGAGCGACAGTAAATTCCGCATCCACTATTTGGCGATACATGTACTTTCAATGATCGTTTCGACCCCACACATTTTTGTTGTTGTTCTACCTGTTGTCTTTGTCTGGAGAACCTCACCGTTTCAAAGGATGAAGTTCACGTGGGCTGCTCTTGCCTTATTCTTGCTGGCTTCCGATTCTTACTCCGCAGCTACATGCAGTTCTCAAAACCTGTCACTCACAACCTTAATGTCCTTGGATGGTTCCCCATTTGCCTTGACATAGACCAGACTCCTCAATAAGGCTTCTACCTCTATCAACTGCCTTGCAGTTTCCCGGGTAATGACTCTTTCCCCACAGATGTAAATTCTATGATGGCAACAACCATGTCAGACTTTTTCCTTGACATCTGTGTTCATGATCCCTATTGAATGAATGACTGAGCTACTGTGCATGGCCTCTGACCTAATTATGAAGTCTCCAAGTCATTCATTCACTCATTATTTCTCTTAGTGTCTTAGCAAGAATTCCTCAAATACACTCCACACACCAGACTCTGCTCCGAGCTCCAAGTTTTCCCTCCTCACCCGCACTCAGGTCTACGTGCTTCTGCACAAGGATTTTCCAGTTTACCGACGCGCTCCATCGTGGGGAAGGACTGACCTCGCCCCCGGCCCTGTGAAGACACAGAGGGGGGATGCAGGGCTGAGCAGCTCAGACGGGGTGTGTAGGTCGGTGGGGGTCAGGGAGGGCTTCACAGAAAGAAAAACACTGGAAGGTCTCAGGGAATGAGGGGCATTTTGTTAGGCTGCTGAGGGAACGAGAACATTCTAGGCAAAGGGAGAGACTCCTCTGAAGGTCTGGGCCGTGACCCAGGAGGGCACTAAGAGAGGGCAGGACGCAGGAGAAACTGCAGCACGTGGTGAGGGACAGAGCCGAGATTCAAGCCCAGGTTTTCCCAAACCAAAGAAAGATCTCTTTTTCCCTCCACACCGATTTTCAGGGAAGCTTTCAGAAACCCCATATCTTGGTCTGGGGAGAACTCTCACTTTACTGAGGTTTCTTCTAAATAGGCCAAGTAAATATCTGAAGCAATTATTCAGGTAATTAATGTTAGAAACACTCCCACAAAGTTTTTTTCCTTCTCCATTATTAGCATATTTGAGGTGTAAAGTGGTGGGTTTTTCACTTAAATTATCTGGTTAATTGTCTTGCAGGTGTAGACACATTCTCAGAGGGAAAAGACTGCCAGAGCCGTGGACCCAGACCCCAGCCCCGGGCGCCTTGGCACAGAGAGACCTTTGCGAGTGAACCACCTTGTAGAAATCACAGTTATTACTATTTGAGAACATGAGAAGCCGGAAAGTTGGCCTGTGCACGATGCAGAAAGGGTGCCCCACCTACGCCCCACCACCCCCAGACCAGGAACTGCCTGTATGGGCAGAGGCACTAATAAGCTCCCTCATCATTATTTCAAAACTGACCTGGTAGGAAATTTGGCCCCTGGAAAGACCGCCAGGGGTTCTGAAATTAATATATTTAGAGAATGTTTAAACATCAGAGATGAAGAGCTCTTAAAATCATCTAAGCAAACCACAACCCGCCTCCTTTTATAGAAGGGAACACCAAGGCCAGAGAAGGGCAGTCACTCGCCCCGGGTCACACCAGCTGGCCTGTCCCCACCCCATCGCTGTGTGCAGTCTGACTTTGTCCTCCAGTGGAGGAGAACCTGCCACTTTCCCCTCCTCTGTGCCCTCTCGGTGACTTGTCCCAGCCAGACTTGGGGACTGGGAGCATCCGGCAGGGGACAGACACATGGGCTCTCATTCTACGTGGTTGGCCACACCTGTCCTCACTTTCCTTCCACCGTCTTCAAGAAACCAGGCATTTCATCTTCACGGAGGTTGGTGCTACTATTCCCATTTTACAGATAAGACAGACTGAGGTTCGTGAAGTCAGGTGACCTTGAAAATCCCCCAGGGGTCGTAATGGATTGGCAAGTCTGATGGATTTGTAAGGCCGTGTTACTCGTTTTCCCAATGAGACTCCACGCCCCCACCCCCCATATATCTGATGACCACAAGCTGGTGGGCAACACAACAAAATAAAGGAAAAGAGACTACAGGGCCAGGGATAAGGGCATGTGACTTTGGGAAAGCTTCTTCCTGTCTCTAGATCTCAGTCTTGCTGCCTTTAGAATGATGCTATTGGAGGAGACACTTACAAACCACGGCATGAGAGATAAACACATGAGCCACTCCCCAGGGCCCTGCCGCAGCCCTCATGGAGGGAGAAGTGCCCTCCACTTCCCCTCCGTTGGCTCCTTCCCTGGTTCACTGCTGACATGGGTTTTCATTAGGGACCTATTATGTACCCTGTGCTCTGAAGCTTTCACACCTGCCAGCGCTATCATTCCTCACGTTGTTATTATCCCATTTGTGGGGAGAGAAAATTGAGGCTTAGCACAGTTAAGTGACTTGCCCAGGGCTGGGCACATAGGCTGCGGCAGATCTGGGACTGGTGTTTGGGTCACGTGACTCCAAATTCTGTGCTCTTCCCCCAGGACCGGGTGTTTCTCCCGACTCCCAGCCTGAAGCTGCCACAGGGGTTTCTTGATGGCGCGGGCAGGTGCACAGGCTAAGGTGAACTGCGTTGGGGGCCGCGGGAACAGACACACATTTGCCAGGATGCGTTTCCACCCCAAGGTCCAAGGTCAAGGGCCAAAACCTTCCCGCTGCCTTCAGGGGACCTCAGTAAACGGACCACGGACCAGGCTGCCAGTGAAGTCCAGCCAGGGTGCCCTGCCCTTTGCTGTTTGAACTTAGAGTCAGCTGAGGCCCCATCATGCCAAAAATGCCACCAGCTGTGGTCTGGGAGAAATGCCCTCCATGTCCCCGTGGAGACCGACCGACGCACCAGGAGCCGCTGGCTGCGCGCCCCGCTGAAAGAACAGGCATTCTTGAATTCCGCCGCCCGCACACCGTGCTCCCACACTGTGCTCCCACACAGCCCTCCCGCGAGAAGCCCGGACAAGAGGCGAATTCACGTCGGGCACAATAGACACACAGAACGCTCGGCCGCCCCGCGTCTCCGATCTGATGCTCGGTCCCAGCCCCCCGCCTCCCCAGCCCAGATCGAGTGTCAGACAGGCCAGGCTGGTTCGGAGTCGAGCCCTGTTGCCTGCCGCGCCCTCTGGTCTCCACAAACTGCAAAGAGGCTGGAGTTGGAATCCGAATTCCAGGGTAGGAAGCCGGCCAGCTTGCCTTCATGAGCTCCGTAAGCTTGGGCACTTCCTTGGTCCTCGCTGGGCCTCTGTTTCTCCCCCTGTAAGCTCTGTCCTGTAAGTGCTGCTGAGGCGCTGGAGGGCCCGTGGGGGTCGATCTGGGCTTAGAGCTCGGGTGCTGAGCTTCTCCACACAACACGCTTCTGCTCCGGAAGCCCCGGCGGTCAGGCCTCGCACACAGCGTGTGTCCCGTAACCATGTTAAATGAATGTTTGCCATTCTCTTTGGCCCCCAGAATCGGAACCCCCCCCTCCACATATTAACCGCGCACCAGTGCTGATGGAAGGCAGAGAACCCACCCCCACGACAGGATCTGAAAACGACCAGCCCCGACCGCCAGCTCAGAGCATGTGCTCCTGGCCTGGTTACGGCCAGCAGCAACTGCCTAGATGGGACTCAGGGTCGGGGAGGCAGGAGGCGGGGACACTGTCTGGCGGGGGTGGGGGTGGGTCCGGGGAGAAGCAGTGGGTGCAGCCGAAGGAGCTCCTGAATAGCAGTGGCCACTTGGCAGGCGGCTGTGGCTGTGACTGTGACCAGGACAGTCCCTAGGGCCAGCCCCATCAGCAAGGAGCAATAGTGCCGGGCACGTCAGCGGAGGCATCTGTGTCCACGCATTCGCTTCTGCCACTGGATCCCTGCCCCAGACCTCAGTCTCCAGCCCTCCTGGACTCTCTGACCTTTTCAGTGAACTCCCTCTGTGTTCACATCAGAGGGGGTGTTTGGGGGCTGGCACTTAAGAACCCTGACGGCTAACCATGCCACCTGTGTTCCAAGTTGTCAAAAGCCCTGGGTTCTGGTCTTATCCTGTCCTAACCCTCTGTATGACCTTGAGATTAGAGCTAACCTCAGAGCCTTCGCTGCCTTCTCAGTAAAATGCAGACTGTAGGGGCGCCTGGGTGGCTCAGTGGGTTAAGCCCTCTGCCTTCTGCTCAGGTCATGATCTCAGGGTCCTGGGATCGAGCCCTGCATCGGGCTCTCTGCTCCACGGGGAGCCTGCCTCCTCCTCTCTCTCTCTCTCTGCCTGCCTCTCTGCCTACTTGTTGTGATCTCTGTCAAATAAATCAATAAAAATCTTAAAAAAAAAAAACATGCAAACTGTAATGTGACCCCATGGGAAGGCTCGAGAGTACAGGAGGCCACGTAAGGGACAGCCAGGGGCCTGAACACGCCACAGGAAGAATTCTTCTCCCATGAAGAGGATTTGAAGCATGGATTGGCGCCATCCGCGTGAGCAGAAGCCAGCAGCTCTGCAAGCTCCAGAGGGTGCATCTCAGTGCAAGGTCCGGGCCTAATCCCCAGCAAAGGATGAGAACCACTGCGGATCGGAAATGACTTGCCCAAAGCCTATGTTTGCTCCCAGGTACGGACCCGACCCCCAGTGCCTCCCCTTGCACCTGACCGAGCCGCCCTCTCTTGGAAACTCGACCTCTCTGTATTCTTTCCGCAGACCAAGGGACTTCAGTGGGAGTTGTCTGCTAATTGTTTTTGTGATATTCCAGAAATATTACAACCTTGGTGCTTATTTTGCACAATTTCTTCACTCCATACAAATGTCTATTCTAAGAAAAAAAAAATTGAAGAAAAAAAGAAAAGAAAACCACTTTAGTGGGGAAGAAACAATTGCTGCCTGTAGATAATTAGGGGCTATTCTGGTGCCAAAGCAGGGAACACGCTGAGGAAGTTCACAAAGACAATTCCACGAACAAAGAAATGATTGGTCTCACTTTCTCCTGAAGTACAAATAATTTGCAATTTTTCCCCCCATCCTCACTAGAAAGTGAAATCAGCCAGCCTAAGGTGACCTCAGGCCTTGGAAAAGGCTGACTCACAGGGCGGGGAAGAGCCCTTGGACACCCTCCAGCCCACACCCTCACTGTGCAGGAGAGGAAACTGAGGCCTCCCCAGGGTAAGGGCCTTGCCTGAAGCCCACACATCAGGCAGGGGCAAAGTCTCGAGAAGCCCACAGTCCAGGGCATGACAACCCAAGGAAGGCTCCCATGTTGCCAGCCCACCATCAGAACCCATTTAGCGGCAAATACAGTGGGCCACCATGTGCTCCCTGCCCTTACCCATGACATTCCTGCTGCCTAGTGTGGCCTAACCAACTCCTTGACAGTCCAAGTCAAATGTCACCTCCTCTGGGAAGCCCTCCCTCCCTGTCCAGTTAAAAAGAACTATGTTTTCCTTCCTGAGCTCCCATTCCACAGACCCTGTTCTCTCTCTAAATGTTCCAGACCCATCACAATGGAGTATACATTTCCGGGTACTCCTCTTCCTCTCCTGATAGGATCTTCCTCTCCTATGAGTTGTTTGAAGGCAAGACCATGTCCCACTGTAGCCCTAGGACCTGAAAGCATTCTTGGCAAAGAGTAGGCTCTCGGTATTTGTTTCATGAACAAACGAGACTGGTTTAGCAAACTTGCAGAGTCTCCTTTGATTTTAAAATCCGTGAGTCCAAATGAACCTTTGGCATATCTACTGTCCCATTTTCCTGCTGTCTTAAGGACGTGAGTGAACAGGGGACCGATTCCTTTGCACCTCTCTGGACTAAAACAGCAGATTGGTCTTTAATTCTATGCAGGCTTTAATTCTACACTGGGCTGGCCCTCCTTGGGTCATGAGTCTTCTGGAGATTTGTAGGCAAGTGAATTTCCCTACATCGAGTTATATTCCAAACACACTTGAAGAACGACCTCTGTAAGAGAATCCCACCAGAATTCCTCTGAAAGGCAAATGTCTCAGTCTTCGCAAAGCATAGTAGGGCACCTGGGCCCTAGACCCAAACTGGAAGTCCCTATACCCGACGTGCTCTCCTCTCCTTCTGGGGTAGGGGAGATGTTTTCTTGGAGGCAACACGGGAAAGGGATGGAGCCTCAGGACGGATCAGGTGGGACATGGCCCATCTGCACTAGCTCGGTGGTCTTGAGAGATCACCTGATCTCTCTGAGCTCCACCTCCCTCCTCTCTGAGATCCGTAACTTCAGGGAGAAGAGAATGAGATATTTCACAGAACAATAACGGCACGGACTAAGCCCTCCATACACAGTAGCTCTGCAAACATTGTCAAAATATAAATCATGCTGCAATCATAAGCTGTTCGAGTCAGGGGTCTGTATCGGAGGTCCTTTGGTGACAGCAGAGAAATAATAAATATATAATAATAAAAGGGAGACCTCAATCCCAAAGAGATGAATGTGAGTTAGAGCATACTCTAAGAAGGGAGGGTTGGTGCTTTAAGAGGCAGACTTGAAAACTAAACTGTTAGTGAAACTGTTTTCTGAAACCTACAAATGAGCTGCTTCATCCTCATACCATAGGTGAGGCCATCAGCAGCGGGGTCTCCTCCCCTCTCCCCCCACCCCTGCAAGTCAGGTGGCAGCCACTTCAGGGTATAGACAGCAGGGGACACACTTCCCTCCTTTTTTAAATCATGGAAGCTGAATGATCATATCCAGTCCTCTCAGACATTTTTACTGATTCTCCAAAATGAGGAAGCAGGAGAATTCAAAGTGCGCCCAGAATCAGATAAAAGCATCGCTCGGATTGAAATCTCTGCTTGGAGGTCTTGGATTTGCGGGCACTTGAATGTGGCCAGTGTCTCAGTCCGATCCAACCACGGTAACAAAAATGCCACAGCCTGGGGAGCAGATACGCCACCGAAATGGGTTTCTTATAGTCCTGGGCGCTGGACGTGGGAGATCGCGCTGGCGGCATGGCCGGGTGAAGGGCTTTTCCAGGCGACAGAGGCCCACCTCTTGCTCCGTCGTCCCGTGAAGGGACAAGAGTGCTCTCTGGGTCTTCCTCAGGAGGGCACTAATCCCATTCCTGAGGGCTCCACCCTCGTGACCTAAGCACCTCCCAAAGGCCTCGCCTCCTGATGCCATCACCCTGGGGGTTAGAGTTCAGACCGTGACAATCAGTGGAAAAAAGAAATTTTAGGTTATTTGCACTTTATTTTGTTCTTTACTATGTACTTTGTGTAAAACGTTAGGCTAACACCTGACACCATTCAAGTCCTCAGGAAACATTAAGCTGTTGTGTTATGAATGTTCACACTGAGTTTCAATGTGCGCCGCTGCTGAACTCATGCTAAAAAAGCAGAATGTCACTACGGATCGCAGATAAGCTCTTAAGAGCTTGTGGGGCTCTCACCTCGTGGTGGGCACAGGCATGCTCTTGCTTCATCCTTAAAATAACTGTTACACAGATGAGGAAACAAAGACCCAGCAGGACTCGGTGACCTGAGCGAGGCGCCACCCTTGGGCCAAGCATCTGACATTATTAGCCTTCGCCGCCCTCCCCGACCACCCCCGCAAAGCACTGCCCCCCCACATGGTCATCGGACGGGAAACGTAAGGGTCAGGGACATTCAGTAACAGCCCCGCAGTCCCACACCCGGCGAGTGGTACCGTTGGAGTGAACGGGAGAACCAGAGGACACATCGGGATTCCAGGGTGCCCTCGTGTGTGAGTTGCCGTGGGCTGCCATGACCGCGTACCACAGAGCGAGCAGCTGAGGCAACAGAGCTTTCTTCTCTTACAGTTCTGGAAGAAGTCCAAAGTGAAGGCGTTGCCAGGGTTGGGTTTTCTGAGGCCTCTCTCCTAAGCCTATCGACGGCCGCCTTCTCTCTCTAGCCTCACACGGCCTTTTCTTCGTGGATGCAGCCTTGCTATGTCCTCCTCTGTTATGAGGACTCCAGAGAACCTGGATTCAGGCCCCCATGCTCACGAACTAATTTTATTTATTTATTTGTTTATTTTTTAAATATTTAATTTATTTATTTGTCAGAGAAAGAGCAAGGGCACAGGCAGGGGGAGCAGCAGGCAGAGGGAGAAGCAGACTCCCCACTCGCTGAGCCGGAAGCCCGATGTGGGACTCAATCCCAGGACCCTGGGATCATGACCTGGGCAGAAGGCAGACACTTAATGGACTGAGCCACCCAGGCACCTCCTTCACTACCTAATCTTAATTTCATCACCTCTGTAAGGACCTTAGCTCCAGATACAGTCACATGCTGAGATGCTGGGGGTTAGGACTTTAACAGAGCCCAGATTAAAGGGCACAGTTCAGCCCATAACATCTCTGACTTCACAATGAAGGTGACTGAGCCCAGAATCGGAGTCGAGTTGGGAACAGAGTGCGTTGGGAACAGAGTCCAGCCTTCTGGAGCATCATTTGGTGCTCTTTCCACCACGGGAAAACCAGTGAGTTCCGTTCCCCGACCTCACCACGCTCTCCTGGCTGACCTAGGAACCACCACATTCCTAGATGCTTTGCATGAATTCCCTCCCTAATCCTCAGGACACCACATCATCATGGCGCTGCCTCTGTGGATAGCTTCAGAAAAGACTGTCCAAAAAGCACCCATCTTGTTCTTCATGTAGAACCAAAGAAGCATCTCACCTTAATGGGAATTCGGCCCTGGGTCATCAGAATAATGCAATTTTTCAATTCAGCAAATACTTATGAATGCCTCCCACATGCAGGAGCTGGTCTAGGGGCTGAGGGCATATCAGTGAAAAAAGCAGACCAAATCCTCACTCTGTGAGACACTTTCTGGAGAGAGACACCAAACACATAGCTCTCTTCTACAATAGGTGTTAAGAAGACAACACAGGGAGAGGTGATAGGGAATGATGGACAGACGCTATTTTATATAAGGTGTTCAAAGAGACTTTTCAGATAAAAGATATGCTTGAGCTGAGACTGACATGAGAGAACAGGCCAGGCAAATATATGAGAAAAACAACATTTCAGGCACATGCTAAGGTCCTGAGGCAGGGACACACATGGAGTCTAACGACAGCAGATAGGCAGGGTGGCTGGAGGAGTGAGCTGGGGGAAGAATCGAAGAAGATGAGCCCAGAATGCTAACAGGGCTATGACAATGGAAAGCTTGGCAGGCCATTATAAGCCCTCAGCTTCCATTTTGAGGAGACAGAAGAGGAGCAGAGTTTGAGTCAGAAAGTGACATGATCATCTGACTTATTCTGTTTGTATTTCTTTTACTAGTGGTGAGGTCGAGACTCTGTCCATAGGTTTAAAGCCATTAATATCCTCTTTTCTGTAAATAGTCCAAACGTTGCCCATTTTCTTTAAGGCGAAGCATAATCAAATTCACACAGCATCCAATTAACTATTTTAAAGTGAACAATTCCGTGGCATTTAGTACATTCACAACGTTGTACAACCACCACCTCTAGCTAGTTCCCAAACATTTTTGTGATCCTAAAATAAAAGCCCACACCCATTAAAAAGTTGTTCTCCATTCCCCCAGCCTTCCCCCACCGCATCCACCAGCCCCTGGCAACCACGGATCTGCTTCTACGGACTCAAGTCTATTCTGGATAGCTCGCATCAGAGGACTCACACAATACGCGACCATTTGCGTCTGGCTTCTCTCACGAAGCATGTCTTTGAGTTTCGTCCAAGCGGTAGGATGTGTCATTCCTTTTTAAGGCTGAAGGGTGTGTACCTACCCCATTTTGTTCATCTGGTCACCCACTGATCAATGTTCAGGTCGTTTCCATGTTTAGGCTATCCTGAGTGCTGCTGCTACGAACATTCAGGTCTGAGTGTTTGTCTGAGTGCCTAGTTCCCATTCTTTAGGGCAGACACCAGGGAGCAACACTACCAGGTCATCTGGGGACTCCATGTTGAATTTCTGGAAGTACCAGCACGCCATTTCCCACAGCCGCTGCTCCGTGTGCCCTCGTCACCAGCAGGCCAGCAGGACTCTGGTTCCTCCAAATCCTCACTGACACTTGTTTTCACTTTAAAAAAGTGATTATAGCCATCCTCGTGGAATCTGGAAGGGCATCTTGCTGGGGCTTGGGTTTTCATCTCCCTAATGGTTAATGACGCCAAGCATCTTTGCATGAGTTTTTTGCCATTTGTACATCTTCTTCAGAGCAAGAGGTTATGTTCTTGATATCTCACTGGCTATTGTGTGGCTAACAGACTGGGGAGGTATGAATAGGGCAGGGTCCGGGGCACCTGCAGTCATCCAGGGGAACCTGATGAGGGGCCCAGGCAGGGCGTAACCCTGAAGGGGTGACAAGGGGCCACGCCCCACTTTCTAATTTGGTTGGGAATGAGGGCCTCACCTCACTGGGTTATCACCTTTTCCATCAGTGAGTGGCCGAAGACGTCCCACTGTGGGGACCCCCTCCCCCACCCAGAGGGATTTCCCTCCTGCCCTCTTCTGCTGAAAATCACATATCGGGCAGAGGTAGGTGCTGAGAGTAAGAAGGAAATCTGAAAAAAGAAAAGATTCTAAACTCTCAGCAACAATGAGGCCCTACAAGTGGCTTTGGCAAGAAGCAAAAAGGAAGGGATGTCTCGGTGGCTTTCTGGGGTTTTTTTTGTTTTTTGTTTTTTTTCAAAATGATGTGATGCCTAGATTATCTAGATGAATAATTGGTCCCTTGTCCTCAGCATTTGGCAGCTCCCAAAACACTTTCACACTGATTATCTCAGCAGACTGGTTCTCTCTAGTCTACTGATGGACAAACTGAGGCCCCACGATTTGAGCCAGAAGCAAAGCTCTTTCCCCAAAATCTCGGAGAAAGGCCTTCACAAAGAAAGTGCAACTCACATAGAACAAATATTCAACCACAGTGACTAGGGCACCCCTATCTCCTTACATAAATGATACTGTGACTTAACCACAAAAATGATGGCTACCATCTTGTGAGCTGCTTTCCTCTTGATTGCCTTCATGTCATCATTTCATTGGACTTTCCCAATAACATTACAAAATGTGTGTGATTAGCATTCCCATTTTGCAAATAAGTCAGCAGCGCTCCCAGAAAGATGACTCAAGGTGCCAGGGCAGTGTGGGAACAGGATTCAAGCCTAGGTGACTGAATCGAGGTAGGTACCACACTGGCCACTCCAGATCTTGGGATCTAGCCCAACCTCCATGGGGTCTTGTGCCTACCGGATACCAACCCAGTGATCTCAGCCAAGCCACTTAGCCTCCTTGATGTTTGGTTTTCTCATCTACAAGGTGGGAATAAATATAACTTCCTTCCTGAGCTATCGTAGAAATTTAATAACTTAGCCAAGGACCTACTGTAGTACCTGGCAGAGAGCAAGCACTCAACAGCAGCTCTTAAGCTGAGTTGAATTAGCCCTTCGAGCTGGAACAGGGGAAGGCAAGGAATGTGGAGAAAGTGTCAAGGCATGCAGTGGGAGGGGGACGGGTCGAGGAGAGCTGTGCCACCCTGACCTTCAGAGGAGGGGATGTCACCTTACATGGGCATCAAGGGCGAAGACCACCCATCATGTGCGCTTCTCGGTGAAGGAAGGCAGCTTGGAGCCTTCGTGACTGCAGGTACCCGCACCCCCCAGCCTCTACCACTTCCTCCCGGACCACACATCACTCTCCCAAACCCCTGCCCGAGCTCCTCCTGCCCATCAGACAACACCTGCCACCTTGGGGTGAGGGAAGGCACAGCCACTGTGTCCTCCTGCCCTTGAGGCTTTAAGGAACCCTCCACCACTGCCCAGGGATGAAGGATAACAAGCTGGCCACGTGTGCAACCCGAGATATCTGTGTACCTTGGGCAGTGAGGTGGCCTCTCAGTGCCTCATAGGCTACCTCTCTTCGGCTTAATTACCTCCCGCTCTAGACCTCTTTCTTTACACATAAAGTGGAGGAACCCAATAAACAAGTAGCACAAAGGAGGGAATATCAGCCTGACTTTGGGTCACGCTTACCACCACTCGGGAAATGCCGGCTCGTTGTACATTTCAGCGAACATGTGTTGAATAATGAATGAGTCACGGGAGCCTTGTTCAAAGAAGAGAGAACACCATGGCTGACTCAGGATAAAGGGGTAGGAGATGCTCAGGCAGAGGGGTCACCTTGTGCCAGGTGACCTAACAAATCAGCGGAAATGAGATCACGGAGGTCTGCAAGGGACGACCTTTGACATCCTGCCATCCCTGACTGCCAACCACAACCACAAAATGTCGCGGCCCCATTGTAACCAGGCGGCTGTTGATAGCTGCTTGTTTTTGATCTTCCTTGGAATCCAGACAGGATTTGCAAGGGGCCGGGATCACCGTGCCAGTGCGTGCACCTGCCTCTGGCTTGGCGTGTGATTGTTTCTGGAGCCCTTGTCCAATGGCCGGGAAGTGCTTATTTCACACTTGGCTGGAAGGGACAAAAGAACTTAGGGGCCAAAACAGAAGTCGGATTGTTATATTGTTCTAAATAAGAATGTGTTGAGTGGTTGCCAAAGACTCAAAAAGGACGAGAATGGATGCAGTGTGTTTTGCTGCTGGAGAGCGCAAATATTATTTTTGGAAGGTGTCCTGTAGACACACCCTCCACCTCATGTCAAGAGATAAAATGTCTCTGTTAATGTGCTCTTGGCGTTGAGAGATGGAGGGATGGAAAGACCTTTAGGCCATGAGCACCAAGTCAGAGTGGTGGAGGCGGGGCTGGGAGCCGGGGGACCCAGGGCCGAGCCCTACCCACACCTCCCTCTCCCAGGCCACGTGACTCGGAGCACCGCACGTCCCCGCTGTCGCTGGCGGGTTCTCAGCACTAACCGACGAGGAGACCCCAGAAGTGTACCCAGCACAGCCCCCATGGCAGCAACCTGGTCAGGCTGACCCACCCCCGGGGGGCAGGGGCATGGGTCATGTGGACCTGAGCTGGGACAAAAGGATACACACCTCAACGAGAGGCGAGAAGCAGACGGTGACACCCTACAACAGTGAGGCACACGGTGTCCGAAACAGTTCTTCCCCTCCGCAGACCCAACTTCTGCAGCCGGCAGTCCCCGCCAAGGACGGCCAGCGGGGTATCCTGGCTGAGGTCCTCGAAAGCACTGGGAGGCGATCAAGGTGGGGACTCTGAACTCAGTTTTTCCCAGCAGAAAACTGAGGCTCCAAGAAGCCACATCGACCCCACTCCTTGTCCCGGGGTCCTCTACCCCTGTCCTGCCTACCTCCTCGGGAGGCCAAGCCCACCTCCCAAAGCTTACCTTCTCTGAGCTTTGTCTGCTGCCTTGCTGGGGGCTTCAGGTGGTGCAGATGAAGAGACCTGAGAGGCCCATCACTCAATGCTTACAGGCCTTGTTGGAGGGACCCGTGAACTCCAGCCCAGCTTAAAGATGCTGGGGCTCAGGGCACGGTCTCCGTTCTCCTTCCCAGCTCTCAGGTGTGTATAGGGCTTGAGGGAAGGAGATAGAAAAGGGACCTTCACTATCCTGGAGCTTTTAAACTATGCTCCGCTCAGTCCTGGCCACAGCCCTGGGGGGAGTGGAGGTCGGGGAGTAGATCCTTTCGTTCCCATTTTACAGACAGAGACAGAGGTTTAGAAAGAGGTGCGTTTTGCACTCACTCACCCCAAGTGCAAAGTGATGTTCATGTATCCAGTGTTGGAGACAGGAACATCAAAAACCAAACTGCACCCATCCCATATTAATTCCTCCCCCCCCCCCCCCACCATGGACTTTGGTTTTCAGAGCAGAGACCGCACAGAAACTTCCAACTTACTCCCTGTCCCTGCACACGCTCCTGCTCCTTTCAGAGGCTCAGGAAAACCCTCCCTGCGGCCACGGGCTGTCCTCGGGCGAGGGAGGCAAGTCATCTGTTCCACCAAAGTCCTCCAGATAACTGACATTTTCCGTTCCAGGCGATTAGCTTTTATATTTTTAGCCTCTTGTATTGGCAGTATAAGGTGGTTTATAAGCGTTCTTCACTTCTTTAACGAAGGACAGGCAACGAGAGCCAGCCGGGTGGCTCAGTCAGTTAAGCACCGGCCTTCGGCTCAGGTCATGATCCCGGGATCCCAGGATCCTGCGATCGAGTCCTGCATTGGGCTCCCTGCTCAATGGGGAGCCTGCTTCTCCCTCTGCCACTCCCCCTTCTCTCTCTCTAATAAATAAATAAAATCTTTTTTTTTATAAAGTACATACAGCATTGGTGACTCTCAACAGACTTGGACACACTGATGTCCTCTGAAAACACCCAAGATTTCGGGACCTGCTGCCCCTCACTGACCGGCCCCACAGTTCTTCCCAGGACTGGCCTGGCTGCCTTCCCCGACCCCGGCCCCCAACCATGGCTTCTCAGCTCCTTCTCTTACTGTGTCCTCAGTGGCTTCGAAACCATTACTACTCACACTCACAAGAAATTACATTTCCCAGAAGAAACCAGACACTCAATCTGATTCGGTAATTTACATTCCACACAGAGTCCTCGGCCGTCGAACACTGACAGGCCGCCCGAGGCCAGCACTGATCTGCTACACCGAAGACCACCGGTATTTTGCGAAAGTTATTTTTGTTGTTACTCTGGTGCGTTTTCTGCTTGTTTCCAGGACGACGGTCTGCCCCAGAGTGGAGAGGTCCCGCAGCCTGACCATCAGATGAGCACAGGGCAGACTGCCATTCGGGCTAGACTGAAATGTCTGACAAGGAGCGTGTTGGGCTCGTCCTGGACACAAGAGGGAGAGGAACCTCAGCCTCGGAGCAGAGAGGCAGGGCTGGGTGTGACCAACAGGAAAGCCAACATAAACACAGAATGCTTCAAGACAGATGCATTGAGGAGGAAACCAAGGACCAGGAGCCCAAGAGAGACACCTGTTAAGTTTCTGGAATTGTCTCTGCTGGGCTCCTTCTCATAAGGAGTATTGCTACCAGCCCCGCATGTTGCCGCAGAAATGCATGCCAAGTTATGGAAGCGTCCTGGACAGGCTGATGGCAGATAGATCAGCAACTTGGGACCCCTTCAAATTGACAGTCTCTAAATATATGCCCAATATTTGCGGCACCCGGGAGGCTCAGTTGGTTAAACATCTGACTTTGGCTCAGAACATGATCCCAGGTCCTGGGATCGAGACCTGCGTGGGGCTCTGTGCTCGGAGAGTCTGCTTCTCCCTCTGCCCCTCTCCCTGCTCGTGTGCACTCCCTCTCTTTCTCTCAAATAAATAAACAAAATCTTTAAAGTAAATAAATACTCCAACATTTTCATAAAGAGGAAGGAGCTGAGCGACACATACAGGGAGGGCAGGGACACCAGCCCAGCGGCCACTTCTCAGGCTCTCTTCCATTGAGCCAAATAGCTCAGCTCTGGCCTTGACTGGCACACACCGTTCAGCAAAACCGAAGTCCTGCCATTCACAGAGCTACGCTCCTGATGCGGCAATTCGCCCAGCATCCCTCTTAAAGACCTCACCTCCCCACCTTCGTCCCAGCTGGCTTACCCCTTTGTTCTGCCCCTCTCTGAAAGAAGTCCTGGTAAATCTCTCCATTTGATTCTACTTCCTGCATTTCTGAGCCCCGCACCGGTGGATCGGCACCCCAAGCGGCTCATCGACTGTCCCTCCCTTCATCCAGCTGCGGATGCAGTAGCCAAGTACAGACGACTGGTGATCTCTTCAAGGTAACAAGTCAATACCACACAAACACACACACGGAGCTCTTTCTAGAATATATTCCCAAATGTTTGAAATAAAAGAGCTCCCTAAAAGTTTTAAAATCCAATTTCCGGTTAAACAGCAGAAGGCAGGGAATCTCCAAAAGGTCAAGAAACTGATCAAGGTCACACCCAGGAAATAGCAAGCTGGGAGCTGTGCTTCGGTCTGCCTCTGTTGTAAGCCAACCACTGTCCCACAGCGTCGCTGGTGTGGCTTCTGACATAGGGGGCATGTCAGAGCTGCTGCGCATCAGCCTTCCCCGTGCCTAGTCATGCTTGGGGAGTGAATGAGTCGGGAAGTGACCCAGGAAGTTCTAGGTCTCGGAAAAAAAAAAAAAAAAAAGAAAGAAACGTCTGGCTAAGAAAAGCAGGACGGGGACACCAGGGCATGGCTAGGGTGGAACCCATTCAATCCCTCCGCCCTCCAGTCCTTCCTAGACCTTCCTGGATGTGGGGTCCCGCTGGGGTTTGCGGGCCCTGTCCACGCGGCCCCAGCTCTGAGACAACAGGAGGCCGGAGACAGGCAGGGCCTACACTCGTGTGCACACCCAAGAGGAAAAGCTGTAAAGAAGTGTGTTTTCGTTGAACACAGGAAAGAGTGTAATAAGCATTAGTCAATGGAATGAGGAAGAAACAATGAGGGCTCCATCCTCCGAGGCAGGGGAGCAGGAGAACATAGTGGAAGGGGTACAGAAAGGAAGTCGAGTCAGAGAACATCCAAGGTCTCCTCCTGTGCCGAGATTCCACAGCTCTTGGAGGAGGGGGCAGGTGGCACTGGTACCCGAGCTTCCCTGGTTGCCATGGTGACTTGGCCCAGGGAACTCAGCCTTGCAGGGAGGGAGAAAACAACCTATTCCGAGCATCGTTGTCCCGGAGCTACACGGGGCTCCTTTCCACGCACGGCCTTACTGAGTTGGTACCATAACACTATGAAATGGGTGCTTTGGGCCCCTCTCTTCCCATGGAGAATGTGAGGTTAAAAGACTTCAAGAAGGCCACCCTCATATCTGAAACCAGTGGGGCTCAGAGTCGGGATTCGAACCCAGACAACCCAAGTCTACGCTCGGTGCTTCACAATCAGGCTTGACCGCTGCGTGGTGGCTCAGCGTCAGGCTCCATCGGTGTCCAAGAGCCCCACTGAAAGTCATAAATGGGGGAATTGGAAACCGATTGTTGTTGACGACAGGAACTGATTAATCCTGGACTAATTTTAGATTTCCTCACCATCGCTCATCTGAATACAGAACAGCTCCTAAGGGTGATGTTGGCAAATGCTTTGTTTTTGTTTGATTCCACCAGAGAAAAGGACAGCCAAGGAGATGAGGTCATGGGTATATCACCACCCACTCGCCATTCTGCTCCTTTGAAGGGTTTCAGGAAACCCTGATAGGGACAGCGCCAAGAGTCTCCATGAGTTTTTCCAGCTAGCACTCAAGGGTTGAAGGAAAATCGAGCCAGCCGGCCTGGGCTCCCTGATGTCTCTAAAGAGTGCTGAGTCCAGCTGTGCTCTCCAGGAGCAGCGGCGGGCACAGCGCCAGGGTAGGCGAGGGACAGCAGGGAGCGGTCCCTCTGGGACTATCACAAACATGCCTGCGCACGTGTGCAGCCCGCAGCGTGCCTAGCGCACACTTCCCATGTTGTATATATTGCGATGGATGTGTGAAAATAATCGTGGCAAACGTGATCTCGAATGTTGAGATTTTTTAAAATTATTATTATTTTTAAGTAGGCTCCATATGTGGAACTCAACTTGGGGCTTGAACTCACAATCCTAGGCTCAAGACCTGAGCTCAGATCAAGAGTTGGATGCTGAACCAACTGAACCACCCACATCCCCCTCAAATATTGAGACTTTAAAAGCAACGTCCAGGTTGGTTGTTTTTATGCAAATCATTGTGTCACCACAAAATAATAGTTGTGGTCGTTGCATGTCTGCTCTGCAGACATACTATACATCTTCCGTCTGTTCTGAGATTTGACAGGAAGTTAGCAGGGCGGGGGCAGGGGGGCTCCTCTGCTTCCAATTGACAAAAGCAAAGCCTTGCCGCACCCAGGTGCCTCTGAATCCTCATAGGATTTGTGTTACCTTGACTGGGTCCTCCCCTCCCTCAGCCTCACTTTCTTCATTGATAAAAAGGGGAGACATACTGCCTGCGGATCTCCCGGCACAGGGAGTGCTCAGCCAAAGGCAGAGGAGATGTCTAAGGTCTCCAACCCTGCAAGTCCTTCTCTCCTCTAATTTCCAGGAGCTTTTTAAATGAGAAGTATTAAAAGCCACACAAAGGAAATCACATTTAGATACTGAGCAAAGTGCCTTATAGAAAAGAACAACCACAGAAGAAACCGGTGCCATCTCAGAAACTCCAGGACCTGGGGCCACCCGGTCTGAGGTGACCCTGCACCAGACAGGAGCAGGAGGAGAGGGAGGAGGCAAGCTCACCCTGAAAACCCACTCCCGCCTTAACCCACCGCGAGAGCTCACGGCTATTACCCACCCTGTTTTCCAGTCGAGGAGGTGAGGTTGGAGGAACACGTGGGGGAACTGTGCCTCTACCTGAGCTTGACCTTCCCCCCTCGGCCAGGCAGCCTTAGGAGTAGGGTTTAGATGGAGATTTCAAGGGCTCCCTCCTTCCAGAATTTTCCACAGGCTTTGCTGGAGGAAGAGAGCAAGCTAGCTAGCACCGAGCTCTCCCCTCTGCCTGTGAGTAGTCTGGGTGAGTTCCCTTAGAGGTCTGAGGGCATCAGCACCAGTACAGTCTACAGAGACCATCAGGTCCAGCCTTCTCATTTCTAGAGTTGGGGAAACTGAGGCCCAGGGCGAGAGGCATCTGAGAAAGAACATTTGATCCGAAACCAAAAAATCCAGAGTCCTCGTATTGCCCTGGGGCCGGAGAGCCCTCAGCCACCAGATGGAGGGGGTGAAGGAGAGAGAGGATGCCGTGAGAAGCTCCGAGACTCAGCATCCTTCCCGGGCTCACCTGTAAAGCATGTGGGGGGATTCGGGAAGCTCCAGTGCCCTTCCTTCCGGCCTTGTTAGGCCAAGATCTTCCTTACCACCAGCCCCCGCCCCCAAACCAGAAAGAGTTAACGCCACCTCTCAGCAGCACAGGTGCCCCGTCCTCATTCTTCCCGGGCCTTTGATTGATTAGAGGAAAGATAACATTCCAGGGGGCTGGTGTGGGGAGGCCCAGGAGGTCCAGATCAAGGCACCCCGCCGGCCCCCCACCCCCACCGGGTCTGGGGCTGGTCTCTCAGCTGTCTGTCCATCATGGCTCCAGGCACTCCTGCCCCCATCCCCCGGAATGCTAGGAATCCCCTCCCAAACTCAAGGCTCCCCTCTCTCCAGAACCTCCCCCTCCCCCACCCCCCAGGCATCCATCAGCTCCGGCCTTTCAGGAATGCGCTCTGTCCTGGCACCACCAGGGCCAGGAGCCCTCGGCTAATCCTAGGCACATTCATCACTCGTGTGTGGCTCAGGGGGGACCCCGCAGCAGGCCGGGCGAGGCTCCTGCCCTGACCTGCCTGTTTGGGGCAGGACGAACGGGTGGATGGAAGGACAGTCACGGTCCGCAGGGGCGGGAAGGGGCCCGAGCAGGACACCAGACACAGAAGACCGAGCAAGAGAGCCGTTCTGGGCATCTTGGCAAAGCCTCTATATATCCAGAAATCCGGACGTTCAGGAAGCTCGGCTTGTTTGATGGGGAGGAGGGTGAGGAGGGCCGATGGTTTTTGCTGTTGTTGGTGAATAGATACAGTGGGCCAAGGGGACAGTTCCATGGCGACACCGAGAGCTCGCGTCAGAGAACAGCGAAGGCGGCTTTCGCTCCTGCCACCACATCCCCGCAGCTGCCCACGAGGGGGCCGGAGTCCCGGGTCCCGCCCTGCGAAGCCCTGCATTTCAGGGTTCCTGGCCTCCCATAGGCCTTGCCCAGTGCCTCCCGCCCTGCTCCACGGGGCAGACGCTCGAGCTGTCAGTGCCCTCCTCCCTCCGACTTCCCCCAGCCCCTTGCCTCGACACTCTTTCTAATGACCCGCCATCATCCCAGTAGCTGCGTGTCTTCTAGGCTGCACGAACACCCTGTGATGAGAAGAACAACACAAAACTTATGAACAACGTGATGGCCCCAAACCTGCCATTTTCTAGCCCCCGTGTGACCCTAGCTGTGTACTGAAACTAAGATTCTAATTCCCCACCTTTTTTTTTTTAAAAATAGGGATAAGTAGGACCAAAGACCTGCCAGCAACAACCTCCAAAACCTGTATCCCAATCATCCCATTCGGAAAGAAGCTTAGACACCAGCAGAAACTACCAAGTGTTTGCTACTCCTGAACCCGGAGCCTGCGCAAGGGTTGGGTCCTCATCCAGGACCTAAGTCCTGGAACGTCTCACGTCTTTATGCCTCTGGACATCCTGAAGCTAGAGCCTAGAGAAACCTGCACTGTTCAGTCTTCACCCAGGACATCTTTGCTTTAATTAATAAATTTAACAAACATTACTGAGTATCTCTATATGTTGGACATTGTGCTGGGGGTTTAGGACACAGCAACAAATCAGCTTCTTTTCTCAAGGAGGCAGATTTGTGCACAGGCAGAGTGTGAACAGTGGAAAAATCCTAGGAAGGGTGAGCAGTGCGCCCTGGATGGGGAAAGGCGTGCAACCAGGATGGATGCAGGAGGGAGGTATGCAAAGAGGGCATCCTGGAGGAAGGTCCATCTAGGGGAACACGCTGGCACAAATAAGAGTTAGCCAGGCAAATGGAAGCCAATGAGAGGGAACACAGAGCCCCAGCAAACCCTCCACCACTCAAGACACATGGGGCAGAGCACTAAGCCCCCAATGGGCTGCATTTCCAGGGAGCCCTTCCAGCCGTCTAGCCTAAGGAAGCCCTGTGGCTGGGAGACAGCTCCCAGTGCAAACCATCCAAACCCACAGAGCTCTCTCTCTGGGCTGGCCCAGCCTCCCGAGGAATGCAGGAAGGGTGGAGGGCACACAGCCTTCAGCTGGGGTAATTTTAGACACATTGTCATGCCTGCCTTGGGCCACCTCTCAGCCAGGTCCTGCCTGAGCTGGGAAGGGCTCCTGGTCTCGAGACCTTGAGAGGATGTGGGTTTTGGAAGGAGGCCAGGCCAGCAGGATGGGAGGCCAGGCCCAGTCAGGGCCCTTCCTCAGTGGGAGCCGGACGTGGGCAGGGGCTTTGCCACGTAAGGCCCTACTCTGTGCAGACCCTGATGCATCCCTGGCCAATGCCATGAACGAGCACTGTGGTAGCCCCACTGACTGATAACGTGCCCCTAAAAGGAAAACAAAGCAGATAAAAGGCCATTTGTTCGGTTGTGGAAGGATCCTGATGCTGAGAAATAGGGGGACAGGCAACACAACCGGAGAGGCGGGCATGACTTGGAGCAAAGGCATGGCACCCAGAGCACCTGCTGGCTTCCAGGCTTTTCCAGGCACTGGTTGCATGAGCTTGGACAAGTCAGCAACCCGTCTTTGCCTTAGTTTCTTCATCTATAACATGAGCTCAATAGAAGGTGGGGGGGAGTAGAATCTCTCCCCTAGGGTGTGAAAAAAATGAGTTGGTCCATGCAAAAGGATTATCAGAATGTCACAGGATCGAGTAAGTGCTCCATTAATGTTAGCCATGATCAATTTCTTATTAAAGAGTCGCATATATGAATCCAGATCCCCAGCTCTGGTCTCGGTTCTAATCCCTTCCTCTCTCCGGGCCTGCATTCCACTCTCCTCTAAAATGAAAGGTTTTGAATAAAATCAGAGCTTCCTCTCCAGGCACAGGGAGAAAAGGCACGCCCTTTACGGTAGAAGGTGATTTCTCACACTACAAAGTTCTAGGCTATACAGTCGTCCTCTAGTGACTCTGATATGCCCCCTCAAGGCACAGGCACCTGCAAGGAGTCATTGCACATGGACACAGAGAAAGGCAAAAATGCTGGGGAACCTCCGATCTGGGAGAGCCCATGGGTGGGAGCATTTGGAGAAAAGAAGATCAGACAGGCATTATGGAAAACAGCATGGCGGTTCCTCAAAAATTTAAAAATAGAACCACATATGATCCAGCTATGATACTGCAGTACCCACCCAAAGAACCAAAATCACGATCTCACTGCACTCCCGTACTCAATGCAGCATTATTCAGTAAAGCCAAAACATGGAAATAAGCTCAGTGTCCATCAACAGATGCACGGATGAAGAAAACCGGTAGGTGCGTGCGCGCAAATGACAGCGTATTATTCGGTCATAAAAAGAAGGAAATCCTGCCATTGCCAACGGCAGGGATGAACCCAGAGGTCATTAACTGAGATAAGCCAGACAGAGATAGACAAATACCGTATGGTATCACTTAGATGTGGAATCTTTAAAAACTGAGCTGATTTCATAAAAACCGAGAGTAGAATGGTGGTTGCCAGGGGCTGGAGGGTAGAGGTGGGGGACTAGAGAGAAATTGGTCAAAGGGCCCAAACTTGCAGTTACAAGAGTAAGTTATGAGGGTCTAGCAGAGAGTACGAGAACTAGAGTTGACAATGCAGAATCGTATACTCAGAATTTTAGATCTAACCATTCTCACCACACACAGAACAGAGCCAACTGTATAAGGTGATAAACATGTCATTATATTCTTTTTTTTTTTAATATTTATTTATTTAAGAGAGAAAGAAGGGGGCAGGCAGAGGAGGAGTGAAAGAGAGTCTCATGCAGATTCCACACTGAACTCAGAGCCCAATGTAAGGCTCAGTCCCAGGACCCTGAGATCATGACCTGAGCCAAAATCAAGAGTCGGATGCTTAACCAACAGAGCCAACCAGGTGCCCCATGTTAGTTATCTTGATAATGGCAATAATTTGTTGATATACACGTATGCATCACAGCATCAAGTTGTACACTTTAAATATACACAAATAGATTTGTCAACTATTCTTCAATAAAGCTGGAAAAAATACACATCCGTGTCCCTATCCTAGGAGGGAAAAAAAGGGCAGGAGAGAAGAGACCTGAGTTCTAGAATGTTCTGTGACTGCTTTGTAGAGTGGATCTAGACAAGCTCCTTTGCAAAGCTTCCGTGTTCTCATCCTTGAGTGGAGGGATGAACCCCACTCTCACAGCGAGATGATCATAGGAGAACGCACCCGGCAGAGCATTGCACGAGAGAGAGCTCCCCCTGACTCCAGGCCTTTGTAGAGACTGTCTGTCCCTCCATCTTTTTCATCTTTATGAACCTGAAACAGTCTTGCAGTTCGCTCAGGTGTCCTCTCCCCTGGGGTTCCTCTCCTGACCCTTGACCCTTGCAGTGGAAAGTCCCCCTTGAAGCTGGGGACCCTTCTGTGAACACATAGACTCTTCTTACAGGTGGGAGGAACCCCCTTTCTGGACGCAGGCTCTTAACTTGTTCTTTCCAAACTCTGACTTATGGTTAAGGCATTCAGAAAGCAAAAGGAGATGTTTCATTACTAGGATATGGCTCTCCTGAGAGACATGTGCTCAGTCAATCAACAGCAGGCACAAAGATAGTTGAGATCAAGAGGCAAGTGGGCTCCAGTTCGGAACAATGACGAGTACACAAAGTCTGCTCTGTCTCTCCCACTGAACAACTAAGAAACCTGGACAGAATGTATAAAAACATCACACGAGGAGACGCCAAAACTCCTCTCAGTAATAATAGATAGAACCAATAAACAGAAAATCAGCAAGAATGTTGAAAAACTGAACCAGACATCAGCTAGGTGGGTCTAAATGACATTTATAGAGCACTTCACCCAACAGCAGAATACACATTCCTTTCAAGTGTACATGGGACGTCTACCAAGATATAATTTACTCTGGGTCATTAAACAAGAACCTTAACAAATTTAAGAGAACTAAACTTTTGCTGGTATATTCTCTGATCATAATGAAACTAATTAGAAGTCAGTAACAAAGATAACTAGAAAATCTCCAAGTACTTGGAAATTGGACAGTATGTTCCAAATAATCCATGGTCAATGAGGAAGCATCAAGGGAGATTAGAAAATCTTTTGAGGGGCGCCTGGGTGGCTCAGTGGGTTAAAGCCTCTGCCTTCAGCTCAGGTCGTGATCTCAGGGTCCTGGTATTGAGCCACATTGGGCTTTCTGCTCAGTGGGGAGCCTGCTTCCCCCCACCCCCGCCCTCTCTGCATACTTCTGCCTACTTGTGATCTCTGTCTGTCAAATAAATAAATAAAATCTTTAAAAAAAAAAAGAAAAGAAAATCTTTTGAACTGAACATAAAAGGCAACATGTCAAAATCTGTACTAAGCAGCTAAAGCAGTACTTAGAGGAAAACTTAAAGCATTAAAATGTTTGCATGACAGAAAAAGAAAAATCTCAAGTCACAGATCTAAAATCCCACCTTAGGAAACAAGAAAAAAGAAGAGCAAAATAAGCCCAACACAAGCAGGAAAAAGAATATAATAAAGAATAAAAGTCAAAAGACCCAATGGAATTGAAACATAAAGTAATAAGAAAATCTGTTAAAATGAGCTGGGTGTTGAAAAGATCAACAAAATCCATAAGCCTCTACAAAGACTGATAAAGCTAATGAAAGAGAAAGCACAAATTATCAAAATCAGGAATAAAAGAGGGGAAAACACTGGGAGAGCTCAGACATGTGAAAGATAATAAACAAAGAGTACAAATAACTCTAGACACATAAATCTACCACTGGGGGCAGGCATCTGGGTGGCTCAGTCCGTTAAGCACCTGCCTTCAGCTCAGGTTATGATCCCGAGGTCCTGGGATTGAGCCCCACATGGAGCTCCCTGCTCAGCGGGGAGTCTGCTTCTCCCTCTCCATCTGCCTCTCCCCAAGCTCATGCTCTCTCTCTCTCTCTCAAATAAATAAAAAAAAATCTTTAAAAAATATAATCTATCATGTTAACATTTGAATGAAGAAACACCCCATGATTATATCAACTGATGAAGAAAAAGAATTGGACAAAATGTAAGACCCATTCATTTAAAAACACCTAGCACACTAGAAATAGAAGGAAGTTTCCTCAGTCTGTAAAAGGACATCCACCAAAAGGTAAATGCTATTTGAACCCTAAAGGACAGGGACCACAGCAGGCTGGAGCTGTGGAAGACACCCAGGGCTGGGGGGACACGCTGAGGGTTAAGGAAATTAAAACAGGTTGGAGAGCTCAGGAAACAGGAGGCCCCATGATGTCAGCTAGAGAGAATGCCCATGGAAGACGTGCTCTGCTGGGTCCCAGAGACCCTCAGAGAGGACATGCCTCCTAGAGCCAGGGGCTTCAGTGTCATCCAGTCCTTGGGACCATCTATAGAGGACGGTGCGACTAGGAGGAGTTATGACCTCCAATCTACAGCCACGGAAGCTGTGGCTCAGCATGGTCATCTTGGACGCTCGCTAAAGTGCCCTCACTGTACATGGCAGAGCTGGGATTTGGGGTTGGGTCCCACCGCTAAGGGCATGCTCATTTCCTCTACAAATTGGTTACCAGATGGGCTACATACAGAATTCTCCAGAGGCATTTTTAGAAATGTAGTGTCCAGAGTCTCATTCTAGACCTTCTAAAAGAGAGTCTCCAGAAATGGGATCTAGAAAGCTACAGTTTCTAAATCTCCAGGCGGAATTCTGAGGTGCCTGGCAGTTTTATAAAGACCCGTAGGAATCACTGTCCTTGGGGCCACTTCCCTCTTGGCCAATTCGTATCTATACCCCAGGATCAAAGCCCGGAACTGCTTTGTTGCTAGTCGTGGATTAAAGATCACACCAGCTTTGCCATGCAGGCCATCGTCTGGGGTTGGGAGAACACATCCAGCATTTATTAGCTATGCAAGTCATTTCATTCTCTAAGTCTTGGTTACTAGATCTGTCAAAAAGCCAAGTAGTATTACTCTTGTGTAGGCATAAGCATCAAATATGATATAGATGCAAAAATCCTTCGCATCACACATTTATCAAGTGGCCCCCTGCCCTGGGCATTGTGGGAGCACTGGCCTACGATGATGATCAGGACACAGTCTCTGTCTTCAGGCCCTTGGTGAGTGGACATTAGACCTCCTCAGAATGATCCAGAAACCCAGGCTCCTTCCAGCCTAGAACTCACTTTCAGCACCGAGCCCCTGGGGGTGTCAGCTTAGGGATAGAGCCTTTAGGACTTCTGTCGCATTTGTTTGATCTTGTTGTGATGACCGAGACTGGCAGGATCACTGACATTCCTTTGGCTGGAAGTCTGTCCTGTGGCACTGGCTCGCTGCAAGAGAGGCAGAGAAATGTCTGGTCGTGTGCGTAGAGAGAAGAGGGAGCCGCGGCCGCCAGGCCCTGGGAGACAAGATGAGACTCGGGAGAGATGCCATTCGGAAATTCTCTGCATCACCCTTGCACACGCTTCAAATGTCCTGGCGCTCATTTATATATTTTGTTCTTAAGGGGATTGGTATCATGAAATCAAGCCCAATGACATTGCAAAAAGAGGACCAGATTTGGACTTTCCTACAGCAGGAAGAGGAAATACATTTCTCCCAGGCAAGAAAGTTTTCTCTGATCAGCTGGGTGCTTCTCTGAGGGGAGACTTCCCCAGCACCCCAGGCCGTGCGGTTCCTGGGGCAGCCGAAGACATACCCGGGAAGTACCGGGAGCAGATGGCCCCCTGCACCCCCGCCTCCCATCCATCCCTCCCTCCATCTTCACTCACAGCTTGGTCCCAGATGGGTCCCAGGGAACCAAGTCTGAGAAGGGGCACTACGGATCCCCTGAGAGAGAGGAAATCTCTGCCCTCTGTCTCCTCCCTGGAAGGGCTACTGTTGTCATCGCTGATGGGACCCGAGGCAGCCACAGACCGGGAATATGGGACTGAGCTGAGCCACGCCGGTCAACAAAGATAAAGCGGTTATGAGGCTGGACTTCTGAGGCCCTTGAATCTGAATTTGCTCCCCAGCTCTCTCACTTCCTAGCTGGAAATTGTGAACAATTAATTAAACTCTGTAAGTCTCAGTTTTTTAATCCACAAAATGGGTCTCATGTAAGGTTCAAATAAGAAGCTATGTGAAGGCACCGGGGCCTTTAGTACCATTCCTACTGTGGCCTTTTCCTTGCAAACGCTGTGTGTGTTCCTGTGTTCCTTTCTTCCTGTAGTCACTCCCTCGCTTACTGCTTTCTCCGCAGAACTCCTAAGCACTGACCTTGGGCGAGGCCGTATGAGGAATGGTGGGGCCTCCCTCCCAACATAACAGGGGAGCACACGCCTGAATCAATCATTACAACACGGAGCAGTAAGTCTCATAGGGGCAGGGGAGTAAGGTCTCTGCCCAGGGAGGCAGAAGAAGAAGGTCTTGGTCATCTTTAAGCGTGACTAGCTCATGGGGTAGGCAAGCTGTTAGCAGGGCATTCCTGGGCAAAAGAAGATCCAGGGCAAACATATGGAAGCATTAAAATTGCATATGGCATTTTCGAGAAACAGGAAATGTCCCCTTGTGGTGGGGACTGAGGCAGGAGATGAGGTGTTCTGAGACTACAGGGGGCCAGATTACCAGGGACCACATGCTCCATGGAAGGGACTTAGAACCCAAACTGAAGACACGAGCACCACTGAAGGGCGTGAGGCAGGGACGTCTCAGTAAGTTCTTCCTGCAGCCAGAGTGGACACTAGTGCCTACAAGACAAGCCTGGAGACAGAGGACTCTTCAGGGGTCCGTCATTTCAAGGATGGCAGCTGGGGAATGCTGTGGCCCTGGGGATGAAGGGGCATTGAGGGGAACCACATTTCAAGCCAGAGCTATTTTGCCTTCAGCGGCCCCAAAAGTTTCAGCATCACCTTCCCCGGGATAATAACCAGCAACCATGGGATGCTACTCAGAGGTCATCTGTCACCTGATTCAGGTCCCATGATCTCCCTTGACTAAGGCCACTGGTGAACATGCACTTGGAATCCAACAATGCCATGTGAATTCCACACCTTACATGTGATTTCATGAATTTCATGAATTTCACACCTTACACTCAGTTTTCTCCAGGAAGATCATGAAGCAATACTTAAAACCAAGACGTTAAGATCTCAGACTATACATCATCCTTGATCATGGGCACTGACCATTCCTTTTCTCCCACCGAGATGACCCAGCGAGCAGAGGCGTGGATGTCAAACCCAGCCCCCATCAACTCTCTGCTCTCACAAGCTCCAGGACCGTAGATCCCCTGACCTCAGTCTCTGATTTTAAAAAAGCGGGGGTTAGAGTATCTACTCCATGGTTCCATTTAGTCCCACCTAGCCCATGGCCTGATGTGTAACAAATGTTCAGAAATTTTTGTAGCACTGTAACAATGGGCTCTCCCGGCCAGAAAGGACTTTTCTCCATGTGACTTGACTGGGGACCATCAGAGGGCAAATAAATTGCTCCTTAGGGAAGATGGACACATGCAAGCAACCAACTTCTTCTGTGTCCATGTGCAAGGAGCCCTGTGGGTCAGAGGGCTCTTCCAAGCTCTGAGACAGAGCATACGGGACAAGCCCCATTGAGGGACTAGCCCTTTACGGGACAACACCTGCTAAGGGACAAGTCCCCGAAGGCACCAGACCCCGATAGAGCTGCCTCCTGCCTTCCTGGAGAAGTTTCGATCCAACACCCGCCTTCTGGGGAGCAATTTCCCTCCTCCTTCTGGGAAACGAAAAAGCAGCCAGATGCATGCTTCAAAAATAAACCCTGCAAGAGAGAGAAGACTATCATGTGTTTGCTCCCAAGCTGGTCTGAAATATTTGAAATGCGGAGAGACTCAAACTGTCAGGAATCAGCAGAGCTCTTAGGTTTGTTTCAACATTTGGGGTGAGAAACAAAGGGATCTGAATCTCCTCTCTAAAGCTTCCACACAGCATCTGGGATTGCCCTAACAATAGGCATGTTTCTCCATCAAAAGAGAAAGTCAGATCAGGCTCCGCAGACAGTAACAGTTTCACTGATTGGACACACCCGCGACCAGCCGAAATCACACAGACAAGGCTGCTGGGCCATTTAAACGGTTAAGAAGACAGAATCTGCCCTGTGGTCAAATGAAAAGAGATTTTTAAAAACACATCTAACTTAGAGGTTTAGATCAAACACTCCAGAGCCCGACCGCCCAAGTCTGGGGCTCTCGCCCCACCGCTTCCGTGTGACCTTGGGCAAGTGGCTTACCCTCACTAGACCTCTGCAGGCTTCGACAAAATTCACTGAGCAAATATTTGTAAAGCATACTGTCTGGTTTAGAGCAAGGGCTTGTAGGTGCTTGGGAAATAATAAGCAGCACTGAAATTAAAGGTGGATAAAGGCCAGCCTTTTCGAGGTTTTGTCTTGCTGTCACTGGGTCCTTTACATATCTGTCTTAGCAGATCATGAGTATAGATTAACCCTAGGGATCGCTCAAGGTTCTGATGAAGGCCCCCAGCCCCACCCCTGTGAAGGGAGTCTCTAGCTCAACCTTCATTCCTCAGGGGCCTTACTCCTCAACACACAGAGCAGGAGGAGGACTCCTCTTTTCCAATGGAGATTTGTCAAGTTCCTCACTGAGAGGTTCTGATCAAGCAGGTTTTACAATCGGACAAGCCCAGGAACCTCGAGCAGCACACGGGATTCCTTCCCCGTTAGTAGGAATAACAGGGGTTGACTGGCTGCTTTCTTTCGGGCCAGGATTCTAGCTGTTCCTTCTCTCACCCAAGTGTCCAATACCAAAACAGAAGGGAATTTCCTGCACAAAACCTCCCTTAGGAGAGGCAGGACAGTGGGTCCTGGGGAAATCAAGAGAAGCCCATCCTGGGAATTTTATCCTGCCCGGAGCTCCATTCCGATAAAACCTCCTACCGCCACGGCAGCACCTGGCAGAGGCTTCAAATCGTCCCAAATGGTTTAGGCAGGAAAGAATCGCCCAAAGATATTGACGAGCTCGGGTAAGAAGCTTTTCGAGTTTGGGGTTTTTTGGTTTTTTGTTTTTGTTTTTGTTTTTGAGAGAGAGCAAGTGCAAGCTGGAGGGGAGGGGCAGAAGGGCAGGGAGAGAGAATCCCACGCAGACTCCACGTAGAGGGCAGAGCCTGCTTCCGGGTTCCATCTCAGGACCCTGAGATCACCACCGGCCCCAAATCCTAGAGTCAGAGGCTCAGCCAACTGAACCACCCAGGCACCCAGCTTTTTGGATTTTAAATGTATTTTTAAAGACTTTCTCAAAAGGAAGATGCAAATCAGGGTCAGAGCTGGTTGGAAAAGATCGAGATCTTTGGGGGTTTTGGCAGAGGCCGGACTTCAGAGACGTGACTGGGCTGTTTGGAGACATGTGACCTAGCCACGCCCCTGTCTTTAGTCCCCTGACCAGGACAGTTTCCCGTCTGTAAAATGGAGACCACGATAACGCCCATCTCACAACGACACGCGTACAGTGGCTGGAGAGGCTGGAAGATGAAAATCACATGGGGCATGAGGTCCCGGTCACACAGATGACACGCGGAACCAGGCCACGTGGACAAGCCGGCCCCTCAAAGGGACAGACAGAGCCCGTGTCCCTCCTGCTCAGTCCCTGCAGCTGTGTCCCACACCTGCACCATGTGGAGGAGGTGACCTAGTCCCCGGGGACAGCTGAGCTGGACTTCCTCTCCAGAAACCAGAAACACTGGGCAGCTGGCAGGGGTCCCAAGCCGTGTGGGACCTGGCAGAGTGGTTCATTTATGCCAATTACACGGACACCCTGCCTCATGAGCTTAAGGCTCATATGTTGTTTTCTTTTTTTTAATTTAAAGAGGAGGAAGCAGGCTCCCCGCTGAGCAGAGAGCCTGATGTGGGGCTCGATCCCAGGACCCTGGGAATGTGACCTGAGCTGAAGGCAGAGGCTTTAACCCACTGAGCCACCCAGGTGCCCCTCATGTGTTGTTTTCTTTCTGCCCTTTTGGGAAAGCTGAGATGAACTCAATCCAGTCTCTTCATTCATTCATTCATTCATTCATTCCCCAACTGAGCACCTGATACATAACAGGTACCCCAAGGGTATAAAGGAATAAATACCAGCCTGGCTCAGGATTCCAGGGGATCCCAGTCTAGTGGAAAGAGCCAAGCAGGAACACGCGACCCGGGATAGTCCAGTCGAAGTGGACGGGTTTGCAAAGGAGGCGAAGGCATGCGTTCAGGAAGAGGCACTAAACTGGGCTGACAGCACAGAAAAGTGGAGGCAAGAGGCTCCCGGCAGAGGAAGTAAGCTGATCAAACACAGGACAATGAGCGGTGATGGGTCGGGGAGTGCGGGGGGCGGGGGGGGGCAGGGGTGACAGGGACGGGAATACAAAGCTCGAGAGCTGGAGGAAAGTGCCCCAAAGTTAGGGACCTGCTTGAGATCAAGGACCTGCTAAGCAGTGCTGCAGGGGGGGAGGGGGGAAGCCCCCCCCCCCAGCTCTACCACGGAAGGGCCGGCTTCCCACACTGGCTTCTGCAAATGCTGAAGCACTGGACTGGGCCGATTGTCATTTCCGCAGGCAGCTCTCTCCTCGTCCTCTGCCCCCACCTGCGCCTGGCTGAGAGCCGCCCGGCCTCGCACTCGCCCGCTCTGCACCCCTGGGCTCAGGCCCAGCGCCGCGTGCCCCTGGTCAAGTCACGTTCCTCTGTGACTGTGACGCTGAGTTTTCACATCGTGAAATAGAAACAGTAGCCCACACTATCCTGGGAAAGTCAAGTGCAAGAGAGAAGCCCATTACGAACCGTAGGGGGCCGTCGGGCTGTGAGGAGCTAGAGTAGAGGTCGTGGTTCTCTCTCTAACCCACGCTGCAAGGTCCAGCACCCGAAACGAGAGACAGCTCTGTCCTCAGGGGACACAGGCCGACCACCCAGGGACCACAGGGCTGCATGGTAAGTGCCCGGACAGAGGGTCCCCAGAGCCGGTCTCAGGCCGTGGGATGCTACAGGAGTCTTGGAAAAGGAGGCACTTACTAAGCTGGGCTCCGAGCGCCCCCAGGAGTGGGGCTCTGAGGAACTGGGGCAGGGTGGCCCAGGCAGAGGACCGTCCCAGCAGGTGGCAGAAGGCTGGTGACACAACCCAAGGAAAACCTGAAGGAAGCAGTCTGCCCGGGAAGAGTCCTCAGGACGTCAGTTTACCAGGCTGGGGAGCTGGGGTTCCTGCCTCCGAGGAAGCACGGGATACCTGACAGCCCCCCTTCAGCCCGCAGGTGCCCCCACGCTTGCCGCGCGGTACTACCCCCCAGGACACCTTCGAGGAGCACTGGGCTGGGACGTCCTTCTGGCCAGCACCTCTTCCTCCCAGGCACGGCTGAGGTGTTTGATAGACGTTGACAGATGAAGAGCGCCGGGAAGGCTTGTGAGCAGTTCCGCCCTTGGGGGGTGGTCACCCACGTGGACGGGAATCAACCAAGCTCAGCTCGGACCCCAAGCAACGTCCGCACAGGCTTTCAGCTCCGTGCACCTGTCTCATCGCACTCCGATTGCATTTCTCTCCTCTCCCCAGGCCCGCCCCTCTCCGAAGCAGCCCAGAGCCCGGATTCCTGTGGACACCCTGCCATCCCCACAGGTCAGCCCCTGACCCTCATCCCAGCTGTAGACCTGCTGTGAAACCACAGTCACCAGCACTTGTCACCAGGCTGGCCGAGTGACCTGGCTCTGTTCCCAGCCAGCACAGCTGGGGAAGAATGAGTCAGCAGGGTCCCGTGTCCGCGACTTGGGGTGGAGCGTGACCCAGAGGCCACAAGAAATAAACGACTTGAGGATGATTCCAGCAGGGAACTCCCTAAAACCTCCAAGTCTCAGGGAGGGGAAAATCTTGAAGGTCTTCTTGCTCACACCCTTGTCAAGGGCTGCAGGACCTCAGACCCTGGGGCCACACTGTATTGTATAACCTTGAGCAAGCTAGCGACTCTCTGTGCCTCGAGGTTCCCGTCTAGAAAATGGGAGTAACCACAGTACCGACCTGAAAGCACTGTAGGGAGAATCAAATGAGTTCATTAATGTCCACATCAATGAAGTGGACATGGCACATGGTAACACCTGGGGAATGTTAGCTGTTGTCACTGTCACCAGTACTGAGAGCATTTCTGGCTCTACCGGAACAACCATCCATACACGAGGCTCTAAGGTGTCTGTCCCCGGGGCTTGCACAAAACTCGAGTACTCCTTCCAGCCCGACAGATAAGAGAGATCTCTCTTCCGGCTCTCTCTCCTCAACTCCGAGGTGAAGCCCCTCGCTTCCTTCTAAAGATCTCCAAAGGCAATGTCTCCGTGTCTCTTTACTGCCCTGGTCTCTGTCTTGTCATGACTTATTACTTTGTCCACCCTCCCCTGAAAAAAAGGGTTCCAAGGATGTCACTGTGGTGTCCGCTGCAACTGTCACCGGCCCCCAGTCCATCCGTTGGTCACAGTCCCTCTGACCCAGCCCCACGTCCCTTTCCTGTCCTCCAAGGGGTAGCACAGGAAGGACACCATCCTTCTGCAGACAGGGTCGGCAGGCCCCTTGTGGACCCAAGAGCCAAACGCTGAGTTCACCCAGGGTGATCGGAGCTATGAGGTCCAAGAACCGATCAGAAAGCTTCAGAGACCAGAGGCAGGTCTGGAAGAACAGAGAGAAAACAGAAGACCTGGGTCCTCCTCCTACTTTGACACTGACTCTAGAGTGTGACCTTGGGTAAGAGACACCCCCTCTGAACTTCCCCCCTTATCTGCTGGGCTTGATAGCTGAGGCTCTGTCTCCCACAGACACTGTCACCCCTCAAATGACTGTTGCCCAGAGCCCTCCATGCATTCTGCTCACCTCAAGGGTTAGGACACACGCAGGTCCCTCTCCCCATCACTGGGGGTGAGAGCACGGCGGAGCTGCATTAGAAACCGCGCCCAGGTGATTCTCTGATGCAGTCAAGGCTAAGGAGCACACATCTGGCAAAGGAAGAATAATTCGGACTGCTTTACGCCTTCTCCGGCTGCTGCTTCACCTTCTGCGACATAAATCTTGTCTCTCCAGCGAGTCTGCAAGTCCCAGGAAGGAAGAAGCCAGGTTTTATGACTCTCTGTCCCTCTAGTGCTCTAAACCCAGAGCCTGACATTTAGGAAGAGCTTGACAAATATTGCTTCACCCTTAATTGATGGACACCATTCAGATTTTCTTATTCAACCCCACGGCTCTATAGCACTGAATGAAGTCTAAGAATTCAGTGACTTCTATTCCAAGGAGGGGAAGGAGGCCTTTCCCCTATTCAAGAGCCCATGGTTAGGACCATGATAGATCCAGGAGGTCTCACGAGTGGGACTAGATTCCCTCCTCCCAGCCCCGCCCAGAGGGAAGTTAGCTTACCCGACCTACATGGCCATCCATCCATCTCTCACCCAGGCCCACGGTCAGCTCCCTAGACAGCTGCCAGGATGACTGTTAACGCCAGACATTTGATTTTCCCCCATGTGATTCTGCTCATGACGTCAACTACAGAAGCCTCATTCCCCTTTGGCTTGGTCTTCCTTTTGTTCTCTATTCAGACTGGCCGGGGAGCCCTTCCTCAGGGTGTGACCTTCTCCCAGGTGGAGGACCATGGCCAAGTCTCAAGGAGGAAGAACGCCAGAGAGCAATGCACATCTTGGGATGGTACAGTTCTAAAACAATAGTGGGTATATTAATATTTTCAAAATATATGGCTTTTGGAAAAGGTCATGACAATACACCTTATTTACATAGGAGGTCTCAAGTGTAGAAACTAAATGTGAGCCTGTTGGTTTCCTGTGAACACATCAAGCTTGCCCCTACCTCAGGGCCTTTGCACTTGCTGCCCTCATCGCCCAAGATGCTTTCTCCTCCTACAGCCACATGGCTTATACCCTTACATCCTTTTAGGTTTCTATTCCAATATCGCCTTGGTAGAGAGAGTTCCCATGTCCATACTACACAATAGCAGTCCCCTTCTAGCTCTAAGATGGTCCCTAACCCTCTCGTCCTGCCTTGTTTTCCCCATCTGACATGCCATCAGTGTGTTTATTATTCATTTTCTCCTCTTTTTGTCAGTTTGTTACCTTCCAAGGCACCCAGTGCCAAGCACAGAGCTCGGCTAATCACAGGCACTCGACACAGAGCTAGCAGATGAGTTCCTTAGTAAGGAACTATTTGGGGAACTAGGACACCGGACTAAGTCATTCCAGTGTTTAATCTCAAGTACTTCGATCTGCTCAGTGCTGGGCCCTTGCTCAATCACTCAGGCTTTCTTTCCAGGAAATGTGAGCATTTCTCCTGTCTTCCTGACGCTATAAGCATGAGGGGATTAAATAAAGTAAAATGTATAAGAAAGCCTTTGTACATGTAAAGCAGGCTGATGTGAGAAATGGCGCTGTCACAATGATTAGATATTTTTAATACCTGACTCAAGGAGAACTGAGAATCCAGGCCAAGGACCCTGAGATTAGGAAGGCCCGGAGAGGGACACCGGCTCATCCAGGGCCACCAAGCTTGGCCTGGCAGCTCCTCCTTGATGCTCCCTAGAGGCTCCATTCTGTCACCGTTGGTAGGGGTCCCAGGTTGCTTGCGGGGTGTATGACAGCACACCAGCGTTGCCAGAAGCGTCCTCCTTTGAGGGAGTAGTTTCCACCATGGGGAGCTGCAATCGCATCCAGCCAACCCCCCACAGACCCCCTCCGCCTGCAGGTCAGCACCCAGGACAAGCTCAGGACATAGATCGCTCTCAAATCCCCATTATTCCAAGAGGCAGACCACGTACCAGACAGAGCCTCATCCAGTTTCCACCTCTCATGAAGAATGACACAAGGGCTGCCGCCACCCTGGGACCTTCCTCACAGCATCTTGTCCTTGTCGTGGAGGCGCTCACCTACCGCCACGGAAAATCCCAGCTCCTGGGTCAGCCTCGTGTCGATTTTCGCTTTGTCTTCCACCACCCCGTGCTTAGCGTCCCGCAGCCACCGTGCTCCCCTTGGACCCTGGACGGGATGGAATCGTGACCTCCCCCCCCCCCCCCGCCCCGCAGAGTCCCATCTTTCCCAGAACCTCCGAACGGGACCTGACCGAGAAATAGGGTCGTTGTGGGGTATAATTAGTCACATGACCATGAGCTCAGATGGGAACAGGGCAGGCTCTAAATCCTCTATGACTCGCGTCCTTGTAAGAAGAGGTGAAGACAGGACACAGTTAGAGGGAAGAAGCCCAGGTGACAACGAAGAAAGGGATTGGAGTGAGCAGTCCACGAGCCAAGGAATGCCACCAACTGGAAACATGGCCCTCCTCTGGGCTTCCCGGACCTCAGGCTGCCTGTGTCCCAGCCTCCTCTCTCACAGCTCCCTCCTGTGTCTTCCCAGACTCCCTCCTCCCTGCCATCGGGGCTGGACTTTGTCCCTCACGATTCATAGGCTGAAACCCTCACGTAGCTCAGCATGTGACCACAGGGGACACAGGGGCTTTACAGAGGTGGCTAAGCTCACACAAGGCTGTTGGGGTGTGTCCTGATCCAGTCCTATCGGTGTCCTGGTAAGAAGAGATGTGGACACAAACACGTGTGGCCATGGCAAGAAGATGGCCATCGCCAGTGAAGGAGAGAGGCCTCAGCAGATGTCGACCTTGACCTCACCAACACCTTAACCTCAGACTTCCAGCCCCTGGAGCCGTGAGAAATACGTTTCTGTTTTAAACCACCCAACCTGCCATATTTGCTAACAGCAGCCCCAGCCCGCTAATATATTTCCCGCCTTGGCCATGCCCTCCCGGCCCCCCACCACCAAGCTCTCAGCGCCACCAGCGCTGAGACCACTGCTGTCCCACCTGCCCCGTCACAGTGACCCCTGATTCCCATGGCGCCAGAGCTCGAGGGCTTCCTAGGAGCCTGTGGACTTGGTTCAGAGCCAAGCAAGCAGCGGACCCTCTGGGTAGCCTTGAGAAATGCACTTCTCCCTCTCAGGGCCTCTTTCGTCCTCCAAATTGGGCAAAGCATATTCTGGTGAGGGTTACGTGTCATTCAGACCGGACACAAGTTTGTTAAAAGGTGAGAGTCCCGGCGGAGAGTCACCTGGGCAGCCACAGGGGGATGAAAGCCAGGAATTACCCAGTGCACTTGAACCAGTGAACAACACAGAGATGCAAGTTTTGGACCAACAGATGTGCTAGTTCAAGAACTGGAACCAGAAATCAAGATTCGAAACATTCCAGACCACATTCTAGGTTACTTCCCTTCAGATTCAGATGTCGTGAAATTTCCACCACCGGGTGACCTTGGAGGGACATGTGAGATGCGATCCGTGGTGCGCCCCGTCGTACTGTGCAGAGAAAAGCAAACAGAATGGACACACGCTGAGCTTCCTCCCCGGGCCAGACACAGTCACATAAGTCATCTCATTGGACTACAAACCGGGTAGCGCCAATATGATGCCCATTTACACAGGAGAAAACAAAGCTGGATGTGACTCAGGGTCCTGCCCAAGGCCACATGGTAGTCACCAGTCCATCCTGGATCAGAGCCCACGACAGTCCGGCTCACAATCCGTATTCTTCCTACAACATCATGACGTCAGGCACCTTGCTAGGCATGTCTGGTAATAAAAGCAGAGGTGCCCACCTGGGGGTGGGGGTAGAGGCCTGGCTTCCCCAGGGGACATTTGGCGATATCTGGAGACATCTCGTATTGTTGCAATTTGTGGGGGGGGAGGGGGGCTGGGTAGGCCATGAAGCAGGCGACAGTGCACAGGACACCCCCAACCAAAAAAAACGTCCATCAGTGCCAAGGTTTAGAAACTCTGTATTAAGGGGACACCTGGGTGGCTCAGTGGGTTAAGCCTCTGCCTTCAGCTCAGGTCATGATCTCAGGGTCCTGGGACCGAGCCCCGCATCGGGCTCTCTTCTCAGCGGGGAGTTTGTGTCCCCCTCTCTCTCTGCCTACCTCTCTGACTACTTGTGATCTCTGTCTGTCAAATAAATAAATAAAATCTTAAAAAAAAAAAAGAAAGAAAGAAAGAAATTCTGTATTAAGGTGATGGCCATAATCACCTTACTGAAAAACCAGCGGCTGAGTCAGGCCTAGAGAGAAGACCCTGACATACACCACGCCACGGATTCCCACAGCAAACCGAGAAGGAATTGAGGATGGTTTTCAGGTTGAGGAGACTTGAGTCTCAGGCTCAGCACGTAAGCTGAGACAGAAGGACCAGGTCTCAAACCCAGCCTCGCTGAGGCTAGACCATCCTCCTTTACACACTGTGGTGCTTCCTCAAGGCAGAGAGAGGAACGAGGTGTTTCTCAGAGGGTCCCGGCTAGGGAGGGTCCCCAGAAGACCGTGCTCTCAGGAGAAAATAGCTGAGCCCTGCGGTCAAATAAGACGGGGGTTCTTTACAGAAGGTCTCCCAAGAGGCCACACTCCTAATCCCAGGGGCTGCGAGAACCTTCTCCAGCTTTGTTGGACAGCCAGTCATCCACACCGTCTTGTCCCCACTCTGCTTCCATAGTGAATGAATGGCCTTTGCCTTGGCCTTGCGCTTGACAAGGGACTTGGGGTTTCTAAAAGCTGGCGTGTGGCTCTGCACACGGCCTCGGGACTCCTCGAGATCGTGAGTGATGCGAGGCTGCCTACAATAAATGGATCTTTATTTGCACCGTGGGGCTTCGTTTCCTACAGGACACCAGGTGGGGTGGTAATCTGGGAGACGGTGCAGGGCCAAAATCGTGACGTAAGTAAATCCCTCCCATCTCTTCGAACCCAGCTTTGCCCATCTGTAACGTGAGACAAGGAGATGAAATGGTCTGTCGGGTTCTCCCCTCAGGGACATTTCCCGAGTCTGTCATTCTGGAAGCTCCACAGGTTATCACTGCAAAGAAGGATCTGAGCCTGTGGGTTTGGGGAATTCTAAGTTTCTAGTTTCCAATCCAAAAATAAACAGGCGTCCAAGTTCAAAGAGCCGTGCCTCCCCCGGGGAGAGCTCGCTCGGCAGCAAGCAGCCTGTCCCAGGAGGGTCTCAAGGAGCCTAGTGTGAAGAAGCTGGAGCCACGTGAAATGATTCCCCCGAGTTTATACAACCTTGTCTGTGTGCGGGAACTGCTCCAGGCGCACCGCGGCTGAGGCGTTAGCAAACCCAAAACATTGGGCCACTTCTCCAAACCCTCTGCGCCTTGTTCTCTACCTTTGCAGAGTGAAACACAATCGCCCCCCACCCCCCGCTCCCCACTCCTTGGTCGGAGACTGTGGGTGAGCAATGCCGGGCATGACTCCCAGGCTACCCCTGGTGTCTTGGCCCGATTATTTAACAGCACCCCATCCTCGCCTCAAGAGTCCCAGATAAGCCAGATAGATTGCAAGATAAATTATGTGGACACGCGATCCAGAAGGGGTTAGTGCTACCAAGTGTGGAATCCGGAAACCAAGGCCATCAGCTGCACAGCCCCGCCAGCCTTGTTTGGCAAACCCGATATGAAAGAGAGAGAGAGAGAGAGAAATCCGAAATCAACAAAGCAGTGAACGTGTATCTGCTCTGAAATGGACAGAACCGCCTCCAGTATCCGCGGCACCGACTCCAAGGCTATGACCGACTTGTCTCACTTCTTCTATTACTCTCCCTTCCCTAACCCCGTGCAACCGTAGCGGGGTGGAAAGTGCTACCTTGATCCTATGTTAGAACAGAAAAGGAAACGGATGGGCGGTGAACACCTGGAGAGAAACCAGGACAACACTGGGTCCTGGGAACCACCAGATGTGCTTTAAGAAGTTATTTGAAATTCATTCCCTTCTGAACAGACTCCCAGCCTACAATATCGGGAAGATCCAGTAGCTGAAAGAAACCTGTATTCAAACTAAACATTTCACTAATGAACCCAAGCAAGCCAACCAGAGAGGGCTTCTCCCCCAGACACAGCATTCTACAACGATTTAGTGAGTGCTTGGACACAGAAGTGGGGGGTTGGCTGGTCTATGGGGGAAGCACCCTGAGGACAAAGGTAATCTTAAGTGACAGTTAAGTTAGGGCCCACAGGACGGATGACCCCCAGAGGCTGGGTGATGGACACCCCCGTAACAGAATTCAATAAAGCAGCTACAAATGTGAAATCTAGTTCCTCATTCTAGCCTAAGGACTCCACGAGGAGCTACAGGGCGAAGACTGAGGGGCCCCGTCTGTGCAAGGACAATGTCAGTGAATAGGTAGGAGGCCGTCTGAGTAAGCTAAGACAAGCAAGTTTTGCGCTGAGAGAGATAGCATGCCTGGAAGAAGGGAGGAGAGGGCCCCAGCCCACAGCAGGCTGGACTGTTCCCACCTGATAAGGGGACCCAAAGGTCAAGTGCCAAGCAGACCAAAGATAATCCCCCCCGCCAGAGAAGGTAGGGACATGATCCCATCTATTGTGGGGAAGCAGGAAACCCAGTGGGGCAGCGTGGGTGAGGGATACAGGGAGATGGTTTCGGCCCAGTGTGCAGGAGGATTTGAACAATCTGAACCATCCATAGCTGGCACCGTGTACCTTGATAGATGGTGAGCTCCTTGTTACTGGAGGCATGCAAGCAAGCACAAGCAGGGGAACTACAAGCTGCAAGCTGTTGGAAGCAGGAGGGTTCAAACGGTCCATGGGAAACGTCAGTTCATCTTCAGGGTCACGTCCAGCTTAGAGCCTGCCACACAGCGGGTACTCAAACATATTTGCACCATCACTGCATGGATGAGCTAGCTAGCTACTCGGCCAGGGACCCGGACCTCCCAGGCCAGGACCTCCATGATCAGACAAACAAGCCATCGCCCCCTGTATCAGGGCGAATGGATTTTGTCTTCCCTCTTCCCCTCTTGGGGCTGCCATAAATATCATATCAAAGGAGAATTTTATGTTGTGAAGATCACATGAATGGAAGGATCTGGCTCTGAAAGAAGAGTAGAAGCCACGGTCTAAGGCCAGCTTCATTTTTTATTCTCAGCCCCGGAGTGGAAGTCTCGCGGTGAGTCTCTTGCTCTCATCATAGCAATCCAGACAAGAAAAGGACCCCCAAAGAATTTGGCTCTGGCCTTTTCAAGGAAAAGACATGGAAGTCTTCAAAGAGAGATAAAGTAATTTGTATTTATATGAAGTCAGCAAATTCTCTTTTTTTCTCCCCAGTTCCCACAATTTAGACTGTTAAAAGAACCGTATTACAAAACAAACCACTCTAAATAAAGAGAGGAAATCAATCCCAGTTTAGACCTTGTTTAAAGAAATCATTTCAAATCCCACACAAGAAAAACATACACAGGGCCTGATAAATGCCCTGGAAGCCGACGGGACCGGGGAGGAGCGTGAGGCCGTCTGGGGCAGAAACGTAAACACACGCGTGCCGAGCGGAAAAGCGTGGCCAGCTCCCGTGGCCTCGGGTGGCCACAGGATGGGCCTGGCGGGCAGTGGGGGGGGTGCCCAGGGGCCATGAGGGGAGGCAAGCGTGCAGGGGTGGGCAGGAGAGCCCGGAGTCCTACACCCCACTCCCGTCAACACGCCGCCTTCCCACCCCCACCCCCCGGGGAGAAGGAGGCCAGGGGACCCCTCCTGGAGACCTCCAGGGAGCTTCAGCCATCCTAGAAGAAAGACCAGACCTGCTGGCCAGGGGCGGGGGAGCCCGAGCTGGAGCGCGCTCACGAAGGCTCTGAGATCCCGGCTCAGCTCTGAGCTGCTGTGAGATTCATTGTCCTTACCAGCCAGACACAGACAGGTGAGGACCCCAGGCCGAGGCCCACGGCAGCAGGTGCATGGCAAGTACTCAGTGAAGTTCTTCCCCATCTGGCTCCATCACTGACCCCAACCCACGGCCCCACCACCACCGAAAGCCTCACAGGCCCCCAGCCCCATGGAACCTCCTGCATTCCTGAAATGTCCCAAGGCTTTGCCTTGGCATGGGCTCTTCTCTCTGCCCAGAAACCTCTCTCCTTCTTATCCTAACACACTCCTAGCCAGCTAGCCCATGTGCTCGGAGCCCGGTCTGAAGCCCCGGACCAGAAGGAGTTGTTCTCTGGATTTTTATTCCCATCGCATGGCTTTGCATGCTGGGTTGATGAGAGCCTCTTTCTCGCTGGTCTCCCCTGCTAGGCCGTGAGTTACTTGAGGGCAGGGAGGAGGCTCTGCCCCTCCGGGAATCTTCCAAGCTTAGGGAAACTGGTAGAGGAGAGGTGGGGCCCTGGAGCTAGGGAGGGCGTGCAGCCTAAAGGTCTGGTCCTGAGAGGCAAGACCGAGGAGGACATCCGGAATGTGAGCTAAAAAGGAAGCCAAGGACCAGAAACCAGGAGCCCCGGAGGCATTCCTGGCCCAACCTCAGCATCCACTCGGACCCCTCGCCAAACCAAACATCCCACACCCGAGTCTACAGTGCATACGGCTTCCTCCCCGAAGACACTTCCCCTCTCAGTACATGTCCTCTGCCTCCTGAAAATTCCCCTTTCCTCCAAGGAACCTCCCCTGACCCTGGGTTGAGTTCATCACCCTTGGCTTGGAGTTTCCTCCAGCATCTCTCCTCTCATGGCTCCTCCGCTGTAACCCCTTGCGTGGCCCTTTGCCCCCCTGGCCACTGATCTCATCGAAGATTCTCCCAAGGACCTTCCACAGAGAGTTCTGGTGCCCAGGACTTTGGGTCAGGAAACAGGTGCTCTGGGCAAGGCAAGGCTGCTCCTCCCACCGCACATCCAGCAGGTGGGTCCTCAGGCAGATGGCCCTGAGCTCGCTTCCTTGGATCCCTGTTGTCTCGATGTTGTGATGTTGTTCCCAAACACGCCAAATTTAGCAGCGACCGTCCTGTGTTCCCTCTACCACAGGAATACAAGAGAGGGATCATCTGGAGCTCGGGATGGAACGTTCAGCTGGCGACAGAAGGTGTGAAGACGCACAGTTAGATTCCCGTTAAAAAGTCCTGATAAATATCTCCGCTTCAGAATCGATTGCTCCTGTTCATGCAAATGCCCTGTGTTACTAGAAGTTTTCATTTCTCTAGCTTGCAGCCAGGATGTGGGCAAAGTGGGAGTGATGTGCTAGGAAGGAGGGTACCAAATGCCTGCACGGGGAAGGCTCCCTAACAGCTGTGGACGGGATGAAAGGAATGAGAATGAGGAGAAAAGGATGAGAATGATTGTAGAAGCCCCTCAGGCCAAGTTAGAGACCCCCCTTCCTCGATCCCCAGGACCCCCTCCTAATAGGGTCGGTCAACCGGAACGGCTGTCCGTCCACGGGGCTGAGAACACTATGGGGACACGGTCAGCACCCGCCTGCCCCTGGCTCCCATCCGAACCCAGCATCAGACTCACGGCTGGGCCTCAGTCAGGCTTTGAATGAATGGCGTCATCAACTCCTAGAAGCACCAGGGAGAAGGGAGAATGGTGGGCAGACCACCGCCCTCATAAGCCTCCATTCTCTTGCCTGCAGAGTGAGGTGTGAGTCTGGGAAAATCTGTTCTCAGTACCTCCATGGCAGCTCTTACTTCATTGAACTGGTTCGTTTGTTTTTTTTTTTTTTTTTTTTTTGCCTCTCCTGCGAGACTGTGAGCTCCTCCAGGTCAAGGACTGTAGAATTTTTGATCCTGTACTCCCAGCACCCAGCACAGTGCTGGCATCTAAGAACATTCTGCAAATTTCCATCTGACTGCAATTTCTTGAGGCCCAGATTCCCGATTTCCATGTCCTTTAGGAAGAAAGCACGTCCAGGCCAAATCTTATCCTATCCTGTGTCACATGGGTAGGAAGCTCTCCTCGGTCAGCTGAAACTCTCTGTGGCAGCATCCGGGCCAGGCACTGTGGAGAGAGAGATGGAGAGAGAGAGAGAGAGATGAAAACAACTTGATTCCTGCCCTTAGGGAGCTCCCAACCAGGCTGAGAAAGGGAGACGGTCGCGGACCCCAGGATGCCGTGGTGGTGAGCACAGATCCGGGGTAAGGAGCTTCCTCTGGGCTACTGGCCTGTGGGATGATGATATGTTCCAAGAGAAAACAGTTTTGCTTTGGAAATTCCAGGGAAAATCTATCTGTGCTTGGGAAAAAGCAAAAACAAAAACACATTTAGTGGGTTATTGGGCCTATGCCCTGGGAGGGCAGTGCCTTTACGAGCTAGAAGTTCCTACCTTGAGTCAGGGCAGGGCCCACACCCCTGGCTAGGGCTTGTCTCCTTCCTAAAAGGGCAGATTTCCCTTCCAGGCCCTGGGAAACCAGGAACGCAGCTGCCTGGGCTCCATCCATGGAGCGTAGACTCCTGGTGAATTGTGGGACCACCACCAAAAGCCCCATCCCCAGAATAAGCTCGGAGCCTAAGAGCTGCTCAGTTCCCAGGATGGCTCACGGATCCAGGAAGAAATCAGTCCCAAGGATGGAGGTTCGTTCTTGTTCCTCATTCCTGTGGCTGGCATGTGGCCCAGAACCCAGCCCAAACCTTCTGTGTCAGGTGGGGTCTTGCTGTGGGCCACAGAAACTTTGTCTGGAGCTTCGTCTAACAGACAGGTGACCGGGAGGGTGAACCCAGGGACAACACTGCTCACGAAGCAGGAGCGAAGGCATGAAACAGCCCCCCGGTGTAGGTCAGGGCTGTCTGCAGCCTTGCCCATGGGGACACCCAAGAGATCTGCAACTACTCCCATCTCTCCCCAACCCCCAAGGGGTCATTGAGACTCCAGGTCCTAGCCGATGGAGCCTAACTCACTGTTCCCTGCTGTGCCGGGGCAGGACAGGGAAAATCCTGCTCATCAGCTTCCCTAGTGGGAGGATCTTATCTGGGTTTGTCCTTCCACCAAGACCATACATTCAGGGATGGTGGATCTGGGCAGGCAGGAGGACTGAATGGCCCTCAGACGCTGCACTTCCAGGAATCCTGAGGGTCTCCTCCATTGGTGGCTGGTCCACAACAGGCCTCCAGGATTTTGCTGAATGAATCAACAAAGAAAAACAAAAATATATGGAATGGAGGTCATAGTTTTTCTCTTTTTTTAGGTTATCGTGCGTGTAAGGGGTAATCTGGGAAAAGAACAGAGGAGGGCACACAGTTTATAAAGGCTAGGAATAAGTATCCAGTTCAGCCCATCAACACACTACAGCGCCGGTGTGGCCTGTGCCCAGTGTAGACCGAAGTGCACAGAAAAGGGACTCAAACGGATGATGTCTGTTAAGTGGAAGTGGGGAAGAGTCCGATTTCATAGCCATCTGTCTGGCAAGAGCAGACAGTCTGACAGCATCAAGGACTGGGGATACTGGAGAGCCAGAGGACCTCGTCTCCACTACGGAGAGTGCGTGCAAACTTTGTTGGAGAACAATTTGACGATATCCAGTCATGGTGAAGACGGATATACTCTATGAGCCAGAAGTCAGAGCTACATGCATATAAAGAAAAAGTTTCCAGATGGATTCCACAAGACATATATAAGATATTTGGAGGGCCGCCTAGGTGGCTCAGTAGTTAAAGCCTCTGCCTTCAGCTCTGGTCATGATCTCAGGGTCCTGGGATCAAGCCCTGCATCGGGTGCTCTGCTCAGCAGGGAGCCTGCTCCCCCCTCACCCCCGCTGCCTGTGTCTCTACCTTCTTGTGATCTCTGTCTGTCAAATAAATAAATAAAATATTTTTTAAAAAAGATATTTGGAGCCATTTGGTTTTGAGAGGAAAAATCAAGGGGATGAGTGAATATAGATAGACAAACTGTAAGCTAGTCGTGTTATAGAGTCCTACAGAATGAAGGTAGTAAAGCCTGCTTTTAAGCCTGGATGAGTCTCCCAATAATTTAGACCCATATCCTGGGAGGACATTTCCTAACGAGGCAATCCGTCCCAGATATGACGGATTGTTATATAGGTAGTTATTGCCTTGTTTCTTAGGAAAACTGTGGAATATGTCTCTCTCTCAAACTTTCCATATGTTCCGAAGAGATTGTGGCCCACTCCAATGAATTGGGAAGATTCTATTCTGTTGACAAGTTAGAGACCAAAACAATCAGTAAATATCAATTCTTGCAATGGTGGGTAAGTCCTAAGCCAAGGACATGGGTTGGGCAGGCATGGTGAGAAGATTCCATGCATACCGGAAACCCCAACACGGATCCTGGGAGCCTGCATCAGGAGTCCCCAGACCTGCGTGTCCTAGCTGTCTCGTGGGGGGCAGGGGAGAAGGCAGGCATTTCAGGAACTTTCTGGCAACACCCTCATGCCTTTCAACCTAAATCCTTCTTTCCTACCCAAATCCAGCCCATTCTCCAGAGCTCACCCTTAAATTCCATCAGCCTTTAGAGGCTGGCTGCATACTTAAGTGACACATGATACACTCTGTAGGTGTCCTCAAATCCACCTTAGGTGGCTAGGACAGTGTGTGCATGAGATGCTGGGACAGCGGCCACACTCAGATAGAGACACGCTCGGGATGATTTCAAGACACGAACGACGTTCTGTAAGGTGCCTGTAGGTCTGGTTTGGGTCGGGACATTCGGCATGTGCAGCTAACACCATACACATGTTGTAGAGAAATCCCCCTGGGTTCAATCAGGATTCTGATTCCAGAAGCAATGGAGGGGGCGTGACAGGGAGCTGAACTCTGATCATATTCAAGGAGGTTGTCCCTCCCCCAGCCAAAACCTGGTACGCCCCTATATTCCCTCTTTGGAAGATGGCTCCACCTTCCATCAGGCTACCCAGTGCAAAACCGACTGGTTTTCCTAAACACCTCCTTTGCCATCAGGTGCTAAGGCCCCTGCCGGCCCTGAATTCTTCCCAGCTCACGACCGTCCCCTCCAGCGGCCATGCGTCCCCTCACACCCGCACCACTGCACACCCTGTAATGAGCTCTCCACCTTCACCCTCTCTCTCCCTGCGGCCCCCTCTCTGCGCTTCAAGGACCGCGATCCTTATCCACCGACACATCCCACAGGAGAAATTCCAAGCTCCTAAGTGTCCTCCATGATCCACCCCTGCCTCCATTCCAACATCAGCTTCCACTGACTCCTTTCTCGCCACGTTCTGTATGGAAGTGTTGGAAATTTCTAGCATTCTCCACACTGTTCTATACCCCTGCGTCTCAGCGTAGGTTGGTACCTCTGACTGGAAGACTTTTCCTCTCCTGTAGTCCTGTTGTCCCTCAAGACGGCTCGAGACCTATTTACCTGTGGCGCGTCCCTGCCTCCCACCTCTACGGAGCACAGCACCTGTCCCTCCTCGCCCGTCTGTCTCCCTCACGGTCAATGCCACTGAGTTGTTTATCTGTCTGCCTCTCCCACCGGACCACTTGTCACTGCAGAGTTTGGTCAGCGTCTATTTATGTCTTTAGCCCCACCATCTATGACAGAGTTCAGGAAGTGCTTTTAGACACATTTTCTAGAAATTTAAGAGGAAAATTGGATAGTCCTTGGCGACTCATTAATAATTTCTTCTGAATTCAGCAGGACTGGTCTTTCAGGAAGAAAAAAAAAAGTCAGTTCAAACTCAAGGACGTAGAACAGAACAGACAGGAGACCAAGAATATGGGTCAAAGTAACTGGTTTAGAAGAGTCCTGGGAAAAGAGCCTTATGAAGAATCCTTTAAGAACTGGACGACAGTATGTCAGCTTCTTTCCTAAAAAATAGACTCATGTTCATATGTACAGCATTCAAAGGCTCATTGCTATTCTTAGAATCATGGGCCCCAGGTGCAAATGCCGGGCCCGGGGTCAGAGGCAGAGTCCAGATTCTCATGGAACAGCAGGCCCCCAGCTTCTGGGCTCCTAGGAGCCTGGGGTATAACTTCCCAGGGTACAAGCTCCCAGCTGGTGAGCATCAGATCCCCAAGAGCAGTGGTCCTGGAGCAGGAGGGGAAGTCGCATTGTTCTATCCCGAGGCTCTGGTCTGATTCTCGGTTCTGCCGCCGCTCCCATAGAAGCTATGGTAAAAAAAAAAAAATTCACATGGTTAGGGGTTTTTTTCCCCTGATTTTATTTGATCAATTTCTAAGGTTTGTGAGAGGGAGAGGGAAAGAATGAGCAGGAGAGGGACCGAGCGAGAGGGAGAAGCAGACTCTCTACTGAACGTGGAGCCCAACGTGGGGCTCCATCCCAGGACGCTGAGATCACGACCTGGGCTGAAGTCAGATGCTTCACTGAGTGAACCGCCCAGGCGCCTCTGATCAATTTGAAAGGCAAGCGGAACTGGCTGCGGGTGGGTCGAGAATGAGGGAGAACTCCTTCTCGCTCCCCACCTTGAACCTGGCAGGAGAGGTAAGACACAGATATAAAATCACAATCAAGTGGGGAAGGAAGTGTCAAGCTTTAAGAGAAAGGGCTAGCCGAGAGGAGCAGGGGTCTGGCCTGTCTTTTTGAGGGCATGCTGAATTTCTCCGTATAGAAAAGGAGGGAGGGAAAGAAGGCAGACAGGTCTCCATGCCACGAGGCCCAGGAGAGCAAACGCCCCGGAATAGCAAATGTTGGGTGCGCCAAAGCCCAGGATGCTAAGGACGCTGCGCCCTGCTGGTACGTGTGCTCCTCCTGGGGGGCAGGAGGTTGCTGCCTCTGGAGAAGCCTGCTGAACTTCTGAATACACATCCCCTGCCCAGCCCCCCGACTCCCAGCTCAATGGCACCCCTTTCTCCCCACTCGGAGCAGCAGTGAGGACGAGGGTAGGGCATGTCAGTCACCCAAGGGCAGGGAGCAAGTCCTGGAGGAGCCCTTGGCCTTGGAATCAGTTCTCTGGGCTGTCTGGGGCCCTCCCACCATGGTCTCTGCTCTTGATGCACCCCCCACCAGCTCCCAGAGGGGCCGCGGTCCTGTGCTCTTGCTGGTCTGTCCCCTCACGAAGATGGGATTAGTGGTGTGAGGCAAGGGGACATCCAAGGGTCCCCACGATGCCGCTCAAGTCACCCACCCTCCAGGAATCAGTACATACCGGAGAGGCACATCTTATCAGTCATTCTCACTTTAGCGTGAAAGTAGAGATGTCCATAGAGACAAGATTTTGAGGCGTGGCCAAAAGTCTCTGAGTCCTGAATCCGCATTTACTAGCCACGAAGCCTCAGGAAAGTTACTTAGCTCCGTAGGTTTTGGCAGAACCCAGACACCAACCTTTCTGAATCCTCTGTCCCTTACTGTCCAGGCCCTGGGGTTTTCTCTGCTCTTCTCGTGTCTGAGCCCCTTGCTCAGCACTGGGCCACCACACCTTTCTCTCCAGAGCCTGTCCCCATGCCATGCTCTCTGCACCCTTCAAGGCCATGCCTTGGAGGGCAAGACAGAGATCTTGACCCCTGGTTTCAGAGCTCCTGCATGCCCCCGTGCACCCCTAGTTAACCTGAGGGGTGCATTCAGCCATCGGTCTCTTGGTCAACCGAGCTTTGACACTGAGTGCGTCCCCCCTGGCCCTGTTCCCGGCTCTCTAAGGATTCCCTCCACGGCTCGGGGGAGCTGCTCATCTAGAACTATTTATTCAGGCAACAATGATTGCCACCAACCTGTCAACCCCACCTTCTTGTACTCACAGGCTGCACACCCCCAGTGCCTCGGGCTGTCCTCCCACGTCACAGGTGAGTAAGCCAAAGTCCAGAGAGTCCCACAAGGACTCAGTGACCCAGCAAGGACCAGAAACCAGGTCTCCTGACTGCCTGTCCCGGCTGGGTCCGCTGAACCTCCCCGCCGTTTCCCTGGTCATTCCCACAGAAGCTCTCGAATTCACATGCTTGGCAAAGAAGTTTCCATGCCTTCCCAGCTTCCCTCCCAGCGGTGTTCTGAGGATGTGCTGAGGCAGCGAGTGTGACAGCTCTTAGAGGAGCAAGAGGTGCTGTAGAAACACGAGTCTCAACGACAGCCAGACCTCTGCGGGGGGCACGTTGCTGCAGGTCACCTTTCTCCTCTCTCTCTCTCTCTAAACTGCAGAGGAGCATAAAGCAGGGCCCTTCCGGAGAGAGGCTGCTAACACCTTGAACATGAGGAAATCCTTCCACTGCAGACCAGCTCCAAGCTGAACGGAGAGAATTGCTCGGAAGGGGCTCTCATTTCCTCCTTCCTCCCCCCTCCCTCAGGCAAAGTATTCAACAGGCACTAATTTCACTTTATAAATGGAAACTGAATCACCGCATTCCAGGCTGGAAAATGATTGGAAATGAGAGTATGTCCGAGGTCAAGACCTAGCCACTTCCTCTCTGGACAGGAAGTGGACCCTCCAAATCGTCCTGCAGGGCCTCTCGCTGATAAGAGGCTGACTTTGGCCCTGGACTGGGGGAGCTCTCTGCTGTTTGCAAATCACACTTTAAAGGAGAGAGAGAAAAAAGAAAAGCCCGGATGTCCCTCTCTAAACAGGGATGTCAGCTCAGGAAGGAGGGATTGTGCAGCTGCATTTTTGCGGGGGGTTGTCGACAGCATACAAATTGTTTAAAATCTGTTGTAAACACAGGCATAGAGTTATGGTGAGTCAGGCAACGGTGCTGGGTCCTCTCTCGAGCGCTGCATCAGGCCTCCCGGAGCCACCAGGGCCCGGCTTACACAGTTGGCTATTCCATATTTGAAGATACTGGGAAAATCGGGCCTCCGAAAAACATGACTCACCAGGCCCTGAGCAGCGATCAGCAGAGATGAAAGGGACCCCACGCCTGTGGTTGGACCTGGGGAGCAATGCGGGGAAGGGGGCTGGGAATTGGAGCTACGTTTGCTGGTCTGCACCGGTCTGGGAACGCTTAAGAACAAGGACTGGTGGTCTACGCCCCAGCTCCCAGCTCTGGGTGGGACACAGGGCCCGCATCAGCAAATGCCGTGAAGCAGACCAGGAAGGTAAAGAGCATCATGCATTGGCTCCTTTGGTCTACCAACAGCCGTGGGTTCAAATGCGGACTCTTTGTGTCTTGGGTGTGGGGTCTCAGATCAAGTCACTTAACCCCATGGGATTGCCACTTCCATGCCTGTACTTCGGGCCTAATGCTGCTGTTGGGATGAAAGATCATGTCTGAATTCATTTTGGTTTGGAAAGCCAAATTTGTTTCTTCAAATAGCCATTGAGTCATTCTCAAAGATCATCAGCCCCTGTCCTCGACAAGCCTAGATCTTAATAAGAAGAGGCTGAGACAAATATGTTTGCTCGTTATGGCAGCAGAGTATACACACCATAAAGCACTTGGGGACTACAGTAAAGAATGCATAAACAGGAAAACAATCACCAAAAGCAACCCCCATTAACGTGCCAGCAGGTTTTCTCACTCATTTTTTTATAAGTGATTATGCCATTCTGTACTGGTTTCTATTGCTATGTAACAGTTTCCCACAAACCCAGGGACTTAGCGCAACACCCATTTATCATCTCACAGTTCTGTGGGGTCTGAAGTCCCAGTGGGCTCAATTGGGTTCTCTGCCTACAGTCCCTTAGGTACAAGTCAAAGGGTAAGCCAGTCTTGTGGGGTTTTTTTGTTTTTGTTTTTGTTTATAAGATTTCATTTATTTATTTGACACACAAAGAGAGAGATCACAGTAGGCAGAGCAGCAGGCAGAGAGAGAGGGGGAAGAAGGCTCCCTGCCAAGCAGAGAGCCCGATGTGGGGCCCAATCCCAGGAGCCTGAGATCATGACCTGAGCTGATGACCTGAGCTGAAGGCAGAGGCCCAACCCACTGAGCCACATGGCCGGCCCCCGTCTCGTGTTTGGGAGCTGGGATGACTGTCCTGCAGGCTCACTCAGCTGGTTTGGCCAACTTCAGTCTCTGGCGGTGGCAGGCCTGAGGTCCCTGTTTCCCTCTGGCTGTTGGCAAGGGACCTCTTCCAGCTTCTACAGCAGCTTCTCTCCAGGACTTGCCTGAAGTCTTCTCCATCTTCAAGCACAAGAGCATGTCAAATCCTTCCCGTGCTTTCAGTCTGACTTCTCCTACTGACAGCCAGAGAAAACTCTTAGCTTTCCAGGTGCATGGAATTACATTAGACGCACCTGAGTAATCTCCCTTTCACCATGGAACATAAAATAATGCCTGCCATGGACAAAGGTCACTAGAGCCACTGTAAAGTTCTGCCCACCATACACTGTGTACTCAATTTGTGTCCCTTTCTCTCCCCTCACACTAGAGTGACAATGACAGCAAATTATCACACTGGCTACTTATGGCTGGACGCTGTTTGGGCCATGCCCTGCCTGATTGGCCAGTCGTTAACTATTTTGAATATAGCCCAAGCTTTTGCCCCACTAATGACTGTCTTTACACATGAAATGATTGCATAAAGTTCCATTGCATGGATGCAACATTATCTATTTACTAATTATACTAACAAATAGCCACAGTGTAGGAAGTATTGATTGTCTCAGTAGGGATGGCAGGCCACTGACACTGGGGAATAACCTGATCAGTTTTGTATTTATAGATTACTCAGTCAGAAGTGGGGATGGTCGACAGAAGGGAAACCAGCTGCATCATCAGAAACAAATTGGAGGGCCCTGCAGGTAATTCAGGTGGCAGAAGTGTGAGTCAACTCATGTCTTCACTAAGAGCTACAAGCTTTCAGTGACCCATTTATCCAGCAAACACTGAGCACCTATTGGGCACTTGTCATTATTCTGGACCCCAAGAACACACAGTGGTAATGCACTCTCCCTGAGAAACTCACAGTGTAATAAGTGAGAGAAACCTGTGCATAGCCCAAAAGCCAAGTTCTGGGTCCTCTGATGGTCTTTGTACAAAATCCAGTGAGGGCACAAAAGAAGGGGTGGCCCATTCTTCCAGGGAGCAGAAAGAGGACAGAGGGGAGATGAGAAAAGGAAAGTCTTAAAAACAAAGGAATTATGGGTTAAGTTGTGCCCCTCCCCAATCATATGTTGAAGTCCTAGCCCCCAATATCCCAGAATGGTGCCTTACTCAGAGAGAGGGTGTTTATAGAGGGAATCAAGTTAAAATCAGATCATTAAGGCGAGCTCTAAAGAGAGCAAGTCTGGACACAGACACACGGGAAGAATGCCACGTGAACATGAAGACGAAGAACAGAATGGTACTTCTAGAAGCACTAATGACTGTCAGCAAGCCAGCCAGGAGGGAGTGGGGCGCAGATCCTTCCCTAAGCCTTCAGAGGGAGCATGCTAACACCTAGACCTCAGACTAGAAGCATCCAGAATTGTGGGCCAATAATTTTTTGTGGTTTACGCTATTCCTTTTGTGGAGCTATATCACAGGGGCCCTGGGAAATGAATATAGTCAGTAGACCCAGGGAAACCTATTTCAGGGCAACACCATGGCATAAACCAGCTGGTGAGCTTGAGGCACAAGGCATGAATGGGGAAGCAGAAACTGAGATGCAGAGGAAGGCCGGGGCTGGACGACCTGCGAAGGGCCGCACCTGCTGAATCAAGGACGTGGGAGTCTGCGTCTGGAAAGTGCTGGAGGCACGTGGAAGAATTTCAGCTGGTAAATGCATTGGGCTTCGTCACCAGTGGCGTGTGAGATAGGTGGGGTTTAAGATGATGCCCAGCTTTCTGCATACAGGTTTTTCTAAGTGTCTTTCATTTCTAAAGGAAGGAAACACAGCCCATCCGTCAAAAGGAGCTTGTTTCCCCAGTTGCCAGGAGCAGCAGCTTCGCTGGGTTACTGTGATAGCATCTACCACCGATCGCAGGCTGCCTCCTCTGATAACCACCGCTGTCCCTGTCCAGAAAAGGGAAGCTAAGACTATCACTGTCATGTGCCCTCCACACCCCCGCAGGAGAAAAAAAAAAAATCAGTGTTTCCATAATCACGACTGCCTTGGGAGCTGCCAGGAAATTCCAACAGGAAACTCCCATTTGGAAGTGTTTTGTTTTGATTAGGATGTGTTTATTCCCCTCCAAGGATGCGTTTTGGCGCTGGGGCTGAGTCTGGTGCTTGTGCCTAAGACAGGCTCGAGAAGGGCATCAGCTGCCTCCAGAGGAGGACCAAGGGGCCAGAGGGCTGCAGGCTGCATTCAGGGAGCACCCCCAGGCTGGCGTCTGGAGAGGCAGCCACAGGGAACCAGGATAAGCCATTTTGGAGGCACCAGATGCCTTTTACTTCGGCCTGGGACTCGTGGGGCCCAGATGATCTCAGTTCCTGCCCCACTGTTCTAATCACCCTTTGGCTTGGTATTTACTTTAAACAAAGCTCTAGGAGGAGGTGAATCCGCCTCAGCCTTTGTTTAGCAAGCTCCTGCTTGAGCTCTTCCCAAATCAACTCCACCTCAGCTTCCAGGCACCAGGAAGGCCGTGCCCACGGTCAGGACAGGATTCGAACCACAAGACCAAATTCCACAATGTCATCACCCCCCCCAACCTCCCGCTGCCCTGATGAAGCCCATCAGGCCTCCACTCCTGCCCGCCATGCACTGCTCGTCAGGGACCACCTGGGTGAGGGTCCCAGAGTCTCAGGTCCGGGGATATCCTGCAGCTGCCCCAGCACAGAGCTCCCTCATTCTGTCTGGGGGAATCAGGGGCTGTTGGCCTTCTATGACAGCTGTGATCAGACTCCCAAGTCCTCTCCTTCCCTAGACATTTTCATTGGTGCTTCACAAGCAAGCCTCCCAGGCAAGAGTAGGGATCCAGGGCACAGCCTTTGGCTCCAAGGATGAAGAGCAGGTGAGAAATTCCATTGCCCACTTCCTTCAGGCTCCCAAGGCCCCTCCCTGGTCCAGTGTTGAGGGGATTCTAATCAACTCTCCAGAGCACAGCTGAGGTTGGTATTGTGCATTCGAAAGGACCAAAGTCACAACCAGCATGCCCTTCCTTCTCAATATTCTAAGATTTTCAAACGGTCCATGAGGCCCAGGCTGCAAGGGACACGGTGGCTCCTGTCTTTGCCCCTCATCTGGGCTGGGATGCCACAGGAGCCAAAAGAGTGAAACTCCTCCTGAGTTTCTTCAATACTGTCACAGAGAAGGCTCAGAGATGAAATTCCAAAAGAGAGAAGTGAATGACTCCTGACTTCTCACCTGCTCCCTCCTCCCTCGCCCGGCTTCCTGCTTGCCCGCGCAGTTCTCAAACATGGGTTTTATTATGAGTCAGGTGTGATGAGGCCGCTGAAGACATAGTTTGTTGCCCACACATCCTAAGAGGAAGGTGGCCACCACACCACAGAGAACCACACGAGGAAGCACCAGGGTCGCTCAGGAGGCAGATGGGGTGAAAGCTCTTATCATGGTTTTCATGGGAAGGAAGGGGAGAGGCAGGTAAATTGGCCTAGAATTGGCTAGGTTGGATGGTTTCAGCAGGCTCTGGGGCATGGGGGCTGGCCCTGGTTGTCTGATACATGGCCCTGGGGTATCGTGTCAGCTCTGGACTGGTGGGTTTACTTAGGACAGACACACTCAGTGAGGCATTTACTGTCTCTAGGAATTAGCTGACCCACAGAAGGGTGTCCTTCCAGGGTCAGCCAGGCCCAGACATCAGAGCATCAGAATAAAAAGATGTGCTTAATACAAGGGCTCACAGGACCGAGAACAGCCCTGGTGGTGGATGCCAGCGATCTCCATGCAAAGGGTATGGAGCACCTGACAGCGATCAAAGAGGTTTGTGCAGCCTCGGCCTCCTGGGAGTCTCAGGGCAGTTTCGGTAGGTAGTTGGGGCAGAATTAATAATCCGCATTTATAGGTGATTAAAAGCGTAGTGAGTGATGTGACTTTCCCAGGGTCGTGCCCAGCAAGAGTAGAACTGGGATTAATTGCAGGCACCCTTGGCAATGTTCACAGAGTCCTGTTTCAAGTACATCTCCCGGCCTTTCTGGGAGAAGAGGAATAACCAGGCAGTGGGGAGGCTGGACGGCGATCTTGTCCTTAAGACCATCTTTGGAAGGCCAGAGAGAGAGATTGTCAGAAAACATCTGTTTTCCATTGGCTACACAGATAGCTACATCAATAGCCAAATAAGTATCTGTTTAATTGAATGAAGGTCATTAAAAGACAATGAACACTTGAGTGACTTCATCTGTCAACTGGACCCTCTCTCTTGTTTCCTGTCTTGTAGTTAATTCAACTTCTCATGCTTCATGCCCCTCGATTCAGTTCGATTGAACACTTAGTGAGGTTTATTCTGTGCCACGCTCTGTCCTAAGAGCTGGAGAAACAGAGAAAGCAAAACCCTTCATCTGCCCTTAGGATACAGTGGTGTCAAGGGAGGGGTGACGCCATGTTACAATATGTCTGCAATTAATACCAGTGTAGGGGTGCCTGGGTGGCTCAGTTGGTTAAGTGTCTGCCTTTGGCTCAGCTCATGATCCCAGGGTCCTGGGATCGAGTCCCCCATGAGGCTCCCTGCTCAGCAGCGAGTCATCTGCTTCTCCCTTTCCCTCCGCCCCCACCCCCTGCTTATGCTCGCTCTCTCTTTCTCTCTATCTCAAATAAATAAATAAAATATTTTTAAAAAAACACACAAGTGTGGACTGAGTATAGTGAACACACAAAGAAGGAATGATAAACTCTTTGGGCAATAATATTCCGCAAGAGGTGACATCCAAGTTGACTTTTAGGGACTTACTTAAGCATTCATCAGACGGATAAGAAAATATTCTCAATTCTGTCAATGGGAATAACATGTGCAAAGACCCAGAGTAAATGGAATATTTTTCAATGAATCATTTTTTATTGCTCTCAACTTCAAGTAAAAAATTCCATTAAAGGGGACTTAAACAAAACAAATATGAATGCAAAAATAAAACATTAAGCTAAATTTATGTCACATAATAAGTAATCCAGAGGGAGGGCAGTTCCAAAGTTGGTTAATTCAGCAGTTTAATGGCATCACCACAGATCCAGATTCCTTCTAACTTTCTCTCCTGCCATGCTCAATGATAGCTTTTTATTCTCAGGCTCATCCCCTCATGGTCACAATATGGCTGCAGTAGATCCAAACATCACAGCATCATATAACAACATCAAAACACCAGAAGGAAGCATATCCTTTTCTTGTGCTCCCTTTTTACAGTGTGCAAACCTTCTCCAGAAGGCCCCCAGCAGACTCCTTGTTGGCTAGAATGGCATCATATGGCCATTCCGTGATTTAAAAAAAAAAAAAAAAATTACTGGTCCAGGAAATGGAATTAGCACTGTTGGTTCTCAAGACTACTCACATTTCTTTCCCAGGGGCTGTGGAAAGACCCTACCTCTCCTTATGTACATGGCCTCTAATACCTGAACAAATTGGTATTCTGTACAGGGGACACTGGTAGGCCACGGTGTGATGCTAGGCGGTCATACCCCCTTTCTGAGCAGTTTTCTCTGCCTAAAATAGGGACTCCAATATATGGCTGAAAGCTTCGCTTAAATGAGCCAGGAGGTACAGAAGCACAGAGAATACAGCCAAGGCCAAGTCCTAGCAGGAAACCCACCCAACAGTCTCTGGTTTGCCTTCACTTGAGTGCTCTTCCATTGGCCCAACATGGTGGAAGGCACCCAGACCTTTGGACTTTCTAGAGAACCGCGCTCCACTCGTGTCTGATTGCTACAGAGATGTCAGGTGCTCAACAAAGAGCCAAGTGCACCTCTAGATGTCCAATACCCCCCACAGTTTGGTTGGGAAATGTGAGTGGGCCCAGTGACCTGTGGCTTCACCTTAACAGCATTCTGCATAGCCCTCGCTCAACAGCTCCCTGAGGGGCCCCAGGTCCAAAATGGCAGGGGGACAAGGTGACCCACATCCCTGGGTCATCTGACGCTTTGTCAGCTTGTGAGCAGGGTCAAATTAATTAACTGGTATGAAGAGCTCCATAAACTAGGAAGTGTTATATAAATGTGAGCAAATAGTAGAACTGAAGGTATTAACAGCTTTAGTTACGATGGTAACAGCAAAGGTGGTGGGAGAGGCAGTAAGTCTACAGGCTGCAGTTACAGGGGTGAGAGCAGCTGAGGCAGAGGTGGAGGGAGAACCACAGGTGTGACTGCAGAGCAGTGGTCTTATGGTCATAGCAGCAATGGTGGTGAATATTTAGAAATAAGCTAAAATCTGTACAATAATGATAATAGGAAGAACGGTGAGAAAAGTGGTGGCAGTACAAAGGCTTCTCGCTTCCTGAGCAGTGAGGCGAAAGCCAACATGGCAATGCCTGGGTCCCGTCCAGAGCTGTCCCCGTTTCTCTCATCCTGCGCTCCGGACAATTATTTTAATCATGCACCAGTCTGGCCAGTCGGACCTTTGGAAACTCTGACCCCTTTCAAAAGAAAATGCTTGATTTAATTCACAATAAAGACATCTATAGATTATCAATGCCCTAGTTCATTTGAGCCCCTATAACAAAAGATCCCAGACTAGATGGCTTAGAAATATTAGAAATTAATTTCTCATAGTTCTGGAGGCTGGAAAGCCACAATCAGGGCACCAGCAAGGCAGGGTTCTGGTGAGAGCCCTCTTCTGGGATGCAGATGGCCAACCCCCTGTTGTGTGATCCTCAGATGGCGGAAGGAGCAGGGGAGCTCCTGGGGGGACTCTTTTATAGGGGACCTAATCCCATTCGTGAGGGCGTTGACTTTACAAACAAAGCTATCAGTTATTTTACCACCAAAAATGAGTTTATTTGGGAATAATGGACAATTATATCCAGGATCTACAAACTCCAACAAAACCATGGGCAAGCCAGGAGAACAAAAGAGAAGAGCGTGGTTTTTCAGAGGAAAAGGGGTAGTTGGGAAGGCTGTTGTAAACAAAAAATTCACTGGAGTAAACTCGGACCTCAGAGTACAATGGCTTCTCATGGGCTGAGCTCTAACTGTCTCTCTTTGGTTGGGCTGTTGCTGGGGGAGGAGGAAGCATCTCTTCCTCATCCTGCTAGGATGATAAAATAGTAGCTAAAGGGGCATCAACTTGCGCAGTACGTGTCATCCTGTTGGGTCTCCAATTGGCCACCAGTGGTAGGGCCCGTTCCCCTTCTGGCTTTCTGACTCCTTTTTAAAAGGGTTTCCTTTTATTGATTTTCAGAAGAGCTCCACCCTCAGGACCTCCCTACCTCCCAAAGGCCCCACTTCTTAGTATCACCTTGTGGGGGTAGGATTTCAACATACGAATTTGGGGGCAAAGAGAGAGACACATTCCCTCCATGGCAATCAGACTTCCCAGATGAAGTATATATTTCTAAGAGTTGAGTTCCAGCAGACTAAGTATTTTATAGACGTCCAATTAAATACTTATTAAATTTAGTTCGGCTGTTTGCTTTACATATTTTGGAACAAATAAATTTTTCAGGCCTCAAATATTTTTGTAGGTCCTTAGAAAGCCAATAGAACCTGGACCCTGCACTTAGGTTAATGGTCAAGCAACTCTGGCCCAGAGGGCTAGTCAACAAGGAAAGAATGCATTCTTTCCACGCACAGCCCACCTCCCCCCTAGCCCCCAGGCCTTGAACTCGACTGGCTCTGATCTGAGGAGGGTCCCAGAAATAAGTGGCAACAGAGGAGAAAGCCAAATATGGGCCTCCTCTCTCTAATAACAAAAGCCCAGGAAGCTCACACACACACACACACACACACACACACACACACCAGTGCGCCCCCACCCCCACACATGCTCCTCTAGGCCCAGAAATTGGGAAACCAGGGCTGCAGTCACCTGTAACCAGCATGCCAGGGCCTCCTGGGACAAGGGGGAATCAAGGCCCAGCCCTAATGACTCATGGACCCCAAGGACCCCACAGCCCTGTGGGCCTCAGTGTCTTTCCTAAGAAACAGCAACAGTAATTACTGTTTTTAAGAGAAACAAAGGGAGAAGGACAAGTGGCAACAAGAGGTCTTGCTCTCTGGCCTGAGCAGATGTTTCCATCAACGCCCTTCTGTAGAAAGGGCCCCTAAGCCTGGGGGCCAGTTCCCAGATGGAGTCCTAAAAGTTTGGAGCTGCTTGGGAGTGGCCATCTGAAGGTGCTGGGAAATCCAGGTGAGGGTCTGGGCACCATGGTCAGCTGCCAGCCAGAAGCCTCCAGAAGGAACCTCACCAAGGTCTTGGTGAAGGAACCTCAAACTCCAGAGTCTTGTTAGACCCTGGGAGATTTCCTACGCAAGGGGCAGCTCACAGGGAGGGCCAAAACTCATTGAAATGGTCAGCACAGCTGCTCATGTCTGACCTGGAAAGAGTAAAAGTGAACATTTTCCATGGCTCCCGTTTCCTACGAGGCAAAATACAAACCTCTAAACATGGCACCCAGGGGTGTCTATGATTCGCTCCTTAGCCTTATAAAATTTTTTTAACTTTGACTTTTGTATAGGCCAGGGACTTCCTACTTACTCCTCTGCCTTTTCTCCTACATCTCAACTACCCTGAGCAATTTGTTCCTCCCAGGTCCAGTCTTACATCCAGACGTACCCATTCCTCAAGGTCACGTCCTCCTTGAAGCCAACTGTGATCTTCTTTTCTACTGGGCCTTCTGCTGGACCCCACTCAGCTCCTAAAGGAGCTGAAAACTTAATGTGCACACAAAAACATTTGGAGGGATGTTTCTAGCACCCAAAAGTTTGGGTGATCATGACGTGTTGATGCCCCACCGGCCGGGGGGAGAGAGGACAGATGCTGAAGATACGGGAGGCTATGCCTATTGGGTTGGGGGGGAGAGAGCTTGCCCCAGATTTGGCACAACTTGGAAGCAGCCAGATGTCATGCTGTTGCTGAACGGATACACAAGCGTGGCCCATCCAGACGATGGGGAATCACCCACCTCAGATGAAAAGCTGCAAGCCACGAAAGCCACGAAAGGGAAATGTGGATGCCTATCACTACGTGACAGAAGCCAATCCATAAGGGCTGATTCTAACTCTAAGACTTTCTGGAAAGAGCAAGATGATGGAGCTGTGGAAAGATCCGCGGCTGCCGGGGCTTGATAGGGGAAGAGAGGGATGAACGAGCCCGCGGACAGAGGGTTCTTCAGCCGTGACCACGCCATTACCTATTTGTCCAAACCCACAGGACGTGCCACACCAACAGGAAGCCCAGCGTAAACTCTGGACTTCGCGGGGTAATGATGCGTGAGCACAGGCTCATCACCTAGAGCACAGGTGCTGCCCTGGTGGGGATCGGGGGGCGGGAGAGAGGCACATGTGGGACGGCGGGGTATGTGGGAAATCTCCGTACCTACCTCTCAACTTCACCATGAACCTAAAAGTCCTCTAAAAAAAAAAAAAAAAAAAAACTTGTCTGTAACAGAGAAGCAGGGCTCTTCTCCCCTGGGGAAGACCCCCCGCAATGGCTTTGCACCTGCTGGTGTAATGCTGACCGTGTGTGTGTAGCACGCTGGGTGGACGGGCCAGCCACTTCATTACTTTGTGCTTAAGGAAATGCCTCCCAGCTCTGCACTTGCTTTTTTAAATTTCACAACTGCTAAATCCACTCCTAGCATTTTTTTTTTTTATAGTGATCGAAAGTAGTGTGGGGATCAGCAGGAGAGACCTCCCCGTGCAGCTGGCCGGTGAGTCCCCTGGGGCCAGGGGACCCATGGTAGCCCAAGGCAGCTTCTCCAGGGAAACCTGGTCCCTTAGCCAGATCAGCTGAGCCGGAGTTAGGGGAAAATTCTCGCCATGATTAAAGGCGAGTCCTTTAGTAGTTGACAGGTTCTAAAGGGCACTCCACTAGGGACCAGATCTGTGTGGGTTTAAATTCTAACTGATTTACCCCTCTGGGCCCCAAGGCCACATGCTGGCTTCTCTGAGTTCGGGGGTGGGTGCGGGGGGGCTTTTTCCTTTATTTGGTTTCATTTACCCCAGTACCGAGCACAGCACCCGGTCCACAGTGGACCTGATGTGAAAGACCACGGAACAGGATGAGGGACGGGCAGGACATCAGTAACCCAGAAGGCCTGCGTTAACGGAAAGGTGTGAAACACCCACCGGGTGGGAGGCTCGCTGCCTAAGAAGAGCCCTGGGGTCCAACATTGGGGTCCAGCTCCATCTCCACTGCCTGGGTGGCCATGGATGGGCCAATGCCATGGGGAAACCCTCCGCGAGCTCACAGGCAGGGTGTAGAGATGCAATGAGATCCTGGAAGTGGAGGGTCCTGGGGTCTGTGAACTCTGGGCTCAGGGATGCAGAATTTTGGAGGACAGAAGGACCATCTGTTGAAATTAAGCTGCTCCTGGCCTCTGTAACGCAGGTGGAAGGCAGGCGAGCAGGTGGGTCCCATGTGCCTCCCATACGGAGGCTCCATCTTTCTGTGACTTCGTGGCCTTCATGAAGCTGAGTATGATAGCTTCCAGGCTCTTTGCCAAAGGCTCAATGTTGGGTTGTATTGTCTAATCCTCACAGTAACCACGCCCCGCCCCCTGCCTGAGTCAGGACGAAGATCGCTCTTTTAGGGATGAGGAAACTGACCGGCAGGAGCCAGGGGCGGAGCCAGCACTTGAAATCAGCCTTTCTGGCGGACCCCATCAGTCTTGCTCTCACCAGGTCCTCTGTGGGCTTTTCCTCATTTCCATCCCACACGGAAACCCACCTTCATGCCCACAGACTGTGTCCGGGAAACCCCCTGCTCAGGGCACTCCCGGCCATTTGCACGAATGACTTTCCTGGGAGATGTCAGCCGTCCGACCCGCCTGGCGCTGCAGTGGCCGGGAGTCCAAGGCTGACGAGAAACCAGCCCCATGGCTCAGAGGGAGCAATGCTGATCCAGGCCTGGAGTGGCCTGAGCCGGAAGGTCAGCTTGTGGCTCTCGTCTCCAGGGCTGGCTGTCCTACAAACCTTAGGGCTTCTTTTGGTAGAGTGACAAAGGAGAAGACGATTGCAGGTCTGTACCCCCCTCGCCTAGACCGAAGGATCAATGCTGCTGAGGGCTCAGCTTTCCAACCGTGGCTCCACTGCGCCCCCCCGCCACAACCCCATGTCTACCCCAGCCACTTGCTTCGACCTAGAGACCAAGGCTCGCGCCAGCCTCCAGCCAGGACTTTTACTCCCACTGGACAAAACCCACCTTCTCTGTTTGCCGTCCTAAGGATCCAGAGGTGATTCAGACATGGGTCCTACCTCAAAGGAGACCAACGTCAAGGGCCGGTGGCAGTCTCATGAACGAAACGATCGTCTGTGCAGCTTCTCTCTGCACCCCTGCTGCCTTCCCGGCATGAAGGTTACAGAGATTGCGCTAGGTGAGAAGAATGAAGGGAGAGGGAAGCCAGCCTTAGGGCAGATTCTGACAATTTGGAAAACTGAGGCGGGGAGAGACTTTGTGCCCATCTGAGGTCACCCCTCCTGGAGGAAATGGAACACTTGGGGCCAGAATGAGAAGGGTGAGGGCCCCCCCAGACATAGCTGCCGTCTCCAGGAGACTACTTGGCAGGCCACCAGCTGGACCCCTCCAGGCCCCCACCCTTGAAGGCCACCGGAGCCGTCACCCTCTAGACGGCATGCTCACGTACAGTGGCATAAAAGTGGGGTTCCCAGATTCCAAGCATCAGCCGATGCTACTGTTCAGCAACCGTATGGGAGCCAGACCATAAATAGTGCCCCCCTGAGACCCAGGAGAGCAGGTTGGTGCCCTAAGCCCAGGCTCTAGAGGGCCCCCCCCCACCCCACCCCTCTATCAGGCATGGAATTGTCTGGAACGTGGCAACATGCTTAGCCTGGATGTATGCCCCAAACCTGCTTCCTAGACTGTGCTCCAAGTACCAAGCCGCCGGAACGCCATGCTGTCCGCATAGCTCCAAGCCTGCTTCTAGAGCCCTTTCCTCTAAGGGCTGACCAGGTCACTGGGGTGCTTGCTTCTAGTCCAAGGGTGTCTGGGGTCAGAGCGGTCAGGGTGGACATGGCTTGGATCTGGGAACTAGAATGTTCAATGAGCTCCCCTCCCCCATGAGAAAGAGCCAGAGTTGTGGAAAGAGAAGGGAGGCAGGCTGCAGGCCTAGAAATCTCAGTCCTCCTGTGACCTCAAGCTTATCCAGCGCAAGAGGAGAGATTATTTGCAGAACTCTCCCAAACTGTCCTCCTCCCCTTCCTCCTCCCCTCCCTTTAGGCAGGTGCCGAGCAGACAGCATTTGCTAAGCAACCAGGAGCTCCTGGGCTGTTTCTCTCAGGTCTCTTCGGTTGCCATGGAAGCTGTTCTAGAAAACCTCTCTTGCCAACAATCAAGGCTTTTTTGTCGGAGCCTGGTTCTGAGCCCCTTGCCTTTCAGTCAGAGGGTGACGGGGGCGGGAGAGGCAGACACCCGCGGAAGCGTGGGCTAACCACGCCCTTGCCAGACCCAGACTGTCCCCAGTCTCTACCTGGCGCCCTGTTTGTCCCTCCTTCCTGCCCCCCACCAAAGAGATCCTGTCTCTTAAACCTTCTGTCCTTCCTCCCCAGACTGTCTTCTTTGCCCTGGGCTTCCGGCCAGCCTGTCTGTCCCTGGGCACCATGGATTTACCCTGAGGGCGTCAAGTCCTCCATGTGACCAGGTGGGAAGATGAGGAAAACCAGTGCTCAGGGTGAAGTACCTACAGACACCCATTTTGCTTCTGCTGAGATGAGCCACCTCTTAGCCCAGGGCACTACTGCGCTGAAAGGAGCCCCTGTCTTCTCTCCCTGCGTTGCCAGTGGCCCACCTGCCATCAGAGCTGCGCAAGGGCACAAGGCCCCAGCATGGGGAGGAGTAAGAGGGAGAATGTTTGCTCTGCCACTGGGGCTTTCGCCCACCCCTCCCCGTTAGGCAGCGCTCTCCTTCCTCAAGAAGAAAGTAAAACCTTGATGCAAAAGGGACCAGGACCACGAAGAATCGGCCTTGGAGGAAGAGAGGGAGCCTGAGGCACTGGAACTTGCCCAGTGCCTTCTTCCAGGATGCGGGGGAGCCTGGAGCACAGGAGAGGCGGCAGGGTTCTCAAGCGTGCCTGCCCCACAGGGAGGAGCCGCGCCGCAGACGTGCTGGGTGATCTTGACCGAGGGCTTCCGCGGCTCTGAGCCTGGGCTTGCTCATTTTCCAAATGGCATTGACGGTTTCTCCCTGGTATTGCTGTGAGCTCTCGAGATCTGTGCCGCCCAGAGGATGCCCTCCGTCAGTGCTGGTGCCCGTCAGTGCCCGTGTGCGCCCCTGCAGGAGCTCTGTGCCTCCTCTGGGGGTCTGCAGCCGTGCGCGGTGCGAATTACGCGGCGGCTGATGGCACTGAATAGCGCGATCCAACCGATCTGAGCGTGCGCTCCCTCGAGGGCAGGGAGCTCATCGGGTCTGTTCCCGGAGGGTGGAATGAATGAATGTCCTTTCAGTGCCCAGCAAAGCGACACTCCCACTCTGGGTCCTTGGGCCCAGGTCCCCAAAGGCAAAGATTCTTATTATAAAAGGGGAAATTTTTTTTGCAAAGATGAGAAATAATCGGATATGCCCATTTCTGAATGCTGAATTGCTGGAGCGAAGAGAACACAAATGGGAAATAAATAAAAGCCAAAAGCGACAAAGCCCAGTCATATTGGGCCCCTTGAATATCAGTTTGTGCTGCTCCCTGCTGGCTCCCCAGGGATGGCTTCCAGCACGAGGACACATGTCCCCTGCACATTTGCAGCAGGAGCTCCATTCATCACACTGTTCCCTTCTTGCTTCTTTGTGATTTTGGCCAAAAATACCTGTTGAGGATCTGCCTTTCTTCTCAAAGGAAGAATCGGAATTGTCAGGTGAAAGAAGTAAAATGTGCTCATTTTAAAAAACCACACACACACACAACAACAACAACAAAAAAAGACCCTCCAATAATTGCAAAGGGCTCAATTAAAGTCACAAAAAAGCGATTGCAATTGATTTCTAAAAAGTCTGAGTTTATTGTTATAATTTTGCTTTGAATTTGAGCTTCAAGAGGAAAAACTATAATGAATACAGCCTTTAGCGGATTCCTTCATTTTTTAAAGAAACAACTCTGTCCTCTTTTCTCAGATCCTAAGAAACCCAGTTGAATATTTGAAAATGTATTTTTTTAAAGACCCGGTTTCAGACTCTTGAGCATCTCTTAGATTTTCAAAGCTGGAAAAGCCTCAGAGTCCAAAACTCCAGCCAGTTCTTTAGTGAGAAGAACAGTGGCTTTGGATTCAGAGGGGCCTGGGTTCAAATCCCAGCTTTACCACTGGCTGGGGGTCAGCCTCAAGCAAGCCATGCACTGCTCCAAAGCTCTGTAAACACTTCTCTACAAAATGCTGTTGATGATTTCTAATGTGCAGAGTTAGGATGAGGATTGCCTGATACAATATATGCATACCTTTAGAAGAGGGTCTGGGTGTTTTTCTTGGGAAGAATCATGGCCAGATCATCGGTGACAAGAGACAGAGAAGTTCCCTACTTGCTCAGCAACTGGCTTTGGGGGAATGAGCAGGAAATGACACTTATCCAAGCCAGGCTTTGTCCTCTCTCCAATCCACCAGGATTATGGGTGTTAATGCCCCGCCCATCCTCGGTGGCTTGATACCTGCCTGAGCACATCAGTACACCCCACACCACATACCTGCTTCCCCCAGAGGTTAGCCAGGTTCCAAGGCAGTCATGCAAGACCCTCAGCCCTCCTCCACAGCCTGGGCCTGTTCCTGCTCTCGCTCCCAACCTTGAAGCCCAGCACTCCTACTCCCCACCATTGCAGGCACCTTGCGTTGGGACCCGGGCTGTCCTCGAGTTCAGCTTGGCCCACCTTTTTTCTCCCACTTGCTTCAGGGAGGACCCCTTGTCCTATCCCAGCCCTTTGGAGTAGAACCCTCACCCGACTGGGCCATTATGAAGTTCTCTGGCGATTTGCTGCGGGGGAGGGAGGTATGATTGAAACACTTCCTTATGGGGTCATCTATGCATTTACGGTAGGTGTCCTTGGTGGGTTTGGAGAATGATGGAGAGATTACGAGGAGGCCGGATACCCGCTTCATCCCTGCTGCCATTGTTAAGCCATCTGCCCTGGCCCTTCGAATCCTTATTCACAGCTGCCCTTCCACATTGGCAGACGCGTCCATAATTCCTCCCTCAAGAACTGTAGGAAAAAGACGACTAATACTCACCACGTCCTAAGGAAAGAACCTACTGGTGCTCTTCTGGGCACTTCCATATTTGAGTATCTAAAGGCGTGTGCCTTGTGCCAGCCTACCTGAACTGGAACTACATTTCCCAGAATTCCCTGCCATACACTCTTCAGATTCAGGGTTGCGTACAGGACATTTTGGGGAGATGTGGATGGTTGGCGTTATGCTCCGCAGGCAGTGGGGCCTGGGGCCAGACGCTGTTGTTGCCCCCACGTGTTGTCACTGATGGGTGCATTCACCCTGCTGGCCTGGGGTGGCAGCAGCCACGACAGCTCCTGCTGTAGCAAGGTCTCCAAATCCTGGCCAGGTGTATGCACAGCCGTGCGGTGAAGGAGACCAACTCACCCCCCAGGCAACCCGCATCACTGAGGACAGACCACTGAGGATCAGATGCAGACTCTGCTTTCCCTGTTGGTCACAGTCTGACCTTGCTCTTTCTCCTACTTCATGCCCAGGCCTCCTAGTTCTGCTGGGTCAAGCCCATGGTCGTACACAGTCTTGCATGAACTGCTTGACCCGCTCCCAAGTTGCAGAACATCTAATTGCTACTTTTTAAAAATCCTTATTTTATATCACTTACTATGGTTCTGCTCTTTTAGGGAACTCCTAATGGATATAGTTGGTACAGTACAATGGTTAAGAGGGTGGTTTCTAGAACCATACATCCTGATTTCAAATCCTGATTGTGCCACGTTACCTGCTAACTGTTGACCTTTGACCTTACCACAGTGTGCCTCAGTTTCTTCATTTATAAAATATCAGTGAGTTGTCTACCTCATAAGGTGGTTGTGAGATTTACATAATTGATTATGTGTAAGCTACCTAGAATTTACCACCTCAGAGAACCCGTAATTCTGTCAGGTTGTCCTTAAAAACCCATGCTGAGATAGGTATATTGTTGTAGTCATTGTTCAGGGAAGGGAAAGGCTGCAAGGCTCAGTGACTTACCCAGGGTCACTTGGATGGGAAGTGACAGAAACAGGGCTTGATCCTGGGGCTGTTTGCTTCCATACTGCTCTAGGCAAGGGAAGGTACCCCCTTCCATCTCTGAACTCTAATCCTTATGGGAAGGTGTCTCTTTGGAAAGCTGCCAAACCTCTTGTTCCATAAAGACTCTTCATCACTTTCATCAAGAGTGGGAATATTCACCTACCCAGGCTTCTTTACACAGACTCAAAGATCTTGCAGAAGAGATCATTTTCCCTTCAATCCTGAATCCTTTTCTGAACACAGTACAACTTCACTCGTGACTAATTTGGAATTTCAATTAATCTACATGCACTTTTGTCTACCCAATGTGGTATGAAATGCTATGGGAGAAATAGGCAAGGGTGGTATAGTGCGAGCTGGGCTTGAACTTGGAAGGTAGACGAGGTAGATGCTTGTCTACCTCCTCTGCATTGAGTCTCCATAGCAGAGTAGGATGGAGACCTACTTCCATATAGTTAGTACAGTGGATTTCTGGTGGCTCCAAAAAGACATGTCCACATCCTAATACCCACACTCTGTGAATGCAACCTTATTTGGAAATAAGGCCTGTGCATAGGTCATTAAATTAAGGATCTTGATATGAGGAAATCACCCTGGATGATTTGGGAGGACCCTAACTTTGTTGACAAATGTTCTTAAGAGACAGAAGGGGAAAAGACACAGATGACAGAGAAGCAAGAGGACAGAAGTCCCGAGAACATGAGGCAGAGATCAGAAGTCAAAGAACGCCTGGAGCCACCAGAGGCTGGAGAAGAAAAGGGAAGATTCTTTCTTAGAGCCTTTGGGAAGCACAACCCTGCTGACACCTTGTTCCAGTCTGCTGGTGTCTAGAACCACAGGAGAATACGTTTCTGCTGCCTGAAGTCACCAAATTTGTGGTAATGTTTTCCATCAGCCTTAGGAAACCAACACAATTATCTACTGCACTGTAACGAATTCCCACAAACTGAGCAGCTTAAAAAGACACCCATTTATTATGTTGTAGTCTTGTAGATCAGAAGCCCAGACACAGCATGACTGGCTTGTCTTCTCATCAGAAGACGAGGCTGAAATCAAGGTGTCTGCTGGCTTCCCTCTCAGCTGGAGCCCAGAGTCCTCTTTTCACCTGATTGTGGGCAGAATTCCATTTCTTGTGGTTGTCGGACTGTGGTCCCCATTTCCTTGCTGGCTGTCAGCCAGGGCTTACTCTCAGCGCCAGGGGGCGACTCGTGGTCCCTGCCACATGGTCTTTTCCACCTTCAAAGCCAGCATGGGGAGCTCTCCTGGGAGCCCTTCTTCATGTCAAATCCTTCTCTTGCTTCAGATCTCTGTCATGCCCTGTCACTCACCTCTAGACCCAAGTATGACGGTCTCCCATGATTAGAAGAGCCCCACCTGGAATCATCATTCTTTCTTAAGCTGACTGTGCCATGTAACACACAACATATGCACTGTAACATAACCTAGTAGTACCAATCCCCATCCTCTTCGTGGTCCTGGGGATTATGCTGGGTGCCCTGGGCACAGGCATTCAGGGAGCTTGGAATTCTGCCTACCGAGATAGGTATCAAGATTAAATGTGATAATGGTTGTGAAATTGTCTTCTAAATAACGACACTGAACACCCACAGAAGATCGGCACTGCTTAAAAATCCATACTTATTTTGAAGAAGAAAAAGAACATTGATAGGACATGAGAGAACAGTTGGAAGGAAGGCCTCGCTCAGCATCCCAAAGAGACAACGGTGAGGGACTAAAACGAGGACAAAAGTCAATGCCACATACTGGTCTAACTGTATCAACTCCTTCCTCCTGACAATCCTCATGAGGGGCTATTAGTATAAAATCCATTTTATAAGTGAAAAGAAAAATGAGTGCAAGGAGATTAAATAACTTGCCCAAAGCAACAGACACACCTAATAAGCAGTGAAACCACGAGGTAACCCCCGAGGGTTTAGCTCCAAAGGGTGTGTGTGGTCTTAGCTGGTCCACTGCACCTGTCTCTGGCTGAGGGGGCCACTGAGACATGGGTGGAGGAGGAAGTGTCGCGTGAGGCATACCTGCTGGGCAGGCGGGGAGCCGAGTGTCGGGGGCATTAAGAGGACAAGGGGGAAAATGAAAGTAGCAGGAAGTGGGGAGCATTCCAGTTGAAGGGTTCAACCTCACATCAGCAGAAACGCCTCCAGGGGAGATAATGCACGTGCCCGTTTGAAGGAAAGCTGGCGCAGCCTGGCTGGAGTGAAGTTCAGAGGCCATATGTAGCCTCTGAAACCAATCCTGGGTTAAGTCAGCTTCATCTCTGGGGCACAGAAACATTCAGGCACCATGAACATAAAGTTTATGCTGGGATTTGGTATCATTTTAGCTCCCTAGTGGCTTTAAACAACAATCGGAACCTCTGAGAATAGGAATGTTGTGGCACACTGCGTTTTCTAAAGACAGTCACGACAACAAAGCCCATCCCCCACGTTCTTCCTACAGTGTGACTCAGGGACCCAGTTCCTACTCTCGAGTCCCACTCCCAGACTGCTTGACCTACAGGAGCTGGTAGCCTCTGATTGTCGTTCCTTGGGATGCTTGTTCTGGAAACCCAGCCACCGTGCTGTGAGGAAGCCCATGTGCCCGTACAGAGGCCCAGGTAGAAAGTCAGCCACCATCGGCACCAGCTTGTGATGGAGCACTCTTGGGGTGGAATTTCCGGACCAGTCAAATCATTCCTCTTGATGCCACATGGCGCAGAGATGACCTGTCTCTGCTGAGACCAGTCTAGAATACAGACATGTAGGTACACTCAGTGATTCTCGGGGGTTTTAAGCCACAGAGGCTCAGGGCAATTAGGCAGTGACAGATAACTAGAACAGATATTTGGACCTGGAAGTAGGATGTTACCATAATAAAATCATGAATTGTATGACCCTGGCTTTCAGACCAGGCAGCAAATACAAGGCTAGAGGACCTCAAGGAGAACATTACTGAAAGTCAAAAGGGCCTTAAGAAGCCTGTCCATGAAGGCTGTGGGGAAAGTCATGAAAATGTCACGGGAATCCTGAAATAACACAGGTCATTGTTATAGAATGTTATAGAAAGTTTGGCAACATGGCAGCCTGCAGCAACACGGAAAATAGGGAGGCACCTAATGACCTCAGTGGGCTAGCTGAGAATGCCGCCTGGCTTCCTCCCTCTAGTTATGACACAATGTGAGAGGAGACGCATGAGCGGAAGGAGCCAGGGCTGGTTGGGTCCAAAAATTAAACTGTTTTTCGTTCTCAAGTCTTTCCAGATGGCAAAGAATTCTCAGTTAAGAAAGGGGCTCAGGGGCACCTGGGTGGCTCAGTGGGTTCAGCCGCTGCCTTCGGCTCAGGTCATGATCTCAGGTCCTGGGATCGAGTCCCGCGTCGGTCTCTCTGCTCGGCAGGGAGCCTGCTTCCTCCTCTCTCTCTGCCTGCCTCTCTGCCTACTTGTGATCTCTCTCTCTCAAATAAATAAATAAAATCTTAAAAAAAAAAAAAAAAAAAAGAAAGGGGCTCAGGCCATGCATAAATCCAGATGGGACTGTCAGATCTTCGGCTAAGACCTCAGGAACATGTCCAGTAGTGCCTCGTGGAAACTCTCAGACAGACAAAAGGTCCTCTGAAGATCTCAAGGGTTTGCCCAAGTCAAGCTATTCTAGCGGATATACCACATGGCAGAGAGAGGACACATCCCCACGGAACCCTCCCAAATGATCAACTCGTGCGCACAGTTAATGACTGTGTTATTTTAGGCCACTGAGTTTTGAAATGGGCCATTATGCCTCAAGAGATGAACAGGACAGACACAAAGTCCTGGGCCCCCGTCTCTGCCCAGTTCCATCGCCACAGTGACCTCTGCCCCCACAGCGAGAGCTCAGAGTCCTGTCTTGGGCCTCTCAGAATCTGCTATGGACAAGCTCTGCTTGGCTCTGGGAAAAAGCAAAGTCTCCTCTCATTCTGTGGCTTTTCTGAATCCAGCAGCCCGAACTTTTGCTAGAGAGACACAGTGTATGGAGTAGGGTCACGACTGGCCTCCGGGGATCCAGCCTAAGGAAGTGTGTGGCAGGAGGGCACAGAGGAAGCTGGGATGAGCAGGGAATGGCTTGACCTAAAGAGGCAGCTGGGTGCTCCCTCCTGGGATAGGCTTCCTCCTTTCCTCTTTCTTCCTTTGAGCAGATTCCAATGGGGGCATCTGTGAATTCTCTTTGGAGAAAATGCTTAGCATCCCCCTCCTTCCTGCTAGGCAAGGGAACAAGACTGCTCCTGGGAGAGGTGTGAGCAGTGGAGCTGTGGTAGCCTTTACCTTCTTCCCCCAACCCCCAATCTGTGATGGAACGGCTACTGACGTGGGCCTCCGCCACGCTAGGGACAGGGATGTGTATAAATCAGAAGCATTTCCCACCCTCGGGGAGCCATCGGTCCAGCGGAGGAAGCCGGCAGGGACATGGACAACCACAGGAAGATCTTTGGCGGCTCCGTGAGTCACATATGGGGCCGGGAGAGGCCCAAGAAGGGGGTGAGGAGGGCCTGGACCCTGGAGATCGATATGTGGGCAGGGTCTTGAGAAGCCACTGTAGATGAACGGGGGGCGGGGGGACAGGCTGGGATCTTAGTGATGAACTCCTCCCTCCCCTATACTCTGAGCTGAGACCTCGGCCCTCAAGACTACTGCCAGTTCCCTCCAGGCTGCGTTTCTGGGCTTTTGTTGAAGCTGTTCCTTCCACCTGGAAAGCTTTTCCCCACCTTCCCCGATTCATTTGGTCCTTATCCTCTGACGCAGGTACCATTCAGGTGAGGAGACCAAGGATCAAACTGTTTAAGGGATTTACCGATCGTCAACACTGAGAGATGCAGCATAGAAACAGAGCCATAACCTAAACGGAGAACACAAAACCTTGTTAACACTTGCAGCCTCCGTTCTTTTGAAAATTATGAATATGAAAAGACGATGCAGCAAAAATAACAAAAATACAAAACCAACAAAAGGCTCCTCTCCCGGGTTCTCAGCAGACTTCAGCTCTGTCTATAATGTGCTACTTCTTTTGAAGACCTGAAGTAAGCCTGCCACAGTATTGGGATTTGAGAGTCAGGTAGTGAATAAATATTTGTTATTCTGTGTCCTTTTTGGTGTGTATAAATGCTTTCATTGTATTTTTTGATAAGACAATTTAATAAACCCTCAGGAGTCAGGCCCAATATATTTCATGTTCAGATGATTTAATTCAGAGATCATCGTACAGATAACAAAGGTGGTTTGTTTGTTCTGGGTACACTGACAAGTAATCTCAGGAAATCAGAATATAAGCAATAATATCTACATGAGGTTTAGATATACCATTGCAGTCTCTCTCTGCCCCACCGTACATGCTGTGTTATTTTTCACATTTTTGCCTCTGGTCCTGGTTCTCAGGGAGACAACATTTTTCATAAATTCCATCACGATGTGAATTCTACTATTTGCACAACATACCTCTGTCACTAATGTTTTTGGTCTGAAGACTGTGGTCTGAATAATCCTCATAATTATTTTTCTTAATAGCTACAGTGTACTATAACTTATTAAGCACTTTTCCTATTATAGCTCCCTTCAATAGTGTCCAGCTTTGGGCTCTTCTGGACCCACTTTCATAAATGTCTTTATGAATACAATTTTTTATTTATTTTGGAAACTGTATCTTTATATACCATGTGAAGGGTATGCAATCACACTCTCCCCAGTTGATCTTATAACAATTTATAGTGTACAAGTATATGTTTTACCTCATTCTACCTTTATTGGATACTTGCATACATTTATTGCTGGCCTAGGGATTTCTTCTGTCTTTAGTAGACCTATCTGGACCTTTCATGTTTAGAAGATTTATGCTTCCAACACACATTTCGGGAAATCAGGTACCCATAAGTGAGCAAAAGAATTTCATAATCTGTACACTAACGCTGAAAAAAAGAGTCAGTACTTTGCTATTTCTACCACCTTGGATTCTTTAAGACACCAAAATAAAATGTTATTATACCCCATCCTAGTATGATGGCGCAGTGTTCTTCTTGATCGTGGCGGAGTGGGAAACAGCGTGAAAAGCTACATGTACGGAACAAAGGTGACAGAGAGGACAGCAAGCTGGGAGGGAAGAAGCTACTCAGATCTTCCCCATCACCACCACGCGAGGCCCCCTGGTAGGAACATAATTTTACTTGAAGGAAATCCACAGTACCTTTGTTTTGTTCTTTAGGTAGACTGAAACCCAAGGAAGACTAAGAATGAGCCCTCTGATAGGCAGGGTCTTCCTGCTACTGGAAGGAGTTTAGGCCCATCACCCCCTTGAAAGACCTATCCCCAAATTCTCAAACTCATTTTAAATAATTCAAACACTTGGAAGTATCAGACTACTAAGGAACTGAGCGTTGGTTTGCAAAACATAAGAAGGAAAATTCTTACCTGCTCTAAGTTTCTCTAATAGTCTCCCACAGGGATAGGCTCTGGAATTCCTTGGCTTCAGAGTTAGGCAAGGATCTTAGAACTCTGTCCCAGCTTTCCAGCACAGGGATAATAGCAGTGAAAATGGATGGGACATGGTCACAGTGGCCCTCAGGCTAGAATATGTCTGAGGGCTGAGGGCACTGAACTACGATCTTGGAGTCCAAGTTCAAGTTCACACTCAGGCTCCAGTTCATTGATATTGAGGGTGAATGACCTCCCTGCACTCAACTATAGTTTCTCCATGCATAATATGTGGCCAGTAAATACTGCCCTATCTTCTTCCCCACGCTACTGGGAGGCTCAAGGGGACATGGGTGGAATGTGTTTTAGCTACAAAGAAATGCATAGGTTAGGGAAGGTGATGGTGAAAACCAAAACACAAATGTCTTTAATCATATAGAATGAAAATAATTAAAAGAGTAAAGTAGGATTTTTGACAAACCTTCCACTGAAAAGAAAATTTAAGACAAAGGTCCCGAATGACATACTTCTCCAGCACAGTCTAGCCTGGTGGGTCAGTTGCTCTGAGGTCCTACGGTCAGCCCTGGGAACCACACGCAGGTTTCCAGCCGGGTTTGTGGTCACAATTTTTCTTTACTATAGAGTCCACTTTTAGAAAAGAATCAAACATGTTATTTTTATACTACTACCTTGGAAGAATGATAGATGCCTCTTTTTCTCCCTTTCTCCTCATCTTCCACCACCACAGCCGCTGAATTGTGGAGAAGGAGAAGTACACCATGGCCGGGACAGTGAGAAGAAGATGGAGAGAAATGGTCCAAAGTTGAGCCAAGAACTCACAGTCTGGTGGAAAACACAAGAAAACAAACGACTGCATGACATGTTATATTTGCTTTAGACCAGCAAGGAGTCCCAGGGAAACTGTAGATTCTTAATTGTTTGGAGGTAGGATGGAGCATTATCAGAAAATAATTACCTCACTGAGACGAGGTAATACTTGACCCAATTTTGAACAATGAGGCAGCACGTGCTAGTGACATAAGGGATAGTAGAGGCATTCCAGACAAGGTAAGCAGTGTGAGCAAAGGCCCGCAAGCCTAGACTGGTATGGAATATTTAGGTGAGAGCCCATGAAATATGTGTAATGTGCGTGGGGATAAAGTTAAGAAGGGTTACACTTTGCTGCAGTAACAAACATCCCCAAATCTCAGTTGCTTATAATGCCAAGGATTAGACAGATTACATGTCCCTCATGGTCAGTGATGGCCCTCCAGGTCACCTTCCCTCCAGGATCTTAGCTGATAACACAGCCACTGTCTAGGACTACTTGTCCAATAGAATAAGCATTAGCCGCAAGAGGCTGTTTAAATTTTCAATAGACACATGTGGCTGGTGGCTACCATATCGGGCAGCATAGATATTATAAAATATCTCCATCATTGCAGAAAGTTCTACTGCACAGCTTGGTCTCAAGCTTGGTCTCAAGGGGTCTGCAAACCATGGCTGATTGGCCAAATCAAATCTGCTCTTCTTTCTATAAATAAAGTTTTATTGGCACCCAGCCATGCTCATTCGTTTGTGTATTATCTATGATTGCTTTCATATGACCATGGTAGAACTGAGAAGCTATGAGAGAGACCATGTAGCCCTCAAGATTGAACATGTTTGCAGACAACGTGTTGACACCTGCTTTAGACCATCGCCCCAGGTGTCACTGTAAAAAGGGGGAAGGGACCAGCTGGTTAGCGCTGTTCACAATGCATAGCTAAAACTAGTTATTTGGCCCCAGCCCACCATATGGGAGTCAGGAAGTATAATATTTACCATTTTCCCAGAAAAAGAGGAGCCTGGAAACCCTGGGCATCCAGTGACAACCATAGGGTACATGGCTGTACAAAGCATAAAGTAGAACTTAGTCTACAGGACTCGGAGGATTGGATGTCACACTGAGTGGGTGAGGAATTATCAGAGATTTTCACTGAGAAAAGGGAGGGGCCATGACGCACATCAGCACTAGAGGCTGCTGGGAAGTCGGTAAGAGTGACCGATACCTGCGGAAAGGAAGCCGGGGAAGAAATGGGGGGAAGCGCTCGAGAGAAGCATGACATGGCCCCAGCTCCAGAAGCTCCCCCAGACCTGGACTATTCAAGGAACCCACTGTCTGCCCTCACCAGGTGGTAGCCCATTTCCAAGGCAGAGACTAACAACAGGCACTCATTCTCAAAGCGACATAGCCACACAAGGAACCCTCCCAACAAACCCAGAAGGTGGGGACTATTTTATCTCCTCTTGCCAAAAGAGGAAACTGAGGCCCAGTGGGATAACTAACCTGCCCCAGGAGGGGAGCCAGAATCCAAGCCCACGCCTCTGGCTGCTCTGGGGTCCCGCGCTCAGACCAAGTCCACCTGCCACCAGCACGGCGCAGGGATCCCGGGTCTGGCCGTCCTTCAGGTCCTCTGCTCGGGCTCCACCGACATGGTAGAAAACTACCCAAATTTATGGATTATGTGGACTGTTGCCTTTTACTCTCCAAAACACATTAAGTGATTTTGTCTGGAAATGTTTTACAAGCCCCAATTATGCCTCCTACATTCCCTCCCCAGTACAGCCCAGGTCCCCAGCCAGGGCCGTAAATGAGCCTTTTCTTCTTTCTAAAGCCTCTTAACTCTCTGCCCCCAGAGAGGACTGGTTCTCCCCGAGCCTGGGAAAAGCAAAGCTCCCGTTCTGGCCCACGGGGAGATTTGAGACGGACCGTCATGTCTCAGCTCTGCTCTCCCTCTTTTCACGAGACTCTTTAATTAGGTTCAGAAACATGTTTATGATCCTGAGAACCAGCCCGTGTTATATTAGGCAAGTTCAAAGCTCCATTTCCCTCAGCAACTCTCAGAACATTTCAGTCAACTCAGAGGCCTGGCTCAGAGCCAGCTCAGAACCAAATCAGACTGTGGGCAAACCGCGCCTCCAGCACCCCTGCTCGGGGCCGCTCGGAGGCACAGGGGGCTTCTAGGCTTGGACAGAGCTGGGCTTTCACACCCGCCCCTCTCTGCCAGCTGAGTGACCCTGAATGCGTTACTAACCCTCTCTGACTGGGGCATTCTAATTTTGGGACCCTGCACATCTGGAATTTAGAATGCAACTTAAACGGTGGCCATGAAGATCGTGAGTGCCAAAAGACATAGAAAGCTGGCTGTTTCCCTCTTCCTTGCTGGGCCTGTTCTTGACCCCTCTAGGGGCCTGACGGGGCCACGCTCTCAGGGCAGGCAGGCCACCATCGTGCACGGGAGCCCGGACACCGGTCCCTTCCGGGAGATGCTCTCCCTTCCCTATGAGGACGTGGGCTTCTCATGGGGGCCTCTGCTCCGGGTGGCACGAAGACCTTCTCAGTGCCAGGAAGCATGACTCTGTGGCTAGAGGGTGACCCGCACAAGCCAAATGACACAGTCAGCGTAGAGCACTATGCGGATTTCACAGACACGGGCCATCGCATCCTTACAGTCGCTTCTCAATATGGCTTTATCGAGCTAAGATCCGCGTCCCGTACGATTCGCTCCCCCCACCCCCGCCCCGACAGCACACAATCCCGTGGGTTTAGGGGGTCACAGACTTGCGTGGCCAGCAATAGTACATTGCAATTGTACATTGACTGTTTTCATCACCCTAAAAAGAAGCCATAGCCACTAGCACTCACTTCTCGTTTCCCCCAGGACCCTCCGCTCCCAGCCTAGGCAACCACTCATCTACTCTCTGTCTCTGTAGATTGGCCTATTCTGGACATTTCCTATATGGCTTTTCGTGTCTGGTTTCTTTTCCTTCACATAATGAGTTCAAAGTCCATCGACAGGGCAGCTCGTCCAGCTGTGTCTCCCAACCCCTTCTGCCCCCGGCTCCCCGGGTTCCCCTGCCCGGTCCGGGTGGGGCTGCAGCCTTGGTCCCCCCCTTTGAGAAGGCTTCCCAAAGCCCCGGTGCCCTCCCTCCGGAATGCTGTGCAGGCCACCTGGGGGGGGAAGGGGTGCACAGCCCCTCGGCCGAGTGCCTACTGCCCCAGGAAAGACATTGCTCAGTTCTTTCCACAATTTGAAAGGTTTTTAAGACAAACTGGCCTGCTGTTGACAGCACTAATTCCTTTCTTCCTCTCCAATGCTCCTGTCTCTTCTCTCTCTCTCTCTCTCTCTCTCTTTTTTTTCCCCAAAAGGAATTTTTTTTTTTTTTTTGATGTTGTGTGTATGGGTTCTTTCCCTGCCTCCAGCTGTCACTCTGGTATGGGGATTGATGGTAAGTAGCACTTACCGGCTCGCGCTGTATTCCAGTGGCTTTATACACAGCACGTCAGGTCCTCTCCACGGGCCAGGCGTCATCATCCCTATTTCATAACCGAGGGCACCGAGGCTCAGGGAGACCCTGGGATTTCTCAAGACCACCCCCAGAGATGGCAGAGTCAGGGCTGGACCCTTATCTGTCTCAATTATTCTGCCTCCCGGGGGACCAAAGTCTGTGACCAGCTGGTGGCAGTTCTGACGATCTCTCCCGAAGTCTTAGATGCGACCAGACTCATGGCGGACTGCTGAAACCGTCTTTCCTGTGCACATCCGTGGTTGCTCAGAGAAGGTCCACACCAAGTTCTTCCTGACCTCTGTAAGGAAGAGGCCACAGAAGTAGCTTCGCTAGTTAGTAGAAATTCAGAGAAAAGTATTTAAAGATCTGTGTTCCCATCACTTTGTTACAACCATCAGTGAAATAAAACATTGATATCCTCATTATTCATCTCTGTGCTCCTCCTCTGCTTCCAAAACCTTTGATGGAGGTGACTACCTTCAGGAGCGTTTCCTAGCTTTTCTTTCTGCTTTTTTCCAGGGAGCCACAAGGGGCCCATCCCCTGGGCTGTGGGCTGGCACAGGGTGGTTCTCAGCAACCCAGGAAGCCAACAGAAACAAAGAGAGTGGGATGAGGGCAGAGGGGCTTCTCAAAACACACTGGCAGGTAAACTAGTCAAAGAACCAAGGGGGAACCTTGGGGAAAGAAGAGAGAGTAACTTGCTTGAGTGTCCATCGCTATGTAATAAATCACCTCAAAACTCTGCGGCCACAGTCTTTAATTATCTGTTCCGGTTTCTAGGAGTTTGGATTTTAGAGCAATCGGCCTGGGCGGGGCCCCCTCATGAGGTCATGGTCAGATGTCAGCTGACCTACGAGGGCCGCTTACGCACGTGCCTGGTGAGTCGGTCCTAAGTCTCAGCCAGTCTTCGTGCCTGAGTGTCCTCATGGCACGGCATGGCCTTCCTCAAGTGAGTGATTCCAGAGACCAGGGCAGGACCTGCAATGTTTGCGTGACCTCAGTTCGAAGGTCACTCACCATCACTTCCACCATATCCTATTGGTCAGTAGGAGCCAGTCCTGAGTCAGTGTAAGAGGGGACTGACTGCACAGGAACACGAATAGCAAGAAGCAAGGATCACTGGGGCCACCTTGAAGGCTCGCTACCACAACGTGCACTTATTAGGCCTCTACTGTATGCTGTGAAAGGTGACCACTGTGGGTAAAAACCTGTTATTGTTTTCTCTTTACTCCTTTAAAATCTGCATGCAGCACTGACATTTTGCCCGTACAGCATAATAACTCAATAAAAAAGTCGTATAAGTGACCAGTCCTTTCAGATATTATAACCCACACCCTCCGCCTTCCAGTCCCCTCTGTTTGTCATCAGTGAGACAACTGAGAGGCCCAGGGCTGTTAAGCAACTTGCCCGAGGTCACACAGCCAGTAAAGGAATGAGCTGTGATTCAAGCCCAGGAATCTCTAACTTCCAAGCCAGGGTACTTGCTGCTGCTCCACTGGTCCCCGTAACGGACACCCTCCGCTGGTAACGAGGATGCTTCCAGCCGGCCACGCTGCATGGACCTCAGACCTGGATCTCCGGCAGGACAGAGCCTCTCAGGGGCTCCACTCCAGAGCTGAGAGTGGGCTGAGGGCTGAGACTTGCCCCTGGGCAGTTAGGCCACGCCAGCCTCGAGGAGACCAGGGAAGGCATTGAGTCATGTGTTTATACCGCTTCCAGTCCTACTGTTTTCCTCTTCCTGTGTACAAGTCCCAGCAGACTGGTCGGACTCTCATCCCTCAGGAACTTCCAGTTTCTGAGCCGGAGTCTCCAGCCGAGCCAAGGAGGCAGGATGAGGACCTCAGGGGACTCAGGGAGCCGGAGCCCACGCTTTGGTGAAACCTTCCTTTCCAGTGGGGCCTGGAAATCCCCATTTCCTCCCGCATCCCCGGCAAGCTCCTGGGCAGACCTTCCAGTGGCACCGGACTGGCCCGCAGCCCAGTCCGGGAGGCCTTTTCCTCACGGAGCAGTAGAGAGATGTGCAGGCCGCGGTCAGACCAACAGGGTTAAGTCTCGGCTCGGCCACTGCCAGCTACAGTTTAGCTAAAGTCAACTCTCTGAGCCTCAGGGTTGTTCTGTTTAAAGAGAGAGGGCTTCTCCTGTCTACTGTGGCGCTGCCTGGGGAGGTGGCAGCATTTCTCTCTCGGCATCCTGGCCACCCTCAGCCCTCTGGTGAAGCCCAAGAAGGTGGAAAAGGGAACCGAGAAGCTCCTCAGTGAGGCAGACAGGTCAAAACGAAGCACAACTGGAGGAAACCCAGAGGCATAGCTGTGCATAGAAACCCAGAGGCATGGCTGTGCATGGCTGTGCAAGGGCCAGATCTTGATGCCCAACAGAGCTTACGGGAGCTACAGGAAGACCAAGCACATACCGCCCAAGCACTTCCAGAAGTTCCTTGTCCACAAGGTCCAGGACCGCAGATGGCCCTGGACAGAGAAGGCTCCCAGTTCTCCTCTGAGAACCACAGAACTGTCATGGAACCAACGGCCCAGCCGGCCCTCAGAGTCTCCAGTCCTGACGCCAGGCTGCCCAGCGAAGACAATGAGTAGACAGACGGCCTATGTGCACATCGTATTTGTGTTAATAAAATCATAAAACTACAAAAAAAAGGGGGGGACCATTTAGGAGTAAAAGTACCCTGCCATGTGCAACGGTGACCTCCACACACAGGAAGGGGTCCGATTCTGGGCCTACCTCCTCCCTCGGGGAAGAACTGCCTAGGTGGTTAAAGACTAGAAGCCACGCGTGTTCCGGGCCTGCTCATGGGAAGCTCACGTTGTCTTCCTGTGCGGCCCTCTTTTCTCCTTCCACATCTGCCTGCCCTTTGAACCGGGCGTCGCTTCCAGTTTCTAGAACACCAGCCCACCAGGCCCTGGAGCTTTTCCAAGATGGGGACGCGCTATATAAGTCAGTAACATAGGTAACCCCCGACACACACACACACACACACACACACGTTGTGTCTCTTCCTGCATATGTGTTCACAGCCATTGGCGCCTTAGCAGACTTTACAGATTCCAGAATTAGCATTTGCCCAAGAGGTTTTGTGTCACTTGATTCTCAGGACATGAAAAGTTTATTGAGCGAACGAAGGAGCGAGCACAGACACCTTCAACACTTCGAGAAGAGCATCAGGTGGGCCGGCCCAGGGCTAGCAGCGCAGAAGCTCGGGCCTGTTGGTGGTCTCCGGTGTTGATGGAGGAAAGTCAGCAGAGCCTCACCTCTGCCCTTCCTCTGCCCCCCTCCCCTCATCCTTACCTCCCCCGTCTCCCCACGCTACATCCCACGTGAGCCCCCAGCTGTTTCCTGGGGAGCGGGGGGGCCCAGATCGGTGGACCCCAAGAACAGCACAGCCGCCAGCCCTCCCTTGCTCGCCCCCGGCTGGTCTGCCATCCCGCTCCCCCGCCACCCTCGGAACATGGTGACCGTTACTCTTATTTTTTTAAATGACACCCCGGTCCCACACGCTTCTTCTAAATTGCCGTCTTGACCAGGCGAAGAATTCTTTTCTTTTTTCCCTAGAATGGAATTTGCAACGTGTTTTCTCAACCCACCCCCACCAGACTTGAGTGAAATGAACTCTGGGCATGCCTGCTTCTTCCAGCAAGCCTCGCCTGATCTAAGGACAGTCATTAACTTGTTATTCTAAGTAATCCTCTGCTGAAAGCTATGAGCCGCCTGTGGTGGACCAGAGCTGGCTTTTCAGGCACAAAAACATGGGGCTTGGCGGCTCCCGGGACAGATAGCTTCCCGGGAGGAGCGACGTAGCCCAGAGAGGCAGCCTCCCTCCCGGACAGGACAGAAATTGCCTTTGCCAGTCAAGACTGTCTTGGACTGGCCATATTACATATTTTTGTCCTCGCCTGGGGAATATTTCATCAGCCCCCGACTCACTAACATTTAGGTCACCGCCGTCAACAGAGGCAGAATTAATTCCCCATCTGTCACCTCAGATCAATTGATTACATACCCTGCCTGAAATCCGGAAAACTGGCCCAACACCGGGTTCTTTTTCACTTGACCGTCTCCTGCCAGTTCCTTCTCTGATCATCCCTAATCCTACGAAGCTCCTCGAAGCCAGGAAGCCTATGGGCACCCTGCTGTGCCCCGTGCCCAAGCATCCTTCCGAACTCACGAGAACCTTCCTGATAACGGATTCACGCTGACTTTCAGGGCAATTCACATCTTCCAGGCAGACCGCAGTCTTCCCAATCACCTTCCTCCATCCACCCCCTAGCAGGCTTGAATTATGTGTTCCTGTCTGCTTTTCCTGCCACGCACCCAGGAACTGGCCTCCACCATCGCTAGTCGCCTGGAGTCTGCACCTGGTGGGTCTTGAACACATGTTTTGTCGAAAAACTGACTGAATACACATCTGCAGGAGGGGTGCCGGGACAGGATGCTGTAACCCACAAAGGTGAAAAGAGAATGTCATTCCAGGGTTCCAGACCTCTAGGAGCAGAGGAGCATGTAAACTCAGGAAAATTCAATAATCCATAGTCAAACGTGATAAAAAAAAAAAAATACAAAGGGACACAGGGCAGGGCTCCAGTCCGGGGAGCTGACCATCTCGTTTCCAGAAAAGGACTTCCATAGGCACGTAAAGGATTTACATTTCACAAGTCTGTGTGCTCCTGGCCAAGCGGGCGCCCGGATGCAAGGGAAGGGGCCATCCCTGTGGGCTAGGTGGTCAGGGAAGTCTTCCTGGAGAAGGTGGGACTTGGCATCATCTTGAAAAATAGGCAGGACTCCGAGATAAAGAGGCTTTCCAGGCACAGGGAACAGAATCGGAGTGAGCACAGTAGAGACACAGGAAAGTGAGTTCAGGAAATTGCCCCTTAAAAAAAAAAAAATTCATCTTAGTAAACAGTTCTGTGAGCTGAGAAGCTATGGGGGGGGGGTTCGGATAATGTACGGTCGGTTTTTGTCATGGTGGTGGTTTTCATTTCTAATGAGCTTAAGGCCTTGATCAAGGGCGGCTCTACCAAATTTTCTCCTGATTGGCCAACGGTGCACCCCCTAACACAAGGGGTAGAGCGAACTGTCTCTTCATACTTTGGTTTTAATTTAATATATTTGCCTAATATTCTTCAGTACCTTTTGCTAAAGTTTAAGGCAGCATCGGGTTCGTGGAAAGACCCCAATCCTGGCCCACTCGGGTCCAGAGCCTGAGTCCACTTTTCTCCAGTGAGGACACCATGAGTTTACCACTATCCTTGTCCACAGCTACCCACTGCTGGTTTGGGTGGCAGGCACTGTTCTAAGCATTCTACAACAAGCCTGTACTATTTTATCATCCCCAATTCCCAGAGGGAGAAAAGTGATGTATAGATAAGATATAACTTCCCCAGAGTGATCTGTAGCTACTAAGTGGCGGAGCTGGGATTTGAACCCACGTCGTTTGACTCCGTGGTCCTCCCCCTGAACCATTCCAAGCCTCAACTCCTCATCTGTGAGATGAGCATAACAATCACTAAACGCTCAACGTCGTTTTGACATGGCACGAAGCTGTATCACTCCCTGAGTGCCCTTGAGATTGAAAACGAAATTCCCTTTAATGTTTCCAGAAGCATCACCTTCTCCCACTCCTACAGTGATTCATATCCAGCCCAAGCACGAGCAGACTTTGCTCTTGTCTTTACCATTCTCTTCCCGAGCGTGTCTGAGAAGCTGTTCCGTGCACTCACCAGTTCCCTGCTACCCACAAATTCTTCTCTCCCCCCCTCCGCTGTCCCAACAAGCAGCCTTTGATGGGCAAACACGCAAGGAGCTGCTGCCTCGCAGAATTCCAGCCCAGACACTCAGCGTGCCTGTTCCGATTTCCCCCTTTCAAACGTCAGGGAAGTTTCTGGAGGAGACAGGGGCTGTTGCAGACTGGCGAGGGCTGGAACGTGCTGGGACTGTGCCACGCAGAGGGGCCAGGAGTTTCATATGGAGACCACCAAACCTCTCTCTTCTCGCCCGTACCTGATAGCCCCCCTCTGAAATAATGATGGAGCAGAGACCGGCAGGCATTTTGATCTTTTGCAAGCAAAGACCTGTTCCTTCCTCGTATGGAATTTGATGTCTCCGATAACAATAAACACAAACATAGGTAGCATTTTTTCTGATGGTGTGCTACACACTGAGCACTGTTTGAGGTCATTCACATCAACCTTTTAATTGAATGATTGCAATCTCTCTCCTATGGACCGAGAACTGTTCCAAGCTGCCCCACCCCACTCCCATTTCATATACGAGGAAACTGGCATCTCCCTTCCTTTAGTGACCCCATAAATAAACAGCGCACGGTGCCTGGTCCAGGAAATGCTCTGTGTATGGGGGAAAATCATTCACCAAGACAAGCACGGATGTTAATGTCACAAGCACTGGGTGGTGGGACACATTATCACCAGCTCAAGCGTGAAACGCTCAGCCACCCCAGGCCAGGAAGTGTAAGCACGGGGATGAGCGGATGGTTTTCCCATGCCTCCCTTGCCTACTCCCAAGGGCTGAGGCTGCCCAGAGAGAGAGCTTGACCTCCTCCTCTGATCCCTGGGGAGAGGTCACCGCATGGCTACAACGCTCTGGAGCCCTTGCTGCAGGGTTGTGTGTGTGCGCGTGCGTGTGTGTGTGCACACTGCTTACTTGGGCATCCCTGGGGCCTACATGCATGCCTGGTACACAGCAGACACTCAGTAAATACTTGTTGAATGAGTGAGTGAAGGAAGGAACAAACGAACGAACTTGCAGACAAGCAATCAGGGAGCAGAGTTGGGATCTGAAGCCAGAGCTGAGGTGCCTGCAAACAGCTCCCTCCCAGGGATACACAGATGCAGATGAGGCAGAGGCCCGAAGATCCTTCCCCGGCAAAGGAGAGAGGAGGAGGGGTCCTGCAGGCTGCGCACTGTGCTGTGGCCAGAGCACTGGGCAAGATCTCAGCTGACCCAGGTCCTAGCTCTAGAACCACCCTGGGTGGTCCTCTCTTTACCCATAGGTAAAATGGAATGGCTGATGCCCACCTGCTCCCACGGAGAGAATCAGGCGAGATAAGGCAGGCAGCATTGCTTTATTAATCACAAAGGGAAATTGAATTCCAGTTGAACCAAGGCTCCCCGGCCCTCCCTCCCTCATCCGTACAGAATGTGCAGTGGGCACTGCCGGCGATCCCATCAGGAGTTCCGTTGATCGGCAGAGCTTTCGCACTACACGCGTCTACGGGGTCCATCATATAGACAACAGAGTGTTGAACCCCAAGGAATGGTCAGTGCACAGCCTGCACAACTGGACCCAATAACTCTAGATCAGGGCCTGTTTTTGGTGGGACCGTGATGTCAGCACTATGATGGGGAAGACGATAAGAAAGTAGTTCCCTACCACTAGGAGCTCCGGAAGAGGAGGCAATCTTTCCAGAGAGCAGGACTGGTGAAGTCCGCCAGACCTGGCAGGCTGCCTCCAGCAGGATTCTAGAATCTAGATGGGCTTCTCCGCTTTCTCCAGACCCAAGGCTATGCCTGTTTTTCTTCTCATCCAGTGATAGGTGAGTCCTTAGACCAGTTCGAGAGCATGGCAGAGGGGGGACGGAGAGCCTCCCCCCCCACCCCCAGGGCTGCTGATGGCCTTCTCAGCACATGGCCTTGCGGTGTGGATGAGGGAGCTCAAAGTCAACTCATGAGGCCCTAAGAGCCTGAGGGCATGGACCACTCACAAGACCAGCAAAATGGAGCTCTGAGGCCCAAACCGTTTGTCATTAGTCCTGGTCCCTTTCTTCCCACAGTCCCACGAGCATCTAGCCCAGCTCTGCACTAGGCCGGAATGCCCAGGGAGGCAATTTCCCCCATTGCCAAGACACCCAAATGTATCAAAAGTTCAAAATCCTTCTGCTGGCGGGGAATCTACAGGTGGGGCCTGGGGAGAGGCCTCTGGGGGGCATCTTGGGCCACACCACAGTTCCCCCCGGGGCCTCCCACACTGAGGCTGAGCTTTCTGGGGGTGGAGAGCTTGGCCCAGGGGCTCTCACCTCACACCTTGGGCCGCTGCTCAGGATCTTCCACACCTGTCCCGATGGCATCAGCCCTCTTGCCGGTCCCCTCCTGCATGGCCTTCCAAAGCCCCGGAGGGAAGGAGCCCTTGCAGGGAGGGGAGGGCCCGGCCTCTGGCTGGCACCCTGCCGGTGGGGGGATGGGGGGGGTACGGCGAGTCAGGTGCAAACCCCAGCCCGACCCCCGCGCGGCCTCACGCCCATGGCCCCGGGCGTGGTATCAAGGTTCCGCTCCCGGGGGCCCTCGGAGCGCTCGCAGGGGGCCCGGGTCCCAGCCCCTCATTAGGCAGAGGCCGCTCTCACGTAAGGCCTTTAATGTGGTGCGGTGGTATTTCTCAGGCTGCTTTTCAGAAAGAAAAAGTTAATAACGTGAAGGCTTTATTACCCCTCTCGTCCCCCCTCTGAGACATGCCCTTTGGTAGTGGAACGCCGGGACCAGTCCGGGCCGCGGCCCGGGGAGCTCCTTCGCTCCGGGAGGGGCGGTAATTACGCGCACGGAGGGGCCGGGCCGTAAAGAGGCCGCGCGCCGGGCCTCCACCTCGGAGGCTGGGGGAGACTAGGTGTTGGCCGACGGGCCCCGCTCTGCAAAGCAGAAACATATGGGGAATCCATTACCTGCTCTACAAAGGCGGCGGCTCGCTAATAAACATATTTACTGGGTTAAATAAATACGCCGAGGGTTGTTAAAAGCCTGGCCTGTGACTTAAAGTCACCAACATTTTTCATTTGTCAAAAAGGGGCTTTTGGAAGCTTTCAGGCGGCCTGCCTTCCTGCCCGTGTTTATGCCTCCACGGTGCCCCCTCGGCTCCTCCTGACCACGGGGAAAGAAAGGGTCTTTGTCTAGCAGCGTGGAGACCCTACGGGTGGGCAGGCCGAGACACACAGGCTGTGTGAGCCCCCGGCCCCAGGCAGACGGATCCCTGCCCAGAGCAAGTTCGAGGCCCGGCCGTGAGGAAGGACCTCCGCGCAAGGGAACGTGTCCTCCGAGAAGGTTCCCTTCGGATTTAAAAATCAGCGTCCACCAGCAGGACGGTGGAGTGCTGTAGAGTACATTCACGGCTCCATCCTTCTTTTTTTTTTTTTTTTAATACCATGATAAAATGCACCTAACATAAAATCCACCGTTGTAACCCTCTTAAAGCGACACTTAGTACATTTTGCCATGCCCTGCGCCCACCAGGACCCTCTACGTCCAGAATATTTTCATCACCCCGAAAGGAAACCGTGTACTCCTCCGTCCTGTCCCCCCTCCCCGCCAGCACCCGACAAGGGCTAATCTGCTTTCTGTCTCTAGAGATCCGGCCGTGCTGGCTCATCTCCTGTGGATGGAACCACACCGGCTGCGACTTTTGCTTCCCTCCCTCTTCACCTAGCATGTCCTCGCTGTCCATCCGTGTCACAGCGCGTGCTCGACACTCCATCTGGTTTCACGGCCGAAGATCGTGCCGCTCTCTGGACATGCGGCCTGGTGGTGAGTCACCCGTCGGTCTCAGGACATTTGCGTTGCTGCTACCTTTTGGCTACGGTGTATGGGGTGGCCATGACCTTGTGCAAGCTTTCGTCTGAACGCCTGTTTTCAATTCTTTGGGCGCAGACCTAGGAGTGCAATTGGCGAGGCACCTAGTGCCCACTGCCCCCCACCCCCACAGAAGTGCTCCATCACTAAAGGGACAATCCACCTAGTATAGACCGAGAAGCCGAGGGATTTATGGTCACACCGAATCTGTATGTCACGGTTTTAAACCCTGGCCCTTCAGACCGTGGACTAACTTGCTCTTTCCAGCACCCCCAATGACTCGAGAATGTAGAGGGAATGGCATGAGGTCTGATGGCCCCAAGGAGGTCTCAACACATTGTTAAATGACATTCTAACTAATGCCACACAGCTGGGGCCCGACGGCCTGGGCAACACCTGCCTGGCTTGACAGCCCACAGATCCCACGGGAGAGGGAGCACCAGAAGTGTCTGCCAGTCTCCAGCCAGTCGGGGAGGAACAGGGCTTTTCCCCTTGCACAACCACCGACACCACGCTCACTAGCCAAAAAGTCTTATTTTCCTCCAAAAGGGAATGTTAGCCCATTAAGAGGGCACTCACTGATTCCAGAAATGGGGTAGGTACCACACAGGTGCGTTCTTCGGTGTGAGCTGTTATATGCATAGGACCTCACCTTTCGACCCTTTCCATGCTAAAGGAGTCTACGGTATCATGCCCATTTCTCCCCTGGCTGTGTTCTTTATTTTACTTTTGTCACACCCCGAGTAATAATTTCTCTCAGCATATTTTATCCTAATCTTCGTTTTTTTCTTTAATCCTTTAGCTTCTTGTACGTCAGCCACTTCCCACATGCACACATGCATGTGCACACACATACATACACACACATGCCACAGAGACAGACACACATACACACAAGCACATGTAAGCATGTACATATTCAGACATACACACGCATGTGCACACACATACACACATGCACACACCGACATAGACACACATACACACAGGAACATATATGCATGTACACACACGCGCGCGCGCACACACACACACACACACATAGACAGCTAGGCCTGCGCGCGCCTCTGGTGACCCCCCTTGACCCTCCGACCACGCATCAGTCCCCACATTCCGGCAGATATGACAAAAGCAAGAGGAGGAGCCTGGGTTTCGGTTTCACGAGTCTCAGGCTTGAAGCCCAACTGTGACACGAGCCACACGAGTGAGAGGTTAAGCAACACACATCACTGGTCTTTGCCTCCACCGTCTCACCTGGGGTGATGACGTAACTCGTGCAGGCTCGTTCGGCTAATTTCATTAAGTGATGTTTCTAGAAGCCCAGCAGCTGTCACAGTGGTGGGGTTCGCCCATGTAGTCAGCACCCCATCTTCTCTCTTGTTCTGGCACAGGAAGGGAAGCGGTCTCGGGGGAAGGGTAATGTAGACAGGAACCACATCCCTTGAAATTATTCCATGAACCGTGGAACGTGTTACTCCGTGTGTATGTCATCGAAATCCCAACCATTATTCAGATACAATAACTTTATTATAACTTAACCTTACTGTAGTCTAAATTATAGATAATCCGAATTTCGGGGATTGGGGGAAAACTGAACAAGCTGAAGGTTCCACAAAATTCTGTCAGCTGCCAGGAAAGAGAACTTTCATCAACCCCAGGCCATTTAGACTGGACACAACTTTCCGGCTAAAATCCACACTATCCCACTCTTCGCCGTGAAACTAGTGAGTCTGCTGCCGCGGTCAACGCCTTCCTCTGGGAACAGAAAGAGGGCGAAAGCAGAAGCGGCGTTTTCGATAGTGAGCAGAGGTTTGCCGGCAATTTGATGCTCGTCAGACTCCCCAAAGATGAGCGATGAGCAGCGAACCCCCTTCTTTCAAGTCCTGTTTATGGTTGGTTAAGTAAGCAATGGAGTCATCTGTCACCTCCGCTCTCCAGCCGGTGAGTGGAGACAGCAACAAGCCAATCTGATGGGAACTGATTTGGACAGTAAGTAAATAAATCCCACCTTGATAAGCCTCTGTTGCAGCTCTCCCACGGGCCCGACACATTTTGATGAAGGACGGATGAGGGCTTCCCGGGGGGGAGGCCAGATCGTCCTTTTTCCGGGAGGTCCTTGCAAACAGAGCCTCACCTCGTCCGTCGGCAGCCGTTTCGGTGAAACAGGGGACGAGGGCACAGGGGCAACCAGGCGACCACTGTAGGTCTTTTTCCCCAAGACGCCTTGGGGACACTGTCTGATTCCTATCAGAGCTGACTAACTACCCTCTGGAGTATGGATTTACCCACATTTCTGCTCGCTAGACACATGGGTGATAGACAGATGTGTGGACAGGGGAGAGAGCCGCACGCTTGTTTTTCCTGGCCGTCTTCATAAACCCGGCTGCGCAACGTACCTGCTGTCTGAGCGGCTCGTGGCCGGGGCAGAACACAGAAATGCAAAATCACTACTTTATTGGGGAAGGAGTGTTTCTTCCAGTTTGGGGACTCTCCTGTGCTCTTGGTGGAAACGTTTTCTTTCCCAACGAGAGGTGGAAATGTTTTATTTATGTGCAGCTTCTCCTAGGTTTATACCTATTTCCTAATCACCAAGCATTCAAAAACATCGCCCCAAACCAAGAAGCCATTTCCTTGAAAATGCCCCCAAACTCACAGCTTCCATTTTGTTCGTGTTTTTGAGCTGTTCCAAGCACTTTTCTGTATCGCAGGCTGAAAGATGTCCCCTGGCACGGGTGGTCCTCGCAACCACACGGAATTCACTAGACAGCCAGACTGCTCTCGCCTCCTAGCTCTCCACTGACCCGTCGTGCTAAGTCCTGACTCTCTAGGCTTGCGTCCTAGCTCTCTACTTACCAATGATGGGATCGTGGGCAGGCCCTTTAAGTACTCTGTGTGGGGTGGGTGGTATTAATATCTAATCCACGGGCTGGCCCAGAAGTTTCCAGGAATGGACTAATGTCAAACACTTAAACAACAGCAAGCACTCACTGATGTTCTTGCAACTCACAGCAGATTTCCAAACAGATACAGCTCCATTTTTGGCAGGTTTCCCATTTGGCAGAAGAAGAGGCCAGCGATTCTCCAAGCCACGTGGGGAGGGGAGACAGCCAAGCTCAGGCTAGAGCCCGAGATGCCCCCTCAAGGCTTTTTGCAGACATCGAATTCATGATCAGCCTCTACCGTTATCGCTCGATATTGAGTGAGCTAATTGTGGTCCAAGGTTATTTATTACTGAAAACTCCCAGAGCTTTGCAGGAAAATGAGAATTTCAGCCGTTGCTCAGGCCCAGAGCACGGTGCACAGTCACAGGCCTCGTCAGCAAAGCTCTAGGTACCCCGATAACATCATGCTCCCTTCTCTTCCTTTCCTGTTTGGATTTGGATGGAGTGGTGCTTTTTGCTTTCCTTCTCCTTCTTTTTCTTATTTTACTAAGAGGAAAGGCACTTTTCAGAAACATAAGGTTTGGTTTTTTAGATGTTAATTATAATACATTTTTATAGTGTTGAAAATGTAGGAAATCGATGAAAAGCAAAAGAAGAAAAAAAAAAAAAAGTGGACGATCCAAAATGCTATCGCTCAGAAATCAGTGCTGTTCTGGTATATTCCTTTGCAGTCTTTTTTCAGTGCATGGGATGAGCACACGTACATTTCTTTCTTTTACGTAATTTGGATCTTGGTGGTGGTGGTGGATGGGGTGGTTTATGAAAGTATTGCCAGCATTTTGTTAGCTCACCTTTTAACTGCTTTGGAATTAATTCTCCAAAATGTAGATAAAATAGCAGAATGCGAGGGTGTAGAGCAAGGACAACTTGGGTTTGAGCCCCGAACTTGGACCCCTGTTAGCTGTTTGACCTTCAACAAGTTACTTAGCTTGACTGTGTCTCATTTTCCTCCGGGGAAGACAAGAATAATAATAATACACAGCCCAGAGGGTTGACATGCTTATGGAATGGAATGAGCTAGTATTAGAAGCAGCAGTGTCTTGAACTTGGAAGGCAATGCTTTTACTTTGTGAGTCTGGACTAGAGCTTTATCCCACGTAGGATTTCTGGTTGCAAACAGACACAAACCAGTACGAACCAAAATGTAGACTTCCAAGGCTGTTGACTGGGAAACCTCGTCTTCCACGGGGCAGGCCATCTGCATGATGTCTACAAGCATCACTTGGGTGCCTGCCTTGTACAAACACAGTAACTACTTTAGGGTCCTCTCACATTCGTGTCCTTTGTCCTCGTTAAGTTCCTACAAAGCAAGCATCAGGATCTTCTGTGTATTAGGTATCTGAGTCAGTAAGTGATTGTTCACGATCACAGCTAAGGAAGTCGTGGAATCAAGACTCAAACCCAAGGCTGACTTAGTGGCGTGTCTCCTTCATGCCGGCCTGCATTCATCCAGCCCACATCGCACAGCGCTCGCTCTGGGCCAGGCCGGGGGTTCTTTGGTGAGCACACCGACAGGAACCCATGCCAGTATGGAGCTTACAACCTAAATGTCCAGTTACCTCACAACTAAAAATGACATGGCAGCAGTAATGTGAGCTCTGGAGGAGAGGTCTTTGGTGCTCTGAGAACCCGTCCTAGGGACGCCTGGGGGGCTCAGTCAGTTGAGCGTGTGCCTTTGGCTCAGGTCATGATCCCAGAATCCTGGGATCAAGCCCCAAATCCAACTGTCTGCTCAGCGGGGAGCTTGCTTCTCCCTCTCTCTGCCTGTCGCTCCCCCTGCTTATGCTCTCTCTGTCTGTCAAATAAATAAATAATTTTTTTAAAGATTTTATTTATTTATTGGACAGAGAGGTCACAAGTAGGCAGAGAGGCAGGCAGAGAGAGAGGAGGAAGCAGGCTCCCTGCTGAGCAGAGAGCCCGATGCGGGGCTCGATCCCAGCACCCTGAGATCATGACCTGAACCAAAGGCAGAGCCTTAACCCTCTGAGCCACCCAGGCCCCCCAGTAAATAATTAAAAAAAAAAAAAAAACTATACTAGGGATTTGACCTTGACAGGGAGGTGATGGAAGATGCTCTTAAGGAAGTAATGCCTGAATGGAAATAGGATGTGAGTGGAGTTGATGGCCCTGGGGGGGCGGGTGGAGAGGAGTGTTTCAGCAAGACAGAACTGCTACGTTTCTATGGGAGAAAGAAGCACAAGGTTGTGAGAACTTGCACCTGCCAAAGGATGTATCTGAAATGGGGAAAAGCAGGGAAGGGTGGAGAGGTGCATCTGAAGAGAGGAAGGGGCAGGTCATATAAGGTTTTGAAGTTAACCCAGGAGCTTTGCCTTCTCCTAAGGTCAATGGAAGTCTTTAAAGGTTTGCAAATGGGGAGATGACACGTTAGATTTCACTTCAAAGATAACACTCTGCTTCAATGTGGAACATTGGCACTGGTTTACCAGTGGGGGCCTATAGCAATAGCCCAGCAATGACCAAGGATATGGAGAGACGTGACAGTCCCATGAGATGTTTGGGAGGTCAAACGTGCAGAGTCTGGTGATGGATCGGCTCTGGGAAGAGGAAGAGAGGGCGGGCTTGAAGATGATGCCGAGACTCCAGCTGGTTTAGCTCAAATGATGGTGGTGTCCTTCATTAACCAGGTGCATAGGAAGATTCAAATTTGAGAAGGGTTTTCAACAGGTTGGGGTATGTTAAACTTGAGGTGTCTTTAAAATACCTCCTCAAAAGATATTGGACAGAAAGCAAAATAGAGCGGTCTGGAGGCATGGGACAGAAACATGTAAGCAGACATCATCACCTATGGATAAAGGTTAGGGGACACTTGTCATTACTTTGGCTGTCTGTCCGCCACCAAACCCCCTTCTCCTGTTTGGAGAGTCCCTCATCTTATGAAGCAAAACCCACCTGCCCCTGTAGAAGCTGAGAAAACCAGCTTTGGGCTGACCTATAACCGCTTAGACCCAGGCCCACATCTCCCACATCTCCCTCTGCGGTCCCACCAGCTCCTGATTGGACTTGGCTTTGAATAAGCTCCTCCTACCTTGCAAGAGCAAGTCTTTCTCCATTTATAGTGACTTAGACCAAGGTGCAAGAATCAAAAGAGAGGCTTTATGTTGTTTGCTAAGGAGAATGGGCTGGGAACAGGAGTCAGGAGGACCCCCTCTGCCACGAGCTAGCCATGTGGCCTTCGATAAGTGCTCCCCATTCTTGCCTTGGCCAGCCCTACAGGAGCTGGGGACCTCAGGGCTCTCCAAGGCCCTTACCATCCCTCATATGTTCTATGTGTGCTTGCCTTCAGCAGCCCAAGGACAACCAGCCAGAGCAATTACCTAGTTAATTCAGACAGAAGAATTATCTTACTGGGATGAGAAAGCAGATTTTATTTTCCTGGCCCTGAATAATCAAGATTGTTCATCCCCAAAGCTGTAAATATGCCACCCAAAATAGTAAAGAATGGAAAGAAAATGAGCTCATCAGCAGATTGGAAACAAAGTTCCCTTCTTTCCCATTAACAGTAGATTTTTTTTTTTTTTAATCTACATTCTTCTTCAGTATGAACTTCTTCTCATTTTGCTTACCTAGGCTAATGTAATAAAACACGGACGGGGGTAAGAGTTACTGATAATTGAGACAAAACAGAAGCACTTTGGACCCTGAGTGGTTTTCCTGGAGAACAGTCCAGCGCTGTCCAATAGAACTTTCTGGGGTGCTGGGAGTCTTCTCTTCTGTGCTGTAATTCAGCAGCTACTGGCAACATGGGGTTGGTTCAACCATGTGGTTGGTGGAAAGAAAATGGTTCAACATCAAGCACTTGAAATGTGGCCGGTGCAACAGAAGAACACGATTTTTAATTTTAATTAATACACATGTAAATTGAAATAGCCCCATGTGGCTCATGGCTATGGTTCTGGTCAGGGCAGAAGATGTTTGCTGCCAAGTGGACCTGCCCTCAGACGTGTTTTCCGTCCCCACGTGAAGCTCGAGGCAAATCTGCATTTCCGGAAGCTAGTCATTTGGAGTTTGGGGACAGGGGATCAGGGCATGGGGACAGAATTCACTCTTTCCCGGTGCTGTGTGTGTGGGTTTATTAATTGTCTCCATGATTGCTTTTGTAAAAAGACTACCTCTCTGAACTCAGAATGAGGAGCTCTGAATTTGAAGCCGTTTATTAGGCTGAAATTTATGTGGTGTGAAATCTGTTAGATCATTTGCTCATCGGTAGGTTGTCTAGAAAAAAAGGCCCATCTACAAAGGCTTTTCAGGGTGAGGGTCACCGGTGTAATCAGAAACATACCAAGCCTGGCCTGCAGCAAAAGATTGTGCGCTTTCAAGTAAATTTTGAGGTTGCGAAGTGGCCTTTTGAAGACCTTGCCATTGGTAACATTTCCTCTCTTATTAAAAAAAAAAAAAAAAGCAATTATTTTTCACTATTGTTCAACTTAACCGAAAGGTAGAGCCTCTGGTGGTTCAGTTTGGAAGATACGGAGCACGCGGGACTTGCTGTGCCCACAGGAAGCCCTGGAAGCCAACAGGCAGATGCTGAGATCCAATAAGAAAGTCTGATTAAAACTCAGACAAATCACACCATAGGACCGGCCAGCCAACGCCAAGGGTCGAAGACATGGCTGATACTCACCATGAGTATGAGAGGAAATAATTTTTTATGAGAGGAAATAATTTGTCTTGGACTGGAGATGGGTTCATTCCTCCCACAGACACTGACCGTGGGCCCCACCAGGCACTGAGCAGGGCTCTGTGGGCAGAACCAAGGGCTGGGGGCCTTACCGCCCAGGAAGGAGGCCCGGCCTAAGCCAGGCAGCGTGCTGACCCCTGTGAGCGTGTTTCCCAAACCCACTGGATCCTAAAAGTTACCTGAGGTACATTTTGAAACATGGATTTTCGGGCCCCTCTCTCCAAATATCCTGAGGCCATAGGTGAGTGGCAGGCCCTAAGGTTATGTGTTTTCATACTGCACCCTTAGAAGGCTCTTATTAAAGACCATTTGAGAATGTTCTCCAAGTGAACGCATCCTCTCTCCGTCCGTACCTCTTCCTCATCACTTCCTTCACTCCCGCGGGAATGGAGGGGCTGCCCTGGGCCCTGTCCCCTCTCCCTCACCACAGCACTAAGTCCTCCTGAGTGCCCCTCCTTTGTCACCTCACGCTGGACTAGAGCAAGTCCCTTGCCTTCCTCAAGTCTTGATTCTTCCCTCTCTAAAGTCATTTTCCACAGAACTGTCCGCAGGAGCTCTTCAGAATGCAAAGCTGAAGGGGTCTCTCTCTTGGTCACACCACCTCGTGGCTCCCGCTGCCGGAGAACAGAGGCACCTGCAGCCCCCCGTGGCCCCCAGAGCCCCCCAGCCTGGCCTCCTGGCGCCCTCTCCTCTGCATCACACCCTTGAGGCATGGATGTTACTACTTCCCCTCCAAGGCTCACCCCCCGACACCACCTCCGTGAAAACTTTCCAGATCCTCTCAGCTCTTGAAACCTGTCTGCCCACCTCGGCCAGGGCACGGACGGAGAGAAAGGGAAGTGGGACTGGAGAGTGACAGAAGCACACGGTCCACGTGGCCAGAGCGTCGGGCACGTCAAGGTCACAGTGGGACGTGAGCAGGGACGTAAAGGCAGCGTTCAAGAAGGACATGAACACCAGGCGCCGAGGTTGGCTTTTGTTCTGTAGGAACGGGGAAGGGGTCTGGGTAAGAGTTGCTTCACCTCAAGGAAGGGGCACAGGCAGCCCCGGGTGGGGAAGCAGGGGATGAGGGGGTTGTTATTTTTCCATTTGTTTTTTTACTTTGTATTTTAGGAAATATCAAAAATGTTTCAAAAATAGGGATAATAGAGTAATGAAACCTCGTAAGTATCTGGGGACTAATTGAATCTGGAACGTTCTATCCAATCAAGCGGGAACAAGGGGAGTTTCAAACTGACATATTTCAGTAATAACCACCGGTGCCCAGGCCCCCCCGACCTGCCCAGCAGGTCCCGGCACTCCTGATTCACACCTTCTTCTGGGCTTCTGCCTAATTTGGGAAATCACTGCCTGGGGTGGGGGGAGCAGCACCCCTCACACTAGCGTGGGCTCTCCGATCGCCCGGCACAGTGGACGGGAGCACACTGTCCTTCTGTCTGATCACGCGAGGCGTGCAGTGCTAGAGAAGACGGGCGCTGGGCGTGCGCACGCGGTGGGCACCGCGGTGGGCTGGAACACGGCAGGTGCGGGAGGGAGGGGGCGCGCTGGGCACTCAGAGCCCCTGGTGCCTTCCCACGAGCCTGGAGGCCTCAGGCAGACACGCAGGGCCCCCAGGGAAGAGAGTAACAGGCTCAGACTGTGTCTCAGGAAGAGCAGGGTGGCAGCGTCGAGGCCCCAAGCCCGGAGCCTGGAGCCCAGTTAAGGAGCCTTTAGGACCATGTCCACGAGAAGGAGGTCACTGAAGGGAGCACTGTGGCAGAAGACAGGCAAGGACGTGTGTGCCGGAGGTAAGGCGAGGACCTCTGCAGGCCTTTCTCAGTGACCATGGCCGCGGGGGCAGTCAGGGACAGCGCCGGCTCCCTCCCCAGAAACCCTCTGGACTCCAGTCCCCACCCCCTCGGACTCCATTAATGCTAACCACCTGGCACCTGCCACCGGGTGGCCTGACGCTGGCCAGGCCTCCCCGGGCACCTTTCATGTGACATGCCTCCCTCTTCGGCTTTCACAAGACGAAGGGCTACTGCCCGTGGCGCTGGGAGATGAGAAGCAGGCCCCAGGGGTGAAAGGGGGTCTGCCGGGACCCCCCGGCGTCCCTGGGGCAGGGGCCGCTGCTCCAGAGCTGCCTGAGCTGGACCGGAGGTGTGAAGGCCACGGAACGGGTCCATCTATGCAGTCACCTCCACGGGGGAGCCCAGGAAAGCCTGCGACTCCCGGCCGCCACATCTTAGCCCCCGTGTGTCACCAAACGGCCGGGGAAGGTCTCCTAACGATACCCGAGGTCTTCCGAGACATACAGTGGGTTGCCTGTCGCGGGAGATGCAGCCGGGTTCCCTTGGAGGACACCCTGCGGAGCGTGTTTGCAAACACTTCCATCTGTGGTCTCTCAAAACAACGCAGGGATTCAAGCGTTAGGGACCACGACTGGTGCGATGGCTTTCGGGGAAGATTATTCAGAAGGTCATCAGTAATTTGAGGGACAAATCTCTTCGAGCCAAGCTAACCCAAGAAGCAGGAAGAGAAGAGGGAACTGTCAGGTAGAGCCAGATTCAAGTCCCAAGGCTGACACTTTGCATCCGAGTGACCTTGGTGAAATCACGGAACCTCTCTAATTCCTTGGGCAGCAGGGACAGTCAGGCCCGCTCTGCTGGGCGTGGTGAAGGTGACAGGAGCTGAGGCTGGTGACATCCTCTTGGGGACGGCTGCCGCGGGCAAGGGCACTAGCCTCACTTAGGTGTCAACCGTCCATCCGGGCTTTTGGGCGTCCAATCCCTGATCGTCTCCTGGCATCAGCACAAGGTCCTTCTTGGTGTGTGCCTGTGTTGCAAGAGGTAGTGTTAGTGTTTAACCGCCTCACGTCGAGCAGCCAGGAAGGGACCGTGAGCTTTGAAACTGGGCTCGGTCACTCTACCCCGGGTCCCTGACAGTGTGACAGCACCGGCTCCTAAAGGGACCCCGATCCGAAGCTCGGCCTCAGAAAAGGCCCAGAGTTGGGGGCTGAAGCCTACGAGGGCTCAGTGTCTGGGTTCCCAGGGTGTGGAGGGGCACAGCTCACCCCCGAGGGGCAGCAGGGCGGACTGGATGGTGGTGTTGGGTGTCTGTGGGAATTGTCGAGTCCACCGGTCATTTGGAACTGGGTCTCTTTGAGGGCTGATTTACGGGAGCTCTGTGGAGGCTGGCCTGTTTGATCTCCGGCCTGAGGCCCGAGTGCATTGGTGCGGCCATCCGCGCCCCGACCCCAAGGGACTCCCGTTACCAGCCCGGGCCTACCTTGGCCTCTCAGGGCGAGACAAAGGGATGGGGCTGGGCTTACAGGCCTGGTGGGCCAGCAGCCAGGGCCGGGTGGGGGGGAAGGATGTTCTTCAGGATTATTTCCAAGGATGCAGGGCCGGGTAGCTGAAGGAACAGGAGCTCTGAGACTCCGAGATATGAAGGTTCCAACCCCAGGATCAGAATCACCAGGTGACACTCTGGGGACATTTCTCAGAACTTCCTTAAGCCTCCCTTTCCTCATCTGTAAAGTGAAGGCACAGTATGGCCTCCTCTGAAGAAATCTGGGGGCAGTAAAAATAGATAATGAGCCCAGAGCCCCAGCTTCAGGGAAAGCGCTCGATAAAACGTACCTGTCATCATTGCTCTCATTGAATCCGAAAACTGGCTCTGGGACAACAGCCCGATTTCTGATCGTCGGCCCCGAGTTCGAGTTTGCACTGGTTAAATGAAAGGGAGATTCATGAGCACCCCGGCAGCCCAAGCTGGGACTGGAGAGCTAGCTTGTGATTCCACTTCTGCCTTGGTTCTACTCAGGGTGCCCCTGGGCTGTCTAAGCTAGCCCCGGGGCAGGCAGGGGCCCAGACTTAGCTGACACTTCTCCGACTTCAGGCTGACAGCAGGCTCACCTCGTCGACAGCATTGACCTCCCCCGTGAGAGTTCTCAACCGTCTCATGGCTTGCTTATCCCCTAAGTGATGTGCAGGGCAGCTTGAAGAGGCTGGAGAGCTGGAAGGAACTGTCTTTTTTAAAAGAGAGAAAAAACAAAGGCTTACTAGCAGCGGGAAAGCAGGGCCAGCGTACTGGGTGAGGGACACGTGGGGCACTTGCAGGCCACAGAGCAAAGAAGGCCCCCTCAGTGCTGGAGGAACTTGCCCCCCATCACTGCCACCTCCAGGGCTAGGCACACCTGCACGGGTCCCAACACACGAGTGCACATGGGTCCTCAATACACAGTCCCTGTGGGGTCACGAGTAGCCCAGCTTTTTGTCAAGACCCAACTCCCTGCTGACCAGAGATGGTAAGACCAGACGATCCCTCCTGGCCCTTCCAGGGTGACTGTCTCCGGTTCCTGGGCTCTCCCCTGTCACTAGTGTCTCTATGTCCCCTCCATGTGGTAAGTCCTTAGAAGTGATAAAGGAAGAGAAAGGCCCAGCCCTGCCTTTGAGCCCTGGTGGGGTGCTGTGCCCAAAGATGGTGCTTGATGAGTGAAATGGCGCACAGGATCAATGTGGGACTGAGTTAGAGAGACAGAGCTAATATGCGACACAGAGAGAGAGAGAGAATATTAGAGAACCCTATTCACAGCCTGTAAAGCAACAAGAAGGTATCATGGGGTGCTGGAGAACAGGAAGGAAAGGAGGAAGCTGGGGGTCCCCAGTGCCTCAGGCAGCCCTGGTCTCCCCTCTCCCTGCTGGGGGCTGCCAGAGACAGCCCTGCACCAAAGTTGGCCCACTGCTCAGTCAGTCAGCGGCTGCAGGGAAAGATGAATCCAAGGTGAAATGCCACCAAAGACTCCATGGTCGGAAACCGGCAGAAGGAACCATGGTCCTGTATGAGGTAAAAAGCGAAACACCTTGGGGGGAGCAAGGACAGACTCAAAAATGTGGAACCCTGATGCGCTGGGACCAGCAAGGTAATCTCTGCCGGGACCAGGACAAGCCACAGATTTGGGCTCAAGATGCAGTTTGAAGAGGACGGTCTACTGGCTGGGAGGGGTAGGGGGTGGGGTGGCAAGACATGAGGAACTCATGGCCTCGCACCGAGTGAGCTCCCCATCCCTGGGAGCATGCAACTGGGATGTGCAAATACCACATGCATGGTTGGAGGGGTGAACCCCTGTGTCTTTCCCTGCATCTTTGAGGTAAGATTCTGTGGTTAAATACAAATGCTTCCCCAGGTTGCAGTGCAAAATGTGCCCGTCCGGATGCAGAAACATCGGCTGCCCGTCTCCTTTACGACAATGTGGGCTGTACATGCTCATGAGGTCCAAGGTGCCAAGCCTCAGGTCCACAGCAGAGGTGATGTCACTGTGGAAACACGAACATTCCGGCCCACACCTTTCCAGGTCACGGAGCTGTCCCTGCAGCAGGAAGAAGCACTTCCTGGCTCTGGTCCCTCTCAGGGCTCCCCGGCCTGGTATCCTGTTTCTCGTCTGGCTGGGCGTCCTGTGATGGTCACTGGGGCCACTGGAACCTCTCAGGGGTGCAGGCCTGGCAGAGCCCTCGGTGCCGACCAGAGACATCCCAGTGCTTGGAGAGGCTGGAAACTGGGCAGGAGCTGGTCCCCGAGGACAAGCTGGGGAGCGGCCGTCCCACGGCAGGAGGAAGTACCGCCCCAGAGAAGACCCTTCTGCCTTCCTGGCATTGCCCTCGGTCTCCCTGAGCTAACTCTCTAGTAAAACCCCTTTCCCAGGGTGCTGGATGCTGCCCCAGAACACAGCCCGGCTCCCGCCATGTGCCAGGCCGCGTGGCCAGGGGGAAGGTCACCACAGAGGAGGCAAGGACAGAGGTGGTCCCGGAAACAGAGGCCTGGGGGTCTGTCCCTGAGGAGGGCTCTGTGCGGAGGCGGCTCCACATCCAGTGGGGAACAGGCTGTTTGTCCTCCAGGAGGAGCAGCAGGGGCCTGAGCACAGCCTCAAGGAGCCTGTCCACCTTGGAGCCCCTTCCTAAGGGAGGACTCAGGGGTCTCTCGGCTCTAAGTTTAGGGAATTTAGAGCCTGAATATATGGGGTTGGCTTCGCTGGCCACAGGTCAGGAAGTGACCAAGATCATAAAAGACAAAAAGTGCCCTAAGGGGACGCCTGGGTGGCTCAGTTGGTTGAGCGGCTGCCTTCGGCTCAGGTCATGATCCCAGCGTCCTGGGATCGAGTCCCACATCGGGCTCCTTGCTTGGCGGGGAGCCTGCTTCTCCCTCTGCCTCTGCCTGCCACTCTGTCTGCCTGTGCTCGCTCTCACTTCTCTCTCTATGACAAATAAATAAATAAAATCTTTAAAAAAAAAAAAAGTGCCCTAAGGAAGGGGGACAGACCATTCAAAGGACTGTGTCCGATGTGCCGATGGGGAAACTGAGGCACTGGTCAGGCTAGCTGCTTCTTCCTCTCAGTTCTAAGGCCCATCTCAGTAGCATCCCAGAGCAAAGCCACCAGGCTATAGGTGTCTGCGGTCTCAGCCATTCCCGTCCCGCCAGGACAAGCAGTCACCCTTCCGTGAGGTGCCATCCAGCTCCTGAGGGCAGCGGGGCTGTCCTTCTTGACCGCCCACCAGCGCGAGCGCCTGGACCCGTCCCCAGGCTGGGGTGTGATTGCCTCTGGGTCCTGCATTTGCCACGTAGCGTTTTCAGGGTAGCGGGACGGCCTTCGCCTGTTCCTAACCGACGTGCTAATCCCCCAAGACTCCGGTGTCCTGGCCAACCACCCCCTCCCTGAGGCTGACTCTGCACCTCGCGTCCCACGGGCGGCCACACTCGACCGAGGGCACCCGGGCACTGCTTTCCTCAGCAGCGGCTGAGGGAGATGCCTGTTTACCTCAAAGGTTCAGATAGAGGCGGACATGCCCGAATGGACATCTCCCCGCCATGTTGCGTGGAAGGGAAAATGGACCAACAGCTACGGGTGCCTCAGGACACAAACCCCATTTCACCTTCTGATGTCTTCCCTGAGTTCCAGGGCTCAAATCCCAACCTGCGACTCACCAGCCATGGCCCGTGGATATGTTATCTAACCTCTGTGAACCTAATCATTCTCATCAGTGAATGTCCACACCCCCAGGGCCCATCGGGAGTAGGTCTGGGGTCTATGTCAGCCAAGGCCCCAGGCTCCTCCTTCTGGCTCTAGCAACTTCTCTTGGGGGACCTTCTTCTTTCCACATCCCGCTCATTTACAGGGGGGCTCTGACCCCAATATGCCCAGATATTAAGAAAGGAAGAAAGGGAAGGTGGGAGGAAAGAAAAGAAGTGGAAAATGGAGAAAACGTACATATTCTAGCCTCCTTTGCAGAGATGTGGCCTCAAGTTCTGACTGACGAGATGGAAACAGAAGTTGTCGGGTCAGACTTGGAGAAGACTCTTCAAAAGGATGTCAGGCAGGGAGTTCTCTTTTGCTCCCCACTCCATTATTTTCCCCCTTCCTACTGTTTTTAGTGCATATTCGATGGCTGGAGCCGCAGCAGCAAGCTTAGACCATGAGGCATCTTTGAGGATGAAAGCTGGGAGCTCAGTATTCCAGAGCAGAAGGACGCTGGGTCTCTTGAAAAAGGACCAACTTTACGTCAGCTTCAGACTGCCGGCCTCCAAAACAAACAGCGACGCCTCCTCTGTGGTTAAGCCACCATGGTGAGCTTACTGCTGTATGTAAAGGAACCTGATCCGGATGTCTCACCGAATTTTTACATTAATATTCGTTGATCATAGGCATTTATTTTATTCTAGCTATAAAATAAAATTTTAAATCTATGTCCTGCATTCTGGATGGTGCGTGTGTGCTGAATATTCTGGTGGCAAAACAGTGGGAGACACGGACATAGAATGAGGAGAGGGACACGTTTTACAATCCTATCACTTTCTCTAAAAGAGAAAAGAGCGGGGAGAGGGAAGGTATTATTTTACTGATTTTATGGTATGGAAATGAGAGGTTGTTAATTTTCAAGTTAGAATTAAGGCTTATATTTCCTTGTGCTTCATTCTGGCCCCTTCCACCCCATCAACAGCAGGTGGGAGGGCTCTGGGCGATCAGAGTAATTCCTCCACGTCTTCCTGCCACGGAGCCTGAGTGGATCAAAAGGCCAAGAGAATGAGGAGACTTTTCTCCTTGAGAATAGCTCCTCGGCCCCTTGAAATGAATGCGCAGCTTCTTTATCACCCTATCCCCCAGCTCACATTCCCCACGGTTGGTGAGGCAGAAAATTCACAAGAACAAAGCTCTGGCCCTAAAAAGATCTTCTTTTCAATTTAGGGTCAATTCCACATTTGGGGCCTCCAGGAGAGTCACCTTTAAATTAAGAAAAGAAACAAGGGGGCTGTTGCACGTAAGCCGGGGAAATCACACACATGAATGTGCACAGCGCCCGCCCTCCCGCCCGGCACCACACACACGCCCTTCATGGGAAACTCACAAATGGCGGGGGTGTGCCGGGAATCACGGGACCCGGGAGTCCCCGGGATGGATTCGTTGCCCTCCCCACTGCGAGTCCTTGGGCGACTTCTAGGGGACTCGTCTAGTCCTTCTCGAAAATGGGCCAACTGCCTGCCTCCTGCCTTCATCACGGAGCCGTTCTCCAGCCAAGAAGAGGTGCCGTTAGTGAAGGCACCCCGCTTCGTCCCCTGCCCCCAGGACAGGTGGCCCTGTCACTCCAGCCTGAACATGTGGTCGCGTTCTGCCATGTAATCTACCTGGGATCGCAGTCCCCCCTCCGCCGTTCAGGACGTATCAACGTGCACTTGGGTTAATTAAAGTCAACATTCTTAACATTTCACCCCTTGTGAAATGTCAGAAAGCTGGACTCCACGTGGAGGCTGGTCTGGCTCAGCAGGGGTACGACTGCTGAATCCTGGTTCCTAACCTATCACCCCAGGGCGGGATTCAGCTCCCGGTGCTGTGGGACCGGCTGCCCCCTCTGAGCCAGCCACAGCCCTCGGCAGCGCTGGTAACCGAGGCGGAGAAGAGGGCGGCCAGGCAGCCAGTCCGCACCCAGGGGCCAGGTCAAGGTGATCGAGTTTCTCACTCTAGTCAGAAGCCCCATCACCCCTGGCTCCAGGGTCATACACTCAATCTTGGGGCTTGAGCTGTAACACGGTTCATTTCTGGGCCAAATCCCTGAAGCTGAGGGTTTATTTTTAAGGACAAGCAGTTTGCTGTTTTCAGCGTTTCTCATCAGAAATAGTGCAATTCAGCCCGATCTGCATGGGAAGCATAATTTATCATCTCACACAGATGGTTGACTAAGGGTGGGGAGGAGGTTTACTTTCCATTTTAGTTCAGCAAACATTTCCTGAGCCCCTGCGTGTGCCAGGCACAGGGCAAGGCAGTGGGGCTCATAGACCAGGCAAGCTCCTGATCCTTGAGACAGTCTAGGTAAGAGGAAACAGTGTCCCCCCCCACCCACCCACCCGGCCAACCCCAGCTTTGTCATCAGACAACCCTGGCTGGGAATCCTGGTTCTACCATTTACTATTGGAGTCACACTGGGAAATTACCTCACCTCTTTTTAACCAAAGTTGGTCAACTCAGTTGATCTTTTCAAAAACCAACTTTGGTTTTATTGATTTTTTTGTTCTCTATTTCACTAATTTCATTTCTAATATTTACTATTTCCTTTCTTCTGCTTCCTTTGGGTTATTTTTTCCCCCAGTGCCTTAAAGTAGGTTAGGTTGATTTGAAACTCTCTTCATTTTTAATATAGTCACTCACAGCTATAAATTTCCCTCCAAGCACTGCTTTACCTACATCCCCATAAGATTTCCTATGTTGTGTTTGTTTTCATTCCTCTCAAAGTACTTTCCCTCTTCCCCTTTGATTTCTTCCTTGATTCATTGGTTGTTTAGTAGTGTGTTAATTTCCACATATTCATGAATTTCCCAAAGTTCTTTCTGTGACTGATTTCTAGTTGCATTCCAATGTGATTGAAGAACATATTTTATGTAATTTCGATCTTTTCAAATGTGCTTGAGGCTTGCTTTATGGCTTAGCATAGCATATGGTCTGTCTTGGAGTGTTCCCTGTGCACTTTAGAAGAATGTGTGTTACGCTGTTGTTGGGTGGAACGTTCTGGAGATGTCTCTTAGGTCCAGTCAGCTTATAGTGTTGTTCAAGTCTTCTATTTCCTTATTCATCATTTGTCTAGCTGTTCCATCCATTGTTAAAAATGGGGTATTGAAGGGCCCAAGCACTACTGTCAACTTGTTATATCATGTCTTTGAAGGAATAATGATTCCTGCCTTGCAGAGCTGTAGAGACCAAGAATGCAAAGTGTGGTGGCACAGCCATTCACACAGTGGCTATCGCTGCTGTGTCGCAGAACGACTGGACAGACTATAGCACAGTGGTACTGAGGATGTCCTCCAAAGGTGGTTCTAGGTTAAGCCAGCACAGCTTCAGCCCGAAAAACACAAGCTCTCTTAAAGAGAAAGATGAGGCTCGCAGCCTGTCTTTTTCGGTGGCCTTCTAGTCAAGATACGCAGATCTCCTGTCCAAAACACAAAAACTGAGCAGCAAACAATCTTAACTTCCCAACCTTATATTGCTAGCTAATGTCTAAAATTCCTTCATAGAAGGTTCTTGTGATAATTCACCCATCCATCCACCTATCCCTCCTTCTCAACACGTTTGTTAACCTTGTCTGGGCCAGACTCTGTCCTGAGGACCGAGGATATTGAAACCAGACCTGCTGTAAAGGGCCCACCCTACCTGGGGAAAGACACTGATATGTAAACAGGTGAATAAAACGTAGGCATATAAATTGCTGTTGTGAAGGAGCAAAAGGTTTGCAGGGCCCAGAAGAGGGAAGCGACCTGCCTGGTGTGGGAAAGAGAGGTCGAGATCAAGACAGCAAACAACAAACATTAACAAAACTGACCAGATCGCCAGCGGCGGAGTCCCATAACCCTCCCTGCCCTGCCGGTCCTCTCAGGTAGGAGGGCCCCTGGGAGGAAAAGCAGGAAAACAAGAGGATGTTACACAAAGTGAGTCATCAACCTCAAATAACCAAGAACTGCAAAGGCAGAAAGTTCTTGACTTGGAAGTTTGCCAACATCAATGCTGCAAAAATAACCATGATGAATTCACATATTTCTGTGCGAGTATCGGTCCGCCATAACACTGAAATCTTAGCCATAGGAAATTGGAGCTTTTGGCCCCATATGTTCAAAATCATGCTCATATTTTGGTCAAGATTTTCTTAAAGAAGCTAAAAGCTCTATTTTCCTGCTGAGAGTGGTGCTGGTGTTCCATCCTGGCCTGGCGGGGACCACAGAGGAACAGCGCCTGCTCAGGGTTGAAAGGCAGGAGGTTTCGGGTCCCTGTCTGTTTGGGGTCTCAACCCCTACAGAAGAACTGATGCCACCGGCTAAGTCACTGGACACTTGTCATAGCCTAAAACTTAGCTAGTCACTAACACTTGTTGTGTGCTCACTCGGTACACAGCAGGGAGAGAGAAGGGAGCCCAGACACCCACCCCTCCCTGGAAGAACTGCCAAGTCACCTGAACACACTGGAGAAAAAGAGTCATAAGACAGTTTTTAAAAATTAAGAGCCACCTAAAGTGTAAGGATGACCCGAAGGCTTCCTAGGGGCGGAGCTTAGGATGGAAAGCCACAGGTGCCGGGCCTGACAGACAGCTTAAGGGACTTGGACTCACCTCTCTGGGCTTTGGGTTTCTTATCTGCACACACACAGAAAAAATTAAAAACTCAAAAAAATTAAAAAGAACTTTGGCTCTTACATGAGGCTGAATATAAACTATCGGGCTCATGGCAGGCATTCAAAAACGTGGTGTTCTCTTGCCCCCACCAAGGAGGCAGAAGTGACTCAGCCCCGTAAGGATGGGTGGCATCCTGACAGGCAGGGGGGAGGTGGGAAGGTCTGCCCGCAGGCAACAGCAGCCCTGCAGTCCCAGCTGCGAGAACACAGGGACGCAGGGGCTAAGTGCCTGCGTGCAAACTTGGGCCCTGCCGCTCACTTGCCAGGAAATCCTAGGCAACCACTAAACACTGCGTGCCTTGGTGTCCTCATCCGTAAAATGGAAGAGCTAATAGAACCTCTCTCCTGGGGTGGTCAGGAGAATTCTTCAACATGAGTAAGCACAGAACAATAGCTGGCACATAGTGAAGGGTCAACCGATGTCAGCTATTTTTCTTACGTACAGAGGGGTGTGAGGAGGCCCGAGATTCGGGAGGACTGGCAGATACGGGAGATGACAGCAGGAGGGCTGGTACCAAATTTTAAAGAACCCTCAGTGCCCAAGGTAGTCTGGACTTAATTAAGGCAATAATGGCCCATGGCAGGTTCTGGAATGGAGGCTGTCATGGATTCATGGTAAGCTGAAAATGATAGACTCAAACGAGTTCCTGTCACAGCTTTACATGACACCAGAAAAGGCTGTTCTTGAAGAGTGACTCAAGTCTCCTCCCGCCTCTACCCCTCAAAGATGGCATTCTTTGGGGAGAAAAGCAGAAGCCAAACGACAGAGCATGTGTCTGCTCATTTTCCTGGTCTCTCATTTGCAACCCCAAGACATCACTTGGTCCTCAGGGAGACTGGCACTCGGGGCGGCCGATCATCATTCTGACTTCTCAAATTAAACAGCCATGAGCTACTTTCTGAAGTGACTAGGCTCATTGTTTGGGCTGTCTGTCCGAGCCCACACATCCTGCCCGCACCCCCACCCATCCCCACCCACGGGCAGGCTAAGTCAACTGGGATCATTCTGCAAATCTCCACCATGCTCTCAAAGGGCAATGCTGTAATTCCTGGGATCAGCGGGGAAGCGGCAGGAAGATGAGTGGGCGCTAACCCGCTACCCCACCTCACTTCATTCAGATCTGGGCCTTTAGAGACAGGCAGAATCAAAGGAAGTGACTGAGGAAGTGCATTCTGCATTCTAGAGATGGTAATGAGAATGGCAATTAGCATTCATGCAATTTTGACGTGTGTGGAAGTTCTTTGTACAGAGAACTCCAAATGCTGGGTCGGAAAGAAAGTGGGTGCTGTGATCTTATAAGTGCTTTGTAACAGAAGAAACCACTGGAGCACAAACTGTGCGCAGCCAACTCCCGGGGAAAATCCTAATGCACGTTTCTTGGCCTTCAGGATCCACAAGAAAAGACCACAGACTCTGACAGATGTAATGGGAAATAATTCCTTTGAATCTATGATTTGCCTAGCAGAAGGGGGGGGAAAAGGAAAATCAGGTAATCCTTAACTGACCCCAAGTGGTAAAAATATACCAGCCCAAGTGTTTAGGACTTTGTGGGTATTCACGGTGTGACATTAGCGCCACCTGGTGCCCTTACCGGGGAAATGACAAACCGCAGAACCACAAGAGCTAGCATAGGTGGGTCCTGCTGCCTTTAATCATTTTGTAGAAAAGTATTACTTCGGTGAGGGGTGGTGAGCTGACAGTGGTAAAGTAAATAACAATTTATGGGCAGAAAGATATGATAGAGTCTGTTACTACAACCAATAGAATTGACGTTTTAAGCGAACAGAATTTAACGCTGTGTATAATCCAGTGTCTCCAAATTGCTAGCCTTCAAGTACCAAACAATACCTCAAAGCTTCCAGCTTGTATGACTACAGGTTAGCCAGCTCTGCCCCAAATATGTCCAAGAATTCTTGGGAGTGCCTGCTAAATCGGACTGCCACCAAGCCGGACTGTCATTCTTTGTAAGCTTTGGTTTAGACAACTGCTCAGGGGTTTTCTGGTCCCCCACCCTAACCCCTGCAATTAGGGGTCCTAACCAAATCCCACACCCTCCAACACCATTTTGTCAAAACACAGCGCCCTCCCTTTAATACCCAATTCATACTGACATACCTACTTGCTAACAAGATAGCAAATTTTTGAGGATTTCAAGGGGATCCCCATGTAGAAAAGGAAACCCCAAATTCATTATCAGACCCCATTGTTCCCACACTTAACTGACCCATTCCTCCCGGCAATCTCTCTCTGACTCCAACCTCCAACCAGGCAATTCCTATTCTGATCAGGATATCCGTGCCAGACCCTCTTCCCGGAGATCCTGACACACCACAAAAGACTGGGAAGTCCTCAACATCCAATCTATTGCCTTCAGAAAGACAACCTCTGGCTGCCAAAGTCCTACTTTGGCGGTAGCCAGTATTTATGCTCTGATTGGGATTTAAGGAAACATACTGCTAACAGCCAACCAGAGCCTTTTCTGGTGAACAGGATGAGTTACCAAGCAGGGGAACAAGATCAGAGGTACAATAACAGGTTGAACCAATGATTTCAGTAAGTCTATAACGTAGCTCCATTTTTAGCAAAAGCAAAGTGGCAATGCCAAAAACATAAGGAAAAGATTAAAGCATCCTTAAGATTTGTCTGAATCGTCAAAATCACTATTTTGAAGGAAACATCTGGCTACAAAATTTATTTTTAAGATAATCTCAGTTTCTCAAAAATGATAGGACGCCATTTTTATATATATTTTTTTTTCTCTACAATAACCTCTACCGCATAACACAATATGCAGGGTTCCAGCCTGAACCTAAACTCTATTTAATCTTACAACATGTTTCAGCTTGGGTGTATGCAGAAGGCACACCCATCTGCAAAGGAATCAAGAACTAGCCAGAGTCAGGCTCCATTTAAAGCAGAGACTCCCGACCGACCGTCGAGCCTCGTAGTGGCTCACCATCACCTGGGGCACCAGGCCCCAGTCCAGAACAATAAAATCGGAGTTTCTGGAGGTGAAGTGCAGATACTGGCATTGTCTTCCAGAACTCCCCAGGTGCTCCCACTGTGCAGCTAGGGCTGAGAACCACCAGCCTACAGAAAGAAACAAGGTATCATTGTTAGTATAAAGGCAGCCGACCAGCACTGAACCACAGATGATTCTAGGACAGCAAGCCTCTTTCTCAGCTGTCCTTCTGAATTATCTCGCCTGGATCTTAGGGTAAAAGACTGTAGTGAGAATTATAGCTCTAAGAGCCATTTCTCTGGAATGGTGTTTCTTGATCTGTGGTTCAAGGTGCATCTGTGCTGCGATCTCCAGAGGAATGCGTTAAAATGCCGATTCCCAGGTCCCACCTGAGACCTACTGATCTGTGCATGTGATTAGCTAACAACAAGTCGGGGGCTGTTGCCAGGGTCAGATCCAGGCCTGTCCGACTCCCCGTTCTTTGAAATTCCCCTCAAACTGTTGACCAGTAAGAGTGGGATCTCTGTCAGGAAAACCAGAGCTTTAGATGACTTTAAATGAAAAAGGTAATTATTTAAAGCAATAGAACGGAAAACAACAGCAAAAATTCCCCTTCCACTCCTCCCTCCAAAGGAATCCTCTATCAATTACTTTAGAGGAGCCAAATAATATCCCTCCCTTTCCTTCCTGTTCCACCACATTCTTTCCCTTCTAACGAATATTCCTTTTCCCCCAAATAAGGTCACTTGGAAAAATCCCTGGTAGTTGTCAGCATCTATAGGAAAATAATAAAATGTCTCTGTAAGTGAACCTACCCCAGATCACATTTTCTATTTACCTACACAGTTCTCCTATCTTACCGATCTCATTCAGACTACAGTGAGGTGCATAGTTCCCTCCTAAGTCCGAAGAGTAAGGTAAAAAATGTTACTAAATGGTTCTACCATTTAGAACTAACTGGAAACCCTTTTTTTTTTTTTTTTTTTTTTTTAAATCCAGGCTATTATCAGTCACTGCTACACACACTTCTACCTTGGGGGGAAAAAAAAAGCAGTTTTGCACCTGATTTACAAGCTGGATCATTGTACAACAATGACGGTGGTGGTGAACGAGAGCAGTGAGAGCAAGGAGTCATGTGAAGAGAAGCCACATATAAGATTTGGGTGACCTCTGCCCGCTGGCACCAACTCATACACCACACCAAGAACAAGTATGAAAACAAACTTCCAATGCAACCAGTGCCATTTGTAAAATACACTGTGCAGAATATTCTTCCTGTCTTGTTAGTGTCCGTGTCAACCAATACAACCCTTGCAGGAAGTGATCTGGTAATGAACCTGAAAAAGAGTCAGAAGCATCACACATTTTAATGCAACAATCCAGTTTCTCGAATCCAGTAGCAAACAATCCAAAAGAGATCAAACATGTTCACAGCAGGGAACAGTATAAATACTATAAAATATGCGACGAGCACCTCTTAGGTGCTGGACTTCGCTGAATGCTTAACACAACCCTTGAATGATGAGAATTACTTTCACCATTTCTATAAAGAAAGAAACTAAATCTCAAGAGAGGCTAAGGAACCAGCCTCTGTCATCTGGCTCCTATGGGTTAGGGCCAGAATCACCCCCTCGGGTTCACACCCGCCTCCATCCCCTTGGGGCTCATGAGCAGTAAGAACACAGCAGTCATGTAAATAACAGCACATTCCACAGATTACGGAGCCATAAAGTATTTACAAGGAAATACTATGTCAAATGAAAATACAAAATTGTGTATACAGTAGGACCTAAACAGTACACCAAAAATTTCACACACAAAAAATGAACTAACATGTTAGTAATTTCCTCTGAGAGTGGGAACAGAAGTCAAAAGGATGGAGGGGTAGGCACTGTTCTAACCAGAAATTTCCACTTCTGTTTATAATAGGAAAATATGTGCTCATGAGGTAAGCGAGGTTTTTGCAATTCTATAGCTAATGCCAGTGGCTAGAGTCCTTGAGACTCAGTTCTCTTGAACATAGTGGATCCACAAAGAGACCAGCTCACTTAAGTTTATTAGTATTTGAATTTGGAAAAAAAAAAAAGCCCCAAACACAAAACCAGTCACTATGAAAGTATAACTCTACCATAAATCAAAGCCTGAAGCTAGCTTCGAAGAGAACAGAATGAAAGACTAGATAATGAGGAGGAATGTGGCAAGACTGCTAGGCCCCAGGCCGTGCGGGGTATGTTGAGGGTGGGGCAAGTCTTTGTACTTCTGTGTAGCAGGGAGACAGACAGAATTCCAGGCGCAAGGTATGTGAGTGTACTTACAAGCTCTTACATGGTAAAGGCTGAAGCTATGAGTTAGAAAGACGAACAGGTGATGGTTAATATTTAATATGTCCTGGGCTTTCGTGCACCCCTCGTGTTCTGTATTAGCTGGGGTAGAGGCCTAACCATACGGTGGCTCGGAGACAATTAAGTTACACGAACGGGCGGGCCAGCCAGAGAGGGCAGCAGCTCCCCTCCAAGGTCCTCCAGGTTCCTTGTCCCTCTGCATTCCCAAAGTAGGACACTTTCCTAACGTGGACAAAGGCTCACTACCACCACCTCCGAGGTACAGCTTGAGCAAGGAAAGGGAAGGCAGAGGACGTGAAGTTGTCGCATCACTTTGACTTGTACCCCACGGACTAGAACCTGGGGAAGGCAGTCCCTAGCTAGGAAATCCTACTGATGAAAACTCAGAAGGTTCTGTTTCTAAAAGGAAGAAGGGGGGCAAATAGAACCGTCAGGGCTCAGTGACCACTTCTTTAAGGAGACTTTCAACAGTTCTCTACATTCTTAGCATGAATCCTGAGGCCTGAAGGAATGGGTATCTGGAGGCAGGGACTGAGAATAAAGGGAAGGGTTACCCGTGATGTGAGTACAAGGGGCCGGCCAAGTCTCCCGACAACCCCTCTGCTGGTCTGGGCAAACAGTTTGCCCTCAGAGTTTCTGTGCAGATCACTGCAGTTGGACAGTAATTTGCATCGGAAAAGCCAAATACCCACTTCCGGTCTCCATGCCTCCCTGGGCTACCCATTTGGACCTGAGGATCGTCTTCTAATGGGAGACAAGAGTAAAAGCTGAGACAGGAACCCAAGTTTCAGCTCCACTTCTCCAAACCAGGCCACGTGGGCATGCATTCCCCCAAACTGTGCTTCTGCCTCCCCCAGCTCCAGTATTTAAATGGTCCAGATCTCAGTCTTTTCCTTGCTGTTATGTTGGTTAAAATAACCCCTTTCTAAAGCAGTGATTAATATGCGTGGACGCTGTGGAGCGCTGTCATCGCACAGCTCCGAGATCAGCTGGGGCGGTTCTAGGACATCTCCAGAGAACGTGGTCTAAATGTGAGAGGATGCTATTCTCATCATTTCGCACAAACTGTGACTCAAAATCTACGCAATGGTTCTCCCACTGTTACTGTCTACCCTGAGTTTCACTCAAGATTTTGTTTAAAGAAAATATTTCTGTGCTCAAAGGTTTAGAAACCATCATACAAGAATTTATAATAGCCTGTGTTCTTAAAGAATCCTAGCACAGGAATAAGACTTTATTAACTAAGAGTCAAAAGGCATACAATAACAATTCAAATTTATCTCTTCTCTTTTCCTTTGGGTATTGTAGGCAAAAGGGACTGAAGAAACATCTCCCAAGGACTATGTTTAATTTTACAACATAGAGGAACAGGGTGCCTGGGTGGCTCAGTAGGTTAAAGCCTCTGCCTTTGGCTCAGGTCATGATCCCGGGGTCCTGGGATCAAGCCCTGCATCGGGCTCTCTGTCAGCAGGGAGCCTGCTTCCCCTCCTCTCTGCCTACTTGCAATCTCTGTCAAATAAATAAATAAAATCTTTAAAAAAATAAAAAATTTTAAAAAACATAGAGGAACAGTAAAATGGTTTTATCTTTATAGTAACTATCCTCTGGAAAGAAAGATTCTTAGAAACAAGACAAACCTTCCAAAACACATCCTTGCTGTAACCATCACACACTCCTCCTCCTCAATCCTTAGACACAGAACCTTTCCTCCCTCTCTAAAAAACTCCAGGCCCCCAAAACTAACCAAGTGGTCCTTCTGCCTTAGGATCATCCAATTTTCTTTCCTGTCATGAGTCTCCTCCAGCTTCAGCTTATACCTAGGCAACTATAACCATCTCAAGAACATCTGCATCTGGGATCGCTTCCTATGATAAATTCCACCCAAGAAACCACTGGTGGTTCCCCACACCCCCTCCGCCAAAATCACATACCCAGAAACTTTACTTGGTCAACCCATAGTTTTCTTGAAAAAGAAAACCATCAAATATAAGACACAAACCTTCATAAAAATATAGTCATCAAATTTATTATTCTCATTAGGTTGCCATTTTATGAAGAATTCCTAAGATTAATGTTTCTTGACATGCAAGAGTCAGCATTAATAGCTCCTGTTACTATAAATACTACTGCTTGGAAGCAGTACAACTGTTCTAGAGTTTGAAGACTACAGACTTTTATTATTCAAATCTTATCAGTGTATGTTAAAATCAGAAGGTTCGGAACAGCTGGTTAGGAAGGTAGCCAAGATGCAGGAAAGATGTCTGAGCCTCCTTTTCAAGGGCAGCCAACTCTTGAACCGTAGGTGCCAAAATATCCACATGGCCTTTATAGTTTCCACCTGCATCACACACACAAATTATAAAGTAATGTAAATGACATGCTTGAAATAACTTGTCAGCAATACTTTGGCTCAATTACATCCGCTCATACATTGCTTCTAGCAATAAAAAATGTACTACTGGTTAAGTCATCTCCACAAGTGAGTTCTAAAGACGTTAAATCCACAGAAATGAATGATCAGGCCTAACAGTGTCCCAAGGCCCCTAGCAACCTCCCGCATCTCCTTTTTTTTTTTTTGGTTTGGAAACCACTAGCTCAGTAGCCTGAATCTTAAAAAAAATTTTTCAGAAATGAGCTAAGGGCATTCCAGGCAAAGGAAACAGTATGCTGGTTTACCACTTGATATTAAATCAAATGTTTTCAATTCTTTGTTCAAAATCGCCATTATACTGGTTTCCTAATAACTCTAAAAACGTTCAACTATTCTTTGTGACATTAATACCTCAAGAGAAACAGCTATGCTTCCATCCTTCATTCACATACAAATCACACAACCCAAAAATGCTACAAGACACATATGGATAAAGTGCTATGAGAATAATGAGGAAATGATTAATAAACTAAAAATAGACACTAACCATGATGAGATGAAATTACTCTCTTCTACACACAGACGCCCAAGAAGGACACATTCACATTTAGAATAGAAATAAAAGGAACTCAAAACTCACCACCAGCAGCCCTTTTCTGACCGTAGGTGACTTTCCCGTCAAATTCATCCACTGGTACCTTTATATCCGGTTCAACCTGAGAAATGGTGCAATTCAGATGCTCTTCTATCTCAGACAGCAACTAAGATGGGAAAGGAAATATAAAAAGCATTTTCAAATAAAAATCTCATTTAGACAGAGTTGCACCTTAACGATGTCCAATGAAACTAGGAAGACTATAATAGTATAAATGGAAGTTAGATTTCTGAAGAGATAAACTCACAAGTTACCACTTACAAGCTATAACTAACATTATAATCAATTACTACTTTTCCTCACATCTAACAAATAAAGCTAAGGTATGACTTTTATAATGAATTGTGGTCTATTGTTGCCAATTTCGTACATTCCTTAGGAGTCTTACCTGCATCTCATTGTACCATATAGTACAGCCGCCGTCTTCCTTGAGTCTTGTGTTATAACACCCTTTTCCACGGCTGCTACATACATGGTACCAAACCTACATGAAATATGGAAAAAATACTAACATATATGGAGACTGCAACCTGCTAGATATTTTTATGCTCAATTAGTTTTTTAAATATTTTCTATCCCCAAGGACAAGAAAAACAGACTGCAGTATTGTATGTCATCCCATGACTTCCACCATTCAGGAGCTCATTAACTAGGTCTTCTAAAAGACTTCTTTTTGAGAATGATCCTGAAGTTTTCCTAAAATGCATGCCAATTACAGAAAGGAATTCTCAGATAAAAACAAGGATGAAAAAGTAAATACTGGAGAATACTCTATCAAAATTATATCAAAAAGTAAATCCAAATGCTCTCTATAATAAATACCAAAAAGCAAAATGAACAACTATTTTGGACAATGAGCTTATGGGAGTTCCTTATTCTTGAAACGGTTTGGTAAAGTTTCATCAAATTATACTGCAAAATCACAAGTTACACCCTCTACCACAAAAGTTCTCTGTGGCATGATGTCAGGGAGGGTTTAAATAGTTTTTGGTGAAATCAAGTACACTAAGGCTATTAGTGAAAATTATATTTTGCATTTTTCCTTTCTAAACTACATCCTATTGCTGGTCCATACAAGACTATAGAGAAAAAAGATGCCATTAAAAAGTTCACTTATATCCATATGCAACTGAATTCAATGTAAATGGAAAAATCAAACTGCTCTTACTTACAACATCTAAAACGACAACAAACAATGAATATAATACAGCACTGAGAAGATTACCTTTTCTTTCTCTGTTGCTACCAAGGAAATGGCCAGACCCATCCTGAAAAGTTTTAGAAGTCTTTATTAGACTTTACTCCTGAGGCATAAAAGCATGAAAAGAAAAAAAAAATATAGCAATACCTTTCAGCTCTTCCTACTCTGCCAATTCGATGTACATAGTTTTGCTTTTCATCAGGCAAGGTGACATTTATAACTGCAAATAAAAGTAATTATTACCAATTGCCATTAGTTTCTAAAATTTTCAACCATATTAGATGTTTGATGTTCTAAATATTTCAAAAACACTAGAGGGTTCACTCTGAATTCCGTAAAATTTAAACTGAAGTTACAAAACCTTTCTTTTACCATAAGGAACACCGTGAATATCAATTCCTCTGGCGGCTACGTCGGTGCAAATCAAGAATCTTACATCTCCTTTCTAAAGAGAACAGAAAGGGGAGAAAGGAATTTATTATGACATATGCTAAAAAATAAATACAAATACTACCATTCCACTGAGACCGCTGACTAATGTGTTACTATCAGATTAGAGGTCCAGATACTCATAATTCACTGGACCTTGTCTTAAATTTTTAAGTTATGATCTACTAAAACAAGACATTTAAGGTGAATAAATCAGTAATTGGATTCATTTTTATTTGCTTTTTTTCTCACACCAAAGATAAACTGCTTATAATTTGGATTTATCTTTAGAAATCCTGACTGTTAATGCCAAAGCAAGTTTATAAAATTTTAAAAAAAAAGAGGGGGGGAGAAAATAGGAAAAAAATGTTAAAATATAAACATTATCTTTACCTTGTATTAAAATAAATTCAGAATACCAGGCATTTCACCTTGAGGTTATACTTTTTGTGACAACAGACAAAATTCTAAGACAAGGGAACAGAGAGTGGGCCCCAGTGCTCTCACCAAGGAAATACAAATTAGCCTTTGCACGTCATTTGTGCCTCAAGGCAAAGCAAAGTTAGACACAGAGTGGGGAAGGAATGCTGACCTGGGGTCCAGCGTACGAGCCTGGGTAGAGAAGGGCAAACATACACACACTGAAATGCGACCACACAACATGCTCCCATATGCACATTCTGCTCACATGGAAGCATAATCCAAAGTTCCTAAGCTCAGTACTTTCCACCTTCTATTCATACGATGGGTCTGAGAGAAAATGCTATTTGTACTCTGCACTGGGGTGAACACATGATAAACAACGAGAATGCTGTGGGTGGAGGCTCCTGCCCTTGTGTTCGAGACGGCTCAAACCCTCCCCACCTCCACCGAGAGCTAACCCACCTGTCCGCGGGCTGCCAGCATGAAAGTGGGACAGTGCGCCCCAAACAGTTACAAGTGTTTTTAATCCCACAAAACCGTACTCTTGCTACCTCTCTTAAATTAATCTACAAATTAACTTCGCTATGGGTATTACTACGAACTGTTAAAAAAAAAATAATAAGACTCACAGACATGGTTTAACTATCCCATGACCCTTCTCTTAAAAATACCTACCTGAAAGAATTCAACTAAGACTTAAGTTGAAAATTCTTACCATAGCAGTGTTGCACGGAGAACATGTAACTGACCACTGCATACTAAAGATGACTAAGCCCTGTCATCAAGGATATATCAACAGAGCAAAAATCTTTTGAAATTTCGAGAACAAGAATGGCTTTAATAATACTAACTGTAACTGATTAAAATTGGCTGCGATTCCCCCCTTGGCTATTAAGGAAATGCAGTCAACTAAAGAGCAGTACCTTAAATCTTTCCAAATTTTGCTTCCTTTCATGAGGCTTTCTGTCCCCGTGAAGACAAACACATGAGAACTGATGTCCTTTTTTATCAGGTCCTGGTGAAGAGCACATTAAACAGTTAACCTTGGAAAACAATACACCAAAGACTGTATCAAAAAACCAATAGCATTCCGACTACAATGGTGCCATATAATTCCACAGAACTCTACACCCCAATTTGCCACAAACCACAGTTAACACAATTTCTGTCATAAGTGAAATGCCATTAAAATAAACTCCAGGAGCATTAAAACTGATTTACTTTGAAGGATATTTTTAAGTCACTCTTCCTGATGTATAGCAGACAGAACAGTATACCAAATGTGTTACTAAAAGGAAAACCTATGTGTATACCAGGAACCTCTCCGATCCCATATAAAGAAAGCTAAGAACCAAAAAAGCAGACAAGAGAGATCAATCTTGGAAGGACCAAAATAGGCATGATGAACTTCAGGCCCTTACTAAAGGCCACGCCCACGAGCCTACCCCCATCAGAATGTCCTAACAGCTTCATGATCTGGTACCCTGGCCAAAGCAGATTAGGAGCAGCAAACTGGTAGGATGGAAAGGCATATACACTGGAAGCCAATTCTAAAAAAGAAACTCAAGTAGATACAGTAAGAAAATCCATCCAGTCCTGATCAGAGTAAGAATAAACAGCCGTCAAGAGCTCAAAAGAACCCGTAGGCTCCAGCAGGAATGCAGAGTAACAATAATACCATAACTACTCTACATAGTAAATTTTAAGTTCAATAAAATTACTTCAGCATTCAAGAAAAATATACCATGAAAGCTACCCACCCAAAATGAATACAAGAACTAATTTTGCAGAGAATAAATAATAGCTAATCAGAACTTCCAGAGGCCTACCCCTTAGGCCTTACTGCATTCTGAATTCAAGTTGTTTAGGGGAATATCACACACACACACATTCCTACTCCCCAGTCAAGCCATGTATAGAGAGAGGAGGAATCCTTTATTTTCCTCTGTTAAACCTCTGAAGTTCTGGTATAAACTGTGTTACTTTGGTAACCCAGGTGTCCCGAGCAATGGCTTTTCTAACCAAATAATCAAATTCTCCATTTAAAACCAACATGGACAGGAAGAAGTATTATAGAACAGTCACTATAACTAAAACAACCAAGCAAGGTTGTTTGCTAGAACTTGGGGGCAGCAGGGGCGGGGACCGGATGGTACTAAACTGTTCACAGTGATGAGCAATAGAACCTATTCCTCATATAACTATCAGTTCAAACTTTTTAAACTGTTTGAGTTTTCTGGCTCCCTGACATACACCAATTATAAAAAGAGATGTGTCTGGGGCCCCTGGGTGGCTCAGTGGGTTAAGCCTCTGCCTTCAGCTCAGGTCATGATCCCAGTGTCCTGGGATCGAGTCCCGCATCGGGCTCTCTGCTCAGCAGGGAGCCTGCTTCTTCCTCTCTCTCTCTTTCAGCCTGCCTCTCTGCCTACTTGTGATCTCTGTCTGTCAAATAAATAAATAAAATCTTTAAAAAAAGAGAGAGAGAGATGTGTTCGAGTTCTCCCCACTATGAAAGCAGGATTCATCTGTTACCAGGATACATCTGTCAATTTTTGCTTTATATATTTTTCAACATTAATTTTCAAACACAGCAACAATGAAAAGATCTCAAAGTAAATAGCTGTATTTTCACCTCCTAGATTATACCACTAACATTTACTATATTTACTTTACTGCCTGTCTAGCTCTTTTTCCTATCAATTCATTTTTCTATTTTTGATGCATTTCAATATAAACTGCAAATATCTGTACAGTTCAGCATGCATCTCATTAACTAGAATGCAGTTATTTGTCTAGGTTTTATGATTTTCCTTCAAGGTGAAAGTTACATACAAGGAAATGTACAAATCTTAAGCGGACGTCTGGTGAGTTTTGACAAACGCACGCACCTATGCAAGCCCAAAGTCCTATCAAGATAGAAAATATGAATGTCACTCCACAAAGTACCCCCATTCCCATTATGCTGGGGAAAAACCAATGTTGTGGGTTTCTTCCCCTTTCAGATTAATTCTGACTCTTCTAGAACTTCACATAAATGGAATCATACAGAATATAGGCTTGTATAAAGAATCTTCATTCTGCAAGATGTCTGAGATTCACCCACAGCTTCTGAGTCCACCAATAGTCCATTCCTTTGTATCACTGAGCAGTATTTCCAGTGACTAAATATTTCACATCTGGTTTAAGCCATTTCCCTACTGACAGCCACCTGGTGTATCTTCAGTTTGGGGCTATTATAAATAAAGCTGCTATGACCACTCTTGCTCACAGCTTCTGTCAATAACTCTTGGATAAACTTTATTTATCTCGAGTAACTAGGAGTTGAATTACTAAGCCATAAGATAGCAATGTTAATTTTATTTAAAAATGTAAGACCAGGGGAGCCCGGGTGGCTCAGTCAGTTAAGCGTCTGCCTTTAACTCAGGTCATGATCCCAGGCCCCACATCCAGGTCCCAACTCAGCGGGAAACCTGCTTCTCTCTCTTCCTCTCCCTCTGCTTGTGTTCCCTCTCTCACTATGTCTCTGCCAAATAAATAAATAAATAAAATATTAAAAAAAAAAAAAAACAAATAAAAATGGAAGCCCTTGTACCGACATGGCTGTCCAGCAACAGCTGTTCAACAACCCCGCCAAAAAGTGGCCTTGGATTTTTAATCTAGCCATTATAATGAGCGTACAGTGCTACTATGCTGTGATTTTGCATATCCCTAATGACTGAGATGTTGAGCATCTCTTCATGTTGGTTTATATGTTATAAGGAGCGTAACACTAGAATCATCCTATACTCATTATAGATTAAATATTTGATTACATAGGGACTTTATTTCTAGTTAATATTTGTCTTAAATTCTACTGCATCTCTTGTTAACATAGCTAGACCGACTTTCTTTTCACTGGTAGTTTAGATGATACATATATTTCTTCAGCCACTTTCAATCTCTCCATGTCCTCAGGTTTTAAGTATACCTCTTATAAATAGCAAACAGCTAGATTTTATCCAGTCTAACCATCTACACCTTTTAACCAAGGACTTAGATAGTGTTTACACTCAGATTTTTCCACCAGCCATCTTACTCTGTAATTTCTAACCATTCTGCTATTTCTTATTATTTTTCCTCTAGCTTTCTTAGCCTTTTTAAGATATTTTTTTTCTCCATTTATTGGCTTAGAAAATATACATTCTCTTATTTAATGATTATAACTTGAAATTTTAACATTAAAGTTAATCAATAACATTACCCTTCTTCCAAATGGCAGCAGGACCTCAGAACAATGTAATGCACCTGTACCTGCATGGAAAGCCCTCACTGTCTGCCTGGCGCTTATCCTATGAAAAAGTACTAGATAAGCACAGATACTTACAATGCACCACTGCTACTTTAAATTCTGTGCATGCATTCGAGACTGCATCAACATGAGACTAATAATCTATTAAATGAGGAAATAAACACAATTTATTTCAAGTGAGGAAACATTACCTCCTCCTTGTTGCATAAAATATTGCTCCAAGTTATCACAGTCAATTTTGGTTCTACAGAAGATAATTGCTTGATCCATCTTGTGTTCCTTGATGGCCCGGACAGCATACTCCCCCTTCAGGATTTTAATAGCTTCAGACCACATCTCTTGAATACCATAACAACAACAAAAACAGAAAAAGAATTTCAATCTAAAACTGATATAAACACACATAATTACAGTCACAGACTTACTGCTTAACTCACCTACAACACTTGGCTTTAATAAAAAATAAGTGAGATTAAGATAGGATGAAAAGGTGAGAATATCCATTCACTCATTTATTCCTGTTTCTGTTAATGTGCATTTGTGCCACCTTATGGGCACCAAAACACCTATAATCGTACCTCTTATGAGGGAAACAGACATATAACCACAAGCAAACAGAGCTTCATACCTACAACAAAACTCTGTTCCTATCTCTCATGGACAACTAATCATATGCTGCCTTGCATTAACTCCCCTAACTGCTCAATAAATGTTTACTCAATTATTTTAACCCCTTTTAAAAATAATCAATGTACTTCTTAAATTTAACACCAGAAAGTTCATACTTCTACGGAATAAAAAAACTGTATGTCAAACGAAGTCCTTTCTTAGCCATCACCCCCCATCTGTTTCAGTGGGAAGCTAATGCTACAGTTACCAACTATCTAATGGGAAATTTTAATTCTGTAACCCACCATATTTCTAAAGTCTCTCTAGCCATATCTAATTGTTATATAAACTAAGCAAAACATTTACAAGAAAAAATACATGAAGTAACAATTTATACTTTATAAAATGTATTCTCAAACAGTGGGAGGACACATTATTTTGAATCATCAGTGTCTCTGCTCCTCTCCAACAAAAAGGCTATTTGAGCATACACCTTATAAATTTGGAACTGCACATAAAACTGAATCCAAAGGGACTCTATTTAATCAAGATTTCAGAAAATTCACCTTTCAGATACTTGCCATAAACCTACACATGGATCCAACCGTGAAGCAAATGCAGTCTCACCCTCCCCAATGACCCACGTGAGACATCAAACATCAAACATGCAGCCTAATGGGTCTGAGATCTACTCAACATTCGATAAGCACGATCCTTGCAAAAGAATGTACACTCATAGATCTTTAAAATATTATGAACCTGAAACAAACAGTCTCTGCTCTGCAAATAAATATCTTCACTGAATTAAATGTTTACCTTTTTAAAAACCAATAAATATTTAATGATCTAATGATAGTCAGTTTAGGAGGATGAAAACGGCCTAGAGATGGATGGTGGCCATGGATGCAAAGTAGGAATGTACTTCATGCCACTGAACTTGATCCACTTCAGAATGGTTAAAACGGGAAATTTTGTGTTAGATATACCTTACCATTTACAAAAAGAATGAACTATTTCAAGATAATTTCTGTATCTTCCACAAAGTTGTAAGCTAAAGACATTTTCCTTTATTACTTAATTCCCTCAGTGAAGAATCTATGTGACATTTCTCCAGAAATTCAGGACCAATATAAAATCTGTTGCCAGAGAATTGTGCTAATATCCTATGGTAAAAAAAAGAATTCCAAAATCCAAAGTATGTGTGACCTAGCTGTCAAGAGACTAACATCTGAAATTCAGTGATTAATGCTGCTCTTAGCTGACTGGTATCAACATTTCCCTCATTTCCTTATTATTTTTGGTGCTTTTATCTTCAGATTTCCTGTTCTAATTTTATAGGTCACCTCAAATCCTTCATGAGAATAGGTGGGGCATAAATTCAATTAAAACAAACCAATTTGTTTTCAAAATCTTTCAAAACCATTCATTAATTCATTCGCCCATTCATTCATTCACTCACTTAATCACTCATTCAACTTACCTGGACTATTAGCACCAGGCCTTGTGTTATCTTTTGCATGTACATCATCAGTCTATTAAAAGAAAAGGTTAAAAAAAAATAATAAAATAAAATAAAAAAATAAAAGAAAAGGTTAACAAAGGGTAGCAAGTGGTTAAGTAAGGATTCCAAACAGGTATCATTTTTTTAAAGGAAAAATGTACCTAACTTTAGACTGCATTTCAGACTAGGCAAAAGCATTCTTCAGATTTAGAAAACCCTTTATTAACTGTAAGTCTAAGACTAAGCAATTTTAAATGTAATAAAAATGGCTTTTAGATGTAATAAAAAAGGTGGCTTTTAGAATATTATATACTTATAATACACAACACACCCTTATTTTATAAAGGTAAATCTAAGAACAGCGGAGGGAAAAAACACTAGGTAGACACATGAAATTTCTTTTTAGGAAAATAAGGAACCTCAAGAGGACACTAAAATATTATTGAAAACAGCATCATTGTATCTGAAATTAGATCTAGGTATATATATTATCCTACTCATTTATCAAAATTACATCAAGGAAGATGATCATTGAAAGTAATTCTTATAGAGGGGGCGCCTGGGCGGCTCAGTGCCTTCGGCTCAGGTCATGATCTCAGGGTTCTGGGATCAGGTCCCGCATCAGGCTCTCTGTTCAGCAGGGAGGCTGCTTCCCCCTCTCTCTCTGCCTGCCTCTCTGCCTACTTGTGACCTCTCTCTGTCAAATAAATAAAATCTTAAAAAAAAAAAAAAAGTAACTCTTACAGAGAAAAAAATAAAAGCCCATCACTTATTCTGTGCTCTCAAGGCCTAACCTTTTGCAGTCACTGGGTGGATTTCTCTTTTCTCAGGTACAGTATCTGGCTATAAGCATCACTAAGAGCCCAAGGTTAAGCTAGTTTATGTAAGTTTTATTCCCCATAAATGTTAACAGTGTGAAGTACTCACTCTAATGTGGTTTTTCCCAAGCCTTTCCCAGAGTCTGTCAGTTTTGGGATTCACCGGGACAACCACATGGTGTACAGTGTCCGGAACGGAGTCTTCTCCTTTTAAATCAACCCAGGTGGGAAAATGCATTATCTTCTCAGACAGCTTCTTCACATCAAAAGAATGCAAAGTAGCAGAGCAAACAATCACCTAAGAGGGAAAAAAAAGTTTAGATCAACTTTTATTTTACAGTAATAATTCCACCATATGAATACTAATGTGGGCCCCAAAGCATGTTAACCTGGAATCTACAGATGAGTTTAATACCGAACCCTGCAGCAGCAACTGGTGACAGAACTCTGGGCCGGTTAATCTCTCTGAACTACAATCCCCTCGCTCACAGTCCGTCCCCTCGCTGCTACGGAAACCATGCCATCGATTCCACGAGGTCCTACGAAGACTAAGATGAAGAAGTTACTGTTTGTTCCCTTCTCTCCCCCTTAAAGCCTCTTCTACCTCTCAAATTCTTCCTAGGAAGTGAAGGTGAGAAAAATAAGAGTAATATTTTAAGAAATAATGACAACAGCTGTTTTCAACAGCTCATGATATTGCCCCCTCAAACACGAAGCAGTCCTCCTCACAGTCCGAAATATAAACTCTAAATGCTCTGTAGAAAAAAAACAACTAAGAATTTTTTGCTTATCATCTTCTGTGACACCTAATTTTCTTTAGTTCCCTTCTTCTTCATTTCTATGCGCAGCTTTCAAGACCGTTTCTTTGTGTGTACTATTTACTCAGGTAATAACGAAAATGTTTTATTTGGCAGTTAATGTAATCATAAGACACCAAAACAAAATGTAGAACAAAACAAAATAAGCATTAACACATAACAACTGTCCACATGTATTTTAAGATGCATCTGTCATTTCATACCTGAAGTCTTTTCCCATCAGAGGTAATCTGAGGAATCTGATTATGAATCCTATTTATAAAATCAGAGTAACCTTGAGAAAGAAGCCCATCCTGAATGAGAAGCAAAGAAAAGCATAAATTTTTTAATCAATACCTGAATCTTTCTTTTGTAAATCAAGTGTAAAAAGATAATGGGAATGTATTCATAAACATACATATCCCCATATTCTCAAAATGATTATTTCCCATCAGATGAAGACAAGTTATAAATTCAACTTTAATTCCATGTGACTAGAATATAAAAAAGCTGACCATAAACAACCCAAAAACTATACTCCAGTATTCTAATATGAATACTAGAGATGACAGTTTCTATCACATATCCTTAAACATGTAATTTTAATATGAAAATATGAAAACAAAAATCCTCAGTATTAAAAAACCACCTCAACTCATACTGAAAATACTTTGAAAGTATGTCTCAAGAGCTTCCAAGAAGATGGAGAAGGGAGTTGAGGGAAATTGGAAGGGGAGGTGAACCATGAGAGACTATGGACTCTGAAAAACAATCTGAGGGTTCTGAAGGGGCGGGGGGTGGGAGGTTGGGGAAGCCTGGTGGTGGGTATTATGGAGGGCACGGACTGTATGGAGCACTGGGTGTGGTGCATATACAACGAATTCTGGTACACTGAAAAGAAATTGAAAAAATAAAAAATTTTTTAAAAAAAAAGAGCTTCCAAGACATTAATGTTCTTAGACTTTACATTGTGCAACTCTAACATAAAAAAATAACTATAATGTGTAAAATAATCTATGTATCAACAAAGATAGCTATTTGGAGTAAAAAACAAATCTGCATATCTAGTCACAAGAGTGGTTAAATAAACCATGAAATATCCATATCATAGACCACTAGACAGCCTTTAAAAACTGTTCACAAATAAGGACATGAAATACTTAAGAGACTTTATTAAGAAAAAGAAAAAGTTTTCCTAGATTCACATAACTTGATTTACCATGTAAAATAGTATTTATATAAATACAAGGAGTGGATGAAAATATACCAAACTACTAGTAATGATTATTTCTAGGTATTAGAATCATGACTGAATTGTGGTTTTTTCCATCATTTTACATATTTTATCTCCCAAAACACAAGCAAAAAAATTTTTTTAAAGTACGACTATATTTCAACATACAGCTTCATCCAGGACCAGGAATCTAACTTGGGATAAGTTCAGCTTTCCAGTTGACACCAAATCATCTAGTCTTCCTGGAGTGCCAACAACTATATCTACCTGAAAAATATCAAAAGCACCTAATGAAAACCAAACCACTATTCTGATCACTGTAAAACAGCAACAAACGGTGGTTTACTTACGGTGAAAACATGCACACTGAAGCAGTCATCATCAGCTTGAAATTCTCAGAACAGGAACTGTAGATAATGCCCTATTACCATACCTGTATTTGGTTTGGAATTAATGTGAAGATTTTGGATAACTGATTTTGACATCCTTAACTGTTACGTACAGTCTAATACATAAAATTTGTATTCTGTGAGTGAATGAATTTTTGGGAACTCTGAAGTTCAGCCAGATTCAAACGCGAGCTCCACCACCCAGCGGTGTGACTTCATCTCTTCTACTTTCAACTTTCCCTTTTTTTGAAATGGGCAACACCTTTGGCGATGCAAGATGGCTCTGACAACTGATACAACACCGTGCTAATGTTTTAAAACTACTGTTATCATCTCATGACCACGAAAGGAAATACTACTATTATTATTCGTTTTTGTTTTTGTTTTTGTTTTTTTTAAGTAGGTTCCATGCCCAGTGGGAAGCCCAAAACAGCCCCAGGGGGGCTTCAGCTCATGACCCCAAGTTTAACACCTGAGCTAAGAACAAGAATCGGATGCTTCACTGACTAAGCCATCCAGATACCCTAAATATTCATATTTTTACATGAGGAAACTGAAGTTTAGAATACTAAAAATCACAAGAACTTAAATGATACAGCTTGTAAGTATCCAAATTGGAATTTCAAACTTGGTACAAACAAGAGAAAAGGTCTAACTCAAGAACAAGGTTTATTTTAACTTTTTATTATAAAAATTCTCAAACATACTCAAAGGGAAGAGAATAATAAACTCCACACCAGTACAAAAGTGAACAGTATTTTACATTCACACATGCATCTTTTAATCAAGTTCACAGTGATCAGGAATATGGGTTTTAAAGTAAGCGCTACCTAGAGGCTATAAGATGTTGGGCAAGTGACTTAATATTCAGTATAAGTCCTCTTCCTAATCTATAAAAATGGGGAGAATACTATTTCATTAGTACTGATAACTATAAGCAAGTCTCAGTTCAAAGTAGAGAATATTGCCTGAAAATATGAAGATAAGGCCTGTTTAATGTATTAAGAACCAGCTATGTGCCAAGCATGGTGACAGGTCCTATACATAGCAATGAACAAAATATCCCTCTGATTCTTTACTCTTTACTATAACATCTCTTTACGATAGGATTCCAACCCACATATCAGTCTCCACTCTCCTCAATTTCAGCAGCTAAAGTCAGTATGAAAACTCACTTTATGTGAAATATATATACCAGGTCTCTCAGGTTTAAAAAATGATAAGCTGGAAAAACCTGTATAATAGCACCAATTACTCCTCTGGGCGTCAACTGCACATGTTGCTTAACTGTGCAACTTTTTTTTTTTTTGCAACTTTTTAAAATTGTAAAAATTACACAGTTCTACTCTCTCACTCCAAAGCTGACTTTAGCCCATGACAAGACACAACACAGGACTACGGCTGAGCCAGAGGATGATGGGAGATCACAGGAGGACAGAATATAGATGGAAAGAGCGGAAAGAGAATGTATTAGATTCCCTAAGCAGAATGGCTCTGAAGGTGTCAAGAAAGCCACAGAATAAAACTACCATTGGATTTAGCCAGTACTAAATTTAGATATGAATGACAGAAGCATACAGAATTCCCTAAAATCTCTACAGCTGGAAAACAGGAGTTAAGAAACTTAATAACTTCTGAAGAAAATGGATTTGGGTTTGAGGAGCCAAGAATGGAAATGAACATTAAATCTCTTACAACCACTAAAAAATATAGCACAGCAAATAAGAACATATCAAAGCAATATTACTATCTTAAAATAGTATTAACAAGTATAGTAATAGGATTCCTTGCTTTTAATATGTCATACCAGGTCAATCTAAACCACACAGCATAAAATTTCATTTGACAGGGGCACCAGTGGAACTGAAAGAAGTGGACATAATTCCTCGCCATGACTCAGTATCAGGTGGGTTAGATCAAATAATAAAATATTTAGGGAAGGAAATGGGAGAGAAATTTGAAAGGGACAAGTTACTTCACACATATGAAATATTTTATGAAGTCCTATCTATATCTAGCGCCACAGGATTGATGAGCCCAGTTAAGAATATTACCTTATAATAAGGATCCCAGTCCTAGCTTTGTCTTTTGTAACTGCATGCCTACGCACCCTTTGTAAGACTCCCCTGACCCATATCTGAACTCATCTCCCTCCTCCTGAAGCCAGAGTTTATCACTTTTCATCCGTCCCTTGGGTCACTGCCAAAATGTCCACATTCTCTGCAATCCACTTGATTTCCATTTCTATTCTTAACTCCAGTTTCTTTTTTTCCCATTATCTCCAAGAAAGGATACTTTTTTTTTTTTTTAAAGATTTTATTTATTTGACAGACAGAGATCACAAGTAGGCAGAGAGGCAGGCAGAGAGAGAGAGGGAAGCAGGCTCCCTGCTGAGGAGAGATTCCCCATGCGGGGCCTGATCCCAGGACACTGAGATCATGACCTGAGCTGAGGGCAGAGGCTTAACCCACTGAGCTACCCAGGTGCCCCAAAAGAAAGGATTCTTAATTCATGAGAAAGCAAGAAGAAAATCCTCAAGTGCTCAAAAGGTAAACCAAAAAAAAAAAAAGTATGCTGAATTTTGCATGAGGGGTTTGGAAGAAACTACCGTGCTGTATACACTTGGGAAAAGAAAAGACATACTTGCAACATGTTTTTGAACAAATTTTGTTTTGCTCTTGTTCTAATTTCAGACTCACTTAATTTTTCTTGAAACACAACAGAACTACAACTGCCAAAATGATAGCTCATAACGTAATCTCTTAAAAATTAAAAGTACAACTTACCCCATTATCCAAAACAGAGAGCTGATCCCGTGCCGCAACACCTCCAATTATCAGAAGCTCCCTGAAATAAATACCATAATGATAACATAGAGAACGATTCAAGCTGGCCGTGTTGTTTGACTTGTATCCATTTCTTTTCGGTGGAAATTAAGGGTAAATTAAGTAACTGAGAAACAATCTACAACCAAAGGCTGGAGAAGGGTGGAATTTAAGCACTTCACTTGCAGCAGCCGCATAAATGCTAGAACAGGCCGTGCAGAGGAGCACGTGAACACCTGAGACCCAGAAGACACCAGTTCTCATTCGTTTCCATGTCCTCCTGTACTAGGCTAATTCCCAGGGCTCCAAAATCTGCTTCCAATCTACCTTCTTGAACATTTGTGGTTGTATGTGTATAAATTATATCTCTGAAATATATAAGTATCAATTGTTAAAAGTTGCCTCCAGATGGGATAACTAAAAACTGGGGGACTAGCTGAAATACTTATTTTTCACAGGATATTCTTTCACATTGTTGAATTTTTCTCATTCCAAAAAAAATTTTTTTAATGCTTAGATTAAAAAAGATCACATTATGCCAAGGCAATTCTATGTGGGGGAAAGAACAGCCTTTTCAACAAATGGTGCTGGGACAAATGGATATGCACATGCGCAAGAATGAGGTTAGACCTCTTTTTAATACTACACACAAAAATTAATTCAAAATAAATTACAGGTGCAATTACAAGACACGAAACTGTAAAACTTTAAGAAGAAAACAAGGGGGTAAATTTTCATGACTTTGGGTAGGCAAAGTCTCATCATATGGGACACCAAAAACAAAAGCAACAAATGAAAAAAATAAATCAGACCTCAATATTAAAAACCTTTGTACTTCGGGGCACCTGGGAGGCTCAATGGGTTAAAGCCTCTGCCTTCGGCTCAGGTCATGATCCCAGGGTCCTGGGATCCTGGGATCCATAGAGTCCATATCGGGCTCTATGCTCAGCGGGGAGCCTGCTTCCCTCTCTCTCTCTGCCTGCCTCTCTGCCTACTTGTGATCTCTGTCAAATAAATAAATAAAATTTTTTAAAAAAATAAATAAATAAAAACCTTTGTACTTCAAAGACACTATCAAGAGAGTGAAAATATCCACAAATCCTATATCTAATAAATAATATCATATGCGTATCAGAATATATAAAGAACTCTGATAACTCAACAAAACCACCCAAATGAAAAACGGGAAATAAAATGTGGACATTACAAATGGCCAATAAGCCTAAGAAAAGATGTTCAACACCATTAGCTATTAGGGAAATGCAAATCAAAACCATAATAAGATATGATTTCATACCCATTAGGATGGCTACAATCAAATGAGAGGTAAGTGTTGAGGATTTGGAGAAACTGGAACCTTCAACATTACTAGTATGAACGTAATACCATGTTGTCACTTTAGAACACAGCTGGGTGGTTCCTGAAAACACTGAACATGAAGCTAATACTATAAGATGCAGCAATTCCACTCCGTATATATCCAGAAGAGATGAAAATGAGTCCACACAAAAACCTGCATACTAATGTTCATAACACAGCAGCCAAAAAGTGGCAACAACCCAAACGCCCTCACTTAATGGACGCATAAGTAAAAACATGGTCCATGCAAATAAATGGGATGCTTTTTGGCAATATAAAAGAAATAAGCACTGATCCACACTGTGTCATGAACGAACCATGACATCACGCTAAGTGCAAGTGGCAGTCACAAAAGAACATGTATCACACAATCCCATTTATGTAAAATGTCCAAAACAGGCAAATCTACAGACAGAAAATAAATCAGTGGCTGCCTTGGCATGGTGAGGTCAGGCGGAAACCGAATGGCTGTTAATGGGTACAGTGCTTCCTTTGAGAGTGAGGAGAAAGTCTAAAAACGGTTTTGGTGACAGCAATACAACTCTGTGAATATAATAGAAAAACTAAAAGCAACCGGAACACTTTAAAGAGTGGGTTGTAGGGTATGTGAATTAGATGCAACTAAAGCTATTTACAAAAAAAGATTGTCTCCTCCTTATAAAGCAAGCAAAATTACTTCCTGATATAGCCAGCAACGTCCAATCAGAAATACCTACCATGTATCTTCCTTTATTAATTTTACTCTTAATGACCACAGTCTTCTAAAAAATCCTAGAACACACTAAGAAAGTAGACAACCTTAACACTAAGTCTTGTAACACTACAACTGATTAAAAGTTGGCTTTATGGCTTCCTATCCTCATCTTGAACAATTTACAAGAAATACGAAACACAAAGTGCTTTCTCACCTATGAATGTCCATTACCTTGGCATATTCCCTAACCATGTACCATTCTAGAGCTGTTATAACCATTCTAGTAGCTGTTATATTTCCTAAATATGGTAATATTAGATGCCAGATTATTTATATAGGAATCACCTGGAAGAGCTGCCATTCTTCCTAAAGAAAACAAAAAAATTCTAATTCCTATCCCCTGGAAATTCTGATTCAAAATATCTAAGAGAATAAATATCTAATATTAAATATCTAAGAGAAGAATTAACAATTTGTATCTTTAAATAAAGTCCCTAAGTTCCCAGGTTTGGAAACTATGATCCTTAAATCTATCATTTCTTCTGCTACAATACTCTTTTCCACTTTCCTTATCACTTGTATTTATCCCTATGAATTTAGCAGAAGATACACACATAGCCCAATCTATCCTTGTGTACAAAGCACTGTATGCTTGAGGAATATAAAAAAACAGCCCTTGACTTAAGGATTACAAAGCTAAGTTGGGATGAGCAAAACTATGCATATTTAAAACAAGAACACTAACATGTGACAGTGTATAAGGATTAAGGTGAAGCACACACAGTCAGGTGTCCAAGGAGGGAGAAAGGACTGGGCTGGTACAGCCAGGCTAGCCTCACAGACTAGGACTTGAGCTGGGTTTTCAAGGAAGGTTCATTTATACAGAATAACCAAAATAAGTAAAACATAATTTTACCTTTTTTTTTTTTAAAGATTTTATTTATTTGACAGACAGAAAGAAATCACAAGTACGCAGAGAGGCAGGAAGAGAGGGCGAAGCATGTTCCCTGCTGAGCAGAGAGCCCGATGCGGGACTCAGTCCCAGGACCCTGAGATCGTGACCCGAGTCGGAAGGCAGAGGCTTAACCCACTGAGCCCCCCAAGCACCCCTACAATTTTACCTTCTTAATAAATAGATTTTATTATTCATTTTCCCTTCCAGTCCCTGTCCAAGGGTATGTTAACCTTTACACATAATTACAGCACAAAAATCCATTCATATTAGCATTTTACATTCTTTCAAAACACACTCTCTTGTGAAGAATTCCAAGTCCCTGACATAAAGCAGATGTCCTGGTTGTGTTTTCCTACAGTAACTTTCCCTATCATATCTCCAAGGCATTCTACCCCATTTATTCCATTGTTTCTCTCCCTTTCACACAATCCCCCCACTCCCACACTTAATCTTGTGAAAACAAAGACTGTCTCACTGTTATGCCGCTGATCCAGAGCCCAAGACTCCACACATAGTAGGATATTCAAATAATTCCCCAATGAGTGACATATGCATCAATCCTCAAAACAAAACTAAGAATTATTTCACCTAAAAAACTGTATGAAGTATAATTTATCCCTGAGTAAGTTTAACTTATAAGTTAAAAAAAGATCAGTGTTGAAAAAAATGGTCCTGGGGCGCCTGGGTGGCTCAGTCGTTTAGCATCTGCCCTCAGCTCAGGTCATGATCCCAGGGGCCAGGGATCTAGTCCTGCATCTGGCTCCTTCGGCAGGCAGGGAGCCCGCTTCTCCTCCTGCCTGACGCTTGCTCTCTCGTTCTCTGACAGACAAATAAATAAAATATTTTTTAAAAATGCCAGCAATTCCAAATTTCTGAAATCAGGGAGTGGTGATGCTGGCACAACCTGACTGTGCCAAAAACCACTCAACTGTACACTTTAAAATGGTGGGTTTTATGGTGTGAGAATTATGTCTCAATAAAAAAGGTAATTAACAAAAATCAAGTAACAAATCAACTCACACAGTAGTTTATAAGGCATGGCCTTCCTCAAGACAAAAGGGACTGCTACTGAGCAAGGAGCTCCACAAGATCACTTCACTTACGGTCTCCCTCCAGGGGTTCCGGGAGCCCTCCGACTAGGCGGTGACCAGTGAAAGCCCGAATGGAAAATTCTCTTTCCTGTGAGACAGGGTAGACTCAGCTTCCCCAAACTGTTTACCAACATGTAGGAAACAGTGATATTTTCTACACAAATGAAGTGATGGATCTAACAGTGAATGAAATGTTCCCTTAAAAATATTAATTTCTGGGCGTGTGGTGGCATAGTTAGTTAAGCCTCCAACTCTTGGTTTTGGCTCAGGTCATGATCTCTCAGGGTCATGAGATCGAGCTCCACTTACGGCTCTGTGTTCAGGGAGGAGTCTGCTTAAGATTCTCTTTCCCCTCTCCCTCTGCCCCTCTGCACCCCCCACCCCTGCGTGCATACATGTGCTCTAAAATCTTTTAAAAATACAAAAAATGGAGTGCCTGGGTGGCTCAGTGTGTTGAGCCTCTGCCTTCAGCTCAAATCATTATCTCAGGGTCCTGGGATAGAGCCCCACATCTGGCTCTCTGCTCAGCAGGGAGCCTCCATCCCCCATCACCCTCGGTGTACTGCTCTGCCTACTTGTGATCTGTCAAATAAACAAAAATTTTTTAAAAAAATACAAAATAATTAAAATTACTGATATTGTTTTGCAAACCATGGCATTTCATGTACGAGAAAAATCTCAATTTACTTATCTTTGAACAAACTTATCAAATAAGAGTTTTAGGGGTGCCTGGAAGGCGTCTCACTCAGCTAAGGTCATGATCTCCGGGTTGTGATATCCAGCCTCCTGTCAGGCTCTGGGCTGGGAGTAGAGTCCGCTCAAGAGTCTCTCTGCCCTTCCCACCCCTCCACACCTCTCCCCACCACCGACCCCAGCGCGGGAGCACGCAAGCTCTCTCTTTCTCTTTCGAAACAAAACAAAACAAAAATATTTTTTAAAAAAATTTTTATATAAAAACTACTTGCTACTATATATCAAAGTTAAAGTTATACACTCACACCTGTGCATGTATGTGCATACTGAATTTCCACCTCATTTTTTTTCTTACTCTTCTTCCAAAACACCTCAAACCTAAAAACAAAGCATTTGAGCACAAAAGGAAGCTTTACCTTAATTTAGGATTATCAATGTATTTCTTAAACTGCTTGACGTTGTTCAAAGTCTGCTCAGCTAACTCTCGGGAGGGTTCGACGATGAGAGCTTTCGGAGCGTTGGGGAGAAACTTCGTCTGTGCCACTTGCGCATTACCTTAAGAAAATGAAAACGATGGGAACGTGTTCAAATCACATCTCAATACATTTACTCTTAAAGCATGAGCACAAATATTCCAGTATCAAAAATTTCAGTAACTGTCAAAAAACTACAGGACACGGTCATAAAACAAAATAAAGCTAGGATTCCTAAAATCAACTATAGCTTCTTTAAATTTACTTGCATGATTACAACTGATCATATGTTTTGTGATAAAGTAAACAAGCTATGAAACAAGCTATGAAATTCAGTTACTTTAACTAACTGACATAGATTAGCCAACACAATGGTAAGAGTATGAGCTTTCAAGTCCAACTGCTTGGGTTTAAATTCAGTTCTACCACTTACTTGCTGTGTGACCTTGGGCAAGTTACGTCAAGTCCCTATTCCTCGAGGTCTTTGTCTGTAAAATGGGAAGAGTACTACCTTATAGGGTTGTGAAGATTAAATAATCTATGTAAAGAACTTAACACAGTGCCACAGCACTTAATAAGCACAATTTTATAAATACTAGATACCATCACCATGATCAGTCTCCCCAAAATGCCTAAACAAAACCAAATACTCAAGAGTTTATGAATCAGGTTTTGAAACTGAATTTTACTGACGTGTTAAGTAAAGATGTGTGACTAAAGCAGCACAGGGAGCACGTGTAACTCACTCACTAGGAGAAGCCTCCTTACTGGAGTTTTAGCCAGTACCCCATTCTTGCAATTCTTACCCACTCAAAAGCAATACCTGTGTGCTGTGATTTGACAACACAACTATCCGGTGCCTTGGAAAGAGCAACAAAACCATCTTTTGGTGGAAACTTAAATTCTTCTTCACCGAAGTTAAACTTTAGTTCAGCATTCTACCATGGAAGAAAGGGAGAAAATGAAAATTCTTAACCTAACAGCAAACTAACCAGTACAAAATAAAGCAGATCAAAGTAGCTTATAATCATAGCAACATTTTTCTGATTACCTTCAAAACACAAGCAGGAAAGAGGGCTTGGTTCTTCATATGTGGTGGTATTTCAAAGGCCAGACCAAGGTCTTTTCCTAAAAAAAAAAAAGAGGGAGAGAAAGAGACTGAGGAAAACAAAATGATCGGGACAGAACGTCCGTATGCTCACATCATCAAATCTCTCAACCCACCCACATGCATGCGTTCCCGTCCTGCTCCCACGGCTAAACTGGGCTGCCTAATGTCAAACTCTTCACTTCTTACTTTACTCCTACAAGTGCCCCTTCTCCCACTCCACATTTTTCCCTTCATAATGGATCACCTTCCATTAGACACTTCGACGAGACAGCCCATGGCACACAACCATACTGTAACATTAAAACACAGACAACCTCCTTGAATCGACATCTTCCTCTACCTTCTATTTTTCTTCTCCCGTGTGTAGTAAAACTCCCTGATTTCCACCGTCCCTGTGTCATTTCAATTCATCCCATTCTCATCACTGAAGTGACTCCCAGTCACACTCCCCCAACTCACCCATCAAGCTCACCAAAACAGAGATCATGAGTGATTTGTACTTGCCAAACCCAGTGGTTAATCTCCATCTTTCTTTCTAGGCTACACCCACCAGAAGCACTGGATACAATCTGATTCTTCCCTCCTTCAAATCCTTTCATCACGCGGACTACAGGACTTCAATCTCTCGAGTCTCCTCCTCCTTCACCTCTAAGATTCTCCTCAATTTGCTGACTTCTAACTGAAAGATTCCCCAGACTCAGATCCTTCCTATTCCTTATCTACTCTCATTCCCTATGTAGGGAATCCAGCCTTCTAGCTTTAAGTATCATCTATAAGCCTTTGTCTCCCAAAGCTGTACCACCAACCCTGACCTTACAGGGTTGGCCTTACCAGGGTTGGCCTTACACATCTGACCACTGACTTGACTTCACCACTTAGATGTGTAGTAAGTATCTCAAATTTAATATGCCCCAAATACAATCCCCAGCAACCCACTGGCCCCCTATCTACCGCTGCCACACATACCACTCTGTTTTTAACACAGAAGCCATGAAACAGTGAAAGTGAAGAGAGAGGATATCAATTCTCTCGCCAATCAAAACCCTAATGGCTTCCAATCTCACTCAGAAAGTTTATATCATGGCCTAAGAAGGCCCTATATGGCCTGGCCTCGCTACCTCAACTGACCTAACATTCCACCACCCTGCTCCACGCTCAGTGTGTTCCAGACCTACTGGCCTCCTCAATGTCACTCAGACACCTCAAGCACATTTTTATCTCAAGGCCTTTGCATTTCCTGTTCCCTCCGCTTGAAATACTCTTTGAAGATTTTTGTACAGGCCACCACCAAACTCATTCAGATTGCTACTCAAATGGCACCTTATCAGAGAAGGCTTACTGACCACCCAGTATAAAGGAGCATGCCCCTAGACTATTAGCACCCTCCATCCCCTTACCCTGATTACATAACTTTCAATGTACTTGTTCCAACCTAACATAGCCTGCATCTCTTTCTCCACCAGTAGGAAATCCACAAGATGAAACAATGTTTGTTGACTCCATCCTCTGTTCTAGATAGAGCACCTGCTGGTGTGCCTGGCATTGAGTAAATGCTCAAAACATACTGGTTCAAAAGGGCAGGGAGGGAGGGAGGACTGGAGAAGAGGGTAAGAGAATTATAAATCACAAATATTGGGTATCTTACCTTCCCTAACAAGACAACCCACTGAAAGCTTACCATTTTTGGAGAATTTGACATGCCCCTTATCTATATCGAGGTAACATCCAATGGTATCATGCATAGTGAATTCCTAGAAAAGCAGAAAGTGCAGTGCTATTAATAGAAAGAAAAATCGTAATTGAAGCTAAAAGTTCAGGGGCGTCAGGGTGGCTCAGTGGGTTAAGCCTCTGCCTTCAGCTCAGGTCATGATCTCAGGATCCTGGGATTGAGCCCTACATCAGGGGGTCTTTGCTCAGCGGGGAGCCTGCTTCCCCTCCCTCTCTCTGCCTGCCTCTCTGCCTACTTGTGATCTCTGTCTATCAAATAAATAAATAAAATCTTAAAAAAAAAAAGCTAAAAGTTCAGTACAGCTACATCAAAAGTAGTCAGTGCTTCAAAATAGTTCCCTGAAGCCCTAATGGAGGTGTTAAAAAGAGCCTGTTGGGGAACCTGGCTGGATCAGTTGATGCAGCACGTTAACTCTTTTTTTTTTTTTTAAAGATTTTATTTATTATTTATTTGACAGAGAGAAATTACAAGTACACTGAGAGGCAGGCAGAGAGAGAGAGAAGGAAGCAGGCTCCCTGCTGAGCAGAGAGCCCGATGCGGGACTCGATCCCAGGACCCTGAGATCATGACCTGAGCCAAAGGCAGCGGCTTAACCCACTGAGCCACCCAGGCGCCCGCACGTTAACTCTTGATCTCTGGGTTCTGAGTTCAAGACCCACGCTGGGAGCAGAGTTTATTTAAAATAAAGTCTTTAAAAATGAAACAAATTGCTTATTACAGCATATCATATATCATAGCACAGACGTCCTGATAGGCTTTTTAGAATCAACATGACATCCAGGCTCATCCTCGTTACTACAGACTAAGACTTAACAAAAAACCATTTAGATTCACCATGACTAAAAATAAGAAAAGAACATATACATTCAAGTCAAAGCCAAAATCAAAATAAGTGAAAATAGAGACAAAGTAATATACCTTGGAAAGACTAATAAATGGTGTAAGAATAAAAATATGCAGCTCATTTTAAACATTTCTTCACGGAAATGTGAATCTGAACTTTGTGTAGAAAATGTTCAGAAAATCCACCTGAATTTCAGAGTCCCTTTTATACTCCTAGACACGTCACAGTGACCAAATAAGTACATAAGAAAACTTACTAATGCTACGATTAGGTCGGTAATACAACTTACCTCTCCGTAATTATCAAACTGTTTATTATGGGATTTCTTTCCTGTTCCACCAAAGCCAAATCCGAATTTGTCGGTACCTAGATTTTAAAATGTATTTTATTTATGTGGTTAAGAGTAAAGATAAAAACTAAAAGCTCCGTACAAATCTAAAAATCTACAAAAACTCAAAGCATCTATGCAGTTTCGTGTGGTACATATTGCTGCATACTAACTGTACTCCGACTTCCCTCATATTCTGAACCTTCTTCCTCCTGTTTTACACTGTAATAGTATACATTTTTAGTACCTCAAATCTTTTTGGTACACAGTGAGGTATACATAAATTTATTATTTCCAAGTCTTGAAAATAGAAACTTGTGTGGTTAAGATTATTTTGCTCCCTACTATCATAAAATGTCAACAATCCACAAATATAAACCAGGAAATTCAGTTTATTTCAGAAACACTCACCTAGGTCTAAGGAAGCCTGCATGGAAGACCACCCGACTCTGCATAATCCTTGGTCATGACAGGACACTTCGTAGTAGTGCTTCCCTAGAAGGGCAAAATACTGTGCGATTTATACACACCTATGAACCATTTACCGTGAAGGCCCTTCCCCACGATTTGAATTACAATTTGTTATGTTCCAAACGAAGAAATATAGATCTTTTTGTAACATTAGAAATCTTTTCAGATCCTTGATTTAAAGCTACCTGAAGAAAGTTCATGTATTAATACGGTACTTTACAAGTTGATACAAGTGCAAATGCTTTATTTAAATACCTTTCGTTAACCCCTTCGTCGCTCTGCAGCCATGCCACTCCTTCACTTCTCTGCTCTGACAACAAAGACCATCGGACCCAATTGCTGGATTTGAGAAAAACACAAAAAACCATGTCAGCACACAGTATATAAATTAAGCATCCTGAAACATGCATGTCAACTTATCACATATACTAGGACACATTTCCATTATATTCCAATGACTTATTTGACTATTCCTATGTCACTACTCAACTACTCAAATATAGCAACTACATTCTAGTATCTGGTAAATTAAATCTTCATTTAATACTATTTTTCATTTTCATTTTCACCACAAATCTTCATTTAATACTATTCTTTTTCTTAATTTTCTTGCTATTCTCAGGTATTATTAAAAACAAATTTCTCGGGGCGCCTGGGTGGCTTAGTGGGTTAAAGCCTCTGCCTTCGGCTCAGGTCATGATCCCAGGGTCCTGGGATCAAGCCCCACATAGGGCACTCTGCTCGGCAGGGAGCCTGCTTCCTCCTCTCTCTCTGCTTGCCTCTCTGCCTACCTGTGATCTCTGTCTGTCAAATAAATATATAAAATCTTAAAAAAAAAAAATTCTCCCCTGGGGATAAAAATACATTATATGTTTATAAAAAATTAAAAAATTTAAAAAATTATATTATGAAAAAAAATTTTAAAAATAAAAACAAATTTCTTACAAATAAGCTGCTAAAATCTATCTACTTACCAAAAGCAGATCCTCTGTCATATGGGTTCATTTGCCATTTGTTGAGAACTAAAATTAAAATAAATCACACACAATCATACGAAATTAAAAACACTCTCTAAAAAATAAGATATATTTCATGTGATACCTTAATTCAGATTTATACCTAGATTTAATATGATTTTACAAATTATTTGGAACATACAAGTAAACGTTTTGCTCTTTCTAGTAAAGGCAAAATTGAAAGTGAAAAGCAATAATCATTGCCCTTGGGCTAAAGCCTTTTCTCCTCACTTGCTTCACAGCACTTGGTAGTAGATGGCACTGATCTCTGTCGTAACTAAGAAGGCACGGATAAAATGAAGCTTTGGTAACTAAATACGTTGAAATAAATGACCAAGTTGGGCCCCTGGGTGGCTCACTAGATTAACCCTCTGCCTTCAGCTCAGGGCCCTCTGCCTGCTTCTCTGCCTACTTGTGATCTCTGTCAAATAAATAATAAAAAATATATATATTAAAAAAAAATTAAAAAAAATAAATGACCAATGTATCAGGATCTAGTTAAGTATCACTGTGTCATTTTTAAAAGAAAAGCAAGTCCTTTATGTCAGTACCACATTCGAAAGTCACAATTTTTCTCCCTCCTCACTTGCATGGAACCAACATTTTCCTTTTTTAAAACATCTTAATAGTCTATGCATAACCGAAGAATTGTATTAGCTCGAGAACTCTATAGATACTCTATATATACTTCAGGCCTAACTTCCTGCCCAAGGCAGAAATCTTTTCTTGATTTCTTGTGGCCCAACAATCTCTACCATCTGCTTAAACTCTCTGATGGAGAAGTAACTTACTCTTGAGGTTCTCTCTCTCCTTGCTCCTTGTAATTACTAGTAAGTTCTTAAACAGAAATCTTCATTAGATTATTTCTAATTAGTCCTGGTCCTTTCTGAAACAGTTATTTTCTCTCGAGATCCCTTCAGTGATTTTACAATTATCTCATCTCTTCTGCACTTGCTTCTCTATGTTTAGACCTCTAGTGTCTTTTCTCCTCACAGGCCATGATTTTTGAAACTACTACCTCCTCTGGAAGGTACTACTACCCTCCTCTGAAAGCATTCTCTTTTACCACCACCTTTCCTAAATGAACTCATTAGCTCACAATTTATTTATGAGTTCATTCTATGAACTATGCAACATTGTTACTTTCAAATTGCTGAGAAATGTTGATCTGGCAAGTTCATTCCACTTAAGCTTGCTATTTTGTCACAATCGTGTTCTGTACCATGAAACAAAAGTAACTTAAAATACAGAACAAATTTTGTCAAAATATAACAAAATAGAACCATTTAATGAAAGCAACACAAGTTACAGATGAGGAAACTTATGTAACATTATCCACGGCATAAACAGGACTGGAAATCCTAGTAAAAGGATGGATCTCCAGGTAAACTGGACTAAACATAATGCACTTTGAAATTTACACTTTACGTTTTAACTTCCTGGACTCCTTTCTTAAAGGAAAAACAATGCATGCCTCCTTCCCCTGTAGAAGAAATACGTCCCACCATCATGGACTCTAATTCCATCAATTTTTATAAAATCCTCAATACTTTTGTAAAATACTATACCAATTTATCTTTAATATCAGACATAAAAGGCATTATGAAAAACATTAAAATAACTAAATATAATTTCCAAATGCCAGAGTTTTCTCAAAGAAAGCACTGTTAGTATTTTAGGAGAGACAATCTTTCACCATTTACTATGCTATAAATGGCATTTAGCATCCCTGATTTCTAGGGCACCAAATGCCAACAGCCCTATCCCCCAAACACTGACAATAAAAATGCACACTCTCACCTCCCATCAGTCAATGCCAGGAATGAGAATTACTATTTTTACATAGAAGGGAAATATTAATATGCAAAACTTACCTGAAGCACCAGTTTTAATTGTTGTTTTTCCTTTTTTGCCTTCCTGTTGGTCTTTCAGAGTTTCATATACTATCTGGATAACTGGAATACTGAAAGCCTATCAAAGAAACAATAGTTCTCTACATTAATATTCAATATTAATGACAATTTAACAATCAATGTTATAAAAGTTACACATGCGCATTAAATAATTACATATTCCAGACTGCTACTCTAATTTCATTTGCCCAAGTCCAAAATACCAGCAAGATAACAAAAGAGTTGATTAAGTGAAGGAAACAGGAGGCTATTGACAACCCAAAACCATAAACAATGGAGACTTTCAGAACAAACCTAAAGAGGAAAAATAGGGTCTGGTCTGACCAACCCGGTCCAGGCCAATGAGAAAGCCACCTCTATTTGCAGTCTCTTTATTACTAGAGCCATTGCATTAAAATTCAGAAATTAAAGATACTGCAACTCTTTATTCAAGATCAGTTTATATCTGTACTAGTTTTAAGCCTATACTCCTGCAGATCTCATTTCAGAAATCAGCTGCCAACTAAAATATCATTCTCAGGGGCAAGCAATCAATTCCTCACATTCTGGAAATGTTGTTTTATTAAGTATTCAAAGTAAAAACTACTGTTCAAACTCGCTTTAAAAATCAAGACTTACAAAGTAAGTCAACTTAAGTTCATTACTTACACCAGTTTTTCCACTTCCTGTTTCCGCAGCCTGAGTGGGAAAAAAATAATAGAGCTTACAAATTAGATTGTCAATTTAAAAAGTCAAATTAACATGACAGTATGGAGAAATCTTTTAAGACTTGACTGGCTACTATAATTTTCAATGCCTCTAGATTCCTCAGGTTTCTTCAGTCAACTGTGACTACTGCCAATCTTGTCACTTCTCCCCCATCCCTCAACAATCTGCCCTCCCCTCTTCTTTCCCATGGCTACCATTCAAATCCAAGCCATCATCATTCTAATCTAGATTACTACAAAAGTATCCCAGCAGAATCTAATCTCTGAGCTGTACTACAAACTGCTAATATCTTCATAAATACACAGTCTTCATAAATACACAGTTCTAACGATGTAACAGCCCCACTTAAAAATTTCCAGTGACCCCGGGATACCTGGGGGGCTCAGCTGGTTAAGCGGGCTAAGCATCGGACTCCTTGTTTTAGCTCAGGTCATGACCCCAGGGCTGTGGGATGGAGCCCTGTATGGGACTCCAGTCTTGGTGGAGTCTGCTTGAGATTCTCTCTCTCCCTCTCCCTCTGCTCCTCCCCCACCCAGAGCTCATGCAGACATTCTACCTCTCTAGAATAAATAATTTTTTAAAAAGACTTCTGATTCCCCCCTGCCAACAAATACCAATTCTTTAACATGACACTTGAGAGAGTCCAAATAATCAAACCCACTACATACTTTCCATCTTATCTCAAGTTATACACCTGCCCCCCACATCCACATTTTACGCTACATCTGACTGAATTACTCTGGGATCATATCCTGCATTCTCCTACTCACAGTTTTTACTGATATAGTCTCTACTTACGGAGCATTTCTCTTTCAACTTTCCTTTGTCCAAAATATACCTCCCCCAAATAGATCACTTGTATGACAGACACTTCTCTGTACCTGTCTTAATATGCTACTGGATTTAAGCTTCTCATGGGTACAGACTGCATCTTATTCATCTCTGTGTTCCCCACAACTTCTGCCTCATTACTCTGAATACAGTGTATGTATCCTCAATGTGAATAAAAGTAATTTTGGTGAAAATACCATTTCTAATCCTACGGCGCTCTTCAAGTGGGTCACAAACTGCCACAGAATTGTGTCCTCAGCTCCCAAATACCTCCCCAAAAGCAAACATACCATAAGTACATCACCGCCGCCAAGGATCAAGGGGATAGACTCAGCCTGGATATCAGTTGGGAGACTAAAAGAATATTTTGAAGAATTTTAGTTAGTAGTAAAAAGAGAATCACCTATGCTAAATAAGTTATGTTAAACGATAAACTTAAAAGAGTATTTGACTTGGTAAACAGCACCAATCTTTTCTAGCTAAAAACACATCAGAGTTGAAAAAGGAAACTTTCTATAATTTAAAGAATCTTAAGATAAACTGAATTTTACTCAACCAGATTCAAAAATATTTGATAAGATCACTAGCAACTGTTTAAATTACTGAACACTGTTGTCACAGGTACATTTAAGCTTTATGTACTTACAGCCAATCCATCTCTTCTACGGCTTGAGCAATCTCGGGCATAACACCCATCTCTGAAAATAAAAGCTCACTTTAAAAAACTGAACATACTAAATGTAAATAACATTGCTTTTAAAATTACTGTCCAAAGAAAAGGGAAGAGGTTTTGGAGCGTAGCTGTTATTTAGTACCTCCAGAGCATGGCACTGTTGGAAAGAGTATATAGTTAACAGAGAAAGACTTGCATTCAAATACAAACTCTCCCTGGCAATGTGACCTTGAGCAAGCTCTAAAGCTTATGAAGCTATAAACCTGTTTTCTTCTGACAAAATCTCTAATGTGATCTAGGCTGTAGAGCCACAGGAAGATTACCGATAGTGATATGTAATGCATCTGACACATAGTTATCCCTCGATACACAGTAGCTGCCAGTGAGTGCTTCCCTCCTGTGACTGGTGAAAAAGTCGGAGAGAGGTTTCTCAACCAACACTTTGGTTTATAGAAAGATAACGGGGAAGTCATGTGCCTTGACTATTCGAGGACCACCTGATTAGCCTTAGCGATCCGAGAAAAGTGAGCAGACAAGTAGAGAGGGGGCCCAGCCTTACTGGCAACCATAATCAAACTCTGGCTAACTAAAAATGGCGCCGGGGTGAAAACTTGGGTAACTGGAAATCACACTTGAAGAACTATGGTTCTTCACTGTTCAGGTATTTGAATAATTAATTCACTGTGAAGCCAGTCTTAAGATTGCTTCTGATTGTATTTTGTCCTTTCTCAAATAGTTACACATGAAGTAGATAGCTGGACTGTGTAAACCTCTTTTCCAAATAAGTAATTTTTAAGTCTGCATTTAGGAAAATGAAACTTTTATTATTATTATCACAAAAATACACATTTCTATTAAAAAATATCAACACTCGGGACGCCTGGGTGGCTCAGTTGGTTAAGCAGCTGCCTTTGGCTCAGGTCATGATCCCAGCGTCCTGGGATCGAGTCCCACATCAGGCTCCTTGCCCTCCGCAGGGAGCCTGCTTCTCCCTCTGCCTCTGCCTGCCATTCTGTCTGCCTGTGCTCGCTCTCTCCCCCTCTCTCTCTGATAAATAAATAAAATCTTAAAAAAAAAAATTATCAACACTCAAACATTCTTAAGCCCCAGAAATAGCCAATTTGGAGATGTTTTATTTCTTGTAATGTGAAAATCTACACATTGGACATATACACTGGATAAACGGCTTTTTTGTTGCACAAGAAAAGAATCATACTAGCAATTAACACAAGAGGTACAACACTAAAACTTCGGTACCTAGTCAACTCATTAATACATATATTAACGATAGGGGAAAGTATGAAAATCTTTTTCAAAAAAAGGCTCTCCTACCTCTAAATCTCCTCTAGGAAAATCCACAGATCAAAAAACTAATGAAGATCTGAAGTTGTATACCCAAGCGGCCTTTCTAAGAATTGGTCCCATTAGATACAGCTACATCCTCACTCTAAAATCCATAGTGTTTGAAAAAAAGTAAGCGATGCTCTTAAAAAAGCTGCCGAGTCTACGGCAAGCTGAAGTCGCTTGTCAAACTGTTAGACTGCAAGCAGCAACCACAGACCGCTTTCAGCAAATTCTAGATGTTCTGTTCCACTCTGGTCACGTTCTCTGCATGTTTGCTTTGGAACCATGTTTTCTCCAAATAGAACACTTTGGGGTGTCTGGGTGGTTTGTCAGTTAAGCGTCTGCCTTTATAGCTCAGGTCATGATCCCAGAGTCCTGGGATCCAGTGCTGCTTTGGGCTCCCTGCGCAAGGGGGGAGTCTGCTTACCCCCCCTTCTGCCTCCTGTTCATAATCTCTCTCTCTCTCTCTCTCAAATAAATAAATAAATAAAATATTTTTTAGAAAATAGAACACATTAATATTTAAGGAGAAAACAGGAATGCTCCTGTTCTGTGATTCCATGTCTTGATTTCCTACCACAGACTCTTCTGGTCCTTTCCCCTAACATTCCTGACATCTGGGCATGCCTCCGGGAAGAAGCCAACCTATGAAATGACAATCTGGCGCTGCTCTACACACCCGGGCTCTAAAATCCTGTTTTGCGGGGAGCTGGGGCGGGCAGGCAGCCGGCGAGCACTCCGGGTGGGCGCCGCGGTGCCTCCCCGTAGAAGATGCCACACACACACACCAGACATCCTCTCCGGCGACTTAAAGAAGTGGGATTCCTCGTGTTTATAGTAGAGGGAAGCAAGCACCGCACCGTGCTCCACCTGAGGCCCCCGAACAGGCGGAGACGCGGAGGATCCCAGGCCCCGCTGGATACACGGACTGTGCCCAAACTCCGCGCCCTTCCGAGGCAGGACGCGGGGGGCAGCTCCGTAAAGCTGCGGCTGGGAAAGATCACGGCTCCGGGGTGAAAGACGCCACCCCGAGCGACGGCTGCCGTCCCGGGGAGGGTCGCGGAGCCGAGCACACGCGAACGTGCCACCCGTCCGCGGCGCGAGCGTCTGCGGGCGACCACGCTTCGGCCCGGCCCGGCCCGTCGCCGCGGCCGGCTCGGCGTCTCACGAGCCGACGCCAGACGGGTGCCTGGGGCTCTCCGCCCCGCAGAGGCCTGGAACCCCGGGGGCCGAGGCCGGGCGGCCCGGTCCGCGGCGCCTGCCCACGCGCGGCCGCCGTCGGCCGGGCCGAGCCCCGCGCACCGCCGCCACGTCAGAGCGGCAGGAGGCCCGGCGCGGCGCCGCCGCCCGTTTCCGCGGCCGCGGGTCCCCGGGCCGGCCGGCCGGCCGACGACGCGGCAGAAAGACGACGGGGCTCCCGCGGCCGGGACCCGCGGAGAGAGGCACTCGCCGCCCCCGAGGCGCACCGGCCCGGCCTCCCCGAGGTCGCCGCGGGTCCCCCCCCCCCCGCACTGCGGACGCCGCAGCGGACGGCTCCCTCCCGGCCCGCGCCGCACCGGTCCGCCCCCACGGCTCCCGGCCGCCTGCCCCCGGCACCTGAGCGCGGATGGAGCCGCTCGCCCCAGCCCCTCCCCGCTCCCGAGACGCACCAGAGAAGGCCGCCATCTTCGCCGGGTCGCGCGCGGCTCCGCTCTCCCTCCCTCCCTCCCTCCGCACGGACACGCTTCGCAGTGGCAGCGCGCGCTTCCGGCCTGCGGTCTGCGGCTTTCCGAGTCCGGGCAGGACCCCAGTCCCGGGAGATCGGTTCCGGCCGAAGAAAAGGGTCCGCCCGGGAGCGCGCCGTGCGGGGCCCGAGTGCAGCAGGTCCCCTGGTAGCCAGGACTGGTCGTCGTCATTAGCCGTGCTAGTGGTTACCGTTTACTTAGGGCGTGCCGTGGGTCATCAGGACCACTTTAACACACACGAGGAAACAGATGTTAAATGATGAGGGGCCCCCGGTGGCCCAGGGTGATCTGATGGCAGAACACGGCGGCCCGGTTCATCACCCCCAGCCTCTGAAGATCGGCGGGGCTTTGTGGTGTGGGAAGGATGGAGGGGATGCTCTGAGCTCATCGCCCAGAAACCCTACACTACGGAGTGCCTGCCCCCAAGACATCCCCTCGGTGCCTTTGATGGAAGGTCCCCCACCTCCCTGCCCGGGCGTCCCACGTGGTCCTGAGCGTTCCCAGGTTGTCTGACCGCCCCGCGCTTGGACTCCCTTCTCTTAGCAGGGAGAGAGGAATGAGTGAGGGTTTAATGCTCCCCGCACATCCTCAGGCAGTGTTAGTGCTTTGGGAGGTGGTCAGGAAGAGTCAGGAAAGTCAAGGAACTCGTCTGAGGCCACACACAGCCGCTCAGGGGCCCGTGGGGTCTGAGCGCCCTTTGCTTCAGGGCAGGGGCCTGCTGTGCCACCGGTAGGCCGCCCCGGGATGACACGCAGGAAAGCGGACCCCTCGGGCAAGATGCGCGGGTGGAGTTAGAGGTGCTGCTGCAGGACCCTCACTTCCTGAGCAACCTGTGTAACCTGCACAAGTCTGGGCTTCCTTAGGGGCACTCACCTGTAAAACAGCCAGGCATAGTGGCACCTGCCCTACAGGGTTGTTAGGAGGATTCCGTAAAACGGGTAACGCACAGTGCGTGGTAAGGATTGGCAAGTATTAGTGTTACTGTTACATGCGCAGCGTTTGTTACATGTTACATGTTCAGGGTTACATGTTCAGGATTTGCCTGAAGCTCCAAAAAGCAAGGACAATACATTCCGCCCCAAGCTTCACACCTCCAGGGGACACCATTTACATTATATTCTATATCCTCACACGTTTTATATATAATTCGGCAAAAGATACCCCCAGAGTTATGCAATGTAGCAATTCTGAATAGATGTCACATTCTAAAGACAGACAGGAGATCACCCATCACCCAGGACTTGCCTTTAGCCAATCCTCGCCTTAGCCAAGAAAGGATTGAAGGTATAAGAAAAAGAGGTTTCTCTAAAGAGAGTTGCTGACATCCTATGGCATTTTTCCTCTCTCAAGACAGGAAGCGTTTTCCGGGGGACTACTCAGAATTTTTGATCTCTGGGTTTTGGGAAGCATTAGACGTGCTGTGAGAAGCTGTGGCAGGCAGAGACAAAGGGAATGACAAGGTTGCTGACAGAGCAGGTCACAGTTCCAACCCCTGTGGGCGAACCCATGTGACCTTTCTGCCAAGGGCTCACTGGACCTGTGGGAACGGACTTGAAGTGGTCTTCAAAGGAAATGTGCTGCGGAGAGCTGCCTGGAGAAGCTAAGTGACACGGCAGGCAGGCTCCCAAAGAGCCCAGTTGAATTCATACCTTCTAGGCAGTGGAGAGATATCACCTACCTGCCTCCTGTGAGTTGTACCTGGAAGATACCAGCAAAAGAATCTCCAAGATAACCACAGAAAGTACACCCTCAGAGAATCAACCTTGCACATGACTGAACCAGAGAGGACCGGAATCAGATCACACGGCAGCAGACAGATGAAGGTAGGTATCTCCCCCACCCCACATGACTTTCTCTCTCCCCAGAACCCAGAGAAAACCGCTAATGGGAGAGGGGAGAGCAGAGCCTGACCCCACACCCCACCCTACTGCCAACCCCGGGGAGGGAGGAAGCTACAATTTTGGTGCAAGTTGTGAATTTTGATCGTGACACTGGACTCAATAATTTAATTACAGAAATGAGGCTGTCAATGGGATGGAAGAAAGCAGACAAGTTTTCATTATCTGAGAGTAACCAGAAAAGCTTCAGAAGATGCCAGAAGTTCTATCTAGGTCAGGAAAAGAAATACCCACAGAGAGAGTTTGAAGGGAATGAATGATGTTTTCAGCTTATGCCCTATCAAGTTTGGCTCTGACATACTACTTTGATAAATATCAGTGTGTGGGCGTGGGTGTGGGTGTGTGAGTGGGCGGGTGTGTGTGTGGTAATAGCCTAAATAATGTGCACTGGGATAAAATGTGATTGACTGCCCACTTTGCAAGTAAGGACAAGGCCAAGCAAAGAAGTGGCAGGCAACTCCTTCGCTAAACCAAGAGGCAGAGGATGGGTGCCTTCAGACCAGTATGCTCCTGGTCTACTCTTCCCAAAACAAGCTGATAATATGGATGCCTCCTCTCATGGAACCTCCTAGAAGCCCAGAAATCCAACCACTCCCTGGATCGGTGGGTGGGACGACAACCACCACCAGGTGGCGCCAAACTGCAGCTGAGCCTGGTGAAGTTTGCACTGGTTTTAAAACTACCAGCTGGGGCTTCTCCTGGACATTTATTTCTAGAACCTCACATAGAACCCCACATCTTATACACTTGGGTCTTTTGAACCCCACTAATCATGTGGTGGTGGAATTTTACTACATGATCCCTGTACCCAGAAAGACTGCTCTGTGGATTTTCAAGTAAGCTGTGCTGTAGTCCTTGCAGAACACATGGTTGATTTTGCAACTACGGAGACAGGCCTAGGAAACATGTCCTTCAGACACCAGGACAGTGGAAAGAGAAGGAGTCTAATGAAGGACTCTGTAGACGGGCCACCCAAAAGTCACACACAGTTGCCTTCCCTCTTGCTGTTCTCTATTATACAGACTGGGGGAAGGGGAATGGAAGGGGGAAGGGGGGAGGGGGAGGGGGAAGGGACCCATCACTTCTGCAGACTCCCTTGTAGAGAGAGAGAACCATGAGCCCTGGCTCTGCTTGGAGAAGTGTAAATGGAAGTTCCATGTAGGGACTCCTTAGAAGAGAAAGACCTAAGTGGCATGGCTCTTCTTCCTTCTGGGACATGGACGTGGTGCCTGGAAAGGTAGCAGTGCGTCTTGGAGATGAAAGCTTCATGCTGTGGCTGTTGAAACAAAATAGGAGGCCACTGGATCCTTGATGACAATGACAATCCCAGCTGCCAGTCCGGCTCTGGCTATCTCTGGACCTCTTGCAGTTTGAGAACGCCTTGTGTATTTAAGCCACTGATAATTCTCTCTTGCTTGAAATCCAACCCGTTGCTAATAGGTACAGAAAAGAACAGAGATGCAAAATTCACCGGTATGGATTTAGTGGAATGCATCATTCAGAAAACTTTTTCAAGTGACCTGGAATACAGCAATAAGCAACCAGTTGTGGCTCTAAGGAGGAGACATTTTGGCCTGGGGCATGAAGTAGCATCAAAAACACTCCTTGAATACATGGTTTTCTCCTCACAACCAAGAATAAGAATGAAATGTGTCCTATACAGTGGAGGAAGTGACCCCGAATCCAGCCCGGGAAATAGTCGTCCAATCAGGTTGTTTACTTTGTCCTTTCGATGGACACCCAAGCCCCTCCCCAGACCTCAATCTGGTTCCTGATAAAGATAAAGCAAACAGCCTAGTCCCTAAGGATCCAGCCCCCAAGAAAATGGAAGCAGTAGGGAGAAAAGGTTGTCTTAATGCAAAACAAGTTGATCAGAAAATGCAATGTCTTCGTGATGAAGCCCAAGTCCTTCCCTGTATGATACAAACTTACCCATCATTCCAGCCATGAAACCATAAGCTTCCGCCTCCTCAAATGCGGCCCTCCCATCCACAGGTTAGGAGAATAGAGGGCTCTAGAGGACTTGGCTTTGGATCCTGAATCCTGCTTTCAGTATACCTGATGTGGTCAACCTTCCATTAGGAAACCCCCTTCCTTTTGATATAGTTCAGGGTTGATAAGGCTCCTGAATCCGCCCTCCTTAGGATGGCACACACCAGAACCTCCACATCTAGTGCCTGCTTACAGCCAGCTCATTACCTGGAGTCATTTCGCCCTCCAGAGTATTAAATGCTGTAGGATTCCTTACCTACACCAGATTGCCTCCTGCTGCTATGTGTTTGCTTATGCTCCCTCCTCTCCCTAGCTAGCAGAGCCTTTCTTTTTTAGTGTCAGTTACTTATTGCTGTGTAATATCCTCTCCAAAATGAATCCAGCAGCCAATGTCTTTGCTCATGATTCTGTGAGCTGCCTTCAGCTGGCCTCTGGCTGGGCTGGCCAGTCTGAGAAGACTTCACTGCTGTGTGTGGTACCACAGCGCCTCCATGTATGGTTTCCTCTCTCCGCAGGCCAGCTAGGACCTTCTCACAGCAAAACTTGTCCTGGGAAGACAGACTTCCTACATGGTAGCTGGGTTCCGAGAGGATGTGTTCTAAAGATAGAAAGCAGACCATGCGTATTTCTTAAATCAGTCTGGGAAGTAGTAACTGTCACTTTGGTCACATTCTGTTGATCAACACAAATCACATGGCCAGCCCAGATTCATAAAAAGGGGAAATGGGCTCTATCTTTTGAGGCAGTGCTTGGTAAAGAGTTTCCAGACATGCAGAGGATAACCACACCTGTCTTCAGGGCAAACTCCTGGTTGTTACTGAGATTCAGCTAAGCTAGTGCCCAGCGGCAAATCCTTTTTGATGCCAGACTCCAGCTAGTTTCCCCTGATATTTATTTCTCTTTTTCCTTATATTTCTGACTCTTAGCTGGATGTACGGCTTCCCAGAATAAGGACTCCCCAGCCTTCCTGGGACCTTTATATGGCCATATGCCTGTGTTCTGGTCAATGGCATATACACAAAAGGGAACTTAAGGGAGGTGATACATTCTTCTTACTCTTCTTCCTTTCTGTTGGCCAGACTGTGGGTGTGATGGCCGGAGTTGGAGCAGCCATACTGACCTATGAGAAGAGAGCCATATATTGAGGATGGCAGAACACAAAGAGAGTAGTAGCTTGAGTCCCTAATAAGGAGTACCATTAGGTATCTCTTGCTACAAAACAAGGTGCCCCACAATCTAGTGACTTAAAACAGTAACCACAGTTTCTGTGGAACAGAAATTCAGGAGCCGCATGGCTGGGCACTTCCACTGGGAGTCATTCCTACTATTGTTGTCAGTCTGCTGGCAGGGATTGCAATCATCTGAGGCTGGGGAGACGCTCAGTTTGTGAAGGTAGCTTTGCTCTCACAACTGTGTGGCCATTAACAGGAGGCTTCTGTTCTCCACATAGACCTCTTCCTTGGCTGCTTGCGATGTTCTTGTGGTATGGCTGCTGGTGTCCCCTGCCAAAACCCACTCCCTTGCCACGGGAGCAAGTGGTCTTAGAGAACAAGGTAGGGTGAGATTATCATTCACACGCTAGCCACCAAAATCACACAGTCACTTCTGCAGTACCTTATTGGTCACAAAGGCGTAGTCACTGTGGAAACACAAAGAGGTGTGAGTGTCAGTAGATAAGGATCATTTGGGGGCAGCCATCTTAGAGGCTGGCCACCACACCCGCTTGCTTTCCTAACAGACCCCTGATCTATTCAAGTAGCAGGTGGTAATCCCTCAAAATCAGGAAACAATATATTTGTAAGGCATCATCTGGGACAAATCGGGTTCCTTCCAAACCAGGCACTGTTGTCATTAAATTTGTTGATGTTAGCTTATCCTGTTTTTCTCCATTTGCCTGACTCAGAAAGCGGTTTGGAGAGAGGGAGGCTCACATTTAAACATCCTCTTTTTTTCCCCTCTGAATTTCCTCCAGCTTCTAAGCTGAGCAACAATCATTGAATTTTATGCTTTTGTCAAAATAAGCTGTCAGAAACTGGTCCAGATCTATTAGAATGCAACATCATTCTCACTGCCCCAGCATTCACCTTATGGTGCAGGGACCAGAGGGGGCCTGGCAAACACACATAAATCCAGAGATCTATAATTCTCTATCCCCTGAAGAAGTAGCCATAAAGTCCATCACTCCAGATATATGGGCAGAGGGAGACAAAGGACAACCCGGATGAGTTTCAGAGGGACTGTAAAACAGAAAAAGAGATCTCACTAACTGTGTCGGTCTCATTATAAGCGAGCCAGGCAGGGGCATGATTTATGGTTGGGTGCTGACTGGCCGGCAGGCATAAATGCCACTCTCTCTCCCATGCCCGCCATCTTGAGCCCTCATCAGCCCCCCGTGAGCGATGCTGACGGCTCTGGGGGAGATGGTGCCGCACTTGGAGCCCGAGCAAGAGAACATGGCCTGGAGGTTGTGGGTGTGTGAGAACAGACTGTGCACCGGAAAAATGCTCGGAATCCAGCTGCCCACCATCCTCCAGGACCCCTGAGTTCCATTACCCACGGAAGAGAGCCGTCTTACACGTGCACACAGGCTTCGGGCAGGCTTTCTCAGCCTCCCTCCCAGTGTCCTTGCTTCCCTGCCTCTCCTTCCTGTTTGTGAAACCGATCACAGGTTTTCTTATTAACAAGGTCTGTGGTTTTCATATAAAGCTGGCTGAAACAAGACAATGGGCTATATTTATTTATTTATTTATTTTAAGACCAAGAAGAAAGATGGCCGAGAATTCTTCAAAATGCCTGGAGAAAATAATCACGAATACGGAAATTTATACTACCTGGTCATAGGTTCCTATGATATGGCTATAATAAGGCTGGGAATTCATGGCGGCTGCCTTAAGTAGAGCTCTGAATCGTGTTGTTCCAGGTACTTTGGCTGCATAACAAATTACCCCAAAATGTGGTGGCATAAAATACCCATTTATTATGCTCATAGATTTTGTGGGTGAGAAACCTGGGCAGAGCACAGCAGGAATGACTCACCTCTGTTCCTCAATACCTATCGCTTCAACTGAAAGACTCGAGGACTAGGTACCGGAATCATTTGAAGATTCCTTCACTCACATGACATAATTGATGCTCTCACGTCATTAACACTCTGGCGGGGGCTGTTGCCCAGTTGTGGCCTCTCCATATGACTTGGACTCTCTCACAACATAATGGTTATATTCCAAAGGCAGCATCACAAGGACCAGGTCATCTTTAATTGCCAAGCTTCTGAAGTCAAGTAGTAACCCCTCCTCCCTGTTCTATGAATTGAGGTATTTACAAAGATTTGCTCAGGTTCAAGGAGATTCTAGATACTATCCCTTGAAATGTGAGTGGCAACATTTCATTACAAGAAAAGCATGTGGGACAGAGTGTAAATTTGTATGACCATGTATTAGAGTTCTCCAGAGAACAGAACCAACGGGATATAGACATAGAGATAGATATATAGAGATAGAGATAGCTATAGAGAGACTTAAGAAATGAGCTCATGTAATTACAGAAGCTGGTAAGTTCTAAATCTACAGGATGGGTTATCAGACTGGAGAACCAGGAACAGCTGATAATGCAGTTCAGGTCGGAGGGCTGTCTGCTGGCAAAACCTCCTCTTCCCGCCGGAGGTCAGCCTTATGTTCTGTTTTTTTTGTTGTTGTTGTTTTAAGACTTTATTTATTTATTTGACAGAGAGATCACAAATAGGCAGAGAGACAGACAGAGAGAGAGAGATGAAGAGAAGCAGGCTCCCTGCTGAGCAGAGAGCCCTATGCGGGACTCGATCCCAGGCCCCTGGGATCATGATCTGAGCCAAAGGTAGAGGCCTTCCACTGATTGAATGAGACCCAACTTTACCCAGACAATTTGATGATAAAATTTAGCACCACGAATCCACTCCTTGTCAACTCAGCCCCCATAGGTATCTTCGTAAACTACACGCAATCTCCAAACAAAGACCATGACAAGGTTACACTCCCAGCTAATATGATACAGCTATCCTGTGCACAACTGAAAACTCACTAACCCTTTCCCCAGATGAGGGTGCAAAGTCCTTGCACTCTTTTCAGTATCTTGTAATTTGAATACCATGATGTTAACAAAACTTAAATACTGGGACATAAAATAAATCCCTCTTATGTTACATGATGAAGGGATGATAGAGGGGAGGAAATAGAGATATTTGCTTAGAGTGTACAGAACACACACACATTCATCACAAAATGGGGAAGAAACGCTCATGGCATTTGCAGTCACATTTCTCAAGCTGGTCACATAGTCATAGCTGTTACTTACAACTCCCTTCTTCCTCTACCCACTCCACATTTCCCTGCCTGTACCTCATGCCATCACTGAGGCAATATCCTACTGGTTACATGGACAAGCCCTCTTCTCTGTGGGGGAGCTACCCAAAGGCATTGGATAAAAGGAGGCTGGGATAGTTGGAGCGCATTTTTGGAGATGAGCTCCTACACCTGAACATCACAAATATTTCTCCATTCTTCAGACGTCACGTTCAAATCCTCAAATGGATACAAATAAGGCCACAGCCGTTGGATCTGGACTAGAGTAGGGAGGACTATGTCTGTCAGATGAAGAAGATTGGTTTAATCTGGGAAGTCAGTGGTTCCCAACCCTCAGTGTGCATCAGAATCACCTGGACGGGTTGCTGAAATGCAGACATGGGGCTCTTCTCCCCAGAGTTTCAGGTTCTGTAGGTCTGGGGTTAGTAGACCTCCCATTGGCATCTCTCACAAATCCCCAGGTGCTGTTGCTGCTGCTCCTGCTGGTCGTCGTGGTGGTGGTCTGGGGACCACAGTTTAAGAACCACTGTTTTGGGTGAAGCAGATTGAAAGCAATGAAGGCGGGGACATGATCAGATTTTCCTTTCCTATAACTCTTTCCTGTGGTCATGTGACGAATGTATTTGTAGATGCACAGGGGATCCCAGCAGCGCACAAAAGAAGTAACTGAAACTTGAACCAGGACCATGAAAGGATGTCGGTCAGGAAGGGAGAGAGAGGAGCAACATCGTTAAACTGGCAGCGCTGGTTCCTTCTCCTCCGGTATTACAGAGGGCACGGATTGCACGGAGCACTGGGTGTGGTGAAAAAATAATGAATACTGTTTTTCTGAAAACAAATAAATTGAAAAAATTTAAAAAAAAGAAATAAAAAAATGTAAAAAAAAATGAATGAAATTAAAAAAAAAAAAAACAAAAACTGGCAGCGTTGGATTTGCCTGGGGGCCGGGGGACAGGGAGAGGAAGTGGGACGCACGAGAGAGGAAGGCAGGCATTGGTACAACTCCCACGTTTCTGGAGGGGATAACTGGGTGAATGGTGTTAGTATCAACGGAGAAAAAAGATTAACGGTGGGGCAGCAGGTCTATTTCTTTGGGATGCTGCCAGTTGCCTCCCTTTGGACCCTTTCCCCTGGATCTCTCTCTCTCCAGTAGCCTAGCCTAGGCTTCCTGGCAGCTCAGGAATCTAAGAGGGAGAAAACAGAAGCTGCCAAGCCTTAAAGTCTAGGCTCGGATGGAAGAGCAGTCACGTACAGACCCAATTCAGACTCAAGAACAGGGGGACATACACGCTTCATGTATTCATTCAGGGGACTGTATCCGCCCACGGAAGGACTGGAAGACTTGTGGGCCTTTGGCCCAGACCTCTCCTATGTATATAAGCTCTGACAGAAAATGGACATAACTCCATACTTGTTTCTCTCCCTCCCCACCCCACCCCCCAATTTTTATTGGAGAAATCGTACGTAATAAATGCTAAGGCCAAAAGAATATGTACTATGCCCTCACTGCTTGTTTAGAAGAAATTTTCCACCTGCACATTTATACTTAATCAATGAGGCCACTGATCTTTAAACCCAAGTAGATCAGAATTACTCTGGGGAGCTCTTTCAACTGCAGATCCCTTCATCTCGCCGTGAGGAATTTTGATTGCTCCCATCTGAAGTAGAGTTCAGAAATGTGCATTTAAACACGTTTTGTTGTATGCGGGCATCCGTGGACCACATACGTAGAGAGATGATTTTAGAATTGATTTTTTTATTCAAGTTTATCTACTTGGTCATGTCGAGTTTATGGCTTTATTCTTAGATGTCTACTGTATTATTTTATTTCATATCTTATTCTATTTTTTAAAAAATTTTCTTTTCTCACTTCTTGAATTGTCAAAGATAGAACAAGCCGGACACTGGTTAAAGTGGTGAGGACAGGTTTTAATCAGTAATACATTGTTGCAGAGGTCCAGAATGAACTAGGCTCAACTTTGATTTATACAGACTTGGCTGAACATTTTAAAAGGAAAATCAGAAACTAGGGAAGGGAACCAGTGGAAGGTTGAACAAAGTCAGGGAAGTGAAAAATTACAAAGGGTTGGTCAGTGTAAATGCATATTAGGCCACCTGTATCACTTAGTTGGCTATCATGGAAGTTAGGATTCTGTCCTCACACAGACACTTCTGAGACAGAGGCCCTGTCCTTTCAGAGGATTACGTTTCAAAAGGAAGCTTTCAGGTCCTTGAAAAATACACTCCTGAGATACAGTAGGTAATATATACATCTCAAAAGGATAGAGGAAAGAATTCACAATTTGTAAATGTTTTAGGGAATGAGAATGGGTGGTCAGGGACCTATGCCAGGTGTTGGCTCGAACAAACAGTGGTAGCTCTTTCTAACAGGCACTTTGAGGAAGAGGGGATGCTGGGACTATCCTGGGAGGTATCTTGAGCTGTTAGAAACTTTTATTAGTGTTTAAGCCTCTAAATGGTGGGGGGAGGGGTGGACAAAATCATTTGTGCTGAGAATCTACATGTTTTAATGTAGACTCAGAGGAGGCACCGGGTTGACTCAGTCTGAAGAGAGTGAGACTTGGGAGAACATCCAGAGTTTGGTCAAGGAGAGAATTTTTGTCAGAACAATGTCTTACTCTAGGTCTTCCTTCTTTAGTGAGGAAACCAAGACACAGATAGATTAATTAATTTGTGCAAACCAATAGTAGAACTAGTCAGTAACAGCTGTGATTCAAAAGGAAAAGTTTTCAGAATCTAGAGTCTAGGGGCTACCTGTGTGGCTCAGTTGGTTAAGCAACTGCCTTTGGCTCAGGTCATGATCCCAGAGTCCCAGGATCGAGTCCCACATCGGGGTCCCAGCTCTATGGGGAGTCTGCTTCTCCCTCTGACCTTCTCCCCTCTCATTCTCTCTCTCACTCTCTCTCTCTCAAATAAATAACATCTTAAAAAAAAAAAAAGAATCTAGAGTCTATGCCAGAGGCAGAGAAGATACTGGAAGGTTGTACAAGTCAAGATCCCCTGGGGTAGAAGAGATGCCATTCTACACATGTGTTTTCACTGCAAAGCTATTGAGTTTTATCTCCTAGGTTCAATGTGAATTCCAGATCAATTCCTAGCATATCAGTATATTTGACTTTAATATACTGTGTTCTTTCTCAGTGACCTAACTTTGGTAAAGATTTGTGTCTTGCCTCAAATGCCTTTGATTTTTCTTTTGGTTAATCCCTTTAGGACTTAATTAGGTTGGGAAGCTTCTTTTAAAATCATTAATCTCATGTCTGTATGAGGGTATAACAACTTAAACTTAAAAAACTTTGAGAGTTTAACACGGAGTATACATTTTTATCTAAAGAGAAACCTGAAATGATAAGGACTTCACCAGGAAATGGTTTGCTGCATGAGATTCCACTGAAGAGGTAACATCATTTAAATTGGAAGACATTTAATAATTCTACCTCAAATGGTTCTTAATCCTTGGTGTTTAATTTAGCTTTGGAGAGTGTGTCTGATCCTATGTAATAGCTTCTAAAAAGTCAGTGCTTTGCTCTACCAAACACATTACTAATTCCTAATCGGCTTCATTGAATCCTTGTTCTGTTGGTTAATATTCCCAGTGTAGGTTCCATTAGCCGTAACTCAAGGATAAACTGGACTTGACCATAATGTCAATACAACCATAGGAAAAAATATAGCTCAGACATGGGCTATCCAGAGAAATTTTCCTTGAGAAAATTACTATATTATTGGAGAAAATAGATGACTTTTAAAAGTTGCAGTTTCTCCTTTAACCAGAAGAGGGTTAATCTACAACAGTGGGAACATAACCATGAATAATTCATGCAGTCAAGAAAAATGTATTCAGGGCCAACCTTCAAGCTGGGTTTGTGGAGATTAAAAAGCCATTGTTCCTGTCCACCAAAAAATTATGGTATTTTGGTTCTGTAGTTGCCATTTGAATTCTTGAATTATTGGTGTTTTTTGAGACTCCCTAGGTGTCTCCAGTCTGTGGACAGGAATGGTAGTCATCATTGTAACATGAAGCACTGTCATGTCCCTGGTCTTGCTTCTAGCTGGTGACAAAGGCACTTCAGCCATTTGTAAACTCCCCTCCCAAATATTTCTGGGGAGCCCCAGAGGTGTCCTCTCCATGTTGGCAAACAACACCATCTCTTTTGGATGCTGACAGTTGCCTCCCTTTGGAACCACTGTTGCGTTGCTGTCTGTGCTCTGTGCATCCCAGCTGGACGACTGTTTGTGGCAAAGCTGGGGAGAATGCCTTTCCCCACCGTGTTTCCCTCTGGGAAGTTCAGGAGGTTCATTTCAGATAATTGGTCAGACAAGACATCCTGAGAGACTCTTAGAAACACTGAGAGTGCTGGCTAGAATATAAAAGCAGAAACACAGCTCTAAAATAAGTGGATGAGTTTGTAAGAAGGAAAAGAACCTCCGAGTCCTGACAACAGCCAGGAGAATTCCCAGAAGAAGTAGTGACGTCACCAGCAGCCTCGGGGATGAGTTTCGGTTTCAGGGCTGGTGATGGAGGTATGGTGGGATGGAGAGGCTGGGTCAAGGCGTCAGACTTGGGAGGGAAGGGGAGTTAGAGCACCAATCAACCTACAAAAAATTAGGATGAGTGACCCTATTAACATAAAGTCTCCTAAAACAGAGCCAGACAGCAAATAAACTTGTCTGCTCAGCCTGAAATCTGAGTGGCTACAAAACTCTCCTTTGAGAATTTGTGGCCACAGCCTGCCTGAATTTACAGAATTTGTAACATGTGAAATAATTTAGAGTCTTAACTTAAAGGGGATGCAAGTCTCATGGGTGCCTTGCAAAAGTGAAGGCAAGTCTTCCCAGGGGAAGACACCATCCAAGCCAGGCCTCTAAACGCCCAGAATGGATTCCAACTCACAGTTACGAACATGTGCACACACAGTGCGCAAAGAAACAAGTCACCATGAGCAAGAGTCAGCAGGAAATTTAAGAAAGGCCCTTGAAGACTTTAGGTTTGGGAAATATGAGGTAGAGAATCCAAATTATATTTGAGGTATTTCTAAAAGTAGGAATAGAAACATAAGCAACAAACTAACAAAATGACTAGCATACTTGATTTAAAAAAAAAAGGACTTCCAGAAGTAAAATATCTATAATAATTGATATTAAAAACACGTAGATTTAGCCTGAAATTTACACATAGATTAGCCTGAAACGTGAGCCAGAGGGAACTGGAAGAGCGAACTGAAGACATTATCCTGAATGTAGAGCAGGGTGTGGGAGGGAGGCTCTGGCTAAAGGGGCTATGACGTCCCTCCTGGCTCTAAGGACAATGGTGCCCAGGCAACCTTTGAAGATGTAACGACCGAGAATTTCCAATAAGTGGTTCAAACAATTGAAAGGAGCAGGGAAGAAATCCCAAACTTCTGAAACCACTCTTCATAAACCAAGGTGAGGCAGGCAGGGAGTATGCTGGATGTGCTTGCCGTATGTGAGGACACACACGTGTGTATGTGTGTGGGGGGGCTCCCATGTGCGTGTGAGTGATGTTAGCTTCATGATTATTGTACCACCTTACTCCAGTGGCAGGATTTTCTCTTTACATTGGCCTATTCTTTCCCTGCCTCAAATTGATAGTTTAAAAATTTCCTTTATTCCATTCTATCCTCTGGTTTGAAAGACGTAGGTCTTCCTTCTTTCTTTTGAAGGAAATATATAATAACAGTAGGTTTTCCTATTGAAATCTGGAGTTATTTGATATCAAATCCTGCTCCCAAATATATAATAACAGTATGTTTTCTTATCAAAATCTGGCGTTATTTAGTATCAAATCCTGCTCCCAAAGGACTTTATCACACTAGTTATTGGACTCCCTTTCCCCATATCCCTCGTTCGCCTTATGTAAAGTAGCGGATTTAGCCGCTTCTCAATCTTTTATGGTAAGAGTGTTCATAGGTAGCACAGCTGAAAGGATTTTATACTGAACACTCGTGCACCCAGCCCTCACATTCCATCGTTAGTATTTTCTACTCTCGTTTTATCACATCTTTCCATGTATTCTTCCTCAATCCATTCATTAATTCATCTTCTATTTGATGCTTTCAAGTATATTACAGATCATCTACCTTTGTTTTTAAACCAAATGAAACAGAATGGCCAGTTACTTGTAAGTCAATATTGACTAATTTACCAAGGTAAATGAATTAATGAATTTATCTAAATTAAATACATTCACTTTTCTTTCCTTTTTTTTTTTTTTAACCAATTTATTTACTTGCTCTCACACTTGCTGCCTGTGCTACATGTGGGTCTGGTAAGGCCTATTGCCTAGCTGGTTGTTCCATATGATTTGTGAGTGAGGAAACTGGCGGGGGTGGGGGTGGGGGGTGGGTAATGGCCTATATGAATTGTGCAGCAAATTAGAGGAAAAAAGCTTTAAGTAAGGGGCTGGAGGTTTTTTTCTTAGGTAATACCATGCATGAGCTTTATGATGTCTATTTGGCTGCAAGAGATTTATAGAATTGATTGGGGTTCTCCACGCTTTCTGGAGGAAATAGAATGTTGAAAGTTGCTCTGAATATTATTTTATCATTACGACTAACATTCTCTTCATAAAGAGCTAGTTTACCATTCAATCAAATACAAATGTATGACACTTGTAACAGGTAGCATTTAAATGCCCAAATTCAGGGCTCCTGGTGGCTCAGTTATTTAAGTGTCTGCCTTTGGCTCAGGTCATGATCTCTCGGGGGTCCTGGAATGGAATCCCTCTTGGGATTGGGCTCCCTGCTCCGTGGGAAGTCTACCTCTTCCTCTGCCCTACCATCACCCCCCATGTGTGTGCATGCTTTCTTTCTCTCTCAAGTAAATTAACAAAATCTTTTTTAAAAAAGTCCAAATTCAATTTTATTATGCAATTTCAAACTAAAAATGGAAACAACTTCATATGATGCATTAATCTCCTTAAATCTTTAATATGCAGAAGCATAGTGGGTTAAATGCTGAATCATTAATGGCTTTTGGATTAATAGGCTTTTTAGCTGATACAAGCTAAGACACAGAGCTCCTACAAACTGAACCTATCAGTTAATGATGGCTCTACATGGAAGAATTAATAGGGAAAAAAATGATTCCTTTATGTAGGGTAGTGTTAAGTAAATAAAAAAGTTTTGTTTGGTTCTAAGGTAGAAATGTCTATTTCTATTTCAGCAAAGAGAAGGAGAATTACATTTTAGTTCATTTGAGGTGTAATGATATGAGGTGAGGAGAGGAAGAAATAAAACATTTTTTCTATCTTTTTCCTTCCCCTCATCCAAGGCTTATAAAAACATCAAATCGCTTCTCTTTAAAATGCCTATTTTGAAATTGTCTCAATTTTTATTTCAGTCTTATTTCTTTAAGCCGCTCACAGAGTTACTATTTGTGTTGGTAATGTGGGAAACAAATTTTTCTTTTGAGAAATAACTTATTCATGACTTAAATTATTTTTTATTCGTTTTTTAAAGATTTTATTGATTTATTTGACAGAGCGAGAGAGAGCAGGAGAGCACAAGCAAGTGGGGAGTGGCAGGCGGAGAGTGAGGGAGAAGCAGACTCTCTGCTGAGCAGGGAGCCCGATGTGGGGCTGGATCCCAAGACCCTTGGGATCTTGACCTGAGCTGAAGGCAGATGCTTAACCAATGTGCCCACCTTAAACTACTTTTAAACCAGGCCTGGACTCTCAGCTAAATTAAGAATTTGTTGGATGACCACGGTAATATGTGGCAACCAAACTCTCTATCTACCCCCCCACCCCCCAACAGAACACGTTGACAATTCTCCCACTCCACGTGTTGGTACTTGTCATCCGGAACAGTTCATTTCCACTTTCAACCATCTAAGTGCTCCATCTGTATTCTCAGTGACATGCTATGATGTGAAGAAAAGATCAGAGGATCAGGACTTGAGGAAATGTGCTTGAATTTTGGCTCTGTTGTGATCTGGCATTGCCCCAAGCTTCAGGACGTAAGAGTTTTGTAAGCTGTGGTTATTATCAATGTATTGCTGTAATAATACCATTTATGTTTTATTAATACTAATTCTAATATGTCAGAAGCAACATTGCAGAGATCCATACCCTAAACAAGGATTCTAAAGGAGGGAAATTTGCAAAGTCTATTGTAGGAATGTTGACAGAGGAGTGGTGTGAATGCATTGACATTCAACTCAAATTAGCTTCAGGTGAACTCCCTGGGTCACCAAGGAAGGACACAGATGTCACTTATCTCAGGCCTGAGGTCTTTATCTTTCCTCTGGTTTTTTGTTTGTTTTGTTTTGTTTTGTTTTCATTCTCATTGGCTTCATTCTCTTTCCCTGGGGAGAAGGTTCCGTACATGGTGAGTAAGAGGGCTGCTAAAACTCCCAATTTGTCTTTTTTAAACCCTGTGATCTGAAAAGGAGCAATGCTTTTCCTCCACTTCCATCGTAAGGTCAATCAGTCCAGGCCAGGGAAGAATTCTCCGCCCAGTGCTAGAGGTCAGCGGAATGGGGCTTTCTGAGAGGGGAGGTTTGGATCAAGGAGGCAGAGTCTGAAGGGAGAGTGAGGGAAACAGTTTCTCCAAAAGCTAATGGCCTGAGCAGGCAAGGATGGTCGCTGTCACTCCGTCAGTCACCCTTAGAGAATCAGGAAGAGTCTTGCTGTATTTGTGAAATACCCTTGCCTTCTTCACAGTGTCGCCACTCTCTTGTTCTAGATTAGCGTGCCCATCATGTCAGCTTGCCCAAGATAGTCCTGTTTCTTGCCTGTTTTCCTAGGTGAATTATTAAAATCATTCCTTTTCATTCTCAAAGTGTCTCAGTTTGGACAGTTAATCATATAGTTACTGAAAATAAGATCCATTAGCGACTTGACTTGAGTCCCCACCCCCCCCCCACCTCTCTTAAATCATCCTGACCCTTAAACTCAGCTGAACTTTGATTTGAAATTGATCTCTTCTCTGGAGATCTCCTCTGCGGCAGGTCTGATGCTGTAGAGTTGGAGCTCTTCTCAGGACCTCTTTATTCTTCCCACCTTCTTCCCTTTTAGTGGGCACCTCACATTCTTCTTTTTCCAAAAACTATTCCAGAGTTTAAGTAGTGGCGAAGGGGGCTTATCTTACCTAACCTGCTTATCCATCTGCTTAGAGCATGTCTGGGGGTAGAATTTTCCTTCCAGAAATTGCTCCAATTTAAACGTGCAGTCACGTGGTGTGGTTTCAGCCCATGCTTGCTGTTTCTTTAGACCAGGAGCTCCCATGCATGAGTCAGGCGTGGCCTTAGGTCTCCCGTTCCGCTGTATAGACTATGGCAAGTGAGGCTGCGTGAGGACAGATAAAGCAATTTACAGTGTGATGATGCTAAAAGAAAACCATTTTCTTGGTGGTATGTTTGCACCTGTCCCCTTCACATACCAAGCTGTGTAAGCTTGGCCGATTACCTCCTGGCCGTTTGGACGCTGATCCGCTGATGGCGGTGAAGGGCATGGGGGAAGCAGAGAGCGATCTCAGTCTCTGTCCCAGACTCTTGGATGAGCCGGGGAGGAGAGGAGAGCCGAGGAGACTTGGTGTGCAGGACGGGGTGAAGGCAGGACCAAGGAGGACCTGCAGCTCCAGGGGCCACCCTCCTAGTGTATTTGCACTGAATGGCATTCCTACCTCTTAATGCTCTACCGCATGCCACATCTGCATGCAAATGTCTGGGGTTCCCCGTTGAGAATCTGATCAAAAAACACCACTGTTCTGAAGAGAAGTACTTTGGGGGAAACAAAGTTTGAAAAACTGGGGGATGTTTTTCATTTATTCAGCAAATACATATATATTTTGTCCTGTGCTCTGTGCCAAATACTGGTATATATTCTGGGGATATAGCAGTGAGGTATATGGCATTTGTGAGATAGAAGGAAAATACAGCTATTGGTCTTTTCCCCTGGTTCCTGGCACAGAGCTCCTAACATCCTTGTATTCCTTAAGGGATAATACTAGGTGTATCTCTTGTTCCAATATTTGTCTTTGACCGCATGCCTGACCCAGGGCTTCTAAAACCTTTGTAAACTCCTAAGTGATAACAGCACTAGGAGTGTCTTGTTTTAGCAAAGTGACTCTGAGTGGGCTTCTAGATGACTCTTTAATGGCAGCAGGTCACCAGACAGGCCAAGCCATGATTAGAAGCTTGGGCTTTTCAGTCCCTTTCTCCGGAGGGAGTAGAGGAGCTGGAAATGGAATTAATCATTGATCATGCTTAAGTGAGGAAGCCTGTATAAAATTTTCAACAGTCAGGATGGGGGGAGGGGTTGGAGAGCTTCCAGGCTGGTGAATACAACCACAGGAGGGGGTGACACTTCCCAGCTGCGCAGGACCATAATTCTTGCACTTGGAACCCTCCCAGACCTTGCCCTACATACCTCTTCATCTGGCTTTTCATCTGTATCCTTTATCACATTCCTTAATAACCTGGTAAACCTGTGTTTTCCTGAGTTCTGTGAGCTGCTCTAGCAAATTAATCGAACCCAAGAAGAGGGGTCTTTGGAATCTGACCTGTAGCTGGTGGTTGGAGGCACAGGTGATAAGGTGCTCCTGTGGCCGGTGTTGTTAGCACGCATTGCTTACACAGAAGCACCTGCTTTTCACTGGCATTTGAAGTGTATGGGAGTGTGCATGTGTGGGGGGGGGCGGTCTTGTGAGACTGAGCCCGAACCTGTGGTTTCTGATCCCACCTCTGGAAGAAAGTGTCAAACTCTTGCGACATTCCGCTGGTGTCTGTGAATTACTTGATAGTGTGGGGGAAAACCTCCACACATTTGGTAACCAGAACTGTCAGAAGTGTTTGGTGTATTCAAATTAAAACCACATTGAGATACCACCTTACACCACTTAGAATGGCCAAAATTAGCAAGACAGGAAACAACATGTGTTGGAGGGGATGTGGAGAAAGGGGAACCCTCTTACACTGTTGGTGGGAATGCAAGTTGGTGCAGCCTCTTTGGAGAACAGTGTGAAGATTCCTCAAGAAATTAAAAATAGAGTTTCCCTATGACCCTGCCATTATACTACTGGGTATTTACCCTGAAGATACAGATGCACTGAAAAGAAGGGCCATCTGTACCCCAGTGTTTATAGCAGCAATGGCCACGGTCGCTAAACTGTGGAAGGAACCAAGATGCCCTTCAACTGAAGAATGGATAAAGAAGATGTGGTCCATATACACTATGGAGTATTATGCCTCCATCAGAAAGGATGAATACCCAACTTTTGTAGCAACATGGACGGGACTGGAGGAGATTATGCTGAGTGAAATAAGTCAAGCAGCGAGAGTCAATTATCATCTGGTTTCACTTATTTCTGGAGCATAACAAATAACATGGAGGACATGGGGAGATGGAGAGGAGAAGGAAGTTGAGGAAATTGGAAGGGGAGGTGAACCATGAGAGACTATAGACTCTGAAAAACAATCTGAGGGTTTTGAAGGGGCGGGGGGGGGGTGGGAGGTTGGGGGAGCCAGGTAGGTGGTAGGTATTAAGGAGGGCACGTATTGCATGGAGCACTGGGTGTGGTGCAAAAAACAGTGAATACTTGTTACGCTGAAAATAAAATTAAAAAAAAAAAAGAAGTTTTTGGTGTATCACTACATTTGTATATTTAGGGCAAATACCCAGTAGTATGATTGCTGGGTCGTAGGGTAGCTCTATTTTCAACTTTTTGAGGAACCTCCATACTGTTTTCCAGAGTGGCTGCACGAGCTTGCATTTGGAAGGGACATGTACACCTGAATGTTTATAGCAGCAATGCCCACAATAGCCAAACCAGGGAAAGAACCTAGATGTCCATTAACAGACGAATGGATAAAGAAGATGTGGTATATATATAGATACACACCACGGAATAATATGCAGCCATCAAAAGCCCCTGAAATCTTACCATTTACAAGGATGTGGATAGAACTAGAGGGTGATATGCTAAGCAAAATAAATCAGAGAAAAACAATTATCATATGATATCTCTGATATGAGGAATTTGAGAGGCAGGGCAAGGGATTGTTGGGGAAGGGAGGGGAAAAAAATGAAACAAGATGGGACCGGGGAGGGAGACAAACCATAAGAGACTCTTAATCTCAGGAAATAACTGAGGGTTGCCGGAGTGGAGGAAGGCGGAAGGGAAGGGGTGGCTGGGTGATGGACATTGGGGAGGGTATGGGCTATGATGAGTGCTGTGAATTGTGTAAGACTGATGCCCCGAAACATATAACCTATAACATATGCATATGTTAACATATATGCTATATATATATATAACATATGCATATAACATATAATACTATATGTTAATAATAATAAAAACGAAGTGTTTGGTGTAGGTAGGAGGTTCATAGGAAAAAAAACATGTAGTAGGGAAGAACTGGATTTTCCCTACACAGGGGAAATTCTGATTTTTTTTTTTCCATTTTAGCAGTGGTATGTATATGGTAGTGCACTCTGTCCTGGTGGAGCCTACATTTTAGTGAATGGGGACAGACAATACAAAAATAGAATGAAACATACATTATATAGTGTTTTGGTGATAAATGTTATAGGAAAAAAAAAAAACAGAAGGTAAGGGGGGATCTGGAGATCTGGAGTTCAGGGAAGGTGGTTACAAATTTAGAAATAAGCAGTCAGGGTAGGCTTCCAGAGAGAAGGTGACATTTGAATAAAAACTTGGAAATGAGAGAGAGAGAGAGAGAGACATATACCTGGTAGAAAACCTTCCAAACAGAGGGAACAACCCTTGCAAAGTCCCTGAAGGGAAGTGTGTTTGCTGTGTTCCCAAACAGCAAGGTCAGTGTGGCTGAAGGTGGTGGGTCGAGCGGTGAGAAGCAGGAGCGAGGTGGGGAGAGTAAGGGGAGTGGACAGGTGATATAGGGCAGGCTTTGAGGTCATTTAACTTTGCAAGAAATGGGGTCCCTAGGCTTCCCAGCTGAAGTTTTTAAATTTCTTTTTCAAAGATTTTATTTATTTATTTGACAGACAGAGATCACAGGTAGGCAGAGAGGCAGGCAGACCAGCTGAGGTTTTTTTTTTTTTTTTAAGATTTTATTTATTTATTCGACAGACAAAGATCACAAGTAGGCAGAGAGTCAGGCAGAGAGAGAGGGGGAAGCAGGCTCCCCGCCAAGCAGAGAGTCCGATGCGGGGCTCGATCTTAGGACCCTGAGATCATGACCTGAGTGGAAGGCAGAGGCCTAACTCACTGAGCCCCCCAGGCGCCCCCCCAGCTGAGGTTTTTTAATTTCATTACTGCCAAATGCATCTTTAGAGATATTATGCAATATAATTCCTGCAAGAAATCTTCAGTATTTGTTTCTTTTGAATGTGACACAGTGCTAATTTCTTGTACACTGTATATTCATTAGGGTTACATAGAGGCACTTGTTAAATGAATAAATGAACAAATGAGGCTGGCAGTTTAGCTCCAAGTAGGTCCTCAATGTGTTATTTCAAGTTTATTGCTTCCATACCCTTTCCCCACTTGGGTTATGTTCAGCTGCCTGCTCTTTCAACTATGCATTTTTTTGCCTGTCTTTGTTCACTCAATTTCCCCTTACTTAAGATGCTCTCCCGAACTTTCGCAGCTTGATTCAAATTCCACTTACAGACCAAAGACAAGCTCCACTCCTCCAGAAAGCTGGCCCAGACTCTGTGAGCTTTGTTGCCTTTTCTGAGCTCCCATAGTATCGTTCCTCTGACACCTTTCATTGCTTAATATGTTGAGTTGCATCATTTTTGCTGCTTATTTAAAAACCACTGTTAGCACTCTTGTATTTGGCCACAGATAGGCAAATGAATGCTAGCATCTTAGATACTTGTACCACTTCTGTTTTGGAGAAGCTGTCTGGATAGGAGGGGTTCAGACAAGTTCATCTCACGCAGGTTAATAAACAAGGGGTGCCCAGGGACCCAGACCTAAGTCGTATCCCTGACAGCAATAGTCACTATTTCCTGCTCTTTAAAGGGTTAATCCAGTAGTTCCTTTCCACGCCCAGTTAACCACACCTCCTCCCCGTGATCCAAAGCGACCGCGGCCTGCGAAGTTTGTCCTTTGCGCGATGCCGTAGTGGCCCCGCTTCGGTAGCTCGGCTCCCGGGCGAACATGGCGGCCTCCGAGACGGCGCCGGCTGTGAATCCAACCACTGCGGAGGGAGAGGAGGAGACGATTCTCTATGACTTGTTGGTCAACACCGAGTGGCCCTCGGAGACAGAAGTGCAGGTGAACCAGGCCCCTCCGGAGCTGCGGCCAGCCTGGCGCGGGCGCTGTCCGGGGAGAGCCACGTAGCAGGGCCACGTAGGGTCGTGGAGCCGGGTGGGAGGGGGAGCAGGGCTCCGCCGCTTGTGCTGTCGCCGTGGCAACGGCGCCGCGAGCTAACGGGGGTCTGGGTGCGCTAAAGCGGAAGGTACCCGAGAGCCCCCCCGGGCTTCCGAATTTGGTCGTCGGGGCAAAACCTTGGGCTCTGGGGCACGAACCTTCCCATTCGGGATCTCAGTTTCGCTTCTCCTCAGTTTGGAGGGGAGGCACAACGTCGGACTCCAGGGTCCTGCTGGTGCCTGGATTCTCGGGGGTCCTTTCCCGGAGGCGAGGCAAGAGCGGACCGCGGCTGATCCTCCCTGCAGCGGGAGAACTTTCCATGACCCTGCAGTCCACTCAGCATCTGGAGGGCCGCCGCGGAGTGCGGCGTCAGACCTTCACCCCTCCTTGGTGCTGAATTGCACCCATCCCTGCGCATTTCAGTAAACAATCATTTAAAAGTGCCAGTGTGTCCGTCCGTGTCCCAGATGATTTACGAGTGTGTCCGTCCACGTCCCGGATACTGTTCGGGCGGTGGGTGGGCATGGAAAGGTGAATAACTTTTGTAGCGTCTGCAGTCTAGATGGGAGACCAGCCCCTGAGCTTTTTTTGCTACTTAGTGTAATTGCGCTGTGATAGCGGTTTGAACAAAGCGACGGAGAAGAGTGAGGAGCGGCTGACCTGGGGTTGGGTTCCGTCCTGAAGAAGGGGTTCAAGGGGTTGGTAACCTTAACTGGACCTTGGGGTTTTCAGTTGTTGCACAGAGAGGGGACTCCCAGCATAAGGTGACCAGTAGGAACCAGGAATCCACATTTATTCAACATATTTACTGAGTGCCTGTCATTGTTTTAGACTCCGAGGATGCAACAAGATTCAGAAGGACTTTTTTTTTTTTTTTTAATTTGACAGACAGAGATCACAAATAGGCAGAGAGGCAGGCAGAGAGAGAGGAGGAAGCAGGCTCCCCGCTGAGCATAGAGCCCGATGTGGGGCTCGATCCCAGGACCCTGGGATCATGACCTGAGCCGAGGGCAGAGGCTTTAACCCACTGAGCCACCCAGGCGCCCCCAGAAGGACTTTTATTAAAGATCAAGGAGTCCTAACTTATGGACTCTTTATTACAACACTTTTCCTGTTTCTTTACCGGAGAAGCTGCTCATTCTCTCATCTATAAAATTTGTAGTTTTTCTTTAACCTCCTTTCCATTGCAGTTCTCTGCTTGTCTTGTCTTTTTTTAGGCTGTACATACTGTTTTTCAAGTATTTACTTAGTTTCTGTTGGTCTTGAACAATGTGAATATTGTAGGGTATGTAGTTAGGATGTTGTATGTAGTATGTTGCTGCTGCTATTGGTGGAAAAAGATTGCATATTCACTCCTTAGCACCCATTGGTTCTTTACTGGAACGTTGCAGATTGCTTCACATGATAAGTCGATTTTAAAAAGCACAGCATCAACTTACATTGAAATGCATAGCACTTTTTTTTTGGTTTTGTTTTTGTTCTGGATCGATTGATTTCACCTATCCCTCTTCAAGCTCTTGGAGGACGATTACATCTGTTTCCTCTTTATAACCCTCCCCAGGACCAAACTGTGTATTACTGATCAGTGGATAATCAATTCATGTTAGTGGAGTGAAATATCTTTTCTGTGCTTTTCAGTTATATCTGTCTGCACTTCCTGCATCTCCATGTTCCTCTCTTTCCTCTCAGCAGCACATGAGTACATCATATTCATTATTTGTAGTGCCTGCTATTTTTCAGCTTAGTGTTTAGTCTGTACTTGGGAACTATTTAGTGTACCACTTGTGTATCAGTGTGCATGTTGGTAGCATTTTCTCTGTGGATATACAACAAATACTCAAATTTGCCTGCAGGTACGAGTTTATTAATCCACATGAGCAAGTAGACTGCTGAACTGACAACCAACATGGTCTTTGCCCTTGATGACTACTCTCTCTGGACTGGTGTTTTGATATTTGGTGTTTGAGTTTCCACCTTCAATCCTTGTCCTCCCCTCAAAATTTGTTGGGACAAATTCCTATAACTTTACCATGCTTACTTTTGCTGTCACGGTTTTCAGTCCTGCTTTTACTTCTTTTGTTTCTAAATAGTGGTTTTTAAATATTGGTAACTTGTACCCTGCACTGAATATTAGCAAAGAAAATGTAACCTTATGTATTGTGTAAGTATTCCTAGAAAATTCTCAAATGTAGATTCTTTTTTCCCATTGCAGTCTAGAGGCAACCGAAAACATGGTGCATCCTTTATCATCACAAAAGCGATTAGAGGTAAATACAGCTTATTTTTCTTTATGTAATGATAGATAATTTTTTCATTTCATTTATAACTTTACTGTTTTTGAAACTTTAGGAAATTTATTTATTTACTTACTTTTAAAAAGATTTTTATTTATTTGTCAGAACACAAGCAGGGGGTAGCAGCAGGTAGAGGCAGAAGCAGGCTCCCTGCTGAGCAAGGAGCCTGATGCGGGACCATATCCCAGGACCTTGGGATCACGACCTCAGCCAAAGGCAAACACTTAACTGAGCCACACAGGTGTCCCAAAAACTTTAGGAATTTTAAAGCGTTCTTTTAGACTTATAACGCCAGATAAAAGTGAATAGCATGCATGTTACCTGAGTTTAATTATATATATATACATATATACGTATATATTTTGACTATATGTGATATGTGGATGTATACGTGTATATATGTATATGTATACGCACACATTTTTAATCCAGTTTAGAGCTAAAGTATGGCTTAAGGTTAACTATTATGGATGTGTTCTAGAAGAACTGAAGAAAATCAAACCCAGTGTCTCAGAGTCTGGACACTGAAAGTGACAAGCTGTTTTAAGTGGTTTACATGATGTTCCAGCAACATCTGGTTGAGTTATTCAGATTAAAATTTTGGTTAACCAGAGCATTTGTGTAACTCCTGACAGACTTTGCATATGAGCTCAGGGTATCTGAGAAAGACTTGAGCACTGGTTGCATTAAGTTGGTGCCAAGAGAACTTTATTTATTGATCTAATCCTTTATTAGATCAGCAAGGTAGGTGTTATTAGGACTTCATGTTTTTAGATGAGGAAACTTGCCCAAGGTCACTCATTTGGAATTTGATTGCATTGTCTTTCTGGCTCCAAAGCTCGTTCTTGTAATAATTGATGAATTTGAGGTACTTACACAGAGCAGATTCAGTTTCAAAGGAGCTAAGTACTTGAAATTAACTCTAATTTTATCTTCTATTATAAGAACTAGCATATTCAGTTTTCATTGTGATGAATGTTTTAAAATTTTGGTAATTAAGAAAATGTACATAAGTAATAAAATTCATATAGAGAAATTCAGAGGCTATGGATAGCCACAAATTCAGATATATAATTTCTCATTTTACCACTTGGAGGGAATCTCTTACCCTTCATTCTTTTTTTCATTGATCTACACCTACATATTCACATTCCCATACACATTTTAAATGAGATCATATAAAACATTGTTTGTCAATAGTGTAGTTAATCTTAAAAGCAAACTGTCATCAGCAAAATTCCTGTTTATTCAGGAATAACAGAATTGCATTTCAGGACAAGCAAGTTATAGTAAAACTATAGCTAAGTCCCACAAACAGAGGAGAAGAACATTATTTTCTGGAAGAGGAGGAAGTTGAGAGGGGTTGTTTTGAATGAAGGTCGAGTAGAAAAAAACTTTCAGGGTGATGATGATTTCTTATCCCCTGAGTTGCAGGGGGAGTCTGTATCTTGCAGGCGGTGTGACGGTACATTGGTACAGGTACATCTCTTCCTTCTTGGGGCCTGTAACTGATGATACTTTCTTCTTGATTCTCCTGTTGAGGCCTGACACTTCTTCCTATAATCGATGTTGAGAGGTCCTGCTCCCCCTTCTAGCCTCCTGACTCCACTCAAGATGTCCCCTTATTTTCAGTGTGTTAGAGATTTTGTTTCCCCTGGAGTTCTGCATTTTAAGTGTTATTATTATTTTTTTTAAATCCTTGCTATAAAGTACAAAGTAATACCTTAATTTTTATACAAATATTTTGGTTTTAAAGGGTGATTACTATGACTTCTACTCCTTGGTTTTATTAAAGCCTCTTTGGTGACATTTAACATCTCAAACCACATGTCCCACATTTCCTTTTTGTACTGTTAGGAAATACTTGAAATTTTCGAGTAACACAAACTTGGGACTTAATATACACAAATGTCTGATGTTATAAAAGTTACAGTGTTTATTAGATTATATTCCTTTATTTTAAGAATTTTGTTCTCCATGTTTTGTAATGACTCAGTCTGCAGTTATTTTAGACTTATCACTGAAGCTAATTTGAAAGCGATTCCTAGACATAGCTGATTCATATTTCGTTTTGTTATTTTTATTACAGATCGCTTATTATTTTTACGTCAATACATCTGGTACAGGTAAGTGTCTCTTCCAAATGTCAAATATAAATTTTATCCTACTTATGACTTAAGTTTTCAGAATTGAAACTTCAGGTTGTGATCCAGATGCTGACATTCAGATGATGAAGTAGACCTTTTCAAATAGTTGATACACTGACAAGATATCTCAGTCGACTTCGGGTAATTTTTGTTCTTTAGTCATTAATCAGAATATCTCTGGAGGACTTCTGGTTTCTCTGGTGAGTGTTGTCAGCCTTATCTTGAATGCCCACATGATGGGTCTGGAGCTTGGGGATCTTTTTGTTTTATTTTATTTTATTTTATTTTATTTTTATTTTATTTTTTTTAAAGATTTTATTTATTTATTTGACAGAGAGAGATCACAAGTAGGCAGAGAGGCAGGCAGAGAGAGAGAGAGGAGGAAGCAGGCTCCCTGCTGAGCAGAGAGCCCGATGCCGGACTTGATCCCAGAACCCTGAGATCATGACCTGAGCCGAAGGCAGCGGCTTAACCCACTGAGCCACCCAGGCGCCCCATATTTTTATTTTATTTTTTAAAGATTTTATTTATTTATTTGACAGAGAAAGATCCCAAGTAGGCAGAGAGGCAGGCAGAGAGATAGATAGAGAGAGAGAGAAGCAGGCTCTCCGCTGAGCAAAGAGCCCAATGCTGGGCTCGATCCCAGGACCCTGAGATCGTGACCTGAGCCGAAGGCAGAGGCTTAACCCACTGAGCCACCCACGTGCCCCGTTGGGGATCTTTTTATTTTATTTTATTATACTTTATTATTTATTTACTTATTTATGTATGTATGTTGGGGATCTTTTTAAAAACGAGTTTGTTCTTATTGTAATAACAGTTCTTATGGTCAATATTCAGTTTCCGAGCATCAGGGAAGGTCCTTTGTGTTTCAGTTCTTGGGTACTTTTTCATTCTTTTGAGTGTTAAGTCTTTTTAGACATGTTGTGAGTGTTCAACCTTCAGAGGAGGAAAGAAATGATCCTTTTGACAAATGATAGAGTTGTGCTTTTAGACAGGTGTATAGGAATTGTTTCATAGATGTTTTTAACACAGATTGTTTAAGAATATCTAGTCTTGGGGTGCCTGGGTGGCTCAGTAGGTTAAAGCCTCTGCCTTTAGCTCAGGTCATGATCCCAGGGTCCTGGGATCAAGCCCCACATCCGGCTCTTTGCTCAGCAGGGAGTCTGCTTCCTCCTCTCTCTCTACCTGTCTCTCTGCCTACTTGTGATCTCTGTCTGTCAAATAAATAAATAAAATCTTAAAAAAAAAAAAAAAGAATATCTAATCTTAAAAGCTCCAGAGATAATAAAGTTTTATAAAAGCAACCTTTGGCTCTTCTCTAGATTAGCTCTGATTTTTTTTTCATTTGCTGTGTGTGTGTCTGTGTGTGTGTATGTATGTATGTAAATTAAATTTCTTTTTTATTTTAAGATTTTATTTATTTATTTGACAGAGATCACAAGTAGGCAGAGAGGCAGGCACAGAGAGGGGGCAGCAGGCTCCCTGCTGAGCAGAGAGCCGATGTGGGGCTCAATCCCAGGACCCTGGGATCATGACCTGAGCCGAAGGCAGAGGCTTTAACCCACTGAGCCACCCAGGCGCCCCTGTAAATTAAATTTCTTATTGAATTTTATCTTTTTTTTAGAGGTGTGTGTCTAGTATGATAGGGTAAAGAGTTAAGAGGTGCTCGAGGGGCAGGGTTGGGGAGGAATATTTGAGAGGTGGGCTGTTTTTTCTGAGCTCACTCACTCTAGCTTACTAGTCCTGAACATCTTATAAGGGGAAGTGTGGGCAGAAAATAATGTTAGTATACCCCAATGCACCATGAAGTGATTTTTAATCTTCTACATGATATGTGACTTTCATAAGTAACCTAAAGTTAACTGAGAAAAGTTCAGATTTTGCTCTTGAGTTTATAGTAAAGAAACCTAAAGGTTTTGGGGGCAATATTTGCTTCAGGTGGTTTTTTTCTTTTAAAGTTTTTTTTTTTCTCTTTTAATTGTGAATTATTATAAACAGACTGAGAATTATAGATGCTGTAAGTCTAAACAATTTATTGTAGTGTTATCTGCATGGGAATTAGGCAGTTGTTGCTGTTTGGTTCAGATAGCCTTTCCCTCTTTTTATGCAAACTGTTACAAATCTTTGCCCCCCTCCCCCACTTCCCCTCTAGAGGAAATTGTCATCCTCAAGTTGATGTATCATTCACATGTATGTTTCATCTTTGTTATAACAGTCCTGTAACTACCGTGGTATAAAATATTTTGTGTTTCAGACATGAATGTAAATATGCTGAAAGTCTATTACTGATACTTTTATCCTACTTTTTTGTTTTCTAATTTCCATAGTGTTTTTCCATTTTTATTCACCAGCTTGTTTTCTTTATTCTTCTTTTCCTTCTCTTTTCTTGATTTCCTCCTGTGTTACTCTTGATTTGTTGTATCTGCCCATGCATTGACCGTGAATCCTTTCCTCCTGTCTTTTGTGAATGATGTTATTGTGAGCTTATGCTTGGCTATTCTCACACGCCTTGAGTGAGTTGAAATTGCGGTCTGATTTTGCATGTAGTAAAGGCTGGGGTTTTTCTTTTTTGTGGGGATTTCATTCCCATCCTCCCACAGAGATGGTATTCTTGAATGACAATGACACCCCCCCCCCCCACCATGTTGAAGTTTGTCTGGTTTTCTTTTCTCTGAGAATACAGTCCTGTCAAGGGGTCAAGGGTGGTGCTGGCCATGCCAACAACTCCCTTCCAGCTCTTGTTCTTTCTAGGCCCCCGCAGCTCCTTTCCTGTCCCAGGTGTTGCTTTCTCTTTTGAGTTCTTGTACCTCTACCCAATTCTAACTTTAAGTTCCTCTTTCATTTCTAACACTTGAGGACTCCTTTTGTTCTTATGAGTTTAGCTGTATACTAGAATTTGCTAGAGGTGAGTCAGGATTTCTAGGTGTGTATAACAGGAAGGGTATCTTACAGGCTCACTCTGCTATGTTACCGGTATCTTTGATGTCTTTTCCTTAGAAAGGACATAAAATTTATGTATTTGAACATACTACCATGTTTTTCTGGAAAAAGAGATATATGTATGTGGTCAACTTTTAGATAACTAATAACTCTTTTGGGTTTACCAATATTCAAATCTTCTAATGGAAAAAATCTTATCTTCCTATAGCTCTATATGCTGTTTATAATATTTATTTATTTATATGTGTTTTTCATGATTAGATTTTAAGTTGGCTAATGTGTTGTTTCAGCCCTGTGCCTTTTTTGCTCCCTGATGGACTGGTTCGTTTGGTTAATAAACAGATAAACTGGCATTTGGTACTTGCAAGGTAAGGTGTTAAAAATTTGTGTTTCTCTACTGGGATTAGCACTTGAATTTCATTATGGATATTAATTTTGGGTTCTTTTAGCTTGCAGTTTTGATTTTATTTATTTTTTTATTGCATGTGAATTCCCTTTGTCGCATATGACTGGGTATCTCTTAAATGGATTAACTCAACCTTGTTGGATCATTTTTGTGTACGCGTTGGTACCTTTATACTCCTTTAAGATCAAAAGTTGGGTAATGGAAGATGTGAAAGCATTTAAAAATGATTTTTAACTTCTTAAAGTCATTCCATCTTTGTTGAAGACTGCTACACATAATCATATAGAATTTTTTTTCTCTTTCTCTCCCATGAAAGCAATGGAAAACTTTTGGCTGCCGTTCAGGATCAGTGTGTAGAGATCAGGTAATTGTTAATGTTATTCGTTTTTAAAATTTCCCTTGAGAAAATTTTACTTGATTTATGGGAACTAGGAGTTTTGGAGGGGTGAATTTAAAGGGATTTTACCATTAGCGCACATAATTTTGTGAGGCCTCAAACATCACTTATGTCAATTACAGGGTGAGAGATACTTTGTCAGAATAGCAGAGTCTACTCCCTGAATCAGTCTGCTGTTGCCTGAGAAATGTTACTTTTTCCATAGATCAGGCTCTAGATCAATAGATCAGAACTCTAGAATTAGTCTTTCTTATTTGACTAGTTACTGCTAACTAAGCTAAAGCAGATTATCAACAAGGTATTAAAGGAGGGACCACTTTGTTCTGTTGGTATAAAGCTCTGGATGGAATATGAGTCTGCAAAAGACAAAGACTATATATTACTTGAGGCCAATGATAGTCTATTATCTTGAGACATTCAATGGTTACTATATTCACATCTAGAAGGCTTCTCTAAGCTGGGCTTTCCATGTACTTTATTTTTTTTAATTAATTAATTAATTAATTATTTTTTTAATTAGAGAGCAAGAGCAGGATGAGGGGGAGCTAAGAGGAGAGGAGAGGGGAGGGAGAAGCAGGCTCCCCACTGAGCAGGGGTCCTTAAGCAAGGCTCGATCCCAGGACCCTGAGACGGCAACCTGAACTGAAGTCAGATGATCAACCGACTGAGCCACCCAGGCATCCCGCTATGTAATTTATTTTTAAGTCATATATCAGTTGTAAAAGAAATAGCAACAGTAGCAACTAATTCAGGAAAACTGGTTAATTTTTTTTTTTTTTTGAAATTATGAGTAGTGCAGACTAAACATGGTGCATTTCTAAAATTAGAGGCTACTCTTTCAGGCAAAGTGTAACTGCTGGTATTTAAAAATAAACAATGGGAGGGACACGTGGGTGGCTCAGTGGATTAAGGCCTCTGCCTTCCGCTCAGGTCATGATCCCAGGACCCTGGGATCGGCCCTGCATCAGGCTCTCTGCTCAGCAGGCTTAGCAGGGAGTCTGCTCCTCCCTCTCTCTCTGCCTTTCTGCCTGCTTATGATCTCTATCAAATAAATAAATAAATAATCTTAAAAAAAAGCAAAAAACAATGAGACAAATTTCTGGATGTCCAGTCCAGACTTTTTCCTAACACTTCATTCTTCTTTTCTTTTTTTTTCTTTTCAAAGATTTTATTTATTTATTTGACTGACAGAGATCACAAGTAGGCAGAGCAGCAGGCAGAGAGAGAGGGGGAAGCAGGCTCTGCGCTGAGCAGAGAGCCCAATGCAAGGCTCGATCCCAGGACCTGAGATCATGACCTGAGCCAAAGGCAGAGGCCTAACCCACTGAGCCACCCAGGCGCCCCTACTTCATTATTCTTGATTAAACATAGTATAATGAACACTCAATTGTTACCACACTGGTTTTAGTTTTCTGTTTGTGTACTATCTTTTTCCAGTTATCCAAACAGAACTGGACCCCTCCACTTGTGGGGGAGTAGACAGAGGTTTGCCCCCATTGGAGCATCAGCTTCAGATGTGGAGGCTTTGTTTCCTGATCCCTCGTACAATCATCAGGATGGAGATGATTGGCAATAATGACAGCCTTTCAAAACTGTTTCTTAATTTGGCATGACTTTGATAGTCAAGTCCCTCTTTTTTTCCTGTAGCATCAGTAAGCATCAAGTTGGCACAATTTTTGGACTTCCGCTTGTAGGACTGGGCGAGTACTTGCTATTGCGTTTGTTGCAGGAATGTGAAATCTAACTTTTTGAGAAATATGCTTATGGTGTGCCTTTATATATAGCAGTTAATCCTCAAAATTTCCATCTTTCTTCCATGAAGTGAGAACATCGGTGGAATGGTCTTAGGTGTTCGGGTCAGAATGTGCGTGTGAGGATGGGATTGACAGGCCAGTGGAGAAGAGTTTGACCAAGGATTTATGGAACTTGTTAGTACAATTTTTGATGAGATGAAAAAAAAATTTGCTTTCATAAAAGGATTTGCTACTGGATTGTTAGAGTGTAAAATATTTATAAAACTTGTAAACATCTTCAACTCTAGGAATGCACTTATGTATTTGAGACTAAGTGGTGAGGGAGGATTTCTGGGCAAGGGAAGTATGCTCATCAGAATCTTATTCATCTGATGCATAATTTGCAAAAGGTTTTGATAACATTAGTATATCTAAGGAGTCTTACATGGTGAGGCATGGATTCCATTAGGAAGCTTTTCAGGAACACACTCCCCATGGACCCATCCCTCCCCCTCACTGCTTAAGTACTAATCCGCTCTGCTCCTGAAAGCAACACTGTTATACCTAATGGTAGGTTAATGCTAATGGCGTTGGGCACTTTTATAAGTGCGTTGCATGTGCTAATTCATTTAATCTTTGCAGAAGCCCTGTGAAGTATGTATTGCTATTTTTCTCCATTTTAGAAATGAGGAAGCCGGCACAATATGGCTAAATTACTTGCTTGAGGATTTGAAATCTACCATTCTAGCCTCAGTGTTCCTGCTTAGAACCACTGATCTCTACTACCTTTTGATCATGCTGTTGAGCCGTATATGCGTGTGTGCTTACATTCTGGTTTCCCCTGGTACAGTTAGGGCTTCTGCTTTGCGCAACTCCAGGGTTGTCATTTTTTAAAAATTCTGCGTGAGTGGGATCTGGTGTCTCCAAGTCCAGTGACACTGTGTGTTCCTTGGAAGCAACCCCTGCCCTTTTCCCCTTGCAGTGCTAGAGAGAAAGAGAGAGAGCACGCACACATGCGTGCGAGAACATGCACGAGCAGGGAGCGGGGCAGAGAGAGGGAGAGAGAGACTCTCCAGCAGACTCCCCCCTGAGCGTGGAGCTCAATGCAGGGCTTGATCATCCCAGGACCCTGAGGTCATGACCCAAGCCAAATCAAGAGTCAGATGCTTAATCGACAGCCAGCCAGGCACCCCTCCCAATAGCTTTTATCTCCTTGGACGTAATAGGCGCCTAGTTGATGTTTGGTGAATAAGTGAGGTGTTTGTGAGTGGGGTGGAGGAAGCAGATTCTGGGAGAGCATTACAGGGCCCAGTCCGCTGATGCGCTCACAGCTGGCAGGCAGTTTCCCTCGCTGAATTGATTCACACTTTGTAGTAACCTGAAAGGAAGGGTGTTTTTTTTTTTTTTTTTAAGATTTTATTTATTTATTTGAGAGAGAGACAGTGAGAGAGAGCATGAGTGAGAAGGTCAGAGGGAGAAGCAGACTCCCCATGGAGCTGGGAGCCCGATGTGGGACTCGATCCTGGGACTCCAGGATCATGACCTGAGCCGAAGGCAGTCGTACAACCAACTGAGCCACCCAGGTGCCCAAGGAAGAGTGTTTGAGCAAAGATGCAGAATGGTTAGGAAAGGAAAAGTGCAGGGTAGATCCTCAAAGTAAAACCTTATGCACAATGGCTATGCCTGAGTTTAAGACCTTTGTTCTCACTATTGCACGTTTGTTTTTTGTGCTGTGGTGAAGACACATAGAAGGTCAGATTGGCTCCAGTGGTGCTAGTCGGCATGTGGGATTCGGTCACTATTTGTTGATTGCATTCGAATATGAAGGAGCACTCTAATGTCTGAGGTCATTATTTCATACTTGGAAGCAGTCATAAATAGGCAGTGTTTTTTGAGGAGAAAAAAATGAAAAGCTGAAGCACATATTAGCTTTAGTTGAGAGAGAGCCCTGCCTTTTGCAGCACTGTACCAGGGCTGCTGTTCCTCAGCATGTAGTGAGTGGCCGATGACTCTTGTCATTTGCGCCAATACAGCACACCTAACCTGCTTGTGTGTGGGGCTCATGAGGATAAAAAGCTGACTTGTGAATTGCTACTTTAATTTCTAATTTGGCAGTAATGACATATTATAAGAATAATATGTGTTTTCTTTTTTCCTAAAGAGTGAAGTAACAATTTCTTACGATTATGGGCTGCTACAAATACAGGAACTAATTAGGAGCCATCTCAGAACACAACAAAAAGCATTTAAATAAGGACTCAAAAAAAAAGGGATTTTCCCCCAAATTTGCTTAAGTGGATATATTTGTGAAGTTTTGACAGAACTGAATTTGTCTCCGTCTTTCCATTTCCCCAGCAGAAGAGCAGCTATTATTTGTGATGATATTAAGGATGAAAGTAATAAACACTGACTTAGGTCTAGTTTGTGCTAATTTATACATAATGTCTTTTTAAATCCTTCCCTAAGCTATGAAGTTGGTCTTACCCAATCTATGTTATTGAGAGGAAATAAAACTCCTGTTGAATATTTTGTCCAGGTTACCTGGATGAGCTGAAATCAGGTCAACCTCACTTCAAAGACCATGTTCTTTCTTTCTTTTTCTTTTTTTTTTTTAAAGATTTTATTTATTTATTTATTTGACAGACAGTGAGAGAAGGAACACAAGCAGGGGGAGCGGAAGAGGGAGAAGTAGGCTTCCTGCCAAGCAGAGAGCCTGACGTGGGGCTCCATCCCCAGATCCCGAAACCCCAGGACCATGACCTGAGCCAAAGGCAGACACTCAACCAACTGAGCCATCAGGCACCCCAAAAGCCTGTGTTCTTTCTGCTGTATTCTACTTGGAGGCTGAATAGTCAATTTCTTGAAGAAATTTATTACTGTATTTATAATTAGCTTTTGTCTGTCATATTTTAATAAATATTACTTTTTATAATTTGTTTTAAAACTGATGCTTATCATTAAGTATTTAAGAAAGAAGAACTACAAATTACCTACAGGTCAGCCAAAATGCTCTATGGTTTTTGCACCTTTTCTGTGTGTGTGTGATCTTCAGTCCAATGATAACATTCTGTACATTCTATTTGATACTTTTTTTTTTTAAGATTTTATTCAGTCATTTGACAGACAGAGATCACAAGTCGACAGAGAGGCAGAGATAGAGAGGAGGAAGCAGGCTCCCCGCTGAGCAGAGAGTCCGATGTGGGGCTCCATCCCAGGATCCTGGGACCATGACCTGGGCCGAAGGCTGAGGCTTTAACCCATTGAGCCACCCAGGCGCCCCTGATACTTATTTTCTTGATAACTTATGGGAAGATGTTATATTTTCAAATCATGTACAGTAATTGCATAATATTTCATTGAGAGCATTAGCAAAATCTAATCTTCTACTGGCTGTATTTTTCTCTTTCATAAATTAGGCTGCATGAATTTCCATGAGATTTGTGTGTATCTGTAATTATTTCCCAGGGATAACTTTATTAAAGCAGTTGAACTGCTAGATCAAATTACTGTGGGCGTTAAGGTTTTTTGAGAATTGTTACTTAATTATATTCTAGAAGGTTTACCAATTTTTATTTTTAAACATATAATAATTATATTACTTTGATAAGTATTTCAAGATCACAGATTTTACATGGGTTACAGGTAACAACTATGGTCACCTGTTAAAACTATTTGATTATTAAAGCAAGACTTTTTTTTTCCCTAAGTGATTTAAACTTCATAATATGATGCAGACCATGGTTCTTGACCAAAATCAATCTGTGGAGCTTTAAAAAATATTGGGGCGCCTGGGTGGCTCAGTGGGTTAAAGCCTCTGCTTTCAGCTCAGGTCATGATGCCAGGGTCCTGGGATGGAGCCCCTCATTGGGCTCTCTGCTCAGCAGGGAGCTTGCTTCCTCCTCTTTCTCTGCCTGCCTCTCTGCCTACTTGTGATCTCTGTCTCTCACATAAATAAATTTAAAAAAATCTATAAATGGCATTTTCTTAAAAAAAAAAGTTACATCGCCCCCATTCCATATTCGTTGAATCAGAACCTTTGTGGAGGGGCCATGCATCTGTATTGTATTAAAAGACCAGCTTCATCTAACTTATGCTTATGTATATACTTACATACACTATATACGTATGTAAACTATTCCAGGTGTAGCTCTGTTTCTGGTGAAATAAGGTGAGAAGAAAACGTTGTCACCAATGGAAGGGTCTTATTTGAGCACAAATCCATGTCTGAGAGAAGGACTGGTTTAGTGTTGGGCAGACAAGTTGTCTAACATTTTTGTGGGGTTTCCTCGTATGACAAAATAGTGTTGGGGTGAAACTGTTGGCTTAATTTTGCACATATTTTGCAGGTCTGCAAAAGATGATTTTACATCTATTATTGGGAAATGTCAAGGTAAGAGTTTCCAAAATATTGGGAAAAAATGGAAATTTTAAATTTACAACAGTTAACGGTATTCCTTAAAAGGCAGAGTAGTTATTAAATATTGATAAGGATTGTTGCCACTCTATTAAAATAATTTTAAAACTTCTCAATTGATTTCTCTTACTGCCTTAAATGTTTTGCTTTGTCCATTTTGGACATTTTGAAGAGATTTGAAATTGAAACTGTTTTAAGATAAAAGTCCATGTCAGTTTTGGGATAACTTATTTGTGTCTGTAGGTTTTTTTTGTTTTTTTTTTGTTTTTTTTTAAATGTAATCTCTCCACTCAGTATGGGGCTTAAACTCCTGAGCCTGAGATGGAGTCATGTGCTCTACTGACTGTGCCAGCGAGGTGCCTCTAGGCTTTTATTTTGAAATCAATGCAAAAAAAAAAAAAATTATGTATAAGTCAAGAGTTGATTAGATACAGACCAGTAAAAAAAATCTTGAATTTGCTCTTTCTTCTGATGTATTCAGCACAAATTACTATCATTTATGTACCTGAACCATTTTGCAGGGTACTAGGGATATGACTGTGAGCAAAAAGGCACGGTCCCCTACCTCTTGAGGTATAGAGACACTCAGAATATAATTACTAACTTTGATAAATCTGATGAAGGAAAAATATAGAGCAGAGTGAGCGCTTAACCAGGGCTGTGAGATGAGATTGTTGAGAAAAAGTGACTTTGGAAAGCAACCTAAGGATTGAGTAGAAGTTAGGAGAAGCCGGGGCCGTGTTTCTGTCTGCAGGAGCAGGTATGAAAAGGCAGAGGGAATCTTACGGGAAGAAAATGATTAGGAGGGTGCTGTTAGGTAAATGCAGCTATTCTCTGTGTTTTACGTAGGGACCTGCAGTTCCATCTGTCTGACCTTGGGTCAGTTTAACAGTGTCCTAGTTGTAGGAATCCTAATGATGGTAATCGTGGTTGTTGTGATGATGACAAACATTTGGAGTGTCCTTATTGTGTGCCAGACACCGTGTTTTATGTGCATTTTGTCATTTAACTGGAAGAACGTAGTGTGCGTATTTTATCTCCAAGGTAGCGTGAGGCTAAGATGATAAATCCTTGACAGTGAAAGAGCAAGGAGAAGGAAGACATGGATAGTTCTGAAATCCATAAAATGATCCTAATACAGAGGATTTCCCCAACTTCTCTGTGGCAGTGGTGGTCTTAAGCTCCTTGTCAGATGTGCCATTAGTGAGTGTGGCTCAGGGCAAGTTTCCCTCTCATCTTTCTCATTTTTGTTCATCCACATGTGTTCAGAAAATTACAGATCAGATGTGCGAAAGATGTTTTCGGTTTTCTTATGAGTGGTGGTATTCTATTAGTATGTCAGAATTGCTGTACTTCTGTAATTCCACAGCTGCTATTTGATAAGATAGTAATCGTTTTCATGGAGTTGTCTGTATGTTGCACAGTATGAATTGTAACTTAAAAACAAATATAAGGGACGCCTGGGTGGCTCAGTTGGTTGGATGACTGCCTTCGGCTCAGGTCATGATCCCGGAGTCCTGGGATCGAGTCCCACATTGGGCTCTCCATGGGGAGTCTGCTTCTCCCTCTGACCTTCTCCTCGCTCATGCTCTCACTGTCTCTCTCTCAAATAAATAAATAAAATCTTTAAAAAAAAACCAAAACAAACAAATAAACAAAAAACAAATATAAAACTGCCTTTTGTTTATATAAATTGACTTCTGGTAATCTGTTTCTTGGCTCTGTCCCCTGGATTGTCAGTGATACCATTGTCCGTGTCAGGCCAGAAGTCAACACATTTTCTCATTCTTTTTCCTTCTCTTTTTTCTTTCTTTGACAAATATTAAGCTCCTGCCATGTGCCAGGCACTCCTAGGTGCTGTGTATAAAATGAGGAGTAAGCTACAGGCGACCTTGACTTAAGGGTTTGCAGTGTGTCGGGGAAGACAGAAATACTTCACTGCAGCTGTACGGACACAGTGGGGAAGCATTGCCTTTGCGGAACTTCAAGCCCTGGGAACCTGTGAAGATGTCTCCGGGCTCTGCTTCCGCCATCACAGCCCTAGCTCAGGCTTTTAACATTTTTAAAAAGTTGTCCCCCCTGCAACAGTCTCCTGACCGGGTTTTCTTCTGTTTGCCTCTCACTGATCCACACTTCACACCGCTTGCCAAACTGATTGCTGTTAAATGGGAATTCCATTCGGTTATCCTTCAGATCTGGCTTCCTGCTTTCTAGAAGTGTGACCCTGGACAAGCTGCCTTACTCTCTGAGCCTCAGTTACCTGTCATGAATGGCACAATGTTATAGACTGACTTGCGGACAAAAATAACATAAACTAATATATGTAAAACTCTTAGGATAACGTCTGACACATACTAAGTACGTAGGAGACTTTAAGCTTTACCGCCGCCGCTACTAGTCCTGTTCTGCCTAAAATCTTCAGTTGTTCCCCATTGACTGTAGAATACTATTCATTTTTTCTGACCTTTCAGTCAGTCTGTCCCTTAAGATCCTCCTGCCGTACAGCTCGTGTTCTAGTACAAAGCAGCTCGTGCTTTCCCAGCCCCATCGTGCTTTTCATGCCTTGGTACAGATGGTTCCTTTTGCCTGGAAGCTCTGCTTTTCTATTTAATTAATGAGTCTCGCGTATTTTAGTTCAGGCATCCACTCTCCTGGGAAACCTTCCCTTCCTGCCCGCTTCCTCATCATTTGGACATCCTTCTTAATGTTTTCCTAGGACTGGTTTGTGCATGCATCACTACGCTCAAGCTAATCGTTTTTTCCCCTAATTGTTGATTTGCTTGTCTGATTGCCCATTAGATTGAAAATTCTCTGAAGGCAGGGCTCCCATCTTACTCAACTTTTTTTGTTCCCGATGCCCATTGTGCTGTCTTACAGAGTAGTCACCCAGTTCCTGATGCTGTCAAGTGGATAATGGCACTTGGGAACTATTACAGTGACTTTTATGAGTTTATGTATGAACAAAGTATATTCGCCTATTCCTGTGAGTTAATTCTAGAAATTTATGACTGTATGTATATTTATAAAAATTTGTATATATGTATATAAAATGGATAATTGTCATAATATTCAGGGTTTTTATTCCTTATGCACACAAATGTGTATACATACCACAAAGAATAGAGAAGGGGTTCTGTTTGCGTAGTATTCTGTTGAGAATACTAGGAGAGCAGTGTTTGTGCAAGCTCTAGCATCTTCTGAATTTGCTTTCAGTTACCTCCTCACCAGTGCTTATGAAAGTAGACCAGATCCAGTTTACGTAATGTGTAAGGATCAAGAAGTTCCCAGAAGAATAATTTAGGAATAGGTATTTAATTACCTTTTTCCCAGTGCCGTGCTTTTGTTGGGTGGAGGCTTGGGGAACCTGTGGTGAGCTGTTGAGAAGCCTGTTCAGAATGTTGGAGTGATTCAGACCTGCAGGGCCCTTTTCAGTTGTGACTTTAGACACTCACTCTTAGCCAGTGTGTAAACTGAGAGATCTGCAAGTTAACACGAAAATGGGAAGCTTAACCCTCTGTATTTCACACAAATTATAATATATTTGTTAGAGGTTTTAGTGTGTACAGTTAATGTGGCAGCATGGATGGGATAATAATGCTTTGAGAACTAATGTTTTATTTTGTTGGCTTCCAAATGTGTGAATTTATGACCTTAATGCTGCATTAATGGCTTCTTTCCATTTCATATAATTTGAGGTAATGATCATTTGCTTATTATCTGACTCATCTTTATGGGAATAACTCTCATATGCCAAATGATATTTCCTGTGTGTGCTTGGAGAGAAGGAGCTAGATTGTTGCTAATGCATTTTTTGAAACTACGGATTGCAGAGTCTGCAAACCAAAATAGGAACTCTTTAGTTCCACTTTGATATTTTTCAATTATTGCTTTATAAAATTAATGCCATTTGAGAATGTTTTAAATGGGGTTGCAACTTGTTTTGGCTCTGTTTTCCAGGCCATAAATATTAGCCTTCTCTTTCTGCCTTGAATAGGGGCCTAAGTAATAGCATATGGGATTAGAAGTTAGATTTTTTTTTTTTGGGCTGTACTGTGTTAAGAGATTTTTTCCATATTTCTGATTTTGAGATCCCATAAACCAGAGCTTCCAGTGCTAAGGAGCAGCTTGCCTGTTGTAAGTATGCTGAGATCCCGTCAGCCCATTGGTGGCCCAGTGGGCCCCATCACAGCCTACGCTCAGATACTGTCTTGTATATTTTTGTATTTCTAAAATTGGCTTGATATTTTGTAGTTTCCATCATATTTTTGTTGAGATTCTCTGTATGTTCCTTTTGTTTATGTTTTCCTTTGAATTCCCAAATACTTTAATAGCTGTTTTGAAGCCCTTGTCTGCTTATTCCTTAATTTGTATCATTTCTGGGTGTGATTCTATTGGTTTAGTTTTCTCATATTCATGGATATTTTCCTGCCTCATATAGCTAACACCTTATTTTTAAATTTATTTTTAATTATATATTTTTATTTGTGATCAATTTATTATATTTTAAAAAATGCTTTATTTAAATTCAATTTAGTTAACACATACCATATTATTAGTTCCCGGGGTAGAATTTAGTGATTCATCAGTTGCATATAACACCCAGTGCTTTTAACTTATTTATTTTTTATTAAAAAAAATTTTTTTTTTTTTAGGTAGGCTACATGCCTACCTACATACATACATACCTGGAAACCAACACGGGGCTTGAACTCATGACCCTGAGTTCAACATCTGAGCTGAGATCAAGGCTTAGATGTCTAACTGGCTGAGACACCTAGGCACCCCTTTTTTATTTTATTTTTTTTACTATTTTAATTTTTTTTCTAACATTTTATATGCTCAACATTATGGAGCTGAATTACTAAGTTTTGTTATCTTCCCTAATAGAGTATTGAGTTTTGTTCTGGGATGTGGTTCTTTTTTTTTTTTTTTTTTTTTTTGTGGATCAGATTAATCTTTTAAGGCTTCTTTTTAAGTGTTAGTGGATATAGTTAATAGCTTTTACTTTGGGGTTAGATTAGTCCTCCTTTAAGGTGTGGTCTTTCTGGGATCTCTTATGAGAATTCTGAGTGTTCACTGACATCTCTCCACTCTGATGGGTTGGAATTGTAACATTTCCAAATCTTCTCCAAGCTCAGGCAGTTGTTTTTTCCCAATAGTCTTCCTATTCTTGGCCCTGCAGAGAGAGAGAAAGAGAGAGAGAGAGAGAGAGAGAGAGAGAGAGTGTGTGTGTGTGTGTGTGTGTGTGTGTGTCTGAAGACCTAGTGTTCATCTCTGCAGATTTTATAGCTCCTTCTCTGCCTTACTCCTCTGTGGAATGCTGCCTTGCAGATTATATTTAGTTTAGTAGCTCTAAACTCCATCCTTTATCTGCTGTGTTCACTGAGACTGCATGTGCTGTTGGAGGTCCCTTTTCATGCCCCATGGTCCTGAAGGTGCCTACTGGCTGAGAATAGCTTCTCACAGTGATCACAGTCTTGCACTGCCTGTTGTATAGCAAGAAAATAGTTATTTTGACCTGCTTTTCTTTTATGGTGCAAGATCTAATCTGAAACTACTTACCCTGCTGTTGTTTCTTTAAATGACAAAAGCAGTACATGTGTGTAACAAATTCAAACAATACGGAAGTAGAAAAAGTAAAAATCAAGTTTCAATTTGAATTTTTCATAGGAACTTAATCACTTAATATAAAATTTTCCATACTTATATAAACCTATATGTATGTGGGTTGACTTTTTTCTTTAACAAAACAAGATCATCTCGTACAGCTTGTTCTCCAGCCTGCTCGCCCTCCGACTGCACTGTCTTTCCTAGTCTGTATGTGCAGATGGGTATCAGTCTTTCAAATGTAACCACAGGATTCCATTGTAACAATGTGAACCACATGTTTTTTATTCCCTTCTTGATAGAAATTTAGGTTGTTTATAGTGGCTCTCTTCTTCCTCTTTCTCTTACCCATCTTTGCCCCTATCCTCCTCCTCCAACACTGGAAAAGACATCCTGTTTGTCTCCAGCTATAGTATTCAAAATAGCTACTGCTGCAGTTCTTTCCAGAAAGTTACACCTATTTGTACAGCTATGAAAAAGGTAATGATGGAAGCCATTTCTTTTCTCCACTGTCAGCACCATATGTTACCTATTTAAAAAATATTATGTTCACAGGCAAAGGAAGAAAAAGATCTCATTTTCAATTTGCATATTTTTAGTTATTAGGTAGAGCATATGTTAAGTGGCTATTTTTATGGGGTTTTTTTGTGAATTGTTAGAGCATATCCTTTGCCTATATTTCTCTTGGATTACTTGACTTTTTCTTATTGGTGTGATAGTATGAATGTTAACTCTTTATCATCTGATACGCATCATGTTGCAAATATTTTCAGCCAATTGATTTTCTTTTAAATTTGTTACGGATTTTTATTTGTTTGTTTGTTTTTATAACTATATTTGTCGCTTTTTTCCCCCCATATAATTTCAGGGTTTCTCTTTGTGGTTAGACCTTTCTCATTGCAGGATTGTAACCACTTTTCTCATGTCTTTACTGACACTTTTATTTCAAACATTCAAATATTTAGCCTCTCAGCAAGCTTTTATAGCTGCACTTGTTGGCTTTCGCTCACTGGACCAGATTGTACACTCAGCCCTTCATTTTGCAAATGAGGGAGCTGCACCTCCATGATCTCCCCAGGGTCGCATGCATTCATTTTATGGCAGCACCAAGAATGGGACCCAGTGTTCCTTGCTTCTTCATCTTTCTCCATTTCCCTTTCCAGTCTGGGTGGGTGAACCGGAGTAGAATGTCTTCCGTTAGCACTTGAGCGCCTGATGCTACCTCTAGAGTGCTGGGTACTGGGGATGCAGGTAGGGAACGGAATGGGCCCAGCACCTGGCATTTTGGAATTTATAGTTCAATGAATAGTTGATAAAAGTAGACACACACACGTGTAATGGGACTAAGAGATGTGAAGGATAGTGGAGATAACGGGGCCTTGAACTCACAGGGATAGCGGAGATAACAGGGCCTTGAATTCACCAGATAGCGGAGATAACGGGGCCTTGAACTCACCGGATAGCGGATAGCAGAGATAATGGCGCCTTGAACTCATCTGATAGCGGAGATAATGGGGCCTTGAGGCTGCTTAGGCAGCATGGTCAGAGATGCTTCCCGTGGAAGTGGTATGTATCACGGAGAGATTTGAGAAATTGAAAAAAATCTTGAAAAAGTTGAGACCTGGGAGATGGAAAGGAGCCAGGAAAGGGAAAGGGGCTCCAGGCTGAGAACACAGCACAGATAAATAAGTACAAGGTGAGAAAGATCTCGGCAACTGGGCGGGTTCAAGGGGCCACAGCCGGTGCAAGACGGGAGTGAGAAGAAGCGGTTTCACTGTGAACGTGGCAGGTGTCAGAGGGCAGGCTCAGTTTGCCCATAGCCTTTCTGAATACTTTTCAGTTGACCCCATTGGCACTGGCTTTGTACAAATCTAGACCGTTCATTCCTCTCCAAAACCACACAGCTGGAAAAGTCCGGTGATAAAAACCGTGTTTTTACATTGTTATGTGAAATCTTACTTTGTAATGAAAAACCTGTCTTTATCTGGGTCAAAACTCATGCTGATTTTTCTGGTGCTACTGGTTATAACTAGAAGTAATAGTAAAAAGAAATCCCTTTCAGATGAAACTTATTTTAGATAAAGAATGTGGTACATAAATCTGTTTATCCTATCAAAATGAGATAAGAGGAAAAAACCTGTTATCTCAGGTAAAACAGTAATAATGGAAAAATGTTTCTGTGTGTCTTTAGCACATGAATATATTTCAGGGCATTAAATTATCCCCTCTGGTGTGTGTGTAGCATCTATGGGCAGGCAGGTCTTGTTTTCCTGTATTGTTTATCATTTTGTGCCTTTGTTTACTTCCAAGCTTGATTTTTTTTTTTTTGAAGCTTTATAAAGATGGAGAACTGATCTTTTCCCTCATTTTATTCCCATTAAAAACATTGTTTTTCTAAAACGTGTGTAGTGTTTTGTTAGTCTTTAATATATCCACTAGACCTTACTGTGTCCTAAGGGGCCCTCTTGGAATTTTTTTGGTATTTACTTGGATTTGGTATTCACTTGGATTTGGTATTTACTTGGATTTATTTGGTATAAAGAAACTCCTTGATGTCTGGCACACTTTCCTCCCATACAAAAACATTTATTATGTGTATTACAGATATAAGAGAAAAGTCTGAATTCTAAAGTACCTCTTCTAGGTGGGGAGAAGACCAGTTATGTAATTCATGTTTAATTGGTAGTCCCTGGGAGATGGTAACCTCTTACCATTACCTTGCCCTGTTAGCATAGATTTTCCTGAAAGCGTTAGTCTTCATTCATTAGTGAAACACTAATCACTTTCCATTCCGGGTTCTAGCATGGCAGTGTGGAATAGGACAGTGTCGGTGGATTTCATGGAGCTCAGCGGCTCGTGGGGGAAGTAGTCCTGTGAACAACAGAATGTGGTGTGATAAAGAATTTTGCACAGCCTATTTGGGCTCAGAGAGGAGAGCAGTCAGTTTTGAAGAGTGCCAAGGAAGGAGGAGGGAACCATTTGTTACCACAGGTGGTTGTAACAAAAGTGAACGCTTTGCGGAGTACTGAGGAAGAACATTCTAGGCAGAGGCAGCATGTGGGTGAAAGACAGACCCCAGTATGCATGGTTTGCTTATTTGCCAGGTTTGCTTATTTGTTGGTGGCTTATTAGCTGGATCTCAGGAACCTTCTGGGGCAGGCCTGAGGCTCAGTCCAAACTCGGACTGAGAGGCAACATGTGGTAGTGAGATGCTCACCGTTTGGGAAGGCGGGACATGTGAGTTCTGGGCTTTCTTTGCTCTCGACTCTCAATTCTGGATGTCCCCATGTTAGTCCCCTGATCATCTGGATTCCCTGCTGGTAAAGGGAGGTCACTGGCTCTACTGGTCTCCTCAGTTCTGGGATTCTAATGCGGGGACACTGAAGCGAGCAAGTCCTCAGAAACCTCTAATGAATTTAACAGAGTTTAGAGTTTCACAGCCCCCCCCTTTATTTTTAAACTGCTGACAGCCTTTCTCTTCATTATTGTACTGAAAAATTCAGAGCAGAAAAAAGGTGTTGAATTATTAAGGTTGATTATTAAAATATTAGACTTGTGGGACTGATTAGGGATAGTACTTGATTCACCTAATCCACATGTTGATGTATAATATGTGTGTATATCTACATACTTCTCCAATGCTGTGTTTGTATAACCCTGCGTCGTATGTCTTAGTTACCTATATTTGATGTATTTGAAAGATAACAGTTGAAATGTTCATTTTTTGCTGTTGGAGGAGCTGAACTCATTTAATTGGAATTATTTTCTGCCCACACTCTCTATACTCTTGATCTGTAATTTTGTAAGTATTTTGAGGTGTGCTCTTCTGAGCTTTTGCCAACTAGGGCCTGTCCAGCATTCATTTGACCGCTGGTGTCAGTCGTCTTTGCTTCTTAAGTAAGTGGGGCAGAGTTTGCTGTGGTTTATGTTTACCAGTCTTACTAGGAGTGGCTTTCTGGAAAGAGTTCTTTTCTATTGAACCGAAACATTAGAAATCCTTTGGAAAGGAGGTAACATAGTTGAATAGTTGGTTAACATCTACAGTTACTGCAACTAAACTGTCTGTATAACACATTGTTAAAAGTACTTCTTTCCTTTTCATTCTAGTTCCAAAAGACCCGAAACCCCAGTGGAGACGTGTGGCATGGAGTTATGATTGTACCCTGCTGGCCTATGCTGAAAGCACAGGAACAGTGAGGGTGTTTGATCTCACGGGAAGTGAACTCTTCGTTATTGCCCCGGTGTGTGCATAACCTTAGACCGATTACATAAAAGACATTCAAAAAAATATATGAAGGTACTTGAGTGACCAAATGTGAGGAGAGGGGAAATTGACCTGTAAATCTGAATAAGTTGTGAACTTAAGACACTGAGAATCTAGTAGATATCTGTACGTAAAACATTTTTTTCTCCGCATTTTGTAATGCAGTAATCAGCGGTAATCCATCAGTATGGAAATATGGTGGTAAACAGAGGTACAGAAAAATACTAGGAAGTTCCAGTGAGGGAAAGTAGTCAGTGAGCTGTCATAGTAGGAAAAGCTTTCCGAGGAGTTAGGATTTGTTACCCTCAAGGGGATAGGAATTGAAAGGGAGAGTGGAGAAAAAATGAATGATGGTAATAATTTGTATTTGTATAATGTTTTATACTTTATTAATGAGCTATATATATATATATGTATGTGTGTGTATATATATATATATGTATGTATATATATATTCTTAGTTCATATTCACAGCAACCCTTTGAATAGATTGGCCAGATATTATCCAGGTTTTACAGTTTAGAAAACTGAAATCGAGAGGCAGTTGAATGACTTTTCCCATGGCAATCCAGTTAATAAGTGTTTCTTTCAGGAATCCAGTGCTTTTTACTTTGTATCCTTCTTTCTTGAATGAACAAGGTACAGAGGCAGGTAGAACCACAGGGCTAGCTCTGGTTGCATCTTAGGATCAGTTGGGAAGCTTTGTAAAGAAAAGAGAAGCCACAGAAAAATTACTTGATTGTCTAGGCTCAACCCACTGAAATTCTCATTTAATTGATTGGAGTGGGCTCTGGGCATTAGTATTGTTTACAAATTTTTCAGCTGATTTTTAATGAGAAGCTGGGGATAAGAACCTGTGATATAGAGAATGATTTTTGTTCAGAAATAATGACTGGAAAAACTTGAAAAAATGTGTTAGACTCATATTACGGAAGTCCAGGGGAACCAAACTAACAAGTTTGCATCACTGTTTTCTAGACTAGCGCTGTCTGATAGAAAAGTAATGTGAATAATATATATGATCACGATGTAATGTTAAATTTTCTAGAAGTTCCATTAAGAGTTGAACAGGTGAATTTATTATATAACCCAGTATATCATAAATATTATTTCAATATGCAATGTAAAGATTATTAATGAGATATTCTACTTTCTTTGGTACCAAGTCTTTGAAATGTCCTGTTTCTTTTTATGGTTATAGTCTGTCTCAATTAGGACTGTCCTATATCAAGTGTTCCATAGCTGCATGTGGCCACAGTATTTATTTTGAGGTTCTAGATAGTGAGGTCTAGGCATTCGGTGTGGTAAACTGTAGGATGTGTGTGCTTCCCAAGGTGCACATGCCTTCATGTGCTTAGCAATACAGCCTGATACTTAGTTCATGGAAAAACGTTGCCATTGAGTGAATGTTTTAAGTGTCTTTTCCTTTTAGATACTGATGGGAAAATGGGAAATAATTGATGCCTCTTTTAAAAAAATAAGATTTATTTATTTATTTGACAGAGAGCATGTGGCTGTATGCTTCCTAGGAAAAGGAGTGTGGGGAGGTGGGCAGAGGGAGAGAGAAACACAAGCAGACTCCATGCTGAGTGCAGAGCCAACTTGGGGCTAGATCTCATGACCCTGAGATCAGACCTGAGCTGAAACCAAGAGTCAGATGCTCAACCAACTGTGCCACCCAGGTGCCCCAAGGCTTTTTTTAAAGCATTGGTTACTGCTGGCAATGAAAGTCAACATTTGGGAGCTTATATCTAAACTCAGTATCTTAGAATTCTTTGAGGCTGAATGGTGGCATTACCCCTCCCCACCCCCGTGAGAAGCACAGTCTCAACAGAAATTCTCTTATCTAGGCAAATCTGTCATCTAGAGGGTTGTGTGGCTATAGCCTTTGTTGGGAGGGCAGGTCTAAAGTTGGATGTCTGGTTCTAGGCACTCTGATCTGCATGATTCTTCAGTACACACAGCAGTTCTGGGACTGTCTCAATGTGTACCTGGAAAGGCCAGCATCTGGGATGTCTTTCAACTATACATGTGTTAACTTCTATCTGGTATCTTTTTAGTAACTTAATTCTCCCTCTTTTATAGGCATCAAGTTTACCAGGTGATCTGAGCTATGCTATTGCTGGGTTGATATTTTTAGAATATAAAGCCAGTGCACAGTGGTCTGCAGAACTCCTGGTCATCAATTACCGAGGAGAACTTAAAAGTTACCTTGTAAGGTAAAAATACATTTTATTTGGGAACTCCTATGTGAAATAATGTTTTTTCTCTGGCTTGGTCAAATTTTATTTTGTTCTTTCAGCATTTTAGTGTGGAAAAAAATTGCAAATATAACAGGAAGGTTGAAACCATTTTATAGCAAATGCTCCTATACTTTCACTTAAATTCCATTATTAGCATTTTACTATACTTGCTATTCACATTACTGCCCACCCCTCTGTCTAGCCATTAGTCAATGTTATTTTTTAATGGATTTCAGAGTTAATCCTTATATACTTAAGCATGCATGCCATTAATTAAAGTTTAAGGTTTATTTACAGTTTTCTCTTTTGAAATAAAATTTGCATACAGTGAAATGTACAAATCTTAAGTGTGCCAGCCAGTGAGTTATGGGAAATGCAAATACTGTGCAATTCAAACCCTTATCAAAGATACAGCACATTACCATCATGCTAGAAAGTTCTCTCATGCTCCAACCTAGTAAATCTATGTACACCTACCCGCCCCCCCCGACCCCCCCCAGCTTAACCATCCTAGATAAGTTGTGCCTATTCTGGTAATTCACATAAATGGACTCATAGAATGTAGTCTCCTGTCTGAGTCTTCCTTCACTTAGCATATTTTGAGATTTATTTGTATTTTTCATGTATCAGTAGTTTATTCCATTTTATTATAATATAATGTATTTCACTGTATGAATATTTCATGTGTCTAAGTTTGAGGGGTTACAATGAAGTACCAAAAACGGGGTCGCTTATCAACAATGGAAGTTTACTGCTGACACTTCCCGAGGATGAAAGTCTGTGTTCTGGGTGCCAGCGTGGCTGGGTTCTGGTGAGAACCCTCTTTGGGTTCTTTGTGGACTGCTGACTTGTCTTTTTACCCTCACGTGGTAGAAAGAGAGCTAGCTAGCTCTCTGGCCTCCTTTCTGGGGGCAGTATTTCCTTTCATAAGGCCTTCATCCTCCTGACCTAATTACTTCCCAAAGACCCCATCTCTAAGTACCATCACACTGGCATTAGGGTTTTAACATATGAATTTTGTGGGGACACAGACCTTCAGCCCACAGGGGGATCACAAACATTCAGACCATAACATTCATGATTTGTTGAGTCGTTCTTCTTTTGATGGACTTGTGATTTCCAGTTTGGGGCCACTATGAATAAAGCTATTATGACCATGCTTTACAAGTATTTATGGATATGTATTTTCATTTTTCTTGAGCCACTGTCTTTGAGTGGAACTGCTGAATCATAGGGTAGATACAGTTTATTTGTAAAAGAAACTTCCAGACCTTTTCCCAGAGTTTTTATATCATTCATATTCCCACTAATTACGTGTCAGAGTTGTTTTGTATTCTCAGCAGTGTTTGGTGGCGTCTTCTACATTACAGACACTGTAGTGGGTATTTTTTGGCCTCTCACAGTGTCTTACTGGTGTTCTTTCTTCTTAAATTTAGTGTTGGGACAAATCAGAGCTATCAAGAGAGTCACTGTTTCAGCTTCAGTGGTCATTATCCTCGTGGAATCAACACAGCTGTTTACCATCCTGGTCACAGGTGAGCAACCGTGTCTTCTCCTTGGCGGAGTGTGAGGTGGATGGAGACGTCTTGGCACAGTTTCAGAGAGAAGACGGTGTCCACTCTGCTTAGTTTGGCTTCGTTTGTTCCTCTTGTGCATAGTTATCTTAAGTATCTGTGATACGGTGGTAGCTGTCTTCTGAGCATTTCTGATCGTCGGGCTGACTGAGCTCGGATCCGCTCGGGCACTGGGAGTATTCCCCGAGGAAGTTTTTCTCTTCACTTTTTTAATCTTATTTTCCTCATCTGGGAAATGAGTATGTACCTAACTTCTAGCGCTCTGGCGTGTTGAGAGAACTCACAAAAAGCTGCCTCTGAAGTGTCCTTGCAGAGGAGGGCTCCGTCCGCATGCCTCCTCTGCAGGTTAGGGCTGCTTCCCTCATGGCACAGCTGATCCCTACACCTGTGGCCCATTCTTCAGAGAGGCCACTTCTCTGCATATTATCTGCCACCTGCATTGAGGGTTAGTTGAAAATTGGGCATCATCTACTTCTGGTGATTTCTTTCATTTCATTTTGTTATTTTGAGGGTGAAATTTACATCTATTTTATAAGTTACCAAGCTAACTTCTTGGTTCTCTAAATGGGGACACTATCAAGTAAATCAGATAAATGTAGCTTAAATTCTGAATTTTGAGACTTACTCTGTGTCTGTTTGTAAGTCCTTAAGCTCTCTGACCCTCTGTGTACTTGCATACATTTTTCATCAAAAAGACTTAATTTTTATGTTCTATTCAGTCATAGGTCTGTCCTTTTTATTCAGAATTTTATGATTATGAAATTTTTATATTGCAAAGGAACCGACACCCACCAGAGTCCTCTTCATGCTCTTCCCTGATCCTTCCCTACTAGGGATAACCACTGTCCTGAATTTTGTTTTTATCATTCTTTTGCTTTCTTTTTAGTTTTACCACTTATTCCTATGTGGTTGTGCTGTTTGACTTTATATAAATAGAATCCTATGGAAGACACACAAGTCTTGCTTTGAGGCTTGCTTTTTGATGCGTGTTTTTCCTACTTCATTCAATTTTCACTGCCATTAGGATATTTCATTTTATGAATGTGCTGCAGTATATTTGTTCATTCTCCTGTGGATAAAAATTTGGTTTGTTTCCAGTTTTTTGTTTTTTTGTTTTTTGGTTATAAAAATAGTTCTGCGGCCAAAATGATTATGCATTCCTCTGACACGTGTGTAAGAGTTTCTGCAGGATATAGAAGCAGAAGTGGAATTGGTGAATTATTGAGTAAGAACAGCTTCAACTCTACGAGGTAATGCACATGTTTTTCAGAGTGGTTCCGTTAGTGCGCAGTTCCATCAGCCATGAAAGTTTCTGTGGTTTCTTATTAGTGCTCTTGGTATCAGACTTTTAAATATTTGCTGATCTGGTTAGATGTAAAAGAAGATCTCATTGTGGCTTTAATTTTCATTTCCCTGATTACTGATGAGGTTGGATAGCTTTTTATGTTATTGGCCTTTCATGTTTTGTCATCTATGAAATGTGTTTTTTTAAAAAATATAATTTCGTAATTTTTACTGAGTATATGATCTTGACATTCTTTATGTGATCTGGATGTTAATTCTGGATTTTGTGTGTATTATTTTCTTCCAACATGGCTTTTAAAAAAAATTTTTTTTTAAATTTTTTATTTTTTATAAACATATATTTTTATCCCCAGGGGTACAGGTCTGTGAATCACCAGGTTTACACACTTCACAGCACTCACCAAAGCACATACCCTCCCCAATGTCCATAATCCCACCCCCTTCTCCCAACCCCCCTCCCCCCAGCAACCCTCAGTTTGTTTTGTGAGATTAAGAGTCACTTATGGTTTGTCTCCCTCTCAATTCCATCTTGTTTCATTGATTCTTCTCCTACCCACTTAAGCCCCCATGTTGCATCACCACTTCCTCATATCAGGGAGATCATATGATAGTTGTCTTTCTCTGCTTGACTTATTTCGCTAAGCATGATATGCTCTAGTTCCATCCATCAACATGACTTTTTAAAAAATTTACCTTTTTTGAGTTAGATCTGTCTTTAGTTTTGGCTGTTAAATAATCTTAAAAACTGACCTTTTCACCTAATTTCTTTCTAGAGATAACTACTTTGAGCTACTTTGTTTGGCTGTTTTATTTGATACCATCTGTTGTTTTCATACATAAAAATAAAATGCTTATGTTGTTGCTTCTTGATTTCTCTGTTTTACCCATTACCTCTTAATGTCTCTTCATGGAAGATGTTCTGTCTTCTTACTCTGTCCTCACATACACAAACCTAGCCTTCTCTTGTTCACCTGTTCAGTTGTGATTTTGTAGGGTAAATATTATGGTCATGTAGATGCTCTTCACAGATGAGACAAGAACCTTCTGTAGTATTGCGTGATTGCCTTTTCATTCTTAGTCATTAATTCATTCATTCAGTAAACATTTATTCATTTCCTGCTCTGTGCCACATGCTGTTCTAGATGCTTGGTTGAAGTGCTGTGGGGAAAAATGAACAGAGGGTAGAAGGCAGTGGCAGGGTGGTGAGTAGATTATGGGTTGTAATTTTTTTTTTTAATTTTTTATTTTAAAAAAATTTTTTATTTTTTGTAATTTTTTATTTAACAGAGATCGCAAGTAGGCAGAGGCAGGCAGAGAGAGGGAGGGAAGCAGGCTCCCTGCTGAGCAACGAACCCAATGCAGGGCTCAATCCCAGGATCCTGAGATTATGACCTGAGCTGAAGGCAGAGGTTTTAACCTACTGAGATACCCAGGCGCCCTATGGGTTGTAATTTTAACTAGGGTAGACAGGTTACCCTCACTGGGAAAGTAACATCTGTGCAGAGGCTTGCAAGAGGTGAGGATATTCATTACTTGGATATCTGAAGGAAGAGTGTTCTGTGCAGAAAGAATAGTGAAAGCAAAATGAGTTGGGAGCGTACCTGCCATTTTCTAGAAACCGCAAGGAGGCCATTTTGGCTGAAGCCGACTAAGTAGAGTAATCTATAGATGTCCCTGAGATACAACCAGGCTAAATCTTGGAGGGGCTTTGTTGGCTAAAGTAAGGCCTATCTGGTAACTTCTTGCCTGTGTATATTCTTGTAGTTAAATTCCTTCTCTTTCTCCTTCCTTCCTCCCTTCCTTTCTTAGTTTGCAAAGTTTTTAAATATGCTTATTATAGATTTAATGGTGAACTCACTCCCGTTGGTGTAGATCCTACACCATATATGTTAGATATTCTGTAAGTTTCGTCTTCCTGGAGTCTTTCTCAGAACTTTCTGACCTGCTGTGATGTGGGTTTGCCTCTGCCGCACAGCTATTTCCTTAAGAACTCCTCTAAGAATTCACTTTACCATCCTGAGGATTGCTTTCATATTTTTTGTTGCATCACCTGTTTCCTGGGACCTGTGTTTCTTTGGTTTATTTTGCTGTTTTGGTGAGCTTATGTAATTCCCTGAGGAAGAGTACATGGGAAGTATGTAGTTTTTGAGGCCTTGCCTGCCTGAAAATGGCATTTATTTTATCTTCATGCTTAAATGATAATTTAGCATGGATAGAATTGTAGGCTGGAAATAATTTTCCTTTTAGAGTTTTGAGGATATCGCTCCATTGTCATCTGGCTTCTAGTGCTGCCCTTGAGAATCCTCATGCACCTTTTTTTCCCTCTATTTTTTCGTCCTCCTTTTTTCTGGAAACTCAGATTCTTTTTTATTTCCCCACAGTATTCTGAAGCTTGGTCGTGTTATGTCTTGGAGTTGTTTATTTCCATACTGTTGGCCCTTCGGTTTGAATATTCACTTTTGGGAAAATTTACTGAATTATTTCTTTGATTGTTTCTTCCCCTATGTTTTCTTTTTCTCTCTGAAATTTCTATTCTCCAGATGCTAGTCTTATTGAACTTACCTTTATTCTTATTCTCTTTTTCCCCCTTTATTTTTGTTGAAAAAGAAAAGTAAAAGATTATTTTTATTCTTTCTATATAAATGCATATACTTAACGAAGAAAGTAGTTTGCCACTTTTGAGATCCATTATAAATATAATGAATTAGTGATATGTAAGATACACAATTTAGAAAGAAAAATCTATATTCTGGTTAATTTTTTTCTGATCTATCTTTTTTTTAAAAATTTTCTGTTGCTCTTTCTTTTTGAACTAGGCATTGTGATTTTTTTTTTTTTAAGATTTTATTTATTTGACAGAGAGAGAGATCACAAGTAGGCAGAGAGGCAGGCAGAGAGAGAGGGGGAAGCAGGTTCCCTGCTAAGCAGAGAGCCCGATGTGGAGCTTGATTCCAGGACCCTGAAATCATGACCTGGGCTGAAGGCAGAGACTTAACCCACTGAGCCACCCAGGCACCCCACATTGTGATTTTTTTGTTTCAGTTTTTCTATTTCTCATTTCTACATGTTCTCTGTAGCTATTTTATGAATCTCTCTTAAGGGAAGAAAATAATTAAAATGAGTATTCAGTGAGCTACTAGTTTTTTTTAAAGATTTAATTTATTTATTTGTCAGAGAGAGAGCACAAGCTGGGAGTGGCAGGCAGAGCAGGCAGAGGGAGAAGCAGGCTTCCCACTAAGCAAGGAGCCCAATGTGGGACTTGATCCCAGGAGACTGGGATCATAGCCTGAGCCGAAAGCAGCTACTTAACTGACTGAGCCGCCCAGGCATCCCTATTTTGAGGTACACAGTACGTACTCAGGATATGATAGTAGTGGATAAATGTAATATTATTAACTTTTTCCTTTTGCTTTGTTTGTACTCTTGCCTTAAAGAGTCAGTTTGCTCTATCATCCTTAAGAAATTTGGAAATCGTGTTGCTTGGGTGGCTTAGTTGGTTAAGCATCTGCCTCAGGTCATGATCTCCAGGTCCTGGGGGCAAGTCCTGCGTCAGGTTTCCTGCTCCTCGGGAAGTCTGCTTTCTCTCTCTCTCTCCTTCTGCCCCTCCCCACTGCCTATTGTCTCTCTCTCAAATAAATAAATAAAATCTTAAAAAAAAATTTGAAAATCAGTTGCAAGTCCAGTTAATTAAAAAATTAAAAAAATTGTTTATTTTATTTTGCATATTGTTTTCCGATCTGAAATAATAGACCTTTGTTTTATTTTATTTTGGATACAGTTGAGTGATCACATGCACAGTTAGAGGTCTTTACATTTTATAAAATTGAATCTAATTGTATTTGCTGCAAATTACTGCCATTTTCTTCAAACATTTCGTTATCAAATAAACACGTTACAAGTATAAGAAAATTGTGTTGTTTTTATTTTGTTCTTTCAACTTCTTAAATGAAGTGTGGTCTCTTAAGTTTGTTTTTATAGCTCAGATACCGTATTTCCTGGCATAGGTTCACATTAAGTCTTGAACTTAAATCTTGCTGTTAGAAAGGGGGTAGCATGTGTTTTGCTTTCCCCTGCTCCGTTTTCTGGGGCAAATTTTGTCAAGCCCAGACGGTGCATGTATTATTCCCATGGCATTCTGCTTGCCGCTTTGATTTGTGAGGTGGGCCTGTTTCTTTGCATCTTCTTTGATACCGTGTTTTATTATGTTCAAGCCAGGTTTTGCTCTTTGTTCTTTTAAGGCCCTTTGTTTGTTTGTTTTATTCAACTTGGTTTTGTTGTTTTAAAGCCTAGGTATTAATACCTTTCTTGGTACATAGATATTTCTTAAAAATTTATATTTTACTTCATTTTCTTAGCACATATATACATTTATGAAAATTTAATCTATTGTCCATTAGAAAGTGCATTCTGTTAGAGGGATTGAAAGTCCTGACCTTAAGGCCTTATATTTTCCCCCGCACCAAGATTTTATTTATTTGTTTTTGACAGCAAGAGGGAGAGAGGGCATGAGCTGGGGAAGGGGCAGAGGGAGAGACAGGCTCCCTGCTGAGTAGGGAGCCCAGTGTGGAGCTCGATCCTAGGACCTTGGGCCCATGACCCGAGTTGAAGGCAGATGCTTAGCCCACTGAGGCACCCAGGCACCTCAAGGCCTTATGTTCTTGAATGAGAAATAATATACACATATACATATATAATATATGTATATATATATATACACACTCACACATACACACCTATGTGTAATATATATATTTCTAATGTCTGACATACATTTTCTCTAATAAAAGTTTATACAAATATATATGTATATTTATATTATGTGTGTGTGTGTGTGTGTGTGTACTGGAATGCAGGCTAGAAATGTGTAAGGGTCTTAAGAGGGTGCAGGTACGGTGATGGGAATCCAGAAGAAGGAGATCTTCCTTTCTTGAAAGATAAAAGAAGTATGGTAGGCCATTGCTTCAGACAATGGCTACAGTCTGGGCATGATGGCTGTTCCAGGCAAGGTGACCGTGTGAACAGTGACAAGAGGAAGGGAGCTACATGGGGAAATTGCAGGTGGTGTGGTTTGGCTGACAGTGTAGGGGGTGTGTGGCAGGGGAGGAGGGGTTGTGGTGGGAGTTGGGGTCTTGGAAATGCAAATTGAGGTCAGATAATTGAGACCTTGAGTGGCAGCTTCTTCTTCAGGAAACTCAGATTTTTGAGAAGAGAAAATTGGATCGTCTATACTAAGAGGAATATTGATTCAGCTGGGAGAGACTAGGGTCTGGGTGACTCTTAGCTGATAACAGCAGGCCACAGCCAACCAGTGCTTATTTGTTTTCTTATATAGATTTGCTCTTCTCAGTTTGTATAACATTTTGGGCACGACTTAGATATAGATCACACTTTATTTTTTTCTATTTTGATGAACTGAATCCTGTATCTCCAGTTAGAATGTCGAATATCTGAAGGCAGAGAATGTGTAATGTACATTTTTCTAGAAGCCCTTGCCTCTAGAATAAGATTCTGTTTTGCTGATTGATAACTCTCCCTTTGTGGGTTTCTTGGATAAGTAATTTTAATTTCCTGAGTGGAAAAGAAAGATTAAGTTTCTTTTGATTTTTTTCTCTTCCCTTTTTCTTCTATTTTGTATTCATATTCATTCCTCCCATTTCTTTCTTTTTTTTAAAAAAATATTTTATTTGACAGAGAGAGAGAGAGAGCGCGAGCATAAACAGGGAGAGCAGCAGACAGAGGGAGAAGGAGAAGCAGGCTCCCCGCAGAGCAGGGGGAACCCGATGTGGCACTCTATCCCAGGACCCTGGGATCATGACCTGAGTTGAAGGCAGTCATTTAACCAACTGAGCCACCTAGGCGCCCTCATTCTCGCATTTCTGTTTTATTTTTCTTGTCCCTTTTAAAAGAAGTCTGTTTTATATCTTAATCTTTCCACGTTTTATTTGTTTTGCCTAGTTTTGTTCATACGGACTACTCCCCTGTCTTGATTTATTACAAAGGTCAATATTTGATTTCTTTTTTCCTGGCAGGATTTCAGGGTAAGTTGGGATCACTTGGCGCCATAGGTTTGAAATTATCATTCACTAAATGCTTATTACATGATATCAATTTGTCACAAGTTGAATTCTCTTTCTTACTCTTAAAAGTTTCACTTTATGGCCCAGGAGCTATGCAAATTGTAGGTGTTTTTATTGGCGGCGGGCGGGGGGGGGGTATCTCTGTAAAATTTTGGAATTGTAACTATGTATCAAACCACAGAAAGAAGGCATCACATACATGTGGTTCCTGCACTCACATACACTTCTTGATAGCAGTCAGCTGGGAGACGGATGACTGGATTAAGGTTTTGGAATGAAAATTGTTACAAAGCACGGGGTATGTGTAAATGCCCTGTTGTGCCTGACAAAAATATTGCTAGTTTGTTTGTTTTTTCCATTATGCAGTCTTTTTTAAATGAAAGAAGCTGAAATATTCATCACATTTTTATTTATTTTTGGTTACTCTAGTAATGTGAGCCCGTGATATATATCATCTACAAGGATCTTATAAATGTGAAATAAATCAGCCAGAGTGGGGTTGGAATAAATTGGTATTGTATAAACTCAAGGTTTTATGAAATTCATTGTTTTGCCTGATGCTGCAAGCAGTGTTGAAGAAGAAAAATCGAGGTGGTAAATTGGGGAATAGGAAACAAAAATTAATTGAGCAGCTTCAGGTTAACTCTGTGGATTTTCTGATTTCGACCATTTCCTTCTTTACATGCCCTCACTGCCTAATGAATGTGTTTTATTTCCCTCCCTCAGACTCTGTCCTCTGCCTGCATCCCTTTGAGACTCACCCCACAACCTCCCTGCCTTATCTTTTCTGTTCTTTGGATTCTCTGTTAATAGTGGTTTAGATTACACCTTGATTACAACTAAGGAATTTCTTGTCTCCTTGGTGTTCTTAGAGGGGACTGCAGTCAATCTGTAGAACTGTGTGCTCAGTGAGGATTCCTACATAGTGCCTCTCTCTGGCAGTCTACAGTTGATTTTGGGAGTCCTAGTCACAGAGAAGGGCACGCAGTGTGAGCCGAGTTCAAGTAGAAGACTTTATCTGTTTTTTTTTTTTTTTTTTTAAGATTTTATTTATTCATTTAACAGAGAGAGAAATCACAAGTAGGCAGAGAGGCAGAGAGAGAGAAGGGGGGAAGCAGTCTCCCTGCTGAGCAGAGAGCCCAATATGGGACTCGATCCCAGGACCCTGAGATCATGACCTGAGCCGAAGACAGAGACTTAACCCACTGAGCCACCCAGGTGCCCCTATCTGTTTATTTTTAAATGACATTGCTTCCAACAGAATATAGCTTTTTTTGTTTTTAATTTCATTGTGAATTTCTACAAGCAAAATGGGACATACTCTGGACTCCTGGGTGGCTCAGTGGGTTAAGCCACTGCCTTCAGCTCAGGTCATGATCCCAGGATAAATAAATAAATAAAATCTTAAAAAAAAAAAAAGTTGGACATACCCAACTTTAAATGTCTAAAAGTTCCTTGATAAACACAAAGAGTGTTTGAAGGTAACTTCTGTTAGACCCTGATTTTTATCAGCAGTGACAATGGAGAATATGCCTTCTTTCTCTGACCCCTTTGAGAAGCCACCCATGCCCAGAATCCTTGATGACTTTTTGGTACTGATCCTAAGTGTGTGGGTCAGTGATTTGTTTCTGTAAGTGTTCGTAATTGTACCGTTGAGCACTGCCGTTCGCTTAGGGTACTTCCATCACCCCTAACTTTCTCTCATGCCCATGAGTTTTATGGGATGTAAACTCTCTATCAGTAAAACTGTAGTAAATAAGGAATGAATAAGAAAAAAAAAAAACCACCCTACACAGGCATTCATTTGAACATTTTTGATGTTAAGAAAAATACTCAGCTTTATGTTAAGAAAGATACTCCTGCTGTCTGTGGGGAAGAGCCGTGACTAATAATGTGTGTCACAGTTGTGCAAAGGGAGAATCCAAACATTTGGGTGGTGGCAAAAATTTTTTTTCTCTCAGTCAGCTGTTTCAGGGCAAATGCAGTTTATACAGAAAGAACTCAAGACAACATTTTTAGGGAATAATAAGCTATGGTTGCCTTAAACTAGGTTACAGTCAGATTACAAAGGTCTCCGTTTGGAGAGTAATTAGGATTTGACGCACCAGTTGGAGGCACTGCTGATCTCAGGGAGGCTCAGGGTGGACTGGGACGTGGTCTCCAGAAGGCTCTTCGTTTTCAGGGGAGACTGAGGAATACCAGCAGGCACTGGCAGCTTCAGGGTTCATGGGCTATGCTTTATGTATGTTGACTTGGTCATCTCCTGTGGGTTTCTGTTTTCCCCTACACAGAATTGTAGCCATTTTAAATACATGAGCCCTTTATACTCATGGGGTAAAGGCAACTGCCCAAATAAAACAGTGCTTGGTGGGAAATCAAAAATGTTTGTTGTGTGAATGAGCTCTCAAGCGACAGGATGATAACTTCCACTGCAACAGAACGGAAGGAAAACAGTCTTGGAGATAGAAAGGGTGCTGAAGGGCCACAGTCTCTTCTTAATACATCACTTTCATCTAGGGAAGTTGTACATGGGTGCCTCAAATGTTTAAATTTGATCTTGTGAAGAGGGTAGTGTTGAGTGTTCCCTACCTTAAAGGTTTATCCAAGGGCTTAGTGTATTTTATTCTCCTACTATGAGGTAGAATTTCTATTAAGATCTATGAGATGGGGGCGCCTGGGTGGTGGCTCAGTGGGTTAAGCCGCTGCCTTCGGCTCGGGTCATGATCTCAGGGTCCTGGGATCGAGTCCCGCATCGGGCTCTCTGCTCAGCGGGGAGCCTGCTTCCTCCTCTCTCTCTCTCTGCCTGCCTCTCTGTCTACTTGTGATTTCTCTCTGTCAAATAAATAAATAAATAATCTTAAAAAAAAACATCTATGAGATGCACATGAAAGCCAGTCAGTGGATTTTCACAGCCATTACATTGCTGTAACGTTGCCCATCTTTCTGGTTCCTAAGGTCGTACGTCTTCTCTGAGAATCATGGCATCGCTAAGTGAAAAGATGTGCTCTGTTGACAGCTGGAGGACCAGTTAAGGATAAATGGCATTAAGATATTTTTCATAAACCGTAACTAGATAAGATTAATAACTTTATGAAGGGTCCCTTCTAGAAAAGGAAAGAGAGTCCTGTGTTGTGATCATTGCCGATTATCTCCCACCGCAGTGACAGAGTGAACTTGGCCTTTGATGATGTGGGTGCTATTGGCATTTGAGAGATGAATGTGTAGCCCTGTACCTGAGAAGTGTGAATGTCAGTAATTGAGTTGACCTTCTATTAAGGAGTTTTTCATTTTGCCTCTCAATTTCTCATTTCTCCAGCATGAGAAAATTCTCCTTTTTCTGAGTGCAGGTCAGTTTTTTGAGGAGAAATGAAGGGTGCTGTAGTCTGTGGAGAGAGCTGCATGGTCTCGTAGAGGTGAAAGCTCTTGGGTGTGAATAAGGGACTTCTGAGCTTCACAGACTAAATTTTTTGATTTTACAGGCATTTTTTTGGGGAGACGGGAAAGTGGGGAGTCTTGGCCATAGCCCGTGATCTGTGACTCCGAAGTGTCCTTGCCCTTCGCAGCTTCTACCTGGCTGGCTTTTAAGTCAAAGATTTCGTGTTTGAAGATTCTTTGATAGGAGGGGCTCATTCCCTTTATGTTACAGTTACATAGAAATAGGTATTTGAAGACCTTTATAAATTTTTTACTCTGTTCAACTGATAAATCTGTCATCTGGTCCCGCTCCTCCTTGCCTCATATTTTTCTTTTGGAGTGTTTTGGTTATAGTTTAATTTGATATAACTTTATTTTTTCTTTTAACAAATTTTTATGATGGAAATGTTCAAGCATACACAAAAATTCAGTGACCGATATAACGAATCTATCTATGACCCAGTGGCTATAACTTTTTAGGCAAGACATTTTGTACCTTGTTTATACCCCCCACCTTCCAGTTAGAAGGACTACTTTATAATTCCTCTGCAAAGCTTTACGAGAATGCAATTTTAGGAAGTAACTTGGGCCAGATAGAATTTTTTTTCTTCTCCCTGGAGCGATGCTAGCTGTTGCGCATTCCCTTCGGGAGTAAGAGCTGAAAGAAGACTCCTGAGTTATATTTAGCTTATTTTATAGGAATGAGGGAGTGTCACTTAATTATGTCTTATGGACAAATAGAAAATTAAAACAATATGTTTCTGACCTAATAGAATGTGTACTGGGTTAGGGCACAGGCGGTCTGAATTCTGTTCTTGATTCTACTTACTAGCTGTGAAATTTCAAGGTAAGTCGCTCTTTCTGAACCAGGTGCTGGCATTGCGCTGGGTCCAGACAGTACATGGTTTTAGTAAGCTGCTCAAATACATACGAGGTCTGGTGCAGACTACAGGCAGCGTTTAACAGAGGAGGATTGTGGTAGGGGGTTTAGTAGAATGCATTCGAGACAGACCCATTGTCAGGGATACTTGGCAGGCCCCAGTAGGGGTTCAAAGACCAAACTTCTTTTCCTGGGAAAAAAGTTTGAGAAAGAGTTTAGTAATTGAACTACTTATACTGGAATAGAAGGGGAATTTGGGTTTCAGACCCTGGGTAGTTCTGGAATCAGGATCTAAGGTAGACATGGAGTGGACCAGATGGACGGATGCTGAATGTACTGGGCTTTTGCAGCCCTGTTGCTTAAATCTGTCCTGAGGATTGGGAGGGAATGAAGTCTTCAGATGATCACTGGCATCAGCTGTTGGGTGGAGGGAAAGACACAAGGTCCAAGACCTCTGGGAAATCTAAATTAACTTGTTAATTAGTATTTCTGTGGACATTCTGCTTACCGGGGTAGCAGTTCTTAACAAGGTCTGGACAACAGAATCACCTATTGGAAAACAAGTTTTAAATATTCATATACTGAGGCTGTACTGTTAAAGGCTTGGTAAGATATAGGACGGGCTGGTAGCATCTGTTTGTTAGAGGGGATTCTGATTCCCCCACCACTTTTACTAATAAGACTTTGAAAAATTAAATAAAATGAATAAAACTCTTCTTCTTATCCTTGCTATTGAAGTTGGCCTAATGAAGGATTAGGAATAAATTTCATTTGAGGTGTTACCGCCTTTCTATAGCTTATGGCTGCCTAGGATACTAGATCGAGAAGTGCTGTGAGCCCAGTTCTGTAGTTACCGACTCTGGGTCTGGATTCCTCTAGACCTATGTAAATTCTTATATTTCTCAAGATACCCCCCCCTTTTTCCCCTAAGATTTTATTTATTTATTTGACAGAGAGGGACACAGCGAGAGAGGGACCACAAGCAGGGGGACTAGGAGAGGGAAGGCAGGCTTCCCGCTGAGCAGGGAGCCCGATGTGGGGCTTGATCTCAGGACGCTGAGATCATGACCTGAGCTGAAGGCAGACGCTAAACAACTGAGCTACCCAGGCGCCCCGGTAATAATTCTTCTTTAAATATTTGGTAAAATTCCTCTGGGAAGCCATCTGGTCCTAGACTCTTGTTTGTTGGAAGATTATTGGTTACTGCTTCAGTTTCTTTGCTCTTATGGGTCTGTTCAGGCTTTTTCTTTCTTCTTCTTTCAGTTTTGGCAGTTTATATGTTTCTACGGATGTATCCATTTCTTCCAGATTGTCTAATTTGTTGGCATATAATTGCTCATAATATTCTCTTATAATTGGCTGAAGAGTTGTATGGATAGAAGGCCTGAACCAGGTTGTTTTTTTCTTCAAACCTGTCTTAGACAAAATTACAGTCTCGTTAACCTCTGGGACTCTAAGTACCTTCAGGGCAGGGAAAATTTGGTTTCCTTACACAGCATTTCTTACACTGCCAGCACAGTCCCTCGTAAAATTTGGGTACGTCTTAGATGGACATGGAATTGACTTAACCTGAAGTTCTTAAGATTATAACTGAGACATTTTAGAGTCCTTTTCTGATTACCATATACTTAATGAATCTCAGTCTTCACAATTCAGTAAGACGGTGTCCTAACTGCTCTTGTGTAGATGAAACTGAGCTCTGAGAGGTTGAGACTCTGTTAAGATGATGCGACTGTTATGTGGTAAGCTCGTGTCCTCTGATAATCACACTCTGTAGGCTTTTCTCTGTACCTGGGATTGGAAAACTATGGCCTGTGGCCAAATCTGACCTGTTTCTGTGTAGTCTGGGAGCCAAAGCTGGACTTTAACATTTTTTTAAGTGTTTGGGGAAAAAAAAAAAAAGAGTCCCTTATAGCCCATGAAAACTATATGAAATTCAAATTTCAGTGTCCACAAATATAATTTTATTATAACTTGTCATACTTTAAAAAAATATATATTATCTATGCTTTTTTGTACTAGGACAGAGGAGTTGTGAAAGAGACCATTATGGCCTGCAGATCTTGAAATATGTGTTGTCTCTCTTTTTTATTTTAAAGACTTTATTTATTTGACAGAGAGAGTGAACGAACACGCACGGGGAGTGGGGGGAGTGACAGAGGGCAAGGGAGAAGCAGGCCTCCGCGGAGCAGGGAGCCTGATGTGAGGCTTGATCTCAGGACCCTGGGATCATGACCTGAGCTGAAGGCAGACGCTTAACTGACTGAGCCACCCAAGCGCCCCTATTCTCTGTTTTTTTTTTTTTTTTAAATAGAAAATGTTTGCTGATGTCTACTCTGTGCCAGCCAACCTTCTAACTGGGTATGGGTTAAATTCTGCTTAGAAGATGTAAAATAAGGAGTATTGAACTTTATATATAGATTTCCTTACACCCCCTGGTTCTAAATTCTAATCAGGTACCACTCAGTTTTAAATACATTAGATGTATAATTATTAAATTGCTAGAAAAATGTGATGACTTTTATTACTAAACTAAGCACTCTTTTCCCATCCAAGAAAAATCCTCACTGTTTTGCCTTCAACAACTAACCATTCACGAAAATCAGTTTTCTGTGATCATTCTTAAGTTGGATAGACTGAATAGTGTCATGCTTCAGAATTTGTTTTCTAGTGAACTATGCCCTCCAGAGCTCACATTACAGATTCAAGCATGATGGAAAGCTGCGCTCTCGTGTGCTCTCTGTACCGGCAGCATCAGAATCACTGGGAGAGATTGTTAGACATGTGGACTCTTGGACTCCATCCTAGGCCTCCAAATGTAGACCTCTGGGGAACTGGCCCAGCTTTCCACTTTTACAAGCACTGTGGTTGATTCCGATGCATACGTGTGTCTGAGAACCACCGATGTAGGGAGTCACGATTTTTTTTTTTTTTTTAGGAGTCACGATTTTGAATGTTTTCTTCCTGTAAGCCCTTTTTTTAGTAAATAGACATAAACAGAATTCTAAATTTTGAAGTGGTAAGATTTTCGAAATAAAGAATGTGTAAGCTATACTAAAAATGAGTTAAAATGGGGAAACTGTTTCCATTATCCCAGGAGAGGACTAACTTCTAGCTGCGAAATAGTAGGTAACAATTTTTGAGCCCAAGTTTTGACAGGCACAGATCTTAGACACTTCTTAAGCTTGAGACCTGCAGTTTCTTCTTTCTTCCCCTTCTGCGGGTTGTATGCTACAGGCCCAGTGGTCACTGGACAGAGTGTGTACAGGTGTGTCTCCTTGTGTTCCAGACTTTCCTCGGCTTTAAGAAGTTTTGAGCCACTAGATGGCAGAGTCCTCCAACAGTTATTAGATGAAAGGCCCTTCTTAATAAACCATCTGTGATCCTTCTTGGAAATAATTTGTAGTGTCTCATTTAGCTTTCCCAGTTCATCAGGATCACGTGTGGGGTGGTTGCTGAGGGACACACATTCTGTCCCGACCTCCCTTTCTTCGGATGGCCTTGACCACCCTGGGTCCCTGCCCCTTGTTCTACGCCGGCCTCTGCCTTTATGCCCGCTCATGGAATTCACCCCTTCTAGTGTTTTTGGCTTCATCAGTCACAGTTTATTTTTGTTGTCTGATCCCTGTGTCCCTGCTCTGAGTTTTAGACTCTTAGCCTGTCAGAGCTGGAAGAGAGGTTCATCCATCATCTGGCTCAGCCCCTTCATTTCTCAGGTGGGAGAGCTGAAGCCTGGGGAGGTTAAGCCAAGGACAAGGACTGTGTCTTATTTATCTCTGTGCCCTGTGGTGCTCTGCACGTAGCGTGCAGATAGAGGTTTCTTGAGTGGAGCAATTGTGGTAAACGCTGCGGAGAATACAGATACAATCTCTGTGCCCAAGTGGCTCCAGGTTTACAAAGGGAGGCACGACTTCAATGACTGTTCCAGTGTACAGGGAGAAGGTGATAAGTGCCCAGGGAGGGAGCAAGACAGACTATTTTGTAATGTTAAGGACCCCTTGGAACTTTGTCTCCTGATCCTCCTGCTTCTAGTTATAGGCTAGACGTGGGCACCGCGTTCATTTTTCTCCAATCACACCATTCTACAAACTAGACTCTCTTCTTTGACATTGAGTTCCCTTGGCGTAGGATGCTCTTTACCTGATCCCTTTATCTGTCTGGGAAATTGTCTGAAGAGTAAACTTTTTGCTGATGTTAAGCCTGTGAAGCCTTTCTTGGCCTTTTCCTCCATGCAGCTTACTTCTCTGTCCTTTGGACTGTCTTTATACCAAACTCCAAGGTCATTGACGGGGTTCTATGCAGTAGTGGCTTGTGTTGACTTGTCCTATCCCCTGGAGTGACTGTGCTCGTTTTCATTCCTGTGTGTCAATATATCTCCAAGGCCATCCGAGGAATGGAAGGTAAGGGGAGGGACAGGAAGCCTCCAAGGCCATCATGGAATGGAAGTTAGGGACAGGAAGCGCGCCCCTAAGCACCACACTGTGTTGATCCTGACGAACTGGGAAAGCTAAATGTGACACCACAAATTAAAGCCAAGAAGAATTATAAATGGTTTATTAAGAAGCTTTTTTAGTTGCTTAGCATAGTCCTCATTGCTTAGCACACAATTTGCATGTAGCAAAAATTGATGGGATGGAGGGTATGTCTTCTTTTTTTTTAATATTTTATTTATTTATTTGACAGACAGATCACAAGCAGGCAGAGAAGCAGGCAGAGAGAGAGAGAGGGATGCAGGCTCCCCGCTGAGCAGAGAGCCCGATGCGGGGCTTGATCCCAGGACTCCAGGATCATGACCTGAGCCAAAGGCAGAGGCTTAACCCACTGAGCCACCCAGGCGCCCTAATGTCTTAAGATTACATTTGTTGCAGAGTTATTAGAATCTAAGACCCAAGATTTTCCTATTTTCCACAAAATTTTGAGGCCAAAGATTATTGGGCAAAGATTATTTGCATCTCTCTCTCTTTCTCTTTCTGTCTGCCTCCTTCCTTCCCTCTTTTTCAATAAGAAGTACAGTTTTAATTCACACACATCATGTGCTTTAGTTTAGAGAACTTACTTTGTACTCTGGAAAATCTGTTTTGGTTTAGTTTTATTTTTTAAGATTTTATGTGTTTATTTGACAGAGATCACAAGTAGGCAGAGAGACAGGTAGAGAGAGGAGGAAGCAGGCTCCCTGCTGAGCAGAGAGCCCTATGCAGGGCTTGATCCCAGGACCCTGAGATCATGACCTGAGCTGAAGGCAGAGGCTCTAGCCCACTGAGCCACCAGGCATCCCGGTTCATGTTTTTATAGAAAGATTTTAAAACAGTTACTTCAAGATATGATTCTAAAAGTAAGCACCTAAGAGCCCAGTATATTTACTTTGTATATTTAAGGAGGTAATGGTTACCACTGCATGTAAGTATTCTGGGTGGAGGAAATTACTGCAACAGAACAACATTAATGATAAAAGCCTGGTGGTGGGTACTAAGGAGGCATATATTGCATGGAGCACTGGGTGTGGTGCATGAATAATGAATCTTGGAACACTGAAAAAATAAAGTTAAAAAAAAAGTTATTTTCTACAGTATTATCTGTTTGTGGACTTACTTTCTGTGAAAATCTAACAGTCCCTTCAGGAGTGAATCACAGAATGCTTAAGCTGTAGCCATTAATGTATAAACAACCTCAAAATGTCACAAAGTAAATGATATGCTAATTTTATTTTCAGTATTTGGCTAGACTTGTGGCATGGTGTTCTGTGTTAGAGCCAATTTACTGAATTTTCTCTCCTGGACTTCATTAACTGGAAAGATTTATGTACATAATTGGGAATACTTTATCTTGACGTTCTTCTTTTTAGGCTAAAGAGAGAGAGTGATGTAATGAACACCTAAGTACCTACTGAGAATTAACAGATACTAAGATTTTCTTTTTTACTTAAGGTGTGTGGGTGTGTGCACATACACATATGTGAATAAAAGGCAATACTGAGGGTTTTGAAGGGGCGGGGGGTGGGCGTTGGGGGAACCAGGTGGTGGGTATTAGAGAAGGCACGGATTGCATGGAGCACTGGGTGCGGTTTAAAAACAATGAATACTGTTACGCTGAAAAGAAATAAAAAATTTTCAAAAAAGGCAATACAAACAAAACGTCCTACTTCCATTGCTTTGTCTCACTATCCCTTTCTAGAGGTCACTACTCATGATTTTGTTGTATAGCCTTCTCTATCTATCCATCCATCCGTCTTTCTACTGTAGTTACATTGCATGTTTCCCTGAACAGTTTACTGAATTTATGCATCCTTTGTAAACATTTAAAATACTTCTAATTTTCCTTTATTATAAATAGTGCTGCGTGAAGTATTCTTTGACCAAGAGATAAATATACCCATACAAGAATTTCTCTAGTGTTTCCTTGGAACAGTTTATGGGATTGTTAGGTGTATGTGTTTGTTTGGTATTGTCATATCATTCACCAAAATGATTGCTCCAGTTTATGATTTCATCAGTACTTTATAAGAGATACTGTGTCCTTAAACATACTCTGTATTGTTTTGCTGATTTTTTTTTTTTGGTAAATATAAACTATATGCCCAGCATGGGGCTCGAACTCACAACACCAAGATCAAGAGTCACATGCTTTACCAACTGAGCCAGCCAGATGCCCCTACATCCTAAATCTCAGCTGTTTTAATCCACATTATTGACTTGGATTTCACCTTTTGTGACTTACTTTATTCTTTGTTTTTCTTTTGAGCTGATTGTGGTATGTAAATTGCTTGCTAATACTATTACTCTTATGTACTTTCCTGGTGTGTGATTTATCTTTGTATGGATAGAAGTTTTAGATTTCAATATGGTGAAATTGGAAGGAGAATGTCTTAATGACACTAGGTAGGAAAGTATTTGCAGGCCAAGATGCACAAAGCACAGGTCATAAAGGGAAAGATTATCGGTGTGAATGGAGTGGGCTTTTCTCAGATCTGTACACACCCTTGTGCATTTTAGACTTGTTTAATTCTGTCACATCAGTTTCAGTTCCACAAAAGATTCTGTTGGGATTTTATTTGAAATTGCATTCAATTTATAGGCTAAGGGGAATTGACATCTTTAAGGTTTTGAGAGTTTGTCAAAGAGCATGGTATTTTTCTGTCTTTGTTCATGGCTTTGTCTTTCACTAATACCTTGAAAATTTTCCCCCAATACTTTGCTTTACCAGATTATCAGTTTAGCATTATCTAGTGCTGTCTTTATCAGTGAATCACCCTCTTCCCCCATTTCTCCCCATCCCTGTGGCCATAAGCTTTCCCCTTCTCCCTGCCTCATCTTCTGGTACTTACTGCTGAAACCTAGCAAGCATTGGGACAGGCGGGGGGAAGTGGGGTCGCTATAGCACCTTTTCCTGTGCTACTTAAGGAGCAAGTTGGGAGTTTTAAATTCAGTCACTCAGGAACCATTTGTTCTGTGTGCTGTGCTGGGTCTGGGACTTCTCGCCCCTCTCTTTCATTGACTGTTTTCATTCGAATTACATCATTTTACCATATAGTGAGGACCGTACATGACTAGTACCATCATTCTGCTGCTTTGTCCACTTACTCCTCCATTGGGCATTAATGGAGGAAAGGTTGTTTGGAAGCAGATACTAAATTTCTTTTGTTCTTGTTGGGGTTTGTCCTGTAGCCAATTTGATGTGTGCATGGCTGTGGTATTTATCAAAAATCAGAGAGAGGAAGTATCTTCTAGTGTTAAGACCAAGAGATAAAAAAACCGAAATTTTAGTTAGCTTTGTATCTCCTTCAGTAGTCAGGCAACTTCGTTCTATACATATGTATATATGTATGAACATATATAATAAATATATATTATATTTGTTACATATCATATATATAATTTTTTCGGTTATCAAATAATCCTTTATTAACATATTTTCTTTTGTAGTTCTTAACTAGTGGGACATTCTACTGCTTCACTGTTGATGTCATCTGTGATGTCATGAAGTGGTCACTGTTGATGTTCTCTGTGATGTCACAAGGATGGTGATCATTAACATTGCAGCCCACAGATTGGGCAGTTTCTAGAATCTCTCTAATGGTTCCAGAGAGTTCTCTGGCTAAGGAATGGTACTGCATCAGTTGGACAGGGTTGACAGTCTCGTCAAAATGACACTTCCATGGGGCGCCTGGGTTGCTCAGTGGGTTAAAGCCTCTGCCTTTGGCTCCGGTCATGATCCCAGGGTCCTGGGATTGAGCCCTGCATCAGGGGAGCCTGCTTCCCTTCCTTTCTCTCTGCGTGCCTCTCTGCCTACTTGTGATCTCTGTCTGTTAAATAAATAAAATCTTAAAAAAAAAAAGTGACACTTCCACCCTGCTAATGTTTTCTTACTTCTTTCTCTTGGTAGTTCCTTGAGGGCTTCGATAATCAGGGTAGAGGCAGAAGGTACCGTTTCAATCTGGGCCTGTCTGTTCTGAACGGTCAGTTTCCCTGTCATCCTCAGACCCCTCTAACCACCAGTTGCCTTGGCAGTGTTGTCACCAAACTTTTTTGGAGATAAACCCAGGGGGCCAATTTTGACCAGCGTGGCACTGACTTTGCTACCGAGTGCACCTCAGGTCTATCTTTGATCTCATTGGCCTCAAACTCAGGTGACATGGTGGAGGCTGTGTCTGGGTTCTGGATGACTGGAGAGAGTTGCAGCTTTGCTTCTGCCAACGCAAAGGCCGAAAACTATGTCTACTTTTTAAATCTGAAAATTAGATAGGTCCCCTCCATGACATAGTAGTGCAGATTAAATAATGTCCAGTTCCTTGAGAAAAGAATTATATGTTAATGTAAATATATGTTGTACGTTGAGCCGAGGAAAGTTAGTTATCAGAATCTGCTTTATCCTGGCCTTTTGGGGATTTGTTGAATTCTCAGTGTTTTTATTTTTTTATAATTATAGGTTACTAATTTTTAAAGATATGTTTTATGAATCACATATTTCCTGTTTGAAAAAACATTGAGATTAAATTCAGAAATGTAGATATTCAGTTACCTGTTGCGTTTTTATTTATTCAGAAGACTGTTTTGTGTGTGTGTGTGTATGTGTGTGTGTGTTAAGTAATCTCTATGCCCGGTGGCTTGAACTCATGACCCTGAGATCAAGAGTCCCATGCCTGTTCCACCAACTGAGCCCCATTCAGGTGTTTCCAGGGTTGTTGTTGTTGTATAAACAAATTGACTTAAAAAAATTTCTTTGTGGAATATTTGAAGTCTGTTCTTACAGACAATAGATATTGACTCCTTTGTGCCAGTCATTCAGTTTCAACAATCATTTCGTGGTCAATGTTGTTTCACAGATACCTATGAGAGAGATAGACACCCCCACCCACCTGTTCTGGATTACTTCTAAGTAAATCCTTTTGACATGCCAACCCTGAAGAGCCATACAAAGTGTTGTTTTCTTTTACCTTCCAACTTCTATACAGAACCTGACGTTTTTTAAGGTTTGGTTTTATATGAGCATGGTCTAGAAAAAGGGAAAGGCTGACTTGTGTGATGGAGTGCATCCTCTTATAAAACCGGAACATGGTGATAACAGTACTATGTGTGTTTTGCTTTAAAAGGAGCTTGATAATTGTTTTCTGTCATTTGGAACAGTTGTAGTTCACGTTGGGGGAGCATCAGATGCACAAGACCAGTGAAACCTGTGTCCTGTCTCTTCCCTTACTGTATTGCCTCATTGTCATTGGGAACAAAAATAATTCACTGGTAACTGTAGTGCTTCCTTTACTAGATCAGAGCTTTACTTCCCAACTTTTGTCTTTCTTAGATGGATGATTATAATATCTATAACATAGTTCCCTGCCAGATTTAGTGAACATGACTTTAAAAATCATGACTGTTTTTGGTGACTGGTTAAAAATACTGTGTTGCATTCTAAGAGAATAGATCTTAAAAGCATTCATCACAAGGAAAAAAAAAATTTTAAACTGTGTATGGGGTGGATATTAACTAGACTTATGGTGGGGATCATTTCACAATATATACAAATTTTGAATCATTGTGTCATACACCTGAATTAATATATGTTATATATCGTCTGCAACTCAGTAAAAAAAAAAATCATGGGTTTTATTATTATTGTTTTATTATTATTATTAGTTTGTGTAGTATCACAGAGCCTTGGAACTTTTAGTATGTTAGACTATTTGCCCTCTTGGTACCTCCTCTCTAGCTGCTAAGGAAGTAGAACAAACAGTAAACAGATCATAATGTACATCTAAAGTGTTAAATAGTCTTGTTTCAGTGTAGTTAGACCGCAGAGTTGCTCTCCCAGCGGCCTTTGCTAACACTTGTAACTGTATACAACCCACTGCTGTAACGAATAGATACCTGCCTGGGTGACAGGTCTGTGTGTTCAAGTTCACTGGTGTCGATACAGTTTTTTGAGTGTTCAGTGTTCAACCTTCAAACATTTTTACTCTTTGTAAAATTCCCATCTGGATTTCAGGTACTTGAATGCTTAAGCCTTCCTCTGTATAAGTAAAGGTGAAAAATCTAATTGAAAAACCATTTGCTTTTTTTTTCTTCTAATGAACTTCTATATTTATAGTTTATAGTAATTTTAGTATATATAGTACTTTTGCTTTACTTTTCTTTGGGAAGGTGACTGCTTCTGCTCTCCTTGTTTTGATGTTCTCTTATTCAAACCGCAATTTATCAGTTCTTAATTTTCTGTGTTTTTTTTTTTTTTTAGACTTTTGCTGGTTGGTGGATGCGAAACTGCTGAAGTGGGCATATCAAAAGCTTCTAGCTATGGCCTGTCTGCCTGGAGAGTTCTTTCGGGATCGCCTTATTGTAAGCAGGTTACCAGTGGCGGAGACCGGGTCACTGCAGTAAGTATCTGGCAGTTCACTTTGCGACTAGGCCTCAGGCAGGAACGGGATGAAGTACTTTGTCTCAAGTGAGGAAAGCGACTTCATGTGAAATTTTAGTACTTCTTTCCAATATCAGAGTTATCTAAAGTGTTTTTAGTTTCACTTGGTTTCATTTTTATTAACAGCATTGGCAGATATTAGAAAAAGAACCTAACAGGAATCCTGTTACTTGCATTTGCTTATTGAGACATTAATGTTTATTCAGCATTTTTTATGGGATGACAACTGTCTTGACTCCTGCGGTGTATATTAGCTCCCTTAACTCTCATGACTTCTTGGGGTAGGTATTGTTACTAGCCTGTCTATTGATGAGGGAAGTACAGTGTAGTTTAGTAACTTCCCTGGGTCACCGAGCTAGTAAGTGGCAGAGTCAGAGTACAAACTCCGGCACAAGTTCCCCTGTTCAAGTTGTTTACCACCATGGCACACTTGCTAATACTTTGGTCTGCATTCACCTGGTTGACACCCAGCCTTTCATCCCTTTGTTCTGTAGCAGAGCACTCTGGTATGCTGTAATAGTCAGTATAGGCTAGGTTCTGCTGTGATAATCAAACCATCCCATGGACAGATGTAAACTCCTGGTGTTTCTGTGGGTTACCCTATAACCATTCATTCCTTATTTGTGGCGAAGTCTTCTCTTGGTGCCATGACTCCCCTGGACAGTTTGTTCCAAGTGATGACTAGAGAATCCACGCAGGCTGGCAGCCTCTTGAGGTTCAAGTATTTCAGTTAATAGGAGGGGAAGAAGAGGGTTAAAAGGTGGAACTTTTCAAACTAGAACTAACATTACCTGTGCTCACAGTTCATGTGTTCTAACTATTCGTGTAGTCCTTTTTACCTTCAAGGGCCCTGGGAAGTAGTTCTTCTGTGTGTCCAGAAAGGCAAGATAAAATACTGTTTCCCTATGCAAACTGCTGGAAGTCAAGCACTCAATCACGATTAGTAATCCTGTGCTTAGCACATTGCCTTCCATGTAGTGGACACTCAGATACTTCTCGAATGAGGGAAGAAAAAGGAAAACACGACTTAAGTGAATGTGTCATGTTGTTTTTTCCTGCAGTGAATGTATCTATTTGTTCTATTATTTTTGTTTAAAATTCACTGATTTTAAATTAATCCTCTAAAACCACAAATGGTTAAAAGTTTGGTATAAAAAAGGAAATAATGAAGAAGTACTTCTTTTTTTTTTTTAAGAGTTTATTTATTTATTTGAGAGAGAGAGAGAGAGCATGAGAGGAGAGGGGTCAGCGGGAGAAGCAGACACCCTGCCGAGCAGGGAGCCCGATGCGGGACTCATTGTGGGACTCAGGGCGGGACTCGATCCCGGGACTCCAGGATCATGACCTGAGCCACAGGCAGTTGCTTAACCAACTCAGCCACCCAGGCGCCCCTGAAGAAGTACTTTTAAAAAGAATTCTTAAGCAATGACTGAAAGCTTCATTCATTTTTTTTTCTTTAGCTTTTGACATATTTTGAAGTACGTGATTATGAATTTAACCCAACAAAGTAGTTTTTTTTTTTTTAATTAGCTCACCTTACTGGTTTTTATACCACTAGATCTGGTAACAGTTTGTATTTCTGCATGAATTTATAATCGAGGACTGTGTTTTGTGCTTTTCCTTCCATGCTTTACCCCCCTATCCATTCTAGATCCTGCCTCTTCTTCTGCAGGGTGCAGGGAGAAGTCTAGATTGAGTGTTAGTAGCCACACTTCACAGAAAAGGAGCCCAAGACCCCAGAACTAAAAATAGGGGAACAGAGGTGGAACAGATCTTCTAGTCACTGTTGAGTACCTTTCCCCGCTCCCCATTGAAATTATATACAGATCAGTGGTCCTGTCAGATTTATCTCTGATGATTATCCCATAATTCATAAAGAGGTAGGAGTTGTTTATACATATTAAATATACTATTTCGCTTTTGCAGGGTTAGTCCTGTTTCTCTCTCTGATTTAATCCATACCCAGCTTGTAGTTTTTTCTGTGATATCCACCAGGACAGATCTTGGACTTTGAAACTCTTTTGGCTCTTGAATCAAAGTGTGATGTCTGCAACTTATTTTTAAATGGTTTAGTCAAAAACGTAATTTTTAAGTTTTATTTAAGTAATCTTTATACCCAACACAGGGATCGAATGCATAACCCCAAAATGAAGAGTTGCACGCTCTGTGACTGAACCAGCTAGGTGCCCCAGTCAGACCCATAATTTAAAAGATGTGTGTACGCACACAGAGATAAAGCAAGCGTGGCAACGCGTTCATAACTGGTGAGCCCGAGCGGAAGGCATACTGGTGTTTTGTTGTGCATTCACTTCAGCCTCTCCATAGCTATGAGATTTGTCAAAATTAAAGGTTGAGGGGGAAAAAAAAGAAAGAAAAAAATAGGTAAGTGTGGAGAATACAAGGAGAGATGAAGTAGGCAAATGGTGGAAGTCCATTTCAGTACAGGATAACAGGGCCTGTTTGTGACAGAATGGCCTGGGAAAGGAAGAGTCCCGGAGTATGGTCGCATACCGTGAAACCTTCCTTCACCTTGGCTTGATTCTCTTGTGCTTTCACTTTGCTCCTCACTGAAGTATTAGAATCTGCTTTGCTATGGTCCTTCTCTCTCCAGCTGAAGCTCCGGGATTGCAGTCTCTTAGAAGAAAATTGCCTGTGCACTGACAGAATAAGTGGGGAAAAACATTAAATTGCAAACTGAATGCTTGGCTGTATGATTAATTTCTTCAAATGCCGCAAGTGTATTTTAATTACGTTAGTGGCTATTAAATGTGTCCTGCTGCTAAACTTACAGTCATTCTGCATAGCCTGCCCCTGCCTTGAAGTAATTTGAATTACAGGATTAGTTCTTTTGTCCAGTGGCAGATACTGCCCTCATCAAACTCGTTTGTTTAAGGTTGCTATTGTGTTGGGTGGATATTGATGAAAAAATGCTGCTGACATATACATTCTAGTCTCTCACAAGGCTGCTAGGTTGTAAAAAGGGACTTTGCAAGATTCAATATGTGCACTGACTAAAGTTTCCAAATTAATGTGAGATAGTTTTATTTATTCATTTGTTCAACATTGAATCACTGCTCTGGTAATAGGAAGGTAGCATCCCTCAAGGGGTTTTACTGTACTGGAGGATGTAGCCATATCCACAAATAGGGGCAGTACACTGTAAAGTTGCATTCTCTACTTCAGTAACTGGGAGAGAAGAGAGAACCCAGGTTTGGGAGTCAGAAGTCTGGGATTGGAATTCTAGTTTATCACTTAACACTTGTGTAGTAAGGCTTTTGACACAAACAAGCTAATATATGTGAAGGCCCTTGGTAAGCCATAAAATGATCTCTAGTGTTCATAATTATTATCTGTTTGTATTTTTAAGACCAGGATTTTAGAAAATATATAAAAATGAACAAAACTTAATTTTTATGTTATTGACATTGCTGCTTTTTGGGTGAAGGATGTTTTTGTGGGAAGAACACAGGCTTTTTGGAATCCTGTTTCCCTGCGAAATCTCATTTCCTTCAGAAATTAGAAATAATCAGAGAAATGTTTTCACAGGATCCCACCCCCTTCCTGTGTCTCTGTCTGTACACGGTACCTTTTCTCTCATTTTTACACACAAACTGTCTTTGTACCAACTAAGACCAACCCATCTGTTTGTCCTCCAGATCTCACACTCTTGCTTATTGATATTTCTCCTGCATCATGAATTTTCCTGTCAATTAGATTTACCAGCATACAACATGCTTTTATTTTTCCAACATAAAAACTATTTGTTTTCATTCGGTTTTGGGGGATTTAGACCCCGCTAAATTCTGTTACCACCTCCATTTATTTCCCTTTCTTCAACATGTTCAAGAGCTGCCTGTATTTGTTTACACTTCCTCTTTCTTTTCTCTCTTGAATTTGAATTCACTTATGTGGGAATTTACCTCCAGCGTTTCACAGAAACTATCTTGGTGATGTTATCAGTGCCCTCCAGTATTTTACGTTTATCAGTTTTATTGGCTTCCTTCTTTTGTCTCTCTCTCTCTCTCCCTCATTCTCTCCCTTTCTCTCCCTCTCCTTCCCTCCCTCCTCTCCTTCCTTTTATGTATTTATTTTTTTAAAGATTTTATTTATTTATTTGCCAGACAGAGATCACAAGTAGCAGAGAGGCAGGTACAGAGAGGGGGCAGCAGGCTCCCTGCTGAGCAGAGAGCCCGATGTGGGGCTCCATCCCAGGACCCTGGGACCATGACCTGAGCAGAAGGCAGAGGCTTTAACCCACTGAGCCACCCAGGTGCCCCACTCTCCTTCCTTTTAAAAAAGATTTTAATTTATATATTTGAGAGAGAGCTAGAGAAAACACGACTTGGGGAGAGGGAGAAGCAAGACTCTCTGCTGAGCAGGGAGCCCAGTGCGGGACTCCATCCCAGGACCCTGGGATCATGACCTGAGTCAAAGGCAGATGCTTAACCAACTGAGCCACCTAGACGCTCCTGTTGGTATTCTTTAATCCCTGCTAATTGCTTTTACAAAAATCAGTTGATTTTCCTTTTTCCCTTTCTGTTCTCTTCCTTTTTAAAATTGTGTTATTGCTACGTTGACAAACTTGTAATTTTTGCACGTTAGTTTCTACCTTATCCTCACCTTTCTTTAGTCTTCGATGTCCGTGTCTTACAGAATGCCGTTATTTCTTTTGTTGAAATGTCCCCAGTCATCACTGGGTTGGATGAAACTATTTTCTAGTAGATGTGGTTTGGTTTGTTTTTTAAGATTTTATTTTTAAATAATCTCTACACCCAACCTGGGGCTTCAACTCACTACCCTGAGATCAGGAGCTGCACCTGAGCCAGTCAGGTGCCTCTCTTTTAGTAGACGTTCTAAGAAGGTCTCATAGGTAAAGGGTCCTTAAGTTCTTGGATCTTCAAAATTGTTGTCTAATAGCCTGAATATTTGAAGGAAAACGTGTCTGGATATAAAATCCTTAGTTTACCATTTCTTTCATTGAACTTAAAAAAATAGCCACTACTCCATTATTGCTTTACTTTGTCTGTGGAATTTGAAACTTCTCACTTACCTTAAATTATTTTCCCTACAAAGGGAAACATAGAAATAACATACAAATGTTATTTGGCCATTTTGCTTAGATTGCCTTGAGGATTTTTGTTTTCTTTGTGTGAAATTTAATAGTTTTCCTGGGATATTTCTTGGAGTTGATTTTTTTGGGAGGGGGACTGATTTTCTCAGGTACCCTTGCTTGCTCTTTCAATGTATAAATTCGTATCTTTTTCTATGTCTGGTGAGCTTTCTTAGATGATAACTGTGACAATGTTTTTAGAGGGATGTTATATCCCTTGGCTACCTTCCCTTGTCTGTCCTTCCCAGGCCTTGCAGTATTTTTACAGTCTGCTTTTGCTCACCACCAGGCCTTGTGGTAGGTGTCGTGGGGACATGGGAGTTGGAAGGAGCAGTAGAGATGACAACTGGGACTTGTGACTTTTGTTTTTCTACTTAAAATTATTTTGAAGTTTGGGTTATCTTCAGTCTTCAAGTTAAGTTGAGGGCACTTTTTTTTTTTTTTTCCATTTATTTGAGAAAGAGAGCACGTGTGTAATTGGAGAGACAGAGATAGAGAGGGAGAAGCGGGCTCCCTGATTTGGGGCTCGACCCCAGGACCCTGGAATCATAACCTGAGCTGAAGGTGGATACCCAACTGACTGAGCCACCCAGGCACCCCTGAGGCCATGGTTTTCTTGTAGATCAACAAGTCTTTCTTCCTCTCCCTCCCTTCCTTTGATCCATCAATCCATTCATCCATCCAAGTAATATCTGCACCCAACATGGGGCTTGAACTCATGACCCTGAGACCAAGAGTTGCACACTCTACTGACAGAGTCAGCCATGCACTTCATATTTTATCTTCTTACTCTTTTTTGTTGGAGGAAATATTGGAAGATATGGAGCTAGGCCATCACTAATGGCTTTAGCTATTTCGAAGTTCTAGTAGGGAAAATTTTAACCTCAACAAAACAGCACTCTTTTTTTGCCCTTTTCTCTTAAGGGAAAATTTATATAATATAAAATCCATCCTTAATCAACTTAAAGGATGCAATTCACTTGTTATTGAGTACATCGACAGTGTTGTGCAACCACCACCAGGATGTAGTTCCAGGATATTTTCATCACCCCAAAAGGAAACCTTATATCTATTAAGGTATAAAATCCCTGTTGTTCTTCCATCCAGCTCTTGGCAGCCACTAGTCTATTTCTGTGGATTTACCTGTTCTGTTTCTTATAAATGGAATCATGAAATATGTGACCTTTTGTATCTGATTTCTTTTATGTAGCATAATATTTTGGAGGTTCATCCAACTTGTAGCATATAGCAGTGCTTCATTTCCTTTTGATGACTGCACGTATTCCTTTGTGGGGATATACCACATTTTGTTCATTCCTTCTTTGATGGTCATTTGAGTTGTTTCCACTTAATAGTATTGCTGTGAACTTTTGTTTGATATAGTGTTTTTGTTTAAATACCTGTTTTTCATTCTTTTGGGTATATACTTAGGATGAAATGACTGGGTCAAATGGTAGTTTCACGTTTAGCTTTTTGAGGAACAATCAAACTTTTCCCCAGCAGTTGTACTGTTTGATGTTGCCTCAGTAGTGTACTAAATTCTCTGCAGTTCCAACAAAACTTGTTGTTTTCCATTTCTTAAATTATTGCCTTCTCTCCCTCTTGCTTTTGTAAATGTATCTCTTAAATCTAAAGATAAATAGTCTTGTGTTATATTATTTTGAATACTGGTTTCTAAATGTTGATTTTTGGGGGGGTATTTTTTAAGCATAGGATCAATTCCTTATGAATGAAATTTCTACTAGAAATTTTGACTTTTCCATAATGATGATGGGATGAAAATGATAACCTGGGGGATCTCATTTGAGAAGAGCTTGAGTGGCTTCTAATTCACATAGATTGTAATAGACTTGTTATGTGTGCATTTAAAAAACAAAACATTAAAAAAAACATTTGAGTATGGGTGTATGTTGACAGATTTACCATTTGGATTTCTTTTTTCCCAAATAAAAATAGAGTCTCACCAAGATCTTGGACACTTACTGATGATTTTCTCAACTATTTCTTTTTTTATTTTTAGATTTTATTTATTTATTTGTTGGGGAGGGAGGGCCAGAGGGAGAGGGGGAAGCAGACTGCCCAGGATCCCCGGACCCTGGGATCATGACCTGAGCTGAAGGCAGAGGCTTAACCGACTGAGCCATCCCGGCTCCCCTATTTTCTCAACTATTTCTTAAAGAACTAGGTTTGCTATAGTTTGCATTTCATGTTAAAGGACTTTTTACAGTGAAAAAGCATTCCATTAATTCTTCTTTGTCTGATGTGCATTTATTTTGCAGGTACCAAAGACATTGGGATTATTAAGGATGTTAAGTGTCAAGTTTTATAGTCGCCCAGGACAAGAACAGGTAACTCATCAGCTTAACCCGTGCTTCTCAGATATTTTCATCCTGAGTACCTTTAAAGGATAATTGAATGAACCTTGAATATACTTCATCTGGATGTGCTCTTAATTGCATACTATGTGGGCATATATGTAAGTAATAATTCATGGGACTGTTTGCTGGAATTTCTGGGTTTTACTATATATCATTATCTCAATAAGGAGACTTAAAGAAAAAAAAAAAGAATGAACCTAGTCCTTTTAAATCTGGGTTTGTAAGCCAAAGAAATCCCCTGGGATCATTATATTATCTGAAGTTTTTTGTTTTACAGTACTTGTGAATTTTGTATCCTTGTCCACAACATATCCTTTTCAGTTTGTTTTGTTAATTAAAAAAAAAAAAAAATCTGAGATTATTGAAGCTCCTAGAAGAAACAAGCCCTGTTGATTCTGGGCTTCAGGTACCATTGTTATATTGTTTTTTCCTCAGTAAGAGATGAATGGCTCTGTGGGAAGGATGTTTGTCGGTTTCATCCTGATGCGAGTGAGACACTCAGGAGCAGCCTCTGCGGGCGAAGGTTCTATTCACTCTGTGTCTGGCTCTCGCAAGAGTCTTAGCCCATATGGAGGCATCAGATCATTCTCTTCCCGTTTTGGGGAGAACCGGACAACCTCATTTTTCTGTTTCTTCAATTTTTTTTTACTAACGCGAAGGAAATCATCAGAAAATACAGAAATCATAAGAAATAGGAGGAGCATTTTGTTGCTGGGTTTGTATTTAATATATTTAAAATTTTGAGTTCTAGTTATTTCTCTGCTCTTGACTTCAGCTAAATCCTATATTCTGGATTGGTTTGGCGTGCTATCTGTAAAGCAAGCAGTACCACTACTGTTTGTGTCTGGAAAGTCACTTTCTTGTTGAATCCCGTATTTTGTGCTATTTTGCTGTTAGCATTCTCTGCTGTCAGTTCGTGGGGTTTGTTTTCATTTTGCAGATGAAGAAACATATGGAAGATCAAGTGACTTGGCCTCTACCTTGTACTCGGTTCTTTCTAATTTACTGTGTTGCCTTTGTGGGTCTGTTACCAATTTAGTGCACAAGAATGTTACTTTGCTTTTTCTCCCGGCATCCTTTCCCCGGCCTCCTTAATACTATTTAAATGACTGTCTTTTTTCTTTTTTGTATTTTTAATTTAACTTCTAGTTAGTTAACATACAGTGCAATGTTGATTTCAGGAGTAGAATCTACTCCTAAGTTACTGTCTTTAACAAAAGTTAAGGGGCTCACTATGTTTTTTTTTTTTTTTTTTTTTTAAAGATTTTATTTATTTATTTGACAGAGAGAAATTACAAATACACTGAGAGGCAGGCAGAGAGAGAGAGAAGGAAGCAGGCTCCCTGCTGAGCAGAGAGCCCGATGTGGGACTCAATCCCAGGACCCTGAGATCATGACCTGAGCCGAAGGCAGCGGCTTAACCCACTGAGCGACCCAGGCGCCCTGTTTTTTGTTTTTAATTTTATTTTTTTGACTATAATAAAACAATAACATGTCATTTCAGTGTTTATTCTTTTTTTTTTTTTCAATCAATCAGCAAACACTTCCTTTGAGGCATAATGTTAGAGCAGAGAATAAATAGGTAAATTAAAGGCATCGCATTTCCTCAAGGAGCCCTCAGTGTAGTGGGGGAGAAGGTTAGAGAAGTGGTGAAATAGCACAATATTACATGTTTTCTGACCCCTTCTGTCACATCATATGAAGTACCACTGAGGTGTGGAAGAGGGAGCCTTTCATTCTGGAGGGGATAGTTGATTTGGAAGTAAGAGTCCCTCATGCAGAGGGAGGAGCTCTCGGCATTTCCCGGCCGGCGGTATCGTATCGTGTGGCAAGTTCTGGAAGGCCAGAGAGTAGCGCCGGGACCGGCCGGCCGGGCTGCGGGACCCGCAGGCGCTCGCTGTTGGTATTCGCTGCTTATTTCACTTGGACCAGCGTAGCTCTAGTACGTTCAGAACAGGAATTCTTTGGGAATTGCTGCTCATGCTTCTCCTTTGTAGGATATCCTGTGTAATTGTTAGACACTATGTTTATTAGTTGATTTGGGATATTAATAAGCAAATGTAACTATTGAACCAGTGTAGAAAGACCATTTAAAAAAAAAAACAAAAAAAGCCTTTTTACCACGCGGGAACTTCAGTTGTACGTTGCCTTGACCCTACTATTGGCAGTTCTCTTGTGTGGAATGTGGCTTTTTCTCCTCAATCAGAGTACCCTCTGTGATTGAGCACAAAGGAGACGCACACAACTCATTTCCTTATATTTTGATCTATCTTAATGGCACATTGTACCAGGATCCTTAAAAAGATGTTATGAAATTAGTATTCCTAAATCAATGCCTTCAGTAAATATCTGAATGTTACGTACTATCTTATTTGTACCTCATAGTGCCTAGCCCGGAAATAATTATGGGGGATAGATTTTTTTTTTTTTTTTTTTGCGCTGTAATTGTAGAGCTGAAAGGCCTCATGTGGCTTATCTAATAATTTCCTATTATTGTGAAAGCTTTCTAGCTTATATGTACTTTTACATGGTCTCACAGGAAGCTTGCATTATTGGCATTATGATGCCTATTTTATTTTTATTCAAATATAGTTAACAGTGTTGTGTTATTTCAGGTGTGCAGCATAATGACTAGGCAATGTTATCCATTACTCTGTGCTCATCATCCGTGGACACTTTAATCGCCTTCACCTATCTCACACGTTTCCTGCCTCCCTACCTCCCCTCTGGCAGCCACCAGTTTTGCTCTGTATTTAAGAGTGTTTTTGTCTCTTTTTTCTTTGTTTTATTTTTTAAATCTCATAAAGTGAAATCATACAGTATTTTGCCTTTCTCTGACTTATTTCACTTAGCATTATATCCTCTAGATTCATCCATGTTGTTGCAAATGGCAAGATTTCATTCCAACATTTACAATATACCGCATCTTCTTTATCCATTTGTGTATGGATGGACGCTTGGGTTGAGTCCCTAGCTTGGCTGTTTTAAATAGTGCTGCAGTAGACATAGGGGCGCATATATCTCTTTGAATTAGTGTTTTCATTTTCTTTGGGTATATACCCAATGGTGGAATTATTGGATCACATGGCAATTCTATTTTTAATTTTTTGAGGAATTTCTATACTTGCGTTTATTTCTGGGCTCTGTATTCTCCTCCATTGATCTATGTGGTTTTGTGTCTGTGTGTGTGTTGTGTGTGCGCGCGCGCGCCCGCGCGTGTTTGTGTGTGCCTGTCGGCACCATACTGTTTTGATTCCTATAGCTTTGTGTTGAACTCTGGGATTGTGATACATCTAGTTTTTTTCTTTTTCAGGTTACTTTAATTATTTGGGGTCTTTTGTGGTTCCATATAAATTTTAGGATTATTTGTTCTAGTTCTGTGAAAAATGCTGTTGGTTTTTTGATAGGGATTACATTAAATCTGTAGGTTGCTTTGGGTTGGGTAGTGTGGACATTTTAATAATATTGGTTCTCCCAACCCATGAGCATGGGATATCTTTTCATCTCTTTGTGTCATTGTCTATTTTTTTCACCAGTGTTTTATAGTTTTCAGGGTACAGGTCTTTTACTTCCTTGGTTAAGTTTTTTCCTAGGTGTTTTTTTTTTTGTTGTTGTTGTTCTCGTGTTGTTTTGGTAAATTAGATTGTTTTCTTTTTCTTTTTTAAGATTTTATTTATTCATTTGAGAGAGAGAGCACAAGCAGGAGGAGAGGCAGAGGGAGAGGGAGAAGCAGACTCCCCACTGAGCTGGGAACCCAACATGGGGATTGATCCTAGGACCCTAGGATCATGACCTGAGCCCGAAGGCAGAAGCTTGACCATCTGAGCCATGCAGATGCTCCAGGATTGCTTTCTTAACTTTTCTTTCTACTACTTCATTATTAGTGTATAGAAATGCAACAGATTTCTGTATATTTTGTATCCTGTGACTTTACTGAATTCATTTATCAGTTCTGGTAGTTTTTGTGGATTCTTTTGAATTTTCTATATATAATATCATGTCATGTACAAATAGTAAAAATTTTTTACTTCTTTCTTACCAATTTAGATGCTTTTTATTTCTTATCTGATTGCTGTGACTAGGACTTCTGGTACTATGTTGAATATAAGTTGCGAGGTGGACATCCTGGTCTTGTTCATGGTCTTAGAGTAAAAGGTTTTCAGCATTGGCTATGATGTTCGTTGTGGGCTTTTTGTAGATGGCCTTCATATGTTTCCAAATAACGAGCTGCTGGTTGTTTGCCATATAATATTATCTTCCAAAGAATATATTAAAAGCTATATATGTTCTTCTATAAAGAATATTGGCTTGGACAATTTTTTTTTTTCCCAAGGACTTTCTCTTAGCTACAGACTTTTGCAGTGTTTCCCCCGCCTCTGCTGCTCCCAGGTTTGTTAGCCATGCTTTTGAGAATGATTGATTGATTGATTTGGGGGGGTCAGACTTATAAACCATAGTGGGCAAGAATATCTACTGGACTTCTTGAGGGCAGAGGTTTATGTTTTGCTGGTTGCTGACTCCCCAGAGTGTAAAATGGTGCCTGACACAGGATATTGTATTACTGAGTTTATTCAATAAATAATTGTTGATTGTTGGAAGGGCAGGGCTTGTGAATTCACCTTTAAGGCTCCGTAGTAATTCAGAACACTTTCAGTGTATGCACTACAGTTCAGTACTTTAATTTTTATATAGCTTGTATATTTGAAAGGTGTAATGAAATAGGAAATCACTCATTTTTAATTGTTCTAAGTAGATGATATGCAGTGGAAGAAAGTTAGGTAATTTAAACTGATCTCAGTATAAAGATCTGATATTTAACATTTAAAAGAATTATGGTTTTAGAAAGGACAGTTAAAAGTTTTATTGCAGTGTTTGAAAGCAGGCACAATTCCACTCTAAATATTGCTGCCAGTAGTAGAAGGCTTTAATTAGTGTTTTTAATTAACAGAAGATCAAATGGACGTTTGAGCTAGTGGTTTAATAAATGAGAAATAGAGGTGGAAGTTAAAATCCTGTTCATATTATTAGTTTCAGTAGTATTAGTCTCGCATTACCATGCAAGAGAATCAATGAGGTAAGAGGAAAGTACCTTTTGAAAAGTTTTGAGAAGAGATTTGAGACAGGGAGGTAAATAGAATTGATAATTAAAAGGGCTATAGATTGATTTCTGGTGGAAGAAGACCATCTACTGTGTAAATGGTCTTTGTCAACCAGCTTACTTTGTCCCACGTTGCCTACCCAAGCTGATAACAACTTACCAAGTAATTATTTAGTGAGATTGCCTGTCAGTGGCTACTCACAGAACAGAATAGACTAAAGCAGGTAGTAAGTGATAGTCATCATTTTCTTTCTCATTTTATTTGCCTCATCCTTATTGAGGTATAATTGTAAGATATTTAAACTGTACAGCATGATGATTTGGTATATGTGTACAATATGAATGGATTGTCCCCCGTTGAAGTCACACATATTACCTCACATAGTTACCTTTCTGTTCTGTGTGTAAGGATGTTTACGTCCTACTCTCTCAGCAAGTTTCAGTTATAGAATGCAGTGTTACCAAGTGTAACCATCATGTTATATAGTAGATCTTCAGAACTTTTTATAACTGAAGTGTCTACCCTTTTACCCAACTTCTTTATACTTCCTCCCTCCCCCAGTCTTTGGTAGGCAACTAGTTTCTTACGCTCTGTTTCTAGGAGGTTTTTTTGTTTGTTTGTTATTGGTTTTTTTTTTTAAGATTATACATAAGTGATGCCACGCAATATTTGTCTTTCTGTGTTTGATGTATTTCACAAGCACAATGCCCTCCACGTTCATCCATGTTGTCACAAATGACAGGATGTCCTTCTTTGTTTAAGGAAAAATGATTTAGTGAGACTGCCTGTCAGGCCTGTCAGTGTGTGCGGTCCGCATTTTCCCCAGCCTTCCTTTCTTTCTTTTTCTTTTTCTTTTTTTTTTTAAGATTTTATTTATTCATTTATTTGTCAGTGAGAGAGTACTCACAAGCAGGCAGAGTGGCAGGCAGAGGCAATGAGAGAAGCAGGCTCCTCACCGAGCAAGGAACCCGATATGGGACTCAATCCCAGGACCCTGCGATCATGACCTGAGCCGAAGGCATTGGCTTAACCAACTGAGCCACCCAGGCGTCCCTCTCCCCAGCATTCCTTTTTGATGATAGCCATCCTAACATGTGTGAAGTGATATCTCATTGTGGTTTTGATTTGCCTTTCCCTGATGATTAGTTGAACACCTTTTCATGTACTTTTTTGGCCACTTATGTGTCTTTTTTTGAAAAAATATCTGTTCAGATGATTTCTTCCATCTTTAAATTAGGTTATTTGGGGTTTTTGCTAGAGTTGTTGGAGTCCCTTGTGTATTTTGGTTTGTAATATCAGATATTTGATTTGTAAATATTTTCTCCTATTTCCTAAGTTGTCATTCATTTTATTAATGGTTTCCTTTGCTGTGTAGATGTTTTTAACTTGATGTAGTCCTGTTTGTTTATCTTTGTTTTTTTTGACTTTGCTCTTGGTGTCGAATTCAAACAAATCATTGCTAAGACCAGTCAAGGAACTTATCCCCTGTTTTCTTATAGGAGTTTTAGGGTTTCAGGTCTTATGATCAAGTCTCTAACAGTTAGAGGAGATTTTACTATATGATGTACATTAGGGGTCCAGTGGCTATCCATTTTTTCCCAATACCATTTATTGAAAGAGTATCCTTTCCCCACTGTGTATTATATTGTTGGCTCCTTCATTATAAATTAGTTGACTGTCTATGCATGAGCTTATTTCTGGACTCCCTGTTCTGTCCCATTGATCTTTGTGCCTGTTTTTATGCCAATACGGTATTATTTTGATAAACATACATTTAATTTTAAACATACATTTAAATCATACATTTTGATTAACATACATACATTTCAAACAGTATTTTGAAATCAGAAGGTGTGATGCATCCAGCTTTGTTCTTTTTTTTTTTTTTTTTTAAGATTTTATTTATTTATTTGTCAGAGATAGCACAAGCAGGGGGAGAGGCAGGCAGAGGAGGGAAGCAGACTCCCTGCTGAGCAGGGAGCCTGAGGCAGGATTCCATCCCTGGGATCAGCACCTGAGCCGAAGGTAGCTGCTTAACCAGCTGAGCCACCCTGGCATCCCAGCTTTTCTTCTTTCTCAAGATTGCTTTGGCTGCTTGGGGACTTAGGATCTTTTAAGATACCACACAAATTTTAGGATTATTTTTTATCTTTCTGTGGAAAATGACATTTGAATTTTGGTAAGGATAGCACTGAACCTATAGATCACTTTGGACACTATGGACATTTTAAGAGTATTTTTTCAATCCATGAACATGGAATATCTTTCCATTTATTTGTATTCAATTTCTTTGATCAATGTTTTATGGCTTTTCTTATACAGAGCTCTCACCTCCTTGGTTACATTTATTCCCAAGTATTTTATTCTTTTTGATGCTAGTATAACTGGGATTGTTCGCTTTCTAATAGTTCACTGTTAGTGTATAGGAATGCAAGTGGTTTTTGTATGTTGATTTTTGTGTCCTGTAGCTTTACTTGAATTTGTTTATTCTGACAGCTTTCTGGTGAAGTCTTTAGGGTTTTCTATATATAATACCATGTCATTTGTAAAGAGACAGTTTTTCTTCTTCCTTTCCAGTTTGTGTGCTTTTTATTTATTTTCTTGCCTAATTGCTCTGGTTAGGATTTCCAGTGCAATGTTGAATAAAACTAGCAAGAGTGGGCTTTTTTTTTTTCTTCAATAATTTCATTTTATTTTTCCAGTGTTCCAAGATTCATTGTTTATGTGTCTCACCGAGTGCTCCATGCAATATGTGCTTTCCCTAATACCCACCACCAGGCTCACCCATCCCTCCACCCCCCTCCCCTCTAAAACCTTCAGCTTGTTTCTCAGAGTCCACAGTCTCTCATGGTTCATCACCCCCTTCGAGTTCCCCCAATTCACTTTTCCTTTCCTTCCCCTAATGTCCTCCATGTTATTCCTTATTCTCCACAAGGAAGTGAAACCATATGATAATTGACTCTCTCTGCTTGACTTATTTCACTCAGCATAATCTCCCATCCATGTTGATACAAAAGTTGGGTATTCATCCTTTTTGATGGCTGAGTAATATTGCATTGTATATATGGACCACATCTTCTTTATCCATTCGTCCGTTGAAGGGCATCTTGGCTCTTAACACAGTTTGGCGATTGTGGCCATTGCTGCTGTGAACATTGGGGTACATATGGTCCTTCTTTTCACTATATCTGTATCTTTGGGGTAAATACCCAGGAGTGCAATTGCAGGGTCATAGGGTAGCTCTATTTTCAATTTTTTGAGGCATCTCCATACTGTTTTCCAAAGTGGCTACACCAACTTGCATTCCCACCAACAGGGTAAGAGGGTTCAAGAAAGGAAAAAACAAATGTTGGAGAGGATGTGGAGAAAGAGTGAGCTTTCTTGTCTTATTCCTGCTCTCAGAGAAAAAGCTTTCTGCTTTTCACTGCCAAGTTATATATTCTTGACCCAACATTCCAGCTGTTGTAATGATTAAAATAAACATGACATTCATAGTTGAGGAATATAAAAAAAATTCAGACACATTTTAAGTGAAGTGAAAATTACAGCTCAATTTTATTGCTTTTGGAGCTACCTAATTCAGATGGAGAATATGAGACCAAGATTATTATTCACTTATGCTGAGAAATCTTAATATAATATGAGGAATTACGGTTTGAAGGTTTGAGGTTTATTTTTACTGTCATGTGCAGTTGATTGAAAAGCCATTTCCTCTTACTGCCAGAGCACACAGTCTGAAATTCTCTCCCTGGCCAACCAGGGAGCATTCGGACTTCTAAATCTGCAGACTCTGTTCACAGAATTTAGCCTGGATTTTCTAACTGTGGCTTTGGATCTTGTATAACAGTTACTGTCAGGATAATAAATTATTCCCTGAGTCAGAAATACTCTGTGCTATAGACATTCAGAAGTGTTTCTACAAATAAAAGAGGAGTTTTTATTTCACAAGGAAAATACTGTGTGTCTCAAGTAACGTAGGTAACTTGTCTATTGCTGACTGACTGTAGTTCAGCTGCCACTGAGAACCGTCTCTTCTCACTGTGTGTGTGTATGAAACTTAGATGATTTGGGGCTTTAAAGAGGTGTGTTGCTTAATGTATACACATCTCATGTCTGGGATCTGCTTGAAAACACTTTAGGGGGGCGCCTGGGTGGCTCAGTGGGTTAAGCTTCTGCCTTCAGCTCAGGTCATGATCTCAGGGTCCTGGGATTGAGTCCTCTCTGCTCAGCGGGGAGCCTGATTCCCCCCTTCTTTCTCTCTGCGTGCCTCTCTGCCTACTTGTGATCTCTCTGTGTCAAATAAATAAATAAATAAAATCTTTAAAAAGAAAAAAAAAACCGAGAAAACACTTCTGGGAAAAAAATTCCCAAGATTATTGTAGTGATTCGAGAGGAATTCGTGAAACAAGTATGGAATGTTGATATTTGTTTATAAGCTGGTTGTTGGGCCCCTGGGTAATCATCACACCATAATTTCTACTTCTGGGTCTGTGTAAATGCACATTTCTACAACAAAATGATTAGGAAAAGCAATGCTAAGTTTGCAGTGTGGCTATCCTAGTTTCAAATAAAACTAAGGGGATTTAAGAACTCACCAGGTTAAAAGCTAGTGGTCATATTTTAGTTAATGTATTTACTACTTCATGTCTAAGAAAGAAAAGGAAGGAAGGGGGGGGAGAATGAGTAAAACAAAGGATAATTTAGCAGCTTCATTCGGTGTTTCCTAGCTCACAGTGCTATTGTTAAATTCTTCACATTATTCCGTATTTGTTGTTGTTGTTAAAGAGATTCATAAACTTCCTCTTTACTTTCAGAGCCCTTTTAAGGGAGTTGGTTAATGAAGCATTTATGACACCTGGGAGTGATCATGCAGATCACTCATGACTGATTATGTAGGTGAGGAAAACAGTCAAGTGTACTTGACCATGACTTCTCCCGAGGAGCATGCCTGTGGCTCCTGGAAGGTCTACGGCCCAGGGGAGGGCAGCGATCACGGCGCAGTGGAGATGACCCGGGTTGGGGTTGGAGATGCTTCCCGCTCAGGGTCTGCGGTCTGTACCTGAATGATCTTCAGCAAGTCTTAACCCTTGAGGTCTTCAGTTTCTTTCTCTATAAACTCTCTGTGACGGAGGGAGAGTTCTTCTAGCTAATGAGAATCAGTGCTTGTGAGGCCCACCTCACACCAAATCTCGGGGGCTCGTGGACCAGAGTCGTGAATGGAAGATGCCCGGCCCCTCTCCTTCTGCTCCTGGCCTCCTTTCTATCATGGAGGCGGGGGTGGGCTCTATTTAACATGGTGCTGTTAGTGCTTGTGCTTTTATTCCTTCTCTTTCTCAGGCTTTTGTATTTTATTCTTCTATTTAATTCTGGCATTCTGGACTAGCCGCGTTATACCCGGTTAAAGTGATCTCAGTCCTCGGTGAGGCGATTAGAGGATGCTCATCTTTTTATCTGTCTACTCATCTCGCAGTTTCTCACTTTCTGAAGTCATTCTTTTGTTTTTGATGGCTAATATATCTTAGCCATTGTAGACCTGAGGACTTAAACTCTTGTGTCTGTGGAGACCAGGTGGATAATGTAGTGAATTGAGCCAGGCATACTTTCTCTTTTTTTTTAGTGTAGTCACATTTAGTTTTTACTTCTATAGCTGATACTTGGCCTTAATCTTGGGGCCATAACCAAGAACGGTGGGGACTTTGGCCAACTAGAAAGCTTATGACCCTTTTAAGTGTACACATGCCACCCAATCCCACCTGACTACTGCCATTTGATGGTGGTGGGCCTTATGTTGCCAGATTTTCTAAATGTTAAGGACAAATACGGTTGAACGCTGTTGTTTTGGTCCGTTTTTATTATTTGTGGGTCAACTATCTTAAACCCTGGTTTTAATAAATGCTTGAAGGGCACTAGATGTCCAGTTAGTTTTCAATTCTTCTCATTCTGCCTAGGCAATAGGCAGGAGACCTTTCTGCTTGTGTGGTTTCTCTTGTGACTGAGCAACCTAGTATTCTGATTGGGAAAGGACTAGAGATTGTTGGGACAGGAGTAGGACTCTGTGCACACTGAGGTTAGCCTTGTGAAATGTGTGTGCTACAAAGTTTTCTTTCCTGTAGCAATAGTTACATTCCTCAGATTTACCGGGAAATCTGGAAAATAAACACTCTTGGTGTTCCTCAGATTCAGGAATGCATTTTCCCCCTTTCCTTCTGTTCCCATCACCATCGGACCCTCTTTTCTGCCAACTCTCTCTTCCTCCTTTCCCTTTCCTTTTGTCCACACAGCATGAATTTGTGCGTCTCTGCGACAGAATATTCCAGACATTGTGTACATACAGAATCTTGTGAAAATGTGGACCCCCAATTCAGGAAACTCACAATCGGGCCGATATCAACCCGTTAAAAAGTTAATGAGAACTCATGGTAACTGATGTGTGATATAAGAGAGTATTTGTATAATGCGCACATATTTGGGCTTTCAGCTCTATGTAAATTATAACATTGTAAAAGAGATCACAGAAAAACTCCTGAAGGAGTTTCTTTATGCTGGAGCACATTATAGTGTTATGAAGTTGTTCAAACCCTTAATTATGAGAGATCATTTATGACATGGCACCCCCTGGAGAGTGTTACTAAATTCTGGAGGTTACTTCTGTTCAGCTACCAGTTCCTTGATCTGACATCAATGTCCTATAATCACTGTACAGGATGGGATCTTTAAGCTGAGCCTTTCTCCGGACGGGACCCTCCTTGCGGCCATTCACTTCTCAGGGAAGCTAAGCATCTGGGCCGTCCCGTCTCTGAAGCAGCAGGGGGAATGGAATCAAAGTGAGCAGGTATGTCTCCTGATTATTATTATTCTAAGAATGGTTCTCGCTTAAGGGTGAGTACTGACAGTGGTAATTTCATTTGGTTGACATTTTACTGTAGCACATAGCTATTATTTATTCTCATCATGCCAAAGCTTTAGTTATATAGAATATTACCAATATAGTAGGATAAATTAAGAATAGAGTAGCGGCTGTGCATAAAGCACTGACTTTAATTTGTAGTGAAATACACTTTATAAATGGAGTGTAATCTGCCCACCAACCTCTCCTTTTTTTCTCTTTTTCTCATTATAAAAATACAGAATGGAGATACTAATTTTTTAGCAACAGTCAACTAACATGAAGGCTTCAGAGGGTCAGTATTCTAAAAGGATTCCAATTCTTCCCACATGTTGCAATGCTCCTGTAATATTGGGCTTACGTAAGGCTTAAGGCTTGGCTCTTCACTCAAAAGGTAAATAGTGAAGACAGAGTCTGTTAATTTTTTAATGTCTTGAAATGACAGATTTTTAAAAAATATTTTTTATTTGTTTATTTTGAGAGAGAGAGAGACAGAGTGAGAGAGAGAGCATGAGAGGGGAGGTCAGAGGGAGAAGCAGACTCCCCATGGAGCTGGGAGCCCGATGTGGGACTCGATCTCAGGGCTCTGGGACCATGACCTGAGCCGAAGGCAGTTGCTTAACCAACTGAGCCACCCAGGCGCCCATGACAGATTTAAAGAACGAACTCGTTCAGTTATTTCACAACAGATTCAATATGTTATAATCTAAAATCCTGATGGGCGAGTAAGGACTGCCCATAAATGCTATGTATTGTGTTAGAGTGAAGCTTTAAAGAAAAATCTTTCCCAGTTAGATGCAACTTATGTTCTAGATCTTTTACCCATCTGATGACTGTTTAGCATTTCAGCACTTAAGGGTTATATTTCCCCATACCCTTTTCTGTAAGAATATCTTGTCACCAGCTTCGGTGGCTGTTTTCATGATTCCAGGATTGGAGCCTATGCCCCAAATGGTCTGAATGGATTGATGTCTTTTTTCAGAGTTCTTTTTAATGTCATTTCATCCGTTAAACGGAGCTATTAAAAGAATTTTCAAAAGCAAAGAGTGTTTTGTTATTCCCAGAATAGCAGAGGGAAAGAGAAACTTGTCTCTACATTTTCTTATACTTTTCATAGACTTATATTTGTTTTCACTCTTCTTCAGCTTTTTTGTTTTTATCCACAAGTTTGGGGAGATTTTTTTCCCTCTAGTTCCCACTTACCTTGAATGAAATTTGGTCTCCACACGTCTACAGCATTCTCTCACTGGATCTAGATTTGTCCTAAACAGAAGAGGCGCTCCTCAGTCTTCAACCGCAGCAGCTCAATACAAGGAACATTCTCTCTCTCTCTGCAGAATAAATAGCTAGCTTGATTTAGATCTTCCTCCTAGAAGTAGAGTGGATCAACTGTAAAACCATTTGTATAACAGATACAGCTACACACACTGGATTATTGATCCAAAAAGTACTGTGTGTTTGTCATGGTCATTGATGTATGGTGACAAATTTGTCATTTGGGAATACCCTGTTCTATTATATGTGTGAAATTTTACATTTGGGTGATTTTTTTTTTGAATTTACTTATTTTCTTGAATTATTTCATTCACTTAATAGAAATACTGGTGAAGTTCAAGGCACACTTAGTATTTCATTTTGTTAGTATTCAGAATGGCCTATGTGTGTAGTGCAAAGTCTGTCTAGACAAAATTCATTAATACGCTCTTTCGTTTACTGAAATTCTGGGTATTGCTCTTTACCTGAAAGGACAAAGTGTATTTATTATAGTCCTTATTGGCATATATCCAACTTTTTAACTGGTTAGATGTCATTTTAACATTAGTTGCCAATCAATATCAGTATAATTAATTACTCTAGTTCATTAATGTTATTCATTAGATTTTTATAATGATTCTGTCAAAAGAGTTAAAATTGTTTAAAAATCTTGAATAACTAAATGTAAATATCTCAGTAGTTTGGAAAATGCCACCAGAAAATGTGACGAGAGGAGCGTCTGGATGGCTCAGTCAGTTAAGCTTCCAAGTCTTGATTTCGACTCAGGTCATGATCTCAGGGTCATGAGATCGAACCCCAAATCTGGCTTTGCCAGTTGGAGTCTGCCTGTGACTCTTTCTCCCTCTCCCTCAGCTCCCTCCCACCACACTAAAATAAGCAATTAAATGAGCGAGAGAGTGTGAGAGTGAAAAAGAAAGGGAGGAAAGAAGGGAGAAAGAGGTTTATGGTGGGAAGAGATGAGTTCGTGCCAGAAGTTGGTCTTCTTTTGAACTCTGCCTTGAGAGTTTAGAAGGGCGATGTGTCAGGAATTGCTGTGGAGGGGTCATTCTGTTGTCCTGCAGTGAGCTTCCATCTTGCCCCTTCTAGCTCTGGTTTAGCACCCCCAAACATTCTGCAGAGACCATCTCTTGATGCAACTTGGTTCTCAAGCTAGTTATATCTATAATTACAACCTGACCAATGTTTAGGGTGATAGATCCGTCTTTTCAGATTGGGTTGCTATAAATTCCCTTGAATGCCCAAGAAAACTAGAGAAAAAAACAGGTTTAAGGGCTCACAAAACTGAAAATCAGGGACCCTGTTGCCATTACCATGGACATTTTGCAGGTGGTAGATTCCTTTGCTGAGGGAACAGTGGCTTAGTGAGAATTCCTGAACCTAATCCTACCTTTATTGCTATTTCTACGGGCGCTAAGCACACGACCTCATTCCACATTTCATCCCATCCTGGGCTGGTGGCTGCCTACCCCTCTGTTTTCTTGCTGTAGCTCAGCACATGGAAAGACTGTCGCTGAATAGAATAGAATAGATTTTGTGCTCCAAGATCCCTGCTCATTTTAGTCTGAAAAGAAATTTTGTCCAAAATTGAAAGCATAGAAAAACTGAATTTCATCTAATCTTTTCTTTAAAATTCTAAGATTGTGGTCAAAATGCAGACTGATTTTTTACCTGTTGTCTCTTCTCATCTGGTCATTATGCTCCTTCACACTTGCTCCCTGAACTTCCCTCTCCCTGCTCCCTGCTGTTGTCCGATCCTTTCTACTATTCTTTCTGAACCTTTATTCCGTGATAAACTCCTATGAGGCTTCATCATTTTCACAGAAAGAGCACTCTGGTTTCTTTTGATACACTCATTTCAGGCTTATGTAGCTCAATAAGATTGCAATTTATATAGACAGTATTCTTATAGCTGTTGCAAAATTTGCGGTAATAATAACCTCAATTATTATTTATTGAGCACTTATTTTGTCCCAGGGTTACTTAGCAAGTAAGCAGTAGAGTTGAGATTTGGTTTCATCTTTCTCAGACTCTGATGTACATGCTCTTTCCATGACACTGTGGGGAAGTAAATACATTTTTAAAAAGGTGGAAAAAACACATTTATTAGGTTTTTTTATTAGGCTTTATTTATTTGATCTTTAAAAGAATAGAGATAAATCATTTTTCTCAGTGAATATAACACAGATTTCTTCAGTCTTCTCCAATGGGTTGAACTCTTGAGCCCTAGTTGGGGTGTACCACCAAGAGCTAGAGTAAATAATTGACATAGTTTCTTACTGGTAAACCCTTAGGTTCACAAGAGATATATACAGTACTTAGGATGTGCTGGGAGATTGTGAGGGTGGTAACTCTTTGTTCTACTTTGCTTGAGTCCTTCAACTGTATCCTGGGAGTTCGTCCCCTTGGATTGGCTGTTTTGGATTTGGATATTGCTATATGAAGGGAGTCATTGAAATCTAGTGTGCTATGGTAAGTGTTATAAAGCTTATGTGTAGCAGTTCTGTAAAGAGCGAGCTCTTAACTATATTCATATTAATCATCATAAAATAATAGAGTTCAACTAGTTACTCCTTACCAAGTTTCAGAGTAGAAAATGCATTGAGTCCCAGTGCTTGCCCTTAAGGTGTTCACAGTCTTGCAAGGGAAATTATAAACAAATCAATAAAGGAATATGTTAATATTATGAGAAGATAAGCTCAGAGGAAGGACACGCAATCCAGTCGGTAGAGTCAGGGTGGGGGAAGGACCTTTGGGAGTAAGTAGCGTTTGTATAGTAAGGCTTGGCTGCCCACCCCGAGCGACTGTCACCTATTTCAGTTGCTTCACTACAGTCCTAGTTAAGTGATAAGCGTTTTCGTATTTTAATGGATGGAACTGGTGCTAAAGGAAGTAAACTTGTATCACTGCACGTTAGAATCAAGATTCCAGTTGGACTGGGGTTCTCTGCCCTCATAGGTTAAGACTTTCTTTCAGAAGATCTTCTGTAGCCCTTATGTTGAGAGGTGCCGATTTTCATCTGGGCCAGTTAGACACTAGCGATGATATTAATGGGAAATAAGAGAGAGAGTCCTTGCAGGTTATGTGAATGACATCACTGGAGTTGGGTCGTTAATTTGTGCTGAGACCCCGGAAACGTGAAACTATAAATAAGTCATTTACCAAATATATTGGGGTCATTTTGTGTACTCATCACTGGCTGAGAAACTTCCAAAAGTGCTTCTTTCTCAGTCCAGCAATAGTCAAGGGACCTTGGGTCAGCCAGGTAGGACAGGGCTCTGCCTCTCCACGTGGCTCTTCTAGGAAATGAATAGCCGAGCCGATGAGTTTGACATCGATTACATGGTAATATAGAGTGTGTAGTCATCTTCTCATTTTGGCTAAAACATGGCCAGAGAAGAAACTAGAGTTATATTGCCTCTACAACCTTGGCCTCTTCTACCAAACTGTGAATGCAGCTCATCTGGGGCTGGCTTCGTGTAATTTGTCACTTTATTAGTTTTTCATACTATGCCTTGTGTGATTGAGTATTTTCTTTTTAAAATCTAATGATTAAAGATAGTTGTGGAAGTGCCTATTCTGATTTACTTCTTTCCAGTTTTGAGTTGATTAAATACTTCAGCTTTCATTGTCAATATGAAAATCCATCTGGCAAGAAATCTGTGAGTATTAAGTTTTGTTCATGTCTGGAATATAGTAAAATTGCCAAAGTGATTTTCATTTCAAACATTTCCCATATGTTATGTTTATATATTTCCATCTCATTTTTGACCTTAATTTTTGTCTGAAGTTTTATTATTTTTCTATTTGTATTTCTTAGATGAAATGGAACAGATAAGTTTCACATCTCCTACAATTTTATTTGCTCTTTGACACACTAGTTGGTATTGAGCAACTTTGTTAAATGGATCAATCAATGAAGAATAAGTGGGAAGATGACAGTTAATGTGATTAATCTTGATTTAAGCCACAGCTGTTTTCACAGCTTCATTCAACTGTGAGCTTCTGGAGGATAGACGCAGAATATACATTTCTTCCATGGGGTCTAACATAGAGCTTGGCATATTAAGTACTAATAAGTGTTTGTGGAATGAAAAAAACAAAAAACAAAAACATTTGACAGGTTGATTTTATGCTCTGGAGGCAGGGCCTTCGTTATGTGTTGCTTCCAGCCATTAAAACGAATCAGCAAATAAAATTCCTAAATCTAAAGAAAATGTTGCCATAGCCATGAGGTACAGATTTTCTGTACAAAATCTGTAAGTGCACTCTTAGGACATTCTCCTCTAGGCTGCTGCTGTACCGGAAGTGGCGGCACCTCGGGCTGTTTTCAGACACGGGGTGGCACGTCCTACTAAGCAGAGTGACATGAAGGTTACTTCTCCACATATGTCAACATGGTCCCAGCTGTGAGTACCCCTGGCGTGGCACGTTCTACTAAGCAGAGTGACATGAAGGTTACTTCTCCACATATGTCAACATGGTCCCAGCTGTGAGTACCCCTGGCGTGGCATGTCCTACTAAGCAGAGTGACATGAAGGTTACTTCTCCACATATGTCAGCATGGTCCCAGCTGTGAGTACCCCTGGCGTGCTTTCATGGAAGTCCTGGGTTCTTGGTGACTCTGCTTTCAAAGCACTAGCCTACGGAGTGTTCATCAGATGTCCTAAAGCACGGCCAGATCACGGGTCCCCTCACTGACAGAGTTCTTAGGGATGAAGGTTGCTAAGTCTAAGTCTGGGGGAAGCAGTGGAAACATCAGCATTTTTGGGGGGCGGTGAGGTACCTCTTAATCCCCTTTACCTACTTTTGCCCATCTCCCCCCACTCCCACAATTACCTATTTGGTTTCTGTACTTATGAGTCAGTTTATATTTTCTTCCTTTGTTTTGTGATTTAGATCCCATATATAAATGAAACCGTATAGTATTTGTCTTTCTTTGTCTGACTGACTCCACGTAGCATAATATCCTCAAGGTCCATGCATGCTGCCACGCAAATGGCAAAATCTCACTCTTTCGAATGGCTGAGTAATACTCCGTTGTATGTATATACCGCCTCTTTTTTATCTCCTTTATCAATGGACACTGGGTGGCTTCCCTATCTTGGCTATTACAAATAATGTTTTAGTGAACCTAAGGTTTATCTATCCCTTCAAATTAGTATTTTTCTTTGCTTTCTTAAATTTTCTTTCATTCAGGCTTTCATAGCCTGAAGCAGAGTGAAGTTTGGACTTTTGCTTGAGCTTCTTTCTTAAATAAACTGTGCAGATAATTTCATCAGACTCACACCTACTGTGAGGTTAAACATTTAGTTCACATATCTAGAGTGAATTCTAGGTGTACTGCAAAGGTGATAGCATGTAGATAGTTAGGTATATATCCAGAAGAATTTAAAACAGGTGCTCAAACAAATACATTGATATAGGTATTTGAGCAGTACTGTTCACAATAGCCACAAGTGGAAAAAACCCAAATGCCCATTAATGGAAGGCTGGAGAAATCAATTGTGGTTAACACCTATGACAGAATATTAATAGTATTCAGCCATAAAAATGAGTGAAGTACTGATACATGTTATAATGTGGCTGTACCTTGAGAATGTTACATGACTTTAAGGAAGCCAGACACAAGAGGTTACATGGTCTGTGAATTCATTTATATGAAACATCCAGAACAGGTAAATCCATCTGAGGCAGAAAGCACACTGGGAGTGGCTGAGGGGAGATGGAGTGGGAAATAACTGTCTGCTGGGTTTGTGGTTTTATTTTGGGTAGATGGAAGTGTTGGAACCTGAAAGGAAGTGACGTCATGGTGAACATACCAATAGCCAAATGTTCAACCGACCGAGCCACCCAGGCGCCTTCTGACCTACTTTCTTTTTCCTGAATAAATTTAGTCATTTTTAACCTTTTTTGAACTTTTGTTAATGTTATATTCTCTGACTAGAATGTCTTCCTCCACCCATGTTCTGTGTCCAGATTTTATCCAGTCTTAGAGCACCAAGTGTAGCACTTTCTTTGTGCCTCTTTAACCCCCTCCCTCTCTCTCAAGCCTGTATGCAAAATGGTCTCTTCATCCTTTGATACCCTTGGTGCTTTTATCCATACCTCTTTTTGGGTAGTTACCAAATTTGAATTTGGGTTGTAGTAAATTTTATCTGTTTCTTAGCTCTCTGCCTGCTTGAGTTGTGGGGCCTACGATATCTGGTTTCTTTTCCCCCTCTCACAGTGTAAGGGCACCGTCTGCTTTGACTAAGGAGCAAAAGAAACCACACTTCTTAGAGGGTGTAGGAATACTAGTACTATGTCAACTCATTTTCCTATACCTTAGGCATTCTAATTGGAGTGTAGGGATTTAAGAGATTAATCCATTCCCTAATTCAGCATTTAGCTATTCTGACACGTGAGCACCATGATGGGTCTGGGAATATGAGGACGACTGACAAAGCTGTGGATGCAGAAGAACAAATCTCACCTTCTGGTTAGAAATTGAAAGCACAAGACACACCCGTTATTGAAGCCATCTGCATGGAGCCATATTGGTTTCAGGGGGACTGAAAATGGCTGAAGTGCACTATGAACGATCAAATAAGTTCAGTTAGTTGGTTATTTTCACATATATACCTTCTGGTATTCTAAGTCTTGGAAAGCTAATTATCTTTTTTTTTTTTTGATAAAGTAAACCAGGACAATCTATTTATTGTCTTTTATGGTAACTTTTTGGGTAAAGTTTAAAGAATTATGTCTTCTGTTCTTGGGCTGCTCTGAGTGATTTATCATAGTGGAGATCAGGAAGTTCTCTTACGCCATGGAAGGAAGTATTAATTTTCATGCTCTAAAGGGTTAGCCACTGAGAAACTGTTAATAAGACATATATGCTTGTTCTGTTACATTAGATGAAAAAGCATATTTTGATGAAATATAGCATTTTTTTTTTTTTAGGCTTACGATTTTAGATAAATAGACAAATGATTTTTGCTGGCCTTTTCCCATACTGTTAAAATTCTGAAAATGTAATAATGAATGAGCCAAGAGGATGTCCGGCAGTGTCTTAGTCTCAATTGTTTTATGATATTTGAGATTCTAGAAGGTGGGCACACTATTATGTTCCATGAAATTAGAATATGAATAGATCAGGTTTGAGGATTGCATGGCTATATTTTTTTACTTAGTAAATGCCTAGTCCTGGGAAGTCAGAACAGCAGGTAACGGGGGGTTGCAGAGTCCTGTCAGAGCTGGGGAGCCCGAGGCCTGAAGAGGTTGCTCACCTTACAAGTTGTGGGAGTAGGACTTGCATCCAGGCCGACATTATTTACAACAGCAGAGTTGTTCTCCTCCCAAAATGTAAATGTGTGTGTGTGTGTGTGTGTGAGAGGGAGAGAGAGAGAGAGAGAAAGAGAGAGAGTGGGTGCGAACTGTTCATGTATCTTGCTCTCATTTGTATTAATTGCATACTTGCTATCTTACTGTTCTTATGCATGCTATTTTCTTCATTAAATTGAGTCACAGTAGTTGCATGCGCTCATTTGAAGTGTAAGAACAAGATTATCGAGAGGAATAGATTTCAGCTAGGTATAATTAAGAGATCGAAGGAAAGCATCATTTCCATATTTTGTTACTTCGGAAAATCCACAGTTCTTGATGTTCTCTTGATTTTCTTACATTGTTGACTCAAGAAGTCTTATGCATATTTTTCATATTTAGCCAGGTTATGATGACCTTAATCCTGATTGGAGACTCTCTGTTGAGAAGAGGAAAAAAATCAAAGGTGAGTTGTATGAAGTATGATAATTAAAACCTTAAGAGACTACAGTTGTATAGTAGAAGTACTCTTTGGACGATATATGTAGGAGACAAAAAAAATCTTTTTCTTTTTACTCTCCAAGGTTCTCTGGCTGAGGCCCTAAAATTAGATTGACACAAGACAGGTTAACAGGAAAAAAACAAACAGATGTTTCTAGCGTGTACCTTGAGCTTACACGTGGGAATACCCAGAAATGAGTTAACTCCAAGGGTTCTTTGGAAATTGGTCTTATTTATAGAGAATATTGGCAAAGGAACAATAAAATTATTAAGAGAAGTGACAAGACAAAGAAAAAGAACTTTTGGTTTCTCAAATTTCTTAAAATATTTATGTCAAAATGGCATATTTTTGAGGTGGTGATTCTGAGCTCCTTCCCAAGTTTAAGAGGAAATCAGCTTTGAAAACTGTTATATGTCTTTCTTAAATTTTTATTAAGAGTATAATTCTCTCATATTGCTTGTCTGAAAAAGGATATATGAACATTTTCTAAAACCTTTTTTAAACCTGATGATATATATACTTTGTATCAATCTTATGATATGTATACTTTGATATACCTAATGATATGTATACTTTGTACCAAACTTTCAGCTTACTCTGTTGAAAATGCTGATATTGTCCCTACATTCTTCATTTTTTAAGTGGAAAGACCTAAGAACACTTACTCTTGAATCCTTAGAATTTTGGACTTTGGTAAATTGTTGGCACTTAGATGTTTATTAAATAAATTACCATTTTGTAAAAATTTGAGTGATGACTTAACAATTTATTTTTTCTTACTTAACATGTTTAGGGCCCAAATACAGTTTTTAAATTGATCTTTGGACTAAATGTGTTGTATTTAAGCCACGTCAACGGATGGACTTGTATCGATTTTTTTTTTCCCTCCATTAGATAAAGAGTCCTTTTACCCTCTGATAGATGTAAATTGGTGGGCAGCCAATGCAGTGACTCTGGCTCGTTGCTCTGGTGCTTTGACTGTTTCATCAGTGAAAACTTTGAAGAATTTACTGGGAAAATCCTGTGAGTGGTTCGAACCATCACCTCAAGTCACTGCTACCCATGATGGAGGATTTTTAAGTTTGGAGGTAATGCTTTCCCTTTCAGAGAAGCTGGTGTGTTGGAAAATAAGCATGTACTTCACCAAAAATTGGAACACCTGATTTTAATGTAAATCTAATTTTTTTTAGTGATGGCTGTCCATTTATCTTTATCGAAGTATGGCTAACCATTTGATTTTTAAATTTTAGCAATCCCATTATCTTATCTTGTCCTAAAAACAAAAGTCTGTGATTGGAATCAGAGATTGAGTGCAGTATAATAAAGATGTATTGTTTCGATTAAAAACCTTGCATTGTAGAAGACTGAAGAAAATGGAGTCATTTTGTTCTTCGTAAAGCATTTTTTCTTCACTGGCATGATAGTTTTTTTTTTTCTTTCCTCCTTTTTCTTAGATTAGACATCTTAAAATGTAAAAGGTATTTCTATTTAAATATGGTCTTTAACAAACTCTTTCCATGAAGTTTGGGAACTTAAAAATTCTGGTTCTTTTTAGTCAAGAAAACTTGTTTGTCTAATGTCAAAAGACTGGAAAATAGAAGCTATTAATTTAAAGTTATGTTTTGGTCATTAAAGATTCTTATTCTAAGCCTTTCAAGGTTAAGGACCTTTAATAGTTTTCACATCAGTGCAGATTCACAAGTATTTTTTTACCTCAAAGTTTGTTACTGAGTCTACAGATGTTATTTAAAGAGAGCCATGGCTTAAAATTGAAGGCAGCTCTATTAAGTCTGGGAATGAAAGTTATCTTTAACAGTCAGGCTTTCAGACTCAGAAGTTTGTGAAGCTGTTAGACATTTTTTTTAAAAAAGGGAAGGAGGGCAGGAGAGCCATTCTCAGTAAAGCAAATAAATACCTTCATGTTCGTTTTCTAAATAGATGAAAAAATCCCGTTTCTCTACAGCAGGTACAAAAATGTCAAAAGTGAAGGAATTAGCATTCTTTTTATTTTCCTAAAATAATTGCCAGACCTATATTTGGGAGATTATATTAATGAGCCATTATGAAAACAGGGTTTAGTTGTGGAGATTTGGAGCCAATAATGCAATGGATATTTCTGGAACTGTTGATGGGTATACTGTTTGTTGTTGGGTTCCTCTGAAGTCTGTTCTTTGTCTTCACCATGTGGCTCATGGAACTGGAATAGAATTAAAAATATTTTTCTCATGGACTCTAGAGCTTGTCTTGAGTTCCTCAGTACTTATTTACTGATTTCACATCTCCTTTTTCAATTTAGTGTGAGATTAAACTTGCCCCCAAACGATCTCGTTTGGAGACCAGGGCTGGAGATGAAGATGAAGGGGAGGAGGATTCTGATTCTGATCAGGAAGTTTCTGCCAAGGCTCGCTACTTTGGCTACATCAAACAGGGCCTGTATCTGGTGACCGAAATGGAGCGATTCGCACCTCCGCGGAAACGCCCGCGAACTATCACCAAAAACTACCGCCTCGTGAGTTTACGCTCCACGACCCCAGAGGAGCTCTATCAGAGAAAGGTGAGGGAACATGCTGTCACTATCAAAGTTCTCACAAGCCTCCAGATTTTATTTCAGTGAGAAAAACCTAATTGTTTTTCTTTTTTTGGAAAAAACCCCAATTTTTTAAAACAGAACTTCCAAGAGGGATTGTCCTAACATTGATGTGTTAGAAATACCAGTAGGGTAGAGCTTTGAAAATAGTGCTGGCTTTGGGCCTGAGGAATCTAAATGAAAACAGTGATTGAAGGATGAATCCACTTAGACTGTCCACTTGTGGCTTAGCCAGGTGTCTAACCCTAACCCTAACCTTAACCCTTACCCTTGGTAAGTGCCGCTGTCTGCTCCGACTGCAGATGGTGGGGGAAGAAGCGCAGGCTTGCTCTCCAGTCAGGGGTTTGCTTGGGAAGCAGACTGAATCCACACTGAGCATTCCAGTTATGTCTGTTGTTCCTGCAGTGTCCTGGGTGGGCCCTGGACTAGGAGTCAGGCTGTTGGCTGTCCTTTCCTGTCGTTTTACTCTATACATGTGGGCACTTCAGCTGTCTCTCAGCTTTCTGTTGAGTGTGGAGAGAAATACGTGCTCTGTGTGCCGCTCAGCAGGTTGGTGGGCTTCTGGTACCCACCCCCCCAGGGCTCATGAGACTAGTTATCAGTGGGTCACATGCTGCAGAGGTGAGGGGATTTTCCTCATCCGTGACCTCATCATGGCGACACTGTGGACTAGTCAGTAATGTAACCTTCCTATTCCCATTTCCTTATTCCAAGATTGAAAGTGAAGAGTATGAGGAAGCCTTGTGTCTGGCCCAGACCTACGGCCTGGATACGGATCTAGTCTATCAGAGGCAGTGGAGGAAGTCCGCAGTCAACATCGCTTCGATCCAGAATTACCTGGTATGTTTAAATGTTTTGGTAACATGGTATAATTCAAATGCATGGCTTTTTTTGGAGGGGGGGAATGCTGGGGCTTCATATTGGAGCATTTTATGTTGCTGACATTTCTGTAGCTGAAGCGTGTTTTATTCAGTGTGGAGAAGTTCTCTTTTATCTCGTTGTATTGGCCTTGCAGCTGGACTTCGTGCTGAAGATGGGGGAACAGATAGTCACTGATAAACGAGTTAACTGCCTGGTTTTACTGGTAGTTAAGTACCAGTTAACTACTTTGCCTAACCCTTTCTTTTCCTCTAGCTCAGTTACTTTTCTTCGCCTACATCATTCAGGGTCCGCTCAGGAGCTAGAAGCCACCCAGTAATTTGAACAGGGAAAGTTTTAATATGGAGCCTTATTTTTCTAGTGAGATTTACTATAAGGGGGTAAAGAGAACCCTAGGGAGTACCTTTGGGCTGAAGGAGCATCCCCAGGGAGGAAGCAGACTTGGAGGGGAGGCCCGCTCCCTTGAGATGGGATTCAGACCTCACTGACCTTTGAAGGAATGGCTGGCGCCCACTGGATGGAGGAGTTCTTTGGGATGCCTCGGGCCAGGGCTGGTTCTTGGTTGCCAAGGTTGGCAGGTTGGAGGAGGTGGGATGGATGGGCCTGATGCCTGTGGCTAGGGCGCCCTGGTAAGCTGAGGCTGGGGGTTGGAAAACCTCAGAGAAGGAACCATAGCCAGGACCGAAAAAAAAAAAAAAGCTCCTAGTTTGCAGATGGGCATCATCTAGGAAGACTCCCCTGGGCCTTGGAGATTCACTCAATCTGCCCGTGGGGGTTTCAGCTGAAATTCAGTTGGACGTTCTGTTCAGCGGGAATAAAGGCGGAAGCAGCCGCTTCCAGGGGTCCCCTACATGCACTGCTGGCTGCTAAGCCGTAGGGACAAGTTTAGAACCTGAGCACATTAGGGCTAGAAACCAGAGCCTTTCCTCCGCAGTGGCCCTCCAGCGCCCTCTCTTGATGAAGCTCCATGTTCTGTCAGTTGCAAAATGGAAATGCTGTCCATCCCATGACTGGCCATGAGGAGAGCTCTTGAAGCTGAGAGGCATTAGATATTTGACATATCAGGCTTGCCAAATTTGCTTTCTTTGTTTAAATCTTGCAGCTGGACTCTTCCTGCTGCCCGCTGCCTGGGTTAAATTTGTTACATAGCCTGTGTATTGGAACCCTCGACACCTTTGTGAGGACACAGCTGGATTTATGGCAGGTTTTAAAGAGGGCATGACTTCTCATGTGACATTAAAAAGGGAATATGCCTTTGCATTTAGGAAGATCTAAGAAATGTTGGGGAAATTTCATGATAATTTTAAAATGATACATAATGTTTATACATTTATGTACAAAATTGTACATAAAATTATTGTACATGAGTAATTAAAAATAACATAATGTGAGAAAGTTTTAAGAAGTTAATGCTTCAACCAAATCGGAAGACAAACTGTTAGTAAGTTAGACACCAGAGAAGAGAAAGCATGAGAAATAATGAAATAAAGGAGGAAGTTCCTTGTATTTCCTTTAGAAGATCAGAACACCAAAGCTGTTTTGTGACTTTCTTTCTTTCTTTTGTGACTCAGGACAGTGAGTTGTGAGTTTATGTGTGCCCATTCAGGGCTTTCTCTGGAACACAGTAAAGGACAATATTGGTCCCTGAAGGAGCTGACAGGTGTTAACAGAGACAAAGCAAGTACATTTTTTATTGGGAGAAATACCTAATTCAGCTACGTAAGTAGGCAATTAAGAGTAGAAGTACTAGGCGAGAGAAGGTGAAAGGTTCACAGGAGAAGCATAAATTGGCCTTCCCTTCTAGGGAGCTTATAATATTTCTGTTAAGGTTCATGTCTAAAATATAAATCACCATAAAGAAGATTCCAGATAAAGGCTGTGGGAACCCAGTGAAAGTAGCAATCATTTTAGACCCAGTGGTTCTGGAAGGCTGTAAAATGAAGACACTCTGAGTAGATTTGAGAGACTTCAGAACAGGCATCCTGGAATTAGAAGAGAGGAAGCTTTTCTTCATGGAACAAATGATATGAACAAATTCAAAGGAAATGAGCATGACTTGTGACATCGACTAAATTTGTCATAATCATCGTTTCATGTCTGCATTAGCACCCGGCCCCCTTACGAGCTCTGTAAGTCAACCCATCTGCCGCATCAGATATTAAACAGCAGGGAACTTTGGGAAATATGATTAGAAGATACATTGACTTGGGTTCTGAAAGATGTGGAAGGGTTGTGATGACTTAGGCTTTTTATCCTTAGGGTAATGGGGAAGTGTTGTGGATTTTTGACTGTTGGAGGCACAGAAGTAGATGGTGTAGAAGGTGAACTGGCATGGAGGGGGAGTATTGGTGGGAAACCCTACCAAGGCAAAGATGTCCTAGGCGTCATGTGGTGATTTCATGGACTGGTATGGAGGCCATAGACCTGGAGAAGGGAAAATGAGTTAAGAGGCATATGAGGAAAGAACTGATAGAATGGAATGTATAAAGGAATGCAGGGTAAGAGTCAAATTTTACTTAAAATTTATAACCACAATGACCCTTTCTTGGAAGAGGCTAAGTCAGGGATTTTGGATGGGGTCAGAGGAAGCAGTTGGGAGGGAGGAATGTGCGCTTGGTCTTTCCAAAGAATAGCACATCATGGCTTTTATGATGAAATTATCATCTACATTTTGTGTTACATCTCATGGTCAAGTAAATCTAGAACGCTGATGCCCTGTGCCTCATTAGTTTTGTTTCAAAGTGCAGCATGGTCGTTAAAATAGACTATGTCTTATCTTGCTTTTCTGCTTGCTGTTCTACTCTGTTAGATAGCCCAAATGCAAACTAATAAGCAGCTATAAAAATTTGGGGAGATCTTTTTTATGTTTCTGAAGGAGTCCTGAACTTTGTGTTTCAGTAGAAGAAAAAAAAGAAAATTGTAGGAATCTCATTGTCTGTGTCTCATTCCAGTTACCATTAGGGATTAGCTTTTTCCTGTCAAGCTTCTCTAGCAGCTACCTGTGGCTAAGGACTAGGGTAGCTCTACTTCCTTAGGTCTAGCTTTATGATTCTGGAAGGCAGTTGTCCTATGCTATCAGATGTCCTGGGTTCTTTAATGCCGCTGTCTTTTATTTGTATCCAGAGCAAAATAAAGAAACGATCCTGGGTTCTCCATGAGTGTCTGGAAAGAGTTCCTGAAAATGTGGATGCTGCGAAGGAGCTGCTTCAGTACGGACTGAAAGGCACAGACCTGGAGGCTCTGGTGGCCATAGGGAGAGGAGCCGACGACGGCAGGTGGGTCAGAGACAGATCGGGATCCAAGAGGAAAGGTGACTTTGTGAAAATATTAAAGCCGAGGCATGGCAGAGGGTAAACTTTTCTTTATTTAGGTTATCCTGTAATGAGACAGTTGCCTTCGATCAATGCTCCTCTTATCTGAGGTCACAGCTTTCTTTCCTTTGAGTTAAATGTGTGTATGTATGATAGCTTGATGCTAGGAAAAGAGCAGATTCTACAGACCTTTATCGGATGCTGGCAGCTTCTAGCTGTGGGCTAAAGGCACTTACCTGGGAGGGCTTCCCAGTTAGCAGCACCCCTTTGGCAAGTGTGAGCTTCATTCATTTTGTTTGTCTTGGCTTCCTACCTCCTTTAGAGAATTCGAGTGAGTAAATCGTGTGTCTTAGGAAAGCACTTTGTAAACCTGTAAGTACCACACAAGGGTCTGTCGATAATAATAGTAAAGTTATTTGACAGGAGTCATAGCTCGTTAGACATTTGGAATTTTTTAAAGATATAAGTGTGATAATATATTTAACAAGTAAGTACTGTAAATGAGACTGACGTTCATTGTCATTTTCAGACCTTGTTTTTTTGTACTTTAATTAATTAATTTTCAGTAATCTCCATGCGCAGTGTGGGGCTTCAACTCGTGACCCTGTGATCAAGAGTCCTATGTTTTATGGACCAAGCTAGCCAGGCACCTCATAAATTTAGTTTACTTTTATTTATTTATTTATTCATTTACTTTATTTATTTGTAAGATTTGTATTCATTTGAGAGAGAGTGAGCATGCACAAGAGGGAGCAGGGGGAGGGGCAGAGGGAGAGGGAGAAGCAGACTCCCTGGGGAGTATGGAGCTGGGCTTGATCCCAGGACGCGGGGACCATGACCTGAGCCGAAGACAGACGCTTAACCCACTGAGCCACCCAGGAGCCCCTATTTATTTATCTTTTAAGTAAACCATTTTGAAACCTTAAATAGAAGTGATTCCGACTGTAAACTCTGGGCAGCATTTTCTCGATGGGCTGTTTCACATTGGATAAGTATAAACCTCACATGTTTTCCGAAGTAGTTCTCATTGCCATGATATTAAAATTATTGTATATGACGATTAGTGATGACTTTTTTGCCCATCCTGTGGATATAATGAGTGAATCACGTTCCTTGCAATACAAAAGCTTTCTTTCAAATAGTTGCTTCTTTCTGTTTCTATGGAGAGCAACTTAGTGATAAAATCAGCCCGAGTGGGGGAAAGCAGCTTTCACTAATAGCTTTGGGTTTTTTTTTTCCTTCCAGATTTACATTGCCTGGTGAAGTAGACATTGACAATATCCCCTATGAGGAGCTGTCACCACCCAGTGAAGAGCCTGCCAGGAATAAAAAGGAGAAAAAGATCAACAAGAGACGAGAACTACTTAAATTAGTGAACTTCGCAAAGTAAATGATTTATGACTGTTTGGTACTTTCTTAAAAATAACTGGTCACTTAAGTGTGCTCTTCATGAGGATTAATTGCTGTGAATTATTCTAGCAACGCAAACCAAACGCAGTTGGTGTTATTTTATCCTCATGCTTTTGTGTCCTGTTCTGTCAGTTTGGGGCTCAGTGGAACATTGTTATTTTTATTCTATTCTAACTCGTAGAGAAGTGCGCTTCTGTGTTAATGTAAGTGCCTAACACAGCTATTCACAACAGGTTAACTCTGGAACAAAAAGAACTCTGCCGCTGTAGACGGAAATTACTAACCTACTTGGATCGACTTGCAACCTATGAGGTAAGGAGTAGTTTTAATCAAACCAATTAGGTTTATTCAGTCCATCATTATAAATGATACTGCTGCCCTAATATCTGACGTTCTTGATCTTTTTAACTATGTATGTTTTGGGAAAAATTCATTTTGTGCAGAAGCAGTTTCTCTTATATAACTGCTTTGGTAAAAATTAAGAGACTGTGGAAGGCAGAAATCATGTTAGTCTAGGGAGCAGAAACACTTTAGCCATTTCAGTGTATCTGTATTTTCTAGGTATGTGATGCTTTTTATTTACTTTGATTTTACATTTTGATTTTAAGGTTATGGCATATAGCTGTCTCCAGTACTGAATTTCAGTATACACTGGGTTTTAGTAATCCTAATATGAATATTTCTGACTCATTTTATTTTAGTGATTTGCTAGTGCATTGAATTTAGTTGGTTGAACTTTGGTCCTAACTATGGCCAAAATGAGACACTTCAACTTTATTTTTTTTGTTTGTTTTTATTTTTTATTTTAATTTATTTTTTAAATTTCTTTTCAGTGTTCCAGAATTCATTGCTTTTGCATCACACCCAGTGCTCCATGCAAAACATGCCCTCCATAATACCCACCACCAGGGTCACCCAACCTTCCACCCATCTCCCCTCCAGAACCCTCAGTTAGTTCCTCAGAGTCCACAGTCTCTCATGGTTCATCCCCTCCGATTTCCCCCAACTGTCTTCTCTCCATCTCCCCATGTCCTCCGTGTTATTCCTTATGCTCCACAAATAAGTGAAACCATATGGTAATTGACTCTCTCGGCTTGACTTATTTCACTCAGCATAATCTCTTCCAGTCCTGTCCATGTTGACCCAAAAGTTGGGTATTCTTCCTTTCTGATGAAGGCACAATATTCCATTGTATATATGGACCATATCTTCTTTATCCATTTGTCTGTTGAAGGACATCTTGGTTCTTTCCACGGTTTGGCGACCGTGCCCATTGCTGCTATAAACGTTGGGGTACAGATGGACCTTCTTTTCACTACATCTATATCTTTGGGGTAAATACCCAGTAGCGCAATTGCAAGGGTCATAGGGTAACTCTATTTTTAATTTCTTATGGAGTCTCCACACTATTTTCCATAGAGGCTACACCAACTTGCATTTCCACCAACAGTGTAAGAGGGTTTCCCTTTCTCCACATCCTCTCCAACACTTGTTTATTGTCTTGTTGATTTTGGCCATTTTGATTGGTATAAGGTGGTATCTCAATGTGGTTTTGATTTGAATCTCTGTGATGCCTAGTGATGATGAACATTTTTTCATGGAGACACTTGAACTTTAAAAAAGGTATACTTTATTTTTATTTCTTTAGGAACACAAACACTGACTGTTTCCAACATTCAGATGTTGTTAAAGGTATTTCAGGAAAAATACATAGTTTAGGCTGCTTTTTCACATGACCCTCACAGCTGACATTACCCAGAAATTGATATAAATTCCTAACTTTTTTAAAGTTTGACTTCACTTGCAGATTACTTCCTCCATCTATGTTAGTCCTCCTTTCTATGGAAACAGCTCTCTCGGCTCTTGGTAATGGCACACAGCAGGTGCTCCGTAAATGTGACCTCTAATATTATGATGCTTGTCCCCAGAATAATGGAGATATTTAGTACTTCTAATGCCTATAGGCAAATCTAAAAGCATTTGATTTCCTACCTGCTAATAAAATAAGTGTTTTCAAACAAAATACCACTGATAAAAGAGGGCTGTTTATGGTTACTAGAAAACATGATAGTTATACAAATAAGTTGCAAAAATTTTTTAATAATTTTATTTATGGGTACAACTAGTTTGATTGTTGGATGGTCCTGTTATTTTAAAGCCTATTGTTTTACTGTACTGGAGTTTTATTTTGAGGTAATATATAAAAGCATGTTATGAGCTGCAGAAGGCAGTACAGATAGGGTTTATTACGTTGTCTTAGCCTTTGTTTTACTAAATTTTATTGATTTGAGATCTTGAAGAGTTCCATGAAATGTTCAGAGTTTGACTATTCAGTTAATTTTCTTTCATTCCCCTTCAGTTATCGAATTGCTGTTTCCCTATCTGACAGTTGGAAGTATGTTCACTAGTGCCTGGTTTAAAGTATTTTTTGAGCCCACTTTCTTGGAGAATTAGGCTAACTAGGCTTTCGAGAAGTAGGTGAAGTTGATGAATTTGGCTGTTAAAACTTAAAAATGAAGATGTTCAGACACAGTAGCTCACCAGCTAGATAGTAGTAGAGATAGGCATTGCATTTTAATCCTGAGGCAAGCTTATTTTATGAATCCTGTGATAAATTAGATAAAAGTGGATTCATTTCTATGTGACACAAGTGCCTCGTAGGTACCAGCCATCATGGCAGTGCTGGAGGTGGAGATAAGAACAAGGAAGTGTCCTGGAGTCCACATTATGTAGGCATAAATGGTGACAATTACGCGTGAAGAACTTAGGAAAGAACGTGGTGGAGAAGGGCATTCGGTTTTTCCTGGGGACGTCCTAGAAGACACTATATAGGAAGTGTCATCCCAACTAGTCCTTAAAAAAAAAAGGTAAATTTAGGGGACTGGGGAGTGCTGCTCTAAGGCAGACATGGGAGCAGAAGCTCCAGGAAGGTGTAGGGGTTTGTCTTGGTGGCTGCTGTATCCCCAAGCTCAGACGGGTACCTGGCTTCTTGAGGAGCTCAGCAAATATTTGTTGAGGCAATTGATAGGTAAGAGACTACCTTAAATATCAGCACGTTTGTTGAGGACTTATTGTTTGTTGGCCACTGCGCTGGGTACTGAATCCGGATTATTTCCCAGCAGTCTTTCAGGCAGGTAGTGTTTTCCTTCTAGTGTTATGGATATGAAAGCTGAGGCTTGGAGAAGGAAAGTGATTTGCTTAAGGAGAAAGCAGGAACTCACAACAAGGCCTGCCGGATTCGTTAGCCCGTGCTGATAATCTGCTGATAATCCGCATGCGCTGTATGAAGAAAGGGGGTGGGGTGTTCCTGACTGAGTGAGCTGGTGGGGGGAGCTGGCCTACCAGGGAGCCCAGCACAGACGGAAGGGAGAAGAGGGGGTTAGGACAGTTTCTGGCCACATTTGAAAGGTTTCTCATGCTGTGTGAGGAGTGGACTTGAACTGCAGGAGGTGGAGTGAGTTTAGGGAAGAACAGGATGTGGGTAAGGGGAGACAGTGATTGTAGGCAGCTCCTTCTGGAAGTTTTGTTTCAAGGCCCCAAGAAGATAATGTATGTGAATTTAGGAGTCCCCCCCCCCCCATAGAAGAAAGAAGTAATTGTTTGTATGCTAATGGGAAGGAAGCAGCGGAGGGTGAGGAGGAATTTATCCAACAGGAGAAAAAGGCAATAATGGCATGATTATAGAAATGGGATTTGGAGCATGAACAAGGTTTGGGGAGCAGATGGCTATAATTTTTCTGTTGTAGCTGAAGGAAGGAAATCCTGTTGGTAGAGATGCAGGTAGATGTGCGGTTTCAGTGGGTGCGAATATCCCATCTAACAGTGTCCATCAGAGTGTATGAAGCAAGTTTCAGTTGAGAATGGAGACGGGATAGGTGTTGGAGGTCTGGAAAGAATGGAAGAATGGTGGAGAAGTTTCTAACAGCATAGGGGAGCAAACATGTTAGGGAAATGTAGTACCGTGGAGGGACGGCAGATTTGAATTGAATTTATAAAATGTCCAACCTTCCTTAAAGGATGCAGAAGAGTATAATGAACCCGGGTGTACTTACTGCCCAGTTCAACCAATCTGTGAATCTTGTATCTTTTACTCTCGACTCCTGCCTTTTCTTTCAGCTAGTTGTTTTAAAGCAAATCCTAGACATCTTATCATTTCACCCATACTTATGTGTCTGTAACTGGGAAAGAATTAAAAAATAACCCAATAACATTATTATTTCTAAGAAAATTAGTAGCAGTTCCCTAATATCCTCTCCTATCCACTTCATGTTCAGATTTCCCTAGTCACCTCATAGATGGTTTTCCAGTTGGTTTGTTTGCATCAGGATTCCAACCGTGCTGAGATCTTGAAATGAGAATTGTCAGCTTGATTTTGTGGTATTTTTTCAGACTCCTGGTACCTTGTAATCAGGGTTCTTAGTTGCTTTGGATTAAGGATGAGGTTTTGCCAGGTGAGTATGATGAAGGGAAAGAAGCAAGGAATTAAAGAAATCTCTGAATGGTGACCAGGGACTAAGCCGGTTGGAAGGGATAAGAGACTTGGAGGAGAGAGAGCAGGTGAAAGATGTAGGGTCAGTGGGCCGGATGTCTCAGTGACATTGCGGAATTGCTGGAATGCCATGTGTTGGGTTGAGCTGGGGGGGTGGAGGAAGGATCAGTTGCTCAAGAATCCACTGTTGGACACGGAGATGTCCCAGAGACTTCCTTCGGGGGATGCTAAAGAGCTAGGGAGCTGGTAGGATGCATAACTGGGGTGGGACAAAGGGAGCGGTTTTTGTGGATGGGGCGTCCGGGAACTGAGAACATTTTTGAAATGTTTTCTTCCTTGGTTTCCATGAATATGTGTTAAACAGCCCCCCCACCCCATCCTGCCCTTACATCTCTGCTTCTGCAGCTCCTGCTTCATTTGCTTTGCTTTTCAGATGCCTATTCCTGACCTTCCCTTGTCCTCCCCCACGTCCTACCTTTTTTTTTTTTTTTCCTTTTGGGTTGATCCTTTAAATGATGTTGTACCTTAAGGCTGTTTTCATTCAACTTGATCTCCCTTGAAATCATACTCACTTCTGTGTTAGTAAGTGTGGCATGTATGTGACTCACCTCGCTCCAGAACTCTTGATCTAGCCACCTGCCTTCTGGGTGACTCCTCCTAGATGTGCGTGAGTTCCAAGCCTAGCATATTTGCCAGCGACCTTCTCGATGCCTCCCTCCCCCCACCTCCTCCACACCTCCTCCTTGTCTCTCTCCTACCTCAGTAAATGAATTCAGTCAATAAGTAGTTATTGGTTACTTATTATATGAAAAGCAGACTGCTGGGGATCTGGGGTTCAGCATTAAGCATCACAGACAACGAGCCCTATGTCATACGTTGCCGTGGGCAGATCCTTACTTGCAGTTGCCATGGCCATCCTGTTTGTGTTTTATGTCCCAGCTTTGGGGCACCCCCGGGAAGCCTTCCCCATCTTCCCAGGACCAGTTTTATAGGACTCTCCTGTGTGTGTTTCCCTTCGCCTGTTCCTGTGTGCCTGCTTGTTCCCACTAGATTTTAAGCACTTTGGAGGGCAGGAAATGTGTCCTGCTCATGGCATCACTGCTGCCTATCATAGTGCCCCTAGTGCATAGTAGAAGCTCAGTAAATATTTGTTGAATGAATGAATGGTTCAGGCTGCATTTTACATCAATCACCAGCAGCCGTGAAGTTAATGCAGGTGTTCATACTGCACTGCCATGTATAATGGTGGCTTACTTGTTTTCAGCAGGTGGTGGGTTTTGGTTGTCTTAATGTAATTTAATTTTTTACTGCCCATTTCATTTACTTCTTAATTTTTTTTAATTCAAAGTATTTATAAATACAGCTATTTTCAAAATAAAGGCAAGAATGCAGATGTACTACTTCAGTTAACAGTTGATAGTTTAATTAATTCAAGGCTTATTTATTTAGGGAGGCAGAGTTGTAAAGGTTTTTAATATTTTCTTGTCACCCATATTTAAAAGCCTTTTCATTATGAAGTCGCTGTTTCCCCTCAGGAAATCCTAGGAGTGCCTCATGCATCTGAACAGAGATATGATGCTGAATTCTTTAAGAAGTTCAGAAATCAGAATATTGTTCTCTCAGCAAGAACTTATGCTCGGGTAATTTCTTTTTTGTAAATAAAATAATTATGGTTATTAACACTTTCTAAATCTTTGAGCCGCACAGTTAATGTTATTGCATGCATTTACCATCATTTCATTTTTTGTTTTAATATTAATGTAGAGAAGATGGAATTATATTTTTAAAAATGTTTATTCATTGTCCCTCTGCCCCTCCCCCGTTCATGCTCTCTCTCTCTCTCTGGCAAATAAATAAATCTTTAAAAAAAAAAAAGGCAGGGGCACCTGGGTGGCTTAGTTGGTTAAGCTTCTGACTTTGGCTCAGGTCATGATCTCAGGGTCCTGGGATCGAGCCCTGAGTCCTCGGAAAGTCTGTTTCTCCCTTTCTGTCTGCCCCTTGCCGTGCTCAGAGTCTTTCTCACTCTCTCTCTCAAATAAATAAAATTTTAAAAAATGTTTATTCATCATTCTGACTTTTAAAAGTAAGTGATTTTTATGACACTAGGTTGAGAAATGTGATGCAGACTACAAAGAATTAGAAATATTTCAAAGTACCTTAAATCAGAACTGCATAAAAAGTTACTTTTAGGAGTTTGAATGTTGTCCTACAAAGTCATTCCTTTATTTCTAAGGCTTACAATGGAAACTTACCCCTTGCTGTTTATACAGGAAAGTAACGTACAAGCCCTAGAAATTCTGTTCACTTATCATGGATCAGACCTGCTTCCTCATCGCCTTGCCATTCTCTCTAACTTCCCAGAGACCACTTCTCCACATGAATATTCTGTTTTGCTGCCTGAAGCTTGGTATGTGACTGGGTTTACTGAATTTTACCTTCTTTTTAAATCATAACAGTTTTTTGTTTCATGCTAAATAATTTGAATTAAACAAAATTAATTTTAAAGTAATCTCTTTAAACTTTTTTCTGATTATAAAATTCTTTTTAACTTATTTTTAAATGACCTCAAAGCCAAAATGTGTCTAGCATAGGAAGATCACCTTAACTTAATGAACATGAACCTTACTTTTTATTTTTTTAATGAAGGCCTTTTGATTTTCCTGGTGTGTGCTCCATATGTTTTTATGGTTAAGAACAGTTGTTTTGTCTTTGTGGTTTTTTCTTTCTTTCTTTCTTTCTTTTTTTTTTTTTTTTTTTTTTTTTTTTTTTGTTAAGAACAGTTTTTAGGATAACTGTCTGTGAATTAGATCTTTTAGAAATGAAGTAGTTCTGAAAATATCAGGTGGTAGGTCCAGGGGACTCAAAAACGTCTGAATCTTGACTCTTAATAACTGTTTCCCCCCTGTGAAATTGTAGTGGGAGAAAGACAAATGGGAAATCAAAGTTCCCTTTAATTATTAATTGGACGATGCTCTTTATCTCAGTTCAAGTCTATTTGAGAATTGGGTCACGGTGTGGGACATAGACTCTAAGTTCAGTGGTCCTCATTGTATCACCCAGTAGGTTTGTGGAGGCCAGAATGTTTCTTCATGAGAATGAAGAAAAGAGAATAAGTTTGCCTCCGTGCCTAGCTCAGAATGGGTAGGTAGCCTATTAGCTCCAGGCCTGAGGCCGAGAGGAGTGCGAAGGATACTCCCCGTGTCCGTTACTGCCCTGAGGTCAAAGGCAAGACCGTGACCTTTTGCATCCAAAGGGTGAACTAGGTCAGTAAATGTGAGACTTTTACGTCTACTAGTAAATGTGGCTCAGTCACTGATTTGCATGATTTATATCCTTTCAGGATTTTTTTGAGTTTGCTTATCTTTACCTTGAATTGCCAGTCCCTGTGCTACTTGTTCGTGTTGCATATGTTGAGTAAGTGTGACTTGATCTATGAAGTCCGCCCGTGATCTTAAAACGCTCTAAGAGATTAGGACCATTCCAGTTGAAATCATTGTTACAAATTTTAGGTACTGGCAACTTAACTCTTTTAAGGGATGTTACTGGAATTCAGGGGATCATTCAGCTTCCTTCTTTCTCCCCTGTCACCCCCACGCACTATCCTATTTGTAGGCTTGGGTATCGATGGTGAAGGTGAACATTTATAGAGTAATCAGTAGGTATTTCCTACATAGGTATTTGTGGTTTCTACTTTTGGTATTATCCCTCTTATTACCGAGAACTGAGATTTACAGAGGTTTAGTAGTATGACTCTGTATAAAGTACGGCCAAGACTTGCAACTTATATTCGTTTGTAGTTGTAGATCAGAAAGCTCAAAAAACAAGTTCTAATTCCTCATTTTGTACTACTCTTGGTACTAAAAAAAAGTCTTTGTCATGCTAAAAGTGAACAAAAAGAAGTTTAAGGTGCTCTTTTCATTTTTATATGATTTCTTTTATATCCTTATAGTGATATGTAAAATGTATTTTGTGAATGTATATTCATAGGTATTTTTGAATATAATTTTATTGTTTTCTTGCTCTCTGCAAAATAGATCTAATCTGAATATAAATGACTTTTTTCCACTATAAATTGTTAGTACAGAGAAGGGCTTTCTCTTAAAAAAGACAGGGGGGGGGGCGGTGTGTGGAGGTGGGGTGGGGGGAGTGGGGGAGAGAGCTATCCTCTCTTGAAGTTTCTTTTTTTTTAAAGGTAATCTGTCCTCAGATTTGAGTTCATTGTGGTTATTGTCTCCTGATGACTGCTTAGATAAACATAGGATTTTCTGAGATTTCACAATTGGTATGCAAAATAGTTTTTACAAGGCCCAGTGCTGGGTTATCTCTGAATGCCCTCTGCTTCCTTTACTGGCTGTTGTAACCAATTTAAATTGTGACAAATACTTGACCTATACCATATTATAGCAGAGGGTAATAGAAGATAAGGTTATTCAGAATCATCATGTTGGGATATGTTGCTTAGACAAATTTTGAAAAGACTGGTTTTTTAGGAGTCTTTATATTCATTTTAACGCATTAAGGAAATAAAGATTTTTGTTTCTCAAGAAAGTCTCATTGAGTGTAGTTTTGCTCTAATTAGAAAGAATGAGGAACAACAGTAGGTTATAACAGTAATGTCTGTCTCCTTATGATTTTATGTGGCTGCAAAGCAAACCCGTGGTTACGTTTCAGGCGTAGCTTCTTCTGTGAGGTCTTCCATACGCTTACTCCTTTTCCTATATTTTCATCATTCTTTGTTCTTGTTCTATAACCCTTTTACAGTGTGTTTTTAGTTAGTCATTTTTAGTTCAGCTTTTCTCCCTCTTGTTTCTATTGTTTGGGTTTTTTTTAAGATTTTATTTATTTATTTGACAGAGAGAGAGATCACAAGTAGGCAGAGAGACAGGCAGAGAGAGAGAGAGAAGCAGGCCCCCCTGCCGAGCAGAGAGCCTGATGTGGGACTCGATCCCAGGACCCCGAGACCATAACCCGAGCCGAAGGCAGTGGCTTAACCACTGAGCCACCCAGGTGCCCTTGTTTCCTTTTTTAATAAGCATCCAACCTTAACCCAAAACTAACTCTTTAAGGTGGAGACCATCTCCTCCAAATTTTTGGATTCTCATGGCCTAGGGTGGTGCTTGTGTAGTTGAGTCTCTGAAAATGTTTGCTGGCTGGGTCAATTAGGGCTCTTGTGTCCATTTATAAGAGAGCTCAAAGGCTGTCCCTTAGAAAGGAAAACAGAATAGACTTCTTACCTCTAACAATGGAGGTGCCCTGGTTAGTGTCTCACTGAGGCTCCGATGGCCTTAATTCCGGAGTCCAGTGCTATTTTAGGGTTAAAGCCTGACTCTTGCCCGGCTTGAAGTTTCATTCTAATAGATGTGTGGATCAATAAGACCTATTTATAGAAATCATTTCCTTTTTGAGGAAATTTATTCTTCTTGGGATACTTGGTATTTATTTTCCAATCACTTTCAAGTCAGAGCAGCACAAAGTGTCTGTTCTGTTGGAACAGCAGTGCTCTCGTCCCCACCCACGGTGAGCTGGGCGCTCTTTGTATGCCTGGCTCTGTGGGAGGGATTCTGAAGTGAGGAAAACATGCTTTCTCTTTAGCAGAAATTAATCAGGTATGTTTGAGGCAGCAAGAGAATTGCCTGCATACAGCATCGTGCTTTCAAACTGAGAAGAAATAAGAATTGAAAAGACTCTAAATACATTTGCAGCCTTTTCTGCCTTTTTTTTTTTTTTTTAAAGCCTCTTCAGTTGCATTGTTTGAAAACTAATTTTTCTTCCTCATTTAGTGCCTTCAAGGACGGTAGAACTTTCTGTACACATGCTCGATTTTCTCAGAACGTACATACTGCGCAGCAGCTGCGTCCGTGTCATCCCGCTTTATCAGCCTGTCAGCCCTCCACTTGTATTTTGCAAGAAATGACTTTTCAGTGATCTGTTAGATGGTTAGATGGTTTGACACCAGGTACCCACCTCGAAGTGTATGGCTCCCAGAGGCAGCGTGGCTGTGAACTCTGCACGGTCTTCAGCTTACCCTTAGGATGGCATGTCCAGTCCTGCGTTTCCTCCCCTCCGCCCAGGACCATGGCATGCCTGCTGCCACCCTGGCGCCTCGTGGCCACTATGCCTCCTGCCTGGTGCGCCCTTCTCCCATATCTTCGGGTGACCAGGCCTCCTACTTCTTCTGCATCTCCTCTCACAGGTCAGTCTCCTCCTCTGACCACTCTCGTTCCCTAGCCTCGCTCCCTCCCACTGCTTGTGCCCTGAGCAGGTGTTTCTTCCCCGTACACACACCTACCATCCTATGGTTGGTTGTCCTCTCTACTCTGCCTCATCTCCCTTGGCCACCCTGTTTATGATTTTACCCTCACTTCAAATTCTCCTTTCCTGCCTTATTTTCTTCCTAGATTTTATCACCCCTACCTTAGTTTGAGTTCTATTTACTTATCCTGTTTTCTACTTCGCACTTGTGTTTTCTTCCCTTCCTTAGCCCCTGCCGCATTTAGAAGATCGCCTGGCACGTTGTAGGTACTCAGTGACCACTTGTTGAGTGAATAAATGAATGAATGAGTAGCAGATCCATAAGGAAAGGACCTTGTGTCTTGTTCACTGTGTAGAGTGTACATGGGAGGGTAGGTAGGGTTTTGCATTTTAGAGTCCAAGCCATGTAATATCTTGAGAAGTAATAGTAAGTTACATCAACAAAGTGGCCTTTTATTTGCCCCATGTTGAGATTCTGTAGGCAGAACTTTCTCTTTGGCATTTACCCAAAGTTTGCAGTTTTGTTTGAACCAAATTTGATGAGTGTGATTGCTGGGAAATTTCTGTGGCATGTGTTAATTTTGTGTGCGATATTGTCACTCTTAAGTTATCGTGTGTGTTGGCAAATGATAAAATGTGAGCAAGTTTTTGTAAAACTTCGAAATTACATTTTCTATCATAGACGATACGTCTTTTCTTAGCTATCTATCATTTGTTGTTGCTATAAAATGTGTATACTTCATATTCGAGTGGACTGTTTTAGTTGAAGTACAAAGGTGATATTTCTTACTATATTAGCTTCCACAATTTTTGCTCATAGGTTTTTATAAAAGGGATTTTTTTTTAACTTTTGGGATTTTTTGTATTTATGGCGTGTTTTAGAAAGATTATTTAATTTTTTTATTTTATGCCTCTTTTCCTATTGTAGAATCTTTCTAGAATGGTGGAAGTAACCTGGTTTAAAAAGTTGTATTTTGAACAGTTGACTGTTGAAGTAGGATCAGAGTAAGAGCTTTGATTCTAGAACCAAGGTGTCTAGTTTGTGTTTTTTGGATACCTTTTCTTAGATGCACCTCAGTCCTCTCACTTATCAGATGGGCATGATTGTAACACCTACCTCTTTGCATTGTGAGAATGCCTAATGAGTCAGTGTTTATACAACACTGAGAACAGTGCGTGGCATCAAGTAAATGTTACATAAGTGTTGGCAGTCATCATTAATGCAGAACCTTGACTTTCTCTAGTTGAGCCTTGGCTTTCTCTTACTTCCTATGCTTACTGTTTTAAAATTTCTTATTGGAATAATTTTATAACTGTAGAAAAGTGGAATGGAGAATACAGGGTGTTTCTGGATACCCTTCACTGGGCTTCCCCTTTCTTCCCAAATAATCATAGCACATTTGTCAAAACTAAGACACTGTCACTGGAGTAGTCAGTTCTGCTATAACATGCCATAGGCACTCCTCTAATGATTATTGGCTATGCAGAACCTTGCAGTGCAAACCATGGCACTGATGGGAAAAGTGGGATTAATGGTCCAGCACTCAAAAGCTTTGGTCGGTGAAACAAAGTTAGGAACTTAAATGAAAGTCCTCACATATTTTTACATGTGTTACATGGGTAATAGACATCCAAATACTAAAATATGGCACTTACCTTAAAGCCCTTAGACACTGTACGTGGAAGTGGGTGTTGGAAGAGTTGTACTCGTGCGTTATTGGGGAATGGAGGAAGGGGGGGTGGTAAGAAATTCGGAGAAAAGTTGTGCCACCAGCTGTGGTTGGGGGGGGGAGCTTCCTAACACATTCTGGAAACTGAGCTTGCTGGTAGATGTTTGGGTGACCCTGCACGTGTAACTCGACGTGGCTGGGTTTGTTTTTCTGTGTGTACAACATTTGTTATGGATGAAATTGGGTGTCAGCAAATGTGAAATTTGTGTTATTGTTATGGTCAGATTGTTCCCTCCTATATATCATTTGAACAAATTTGCACCCTCAAAAATGTATAGTGCAACAGACTACACAATAGTTAAGTAAATGACAGATTTATTTGGATATAATTAGTTTTTCTGCTAATACCCTTTTCTGTTTCCGAATCCAGACTAGGATACCACATTGCATTTAGATTTCATTTATTTTTAATCATGTGGAAATAAACTCTGCCGTACATATATGTCAGTCAGGAAATTCTTTGACACCTATATTTGCTAGATAATGAAAATTGACACTCATATTTATATTCCTGGATTATTTCCACATCAGTGAGGAAAGATTGCATTTTTTAGTGTATTTGGGGATATTGCAATATTTAAAATATTTTATAGTTGTAAGTGATAAAACTGGATTGATGGAAGTCAAATATCCGGGAGATATTTGCCCCTGTCCTAGACAAGCTGTTACGGTAGTAACTTGGCAGTTTGTTTGCTTGTAAATATCTGAGTTCAGTGAGATTATTTGGTGATTGGAAGTTTGGAAAGCGCGCTATAACATGCAGATGCGATTATACTTGTGTGAACCATAAAAGTGTGTTGCAGATGCTTGTTTCTTTTCTGAGTTTGTGATTGCGAGAATTATTTGTTGGCTTCTAATCATTCTCTGCCTTCAGCTCCACGGTAATTTATGTGGCATCCCATTAAGGCTAAAAATCACAAGGGGTGGGTAAAAGACATTAAGTCATTCGCTGTTTAGATCATGGAGGATGTCAGCCTACATACCGGCCTATTTAGGAACTGCCCTTTCTCTAGAGCATAGAAATAGAAAGCACTTTCTTTCACCTGCGTTCATTGAGAGCAACACTGCAAAACAGTACGATGGATTGCATGACTGGCAGAAGCATTTCTCCCCATGACCTGTAGACCCAGGTCCTCTTTGCGCCACGCATGCTGTAACACATGTTTGTCCCTGGCATTTTATTCCCTTGCTAACCCTGAATCACCTGCTTTTCCTGGGCCGTAATCCCTTTGTGGTGCGCTCTGCCCCACTTGATAATGCAGTAGGGTTTAAACTAACTGTGTTCTTTAGCAGTTTGATTCAGAATGAATATGTCTTTTGTGCATTTGTGGGTCCTATTTTTGGCTTTGCTTTTTTTTTTTTTTTTTTTTTTTTTTTTTTTTTTTTGGCTCTGTTAAGTGCAGGGATAGTTAAGACCATGTGGCCATTATAAACTTTTTAAGTTTTTAGAAAAAATTTTAATTGTAAAAAACACATAACATTAATTTTACCATTTTTAACCGTTTTTCAGCATGCAGTTCAACAGTAAATACATTGACCTTGTTCAGCCAGTTTCCAGAACTCTTTATCTCGTGAAGCTGAAACTCTGTGCCCATTAACAACTCCCTATTCTCCCCTCAACCCAGCCCCTGACCAGCACCATTCTGCTTCGGGTCTGGATGAAACCGTCTACTCTAGGGGCCTCCGAGAAGTGGAATTGTGCAGCATTTGTCTTTTTGTGGCTCTCTTAATTCACTTAGCCTAATATCCTCAAGGTATAATACACTTTCAGTAAAATTAATATTATGATTAAATAAAATTTAGAGTGGCTTGTGGGTCATTTTTCTGTTGATGCTGCAAAAGTAATTCCCAAATGAAGTAAAGGATGAAGATGAATTCTAGTTTGAGATGCAAGGTTACCATTATTGCCTAACTTCCTGTGGAAAACCTTTTCTTCGTCTCTTGGTGGTAAAGAGGGCGTACAAACTGAATGGAACTAATGGTATCTCCTGTAACATTTTGTTTTCTAAATCTTGGGTTTGAGTAGCCAAATATAGAGACTTTTTCTATAATTACAACAACATAAAATTTATGTCCTAAAATAGCAAAGCATCAATAAGTATTTTATTAAAATTCTCAGTAGGACGAATTTGATTTCAGTCAAATTGATTTTCTCTTATAACTTTATTTTATTTTTTAAAAAAGATTTTATTTGTTTATTTGACAGAGAGAGAGAGAGAGAGAGAGAGAGAGATCACTAGTAGGCAGAGAGGCCAGCAGAGAGAGAGAGGGGGAAGCAGGCTCCCTGCTGAGCAGAGGCTGAGATCCCAGGACCCTGAGATCATGACCTGAGCTGAAGGCAGAGGCTTAACCCACTGAGCCACCCAGGTGCCCCATCTCTTGTAACTTTAATCAGTAATAAATAATTTATCCTTTGATAATCAGATGAGACTGTTCCCATTCTTCATAATGGAAAGATTAGGTAGAGGTTTACTTTTTACTACACTGCAGTTTCAAATTGTTGATGCGTTGAAATTTTACATTAGTTGGTGATCTTTTTTTTTTTTTTAAAGAAATAATTTGAACTATGTTTTCGTTGAAGTCAGAGTTAACCCTAAGCGGCTTTTAAATCCAAGCTATAAAGTTTTTATTTTCCTTGAAGAGCAACAGAAGACTGTACCAGAATCAATTAATGGTGGCTAAGTTTCATAGTTTTAGGAATATTTTGGAAGTTTCTCCCCCATAAGAAACATATTAATGTTTCTTTGAAAGCAGATGCTGATTTTTGAATTTTAATCTTTTTTAAGTGAAATTTATAACAAATCATGAGTACCTTTGGAACTGATTTAAAGATTAAAGCATTTCCATATTGCTTTATCTTATTTCATTTTCACAGAAAGAACAGTTTGAAGAAGATGGAGGAGGCATTTGAGATTGTGTGATGTGAGTCAGATGTGGTCCCTGTCATCAGATAAATGTAGTAGGGAAGATACCAGGCAGGTTAGGTCAGAGAAAGCTTTCTTTAAAACACATGATATAGGAGAAATACAGGTAGGTTTGGAGATGGGAGAGGTTACTTTCTGTTACAAAGGAGATAAATCAGGAAAGCCTTCTGAGAAGAGGGAAAGTTTGCTTTAGATGCTGAAAGTTGAGTGTGATTTTTGATATTGGAAAGTTTGAGAAGGAGTCATCTATTTACTTACTCATCTCTTAAAATTTTATTTATTTATTTATTTAAAAGATTTATTTATTTATTTGACAGACAGAGATCACAGGTAGGCAGAGAGGCAGGCAGAGAGAGAGGAAGGCTCTCAGCAGGAGGAAGCAGGCTCCCTGCTGAGCAGAGAGCCTGATTGATGCTGGGCTCCATCCCAGGACCCTGGGATCATGACCTGAGCCAAAGGCAGAGGCTTTAACCCACTGAGCCACCCAGACACCCCAAGGTTTTATTTATTGTTTTGATAGAGACACAGTGAGAGAGGGAACACAAGCAGGGGAAGTGGGAGAGGGAGAAGCAGGCTTCCTGTTGAGCAGAGAGCCTGATACGGGGCTCGATCCAAGGACTCTGGGCTCATGACCTGGGCTGAAGGTAGATGCCTAACAACTGAGCCACCCAGGCGCCCTCGTCTGAATATTTAACATGAAGTTGTTTTACCCACTCAGTCTTCACTTGGACAAAAGATGTTCTCAGTGAATTTGTTAGTTGAAATGAAATGAATTAATGCACAGGATTCCCAGTAAACAATCAGGAATCTGGTTTTCTTTATGTTTTTATGTAGCCTACTCCTGTTTATAAAGATTTCTTTTTCTTCTCTGAAATTGTTAAAAAGCAGCCTCTGTTGGTCATTCTATTGGTCATTCCCATTGTAATTTTGTTGTTGGAATGTAAATATTGCCTAAACTGTAGCCTGGATGATGAAGTAATTATGGAAAAAATTGGGGCATTGCATTCACTTGTTTGATTCTCAAGAGAAAAATGAAAGTGTTTCTTTTCCCTTTAAAATTGAGAAGTTGATTAGTTATCTAATCAAAATTCAATTCCCATATGTGCAGTTTATATCTGAACTGCTGTGAACAAAGAGCAATAAATTGGTTTGTATTTTAGGCTTGGAATAAGTATTTGGCCTTCTGTGGGGAGAGGAGTGTAGAGAGTACTTTCCAAAATGGGCTATGTTGGCGGTTTCCAAATCCAAGACTAACCTGGTGTTTGGATCAGAAAAGAAAAGCTAATGGCCTCAACTGTCTGGGAGCAGGGTCTGGAGCTGGCACTGGGATAATTGGTTTGCTTGTCTCCTGGCATTATGGGCCTGTTAGATCTTGACTCAATTAGTTCTTGTTTTTCTATTTATATAAAGCCACAAAATGCATTTAGGGTAATTTCTTTGATTAAGAAGGTGGAAATGAATTTTATTTCGAGGATTTTTTATGGCTTTGGAAAGTATGTTGATACTGATATTTGTAATGTATTTAATATCTGAGAAATACTAAAGAAATGAAGGTGTACTGATTTGTTCATTTTCTCTTTTGAGTATGGAACTTTTTAAAAAATATATGAACCAATTTTATGTTTCACATATAATTCTCACAGCATATTTAAGGGATAAATAGGAAAAGGATTCTTATCCTGCTTTCAGGGCAAAAATTTGAGAGGCATAGTAGAAATAATATGTTGAAATAGGGAGTTATTTTAAAAAATAATTTTAATTGCACTGTCATTTTAGTGTATATGTAACACTGTCAAATGTTTTTAATATGGCTTAATGCGGTTCAAAGTTTCTGATTTTACTTGAAATTAAGATCTATTTGAGAGGGTACTTGTTTTTTAAATTAATGAACTCTCCAAAAAATCTGTTACTAGATTCAGCATTATCTCATGGTACAAATGATACTCTTTTCATGGAGATGAGATTTTTCTTTCCTTATTCATTTTCCTCCAAACTTTAAGTACCTTGCCCAATAATTCTGAACATGTGATCCTTAAGTAGATTATAACATCTTCTGAATGGTTGAATTCCCTTAGGGAAATAGTCCCTATAATTCTTCTTGATCACACAATGTCTTTTCTAGTCAAGATTTCATTAATATGTAAATACTTGTCTGTAACAGCAGTGAATCTCTTTATCACACTATATTTAATTAACATATAAATAACCCTGTGAGACACTTTCCCAATTTCTGATCTAGACAAGCCTCTTTAAATATTGTATTTGTAATAAGAAAAATTCTAATAAGGATCAAATTCATATTTCATACACAAAATCCATGCATTATTTTAAGGAATGTTTTGACCTCCATATGTACCCAATTTTTAATCCCAGAAGTTTTGATACTATATGTAATAACTGTAGGGAAAAAACTGCATGACTTATGTAAATGTTGGGATCACGTGACATGGTATTGCCATCTGTTTGAGGCAGAGAAGTGGACAGTGGTACTCGAGGAAAGCAAAGGCTTTTTGTCAAAAACACAGGTGTGTGTCTTGGTCCTGAGACTTTGCTAGCTAACTGATACTTTCCCAAATGTGTTACGTTTGGGAAGTCATTTAGCTTCTCTAAACTTACGTTTCTTCATGTGTGGGATGGGACATTGTGGAGGTGTCCTGACGCTTGAGTAACGTGAGCCATGTCCCCTGCCACTGTTCGGAGCATGGAGGTGGGCTCCGGTGTCCGCCAGTGGTTAGAGTAGCTGAGGGTATGGCAGGGCGTGGTGGCAGCACCAGTGTCCATGGTGTCATGTCACAGATATCTTCTAGCTCAAGCACATTAAGGAGACTTACAAGAGACTGATGAAGGAACAAAATGTAAAATTAGAATAGGGAATATCCCTCCCGATGACAGTGATGCGGTGATGCTCCTCTAGGACAGCTCCCCTTTCCTGGGATCAGGTGCCTGTGGTTCCGGATGATCAATCATGGGGTTGCATAGTGAACCTTATTTCGAATGCATTTTTAAAGGTTTTATTTTCGCTTCGTATTGAATTCTGTATACAAGAAAATGAATAAACCGTGAATGTACAATTTGGGGAATTTGTGAAGGAGTTGAAGAAGAATGACATTATCAGCGTCCCTTATACCCTGACCTGTTTACCCTCTCATTGTCCCCTCATCCAAGAGGACCACTACCCTGTCTTCTGACGCCACAGCTTAGTTTTGTCTGTAAAAGAATTGGAGTGGCCTATGTGGGCTATTTCGCCTAAACTTTGGAAAAGCCTAATTAACTATTCTTACCTCTCAGCAGAGCTCGGATTTATGTTGTCTTTCAAATTAAATACTTTTCTAATGCTGGATGTACATTGGCATTTTGTCTTTTTATATTTAAAGTGTGTTTCTTATAGAAAATGTACAATAGGTCCTTGAACAATGTGGGTGTTACGGGTACTGACCCCCCAGTGCAGTCGAAAATCCATGTGTAACTTTTGATTCCCCAAGAGCTTAACTATGAATAGCCTGCCATTGACCGGGACTTACCAATAACATGAATAATCAATTAACACATATGTTGTATGTATTACATATTGTATTCTTACAGTAAAGTAGGCTAGGGAAATAAAAATGTTATTAAAAGATCATAAAGAAGAGAAAACAATTGCAGTACTGAATTGTATTTATAGGAAAAAGAAATCTGTGTATAAGTGGAGCCACATAGTTCAACCCAGTGTTGGTCAGGGGTTAACTGTAATTGAATCTTGCTACTTAATCTGGTAATCTCTGCCTCTATGTTGTCATACTTTGGCTATTTATATATGGTGCAGAGTTTAGTATGGTTCCATTCAAAGATGACCATCTTGGTATTTGTTTATCATTTGTTCAATTTATTCATTGTTTGCCTTTTTCTCTTTTGCTGCCTTCTTTTGAATTGGTTATTCTTATAATTCTATTTAATCTCCTTTATTGGATTATTAGCTATACCCCCCCCCCTTTTTTTCTTTTGGTGCTTACCCTAGTGTTTACAGCATAGGTCTTTAATTTATCATAGTCTACCTTCAAATAATGTAGTAGAACTTCATGTATAATGTAACGACCTTGCCCCAGTGTTTTTCCATTTATCTCTCTGCTGGCTTTTGGATGATTTTTGGCTTCCACTTAACTTTTACGTATGTTATGAACTCCACCATACATTTTTATCATTTCTGCTTTAATCAGTAACTTTTTAAAAAATTAAAAATGTGCTTTGTACTTGCACATTTCCACTGCTGTTCATTGCCTTTCGTAGGTCCAGATTTGTATCTGGTATCAATTTTGTTCTGTCTGAAAGGCTTTCTTTGGCATCTCTTTTAGGACTAGTCTGCTGGCGATGCATTCTCTGCTTTTGTATGTCTGAAGAAGTCTTTGTTTTGCCTTTGTTTTGGAAAATACTTTTGCTGAGTATAGGATTCTAGGCTGTCATTTTTATCCTTTCAGTTCTTCAGAGGTGTCACTCCGCTGTCGTCTTCCATTGTCCTCCATGAGGCTGGTTGTCATTCTTACCGTTTCTCTTGCCATCATGTGTCTTATTTTCTTTGTTTTTAAGATTTTCTTTGTAACTAGTTTTGAGCTTTTGGATTGCGATGCACCTTGATGTGGTTTTCTTCGTGTTTATTCTCATTGCTGCTTATTGACTTCTTTGAATCTATACCTAATTTAGGAAATTCATGCCAATTATTTCTTCCAGTATTTTTTTATCTCCCGCTATCTCCCCGCCTTAATACACACACTCTTTCCTGGACCATCACTTATATGTGTGCTAGCCACTTGCTCTTGACTTACTACAATTCTTTTTTTTTTCCAGTCATTTTCTGCTTTTCATTTTGGATAGTTTCTATTACTATGTCTTTTGTAAACTTGACTACTCTTTGCTTCTGCCATTTCTGCCCTTAATGCCATTGGTGTGTTTTCATCTGAGTGGCTGAGTTCTCATTCCTAGGAGTGAGGTTTGGACTTTTAAAATATTTTCTATTTCTATATCATGTTATTGGTGTTTCTGGATCTGGTTTAAGAAATTGATAATTCTCCCAGTTATGGGCCATAATTTCCTGCTTTTTTGTATACCTGGTATTTTTTACTGGATGCCAGACATGCAGGTTTGTTCATCTCACTAGCTGAGTTCCTATCACTGTTGTTATGGAACCCATTTTTTCCTTTCCCATAATGCATTGTTTATTTCATCACACTGTGTGTGTGTGTGTGTGTGTCTCCGTCTCCTCTAAGGTTGGCTTCTCTGTGAAGTTGATCTAAGTGAATTTCTTAATTTATAATGAGTAAAATTAATTTGTAAAGGGTTTCCTTGATTTGAAAACCATAGCAAGTGATCTAGCAATGCAGTTATAGGGCTAATGATTTGATATTGCGTCTTGTTAAAAACAATCTCGAGCCCGTTTTTTTATTCCAGGGTCAAATCCTTCTCCTCTTCCTGTGTCCTTCCTGCCCTTCTTGTTTCTGATTGTGTGAATGAGTGTTGGTTAGGCAGTAGGAATCTATACTTAGACATAATTAGACCCATTTCCTTCAAATTCTCTAATGCTTTGCTTTCTTTCTCTTCCTGCAATCTCTAATTTAACTTTGAACTCTATGTGTTAGAATTCCTTGCACCACAGATACGTAGACCATTCATTGTCTTCCCAACCACAGCCTGTGGAATTGACATCAGAGTCTCTCTGTCTTCATTTCTGGGATTTTCGTTTCTTTAGTTGCAGTCGTCTATTGTCTGCAGTGTAATTTGGCCTAGATCCAAAGAACTCATGGTGGTAAAAAGATTTGTACCACAGTGTCTTAGGGCAAACCACCTTTTGTGCTTCTTTGTTTAGCTAAAGCTCCGGACCTTTCTCATTTCTCTGTGCTTCTGTGTGTTCACACACGGGCACGGAGCCACCTGCGGTATACGGCATCTGCACTGTTGCTGTTGCCATGGGTCTACAGTAGGAGATTGTACAGCCCATTTCAGAAATTTTAAATCAGAAAAATTTAAACAAACCCTAAAGCACATTGTCTAAATCTTTAGCTACAGAAAAAGCATATTGATCTTGAGCTGTACATCCCCTGTGGTTTAGTGGTTGTTTTGTTTACTAGTTTGTTTTTTCTTCTTCAGTCCTTCAGTTCATCCATCTATCCATCCATCTGTCCATCCAGTAAGTATTTAGCAGGGTTTAAATGAATGCCAGGTATTGCTCTAAGGGTATAAAAATGACTCAGACTTTGAAGAGCATCTAGTTTAATAAAGGAACAAGACACAAATAAATAATTATACATATCTTAGGTGACTTATGATGGGATTATATCTTGATAAATCCATTGTTGAAAATACTAAGTTGAAAGTTCATTTGGTACACCTATCCTACTGAATATCATAGCTTAGCTTAGCCTACCTTAAACATGTTAATAATACTAACCTACAATTACGCAAAATCATTTAGCACAAAGCCTATTTTATAATAAAGTGGTGAGGATCTTAGGTAATTTATAGAATACTGTACTGAAAGTGGAAAATAGAATGGTTGTATGATTACAGAAGGGTTGTAAGTAAATTGGGTGTTGTCCTTAGCGGTTGGTCACATGGCTGACTGGAAGCCTTGGCTCATTGCCACTGTCCAGCATCGTGAGACCATATCGTAGCGCGTAACACTAGTCCAGGCAAAGATCTGACTTCAAAATTGAAAGTACAGTTTCTACTGAATGCATATGCCTTTCATGCTGTTGTAGAGTCAAAAAATTGTAAACTGAACCATTCTAAGTTGGGAACCATCCATAATTCTGTGCAGTGATAGCAGTAACGGGAGTACATACAAAGCTTAGTAATGTGGAAGAGAGTCAGGTAAGCTTTACCTGGGAATATGATAGAGGGTTTCAATTGTTTTTCCTCTAAGAATCCCCACATTGATTGAGTCAATTAAAGACAACATTGTAAATATGCCTGCCATGAATCAAACTTCTTTTCTACCCATTTGGATGAGATTAAATGCTGAATTTATAATTTTTAAAAATTCTTTTTAAATAATCTCAATCCACTTCTTTTTCTTCCTATTGCCACTGTACAACTTAGTTTCTGAAGTGTAAATTTTTCTTTTTGAAGAGTTTTTTTTTTTTTAAAGTTAGAGTCATACAAAGCTTCCTTTTTGAAAGGGGCATGCTGAATTACTTGACTGAATCATTTTGCTGAGCCTCTTCTGTCAGTTAGCTCCTGCAGGGGTAAAGAGGCCCCGCTTGGCATGACTTGTGTGCAAACACCACAGCAGCAGTGAGGTAAATGCTGCGAGACTATCACAGCCTCAGCTCTGTAGTCTTAGTTGACTTTTATATTTCTCATTTATTGTTCAGATTACATTTTTTTCTTTTTTAAAGTTGAAATACAGTCAACACACGATGTTTCATTCGCTTCAGATTGGTGTCAGCATCAAATTAGTTTCACAGTATAGCGATTCGAGTCTATACCTTATGCCATGTTCGCCACAAGGGTAGCTATTGTGTGTAATCTTCCAACGTTATTATGCCATTGACTGCATTCCTTACACAGTGCTTTTTATTCCTGGGACTTACTCTTTCCATAACTAGAAGCTTGTATCTCCCACTACCCTTCACCCATTTTGCTCACCCCCACTCCCCCACTCACCTGCCCTCTGGTCACCATCATTTCTCTGTGGTTATTTATTTATTTATTTTAAAATTTCAATTAGCCAACATTCAGTCCATCATTAGTTTCAGATGTAGAGTTCAATGATATGTCAGTTGCATATAACACGAGGAGCTGTGTTTCTGCTTTTTTGCTTGTTTACTCATTTGTTTTTTTGATTCTACATATAAGTGAAGTCCTGTGGTATTTGTCTTTCTCTGTCTGACTTATTTCACTTAGCATAATATCTTCTGAGTCCATCCATGTTTTCACAAAGGGCAACATCTCAACCTTTTTTTTATGGCCGAGTAATATTCCATCACATATATATACACACCGTATCATCTTCATCCATTCATCCATTGATGGGACACTTGGGCTCCTTCCATATCTTGGTTATTGTGAATAATGCTGCAGTAAACGTAGTTTATATTTTCTTTGGGTAAATGCCTGGTCGCAGAATTACTGGATTGTATGGTTTTGAGGAGCCTCCATATTGTTTTCCACATTGACTGCCCCCATTTACACTCCTACCAACAGTACACGATGGTCCTTTTTTCTCTCCATTCTGGCTGATACTTGTTATTTCCTATCTTTTTCATTCCTAGCTATTCTGACAGGTGTCAAGTGATATCTCATTGTGGTTTTGATTTGCATTTCCTTGATGATTAGTGATGTTGAACACATTTCTCCTGTGGTTCACTAAGTTTTATATCTTGATTAAACCTTTACAGTTCTTAAAAGGATTTTTTTGTTGTTGTTATTATTTGTTTTTGAGAACTCTGATATTAGGATGAAGAGAATATCAGGCGATATGTTTCTACTGATCATTTATTCATTCACTCAGTAAGTGACGTTCTGGAACCAGGCTGTCTGGGTTCAGATCCCAGCTGCAGCTTTTTAGTTGTGTGACTTTGCATTGTTAGTAAACATTCCTCTGCCACTGTCTTCTCTCCAGTAAAATGAGAAAGAGAGTGTCTGTCTGTCAGGGTGCTGACTTCATATATGTATGTATATCTTGCTTAGAACTTTGTATTTGTGCTCAGACATAGGAAGTGCTATGTGTGAAATGCCCATTCAGTGCATGTCTAGAGGTGGGAATATACGGGATCTTGAAGGGTGATGATGGGGAAGTCACACTTGCTGTGTCTTGAGATCTGCATAGGCATATTTTGTTGTTTCCTTTAGTTATATGAGTAAAAGGAAGATTGAAACATTCTTGTTTTCCTCCTAATCCTATGGTTCAGACTCTCTTAGCATGATAACCTTACATAGGGTCAGGGTTTGTACAGTATGTTGATACAATTCATAAACAGTTTGGTACATTTCATTAGTTTTGTAGTTGATAAATTCAGATGTCGTATACCTTTATCTCTGTCCTGGTAGGCTTCACTGGTTTAATTAATAGAGCAAAGATTTGTCAGGGTCTTGTTATCTCTAAGTAATATTAAATAAGAGTTTTGCTGCTATTCAGTCTAAGTCCCAGAATGGGGATTGAAATTGACTCGATTTCTCTACTTCTTTGATGGTGGTTGGCGCACTGTAGTTTTGAGCCCCCCCCCCCACCGTGTGAAATAGTCCCCATAGATGCTTAGTTGACTCTAAGATCTCAAATCTTTCAGTATTGTCACATCAAATATGTGTTTGCCCTTCCTGAATGTAATACTGGCAACTCTGAAACTATAGGTGAGTTTATGTATAAATGAAAATTATTATTCACCAGTTTTAATTCACCTCTATTTCCCATAGGTGCAGTATTATAAATGTGAAAATCATGACAAAAACAAATTTAAGAAGAAACATTTTAAAATATTTGTTGTGTATAGCACCACATGCTGAATATAAAAATTGCTTCATAAAAGTTTTGGGGATTAAAAAAAATGTTATTTATTTTAGCTTATTCTTATTAAAGTGTATGCCATTGAAGTTGGGTTTGAGGATGCCTTTTTTTCCCCCTAGTAACCTTCCTTGTAGCAAACTTAAGTATTCCTCATTATTCTGAGTACTTTGAATACTTCATCTTCAGAATTAGGGTCCTCTCTCCAAGGGATGGGTGAAGTGCTTACGGGTCAATCTTTCAATCACTGACCTCTCTAGTCATCTCTTGCCCTTTGTTCTGTTGACCACAAACACCTTGGTGAAGAGTAGCCTTTCTCACTTAGGTTTTCTGGAAGAATTTTTTAGAGTTTATGGCTGTCCCTTAAACTTAAATGATTTTGCCAACTTGTTCTCAGAAATAATCAGATCATCCTTTGCTTATGGTAACAAATTTATTTTCAAGCTCTGTTTTAAGCATTTGGGAGAGGGATGATGCCTTGTGGATATTGTTGCTTGTTTCTACCTCATAAATCGGCTCATCACTTCTCATTACTGCTTACCGTGTTGATCAGGATATACTCAGGCTGATGTCAGCAGACTTTATTACGGTTGTTAGGTATTTGTAAACACAATCATTGGCATTATTTATACAGTGTTACTATTTATCATAAGGTAGATCTTGAAATGTCACCCAGTTTACATGTATCTTGTGATTTACTCCCCGTGAAAACCGTCTTGCTGGTGTTAGGAATAATGAAGATTTTGTGACAGTTGAACCCTTGCCATGTATCAGTACTGCTCTAAAGTCTTTAGACTTGCTAACTTGATTTGCCACAAATCCAAACGAGATTAATACTGTTATTCTTTCTGTTTTACTGATGGGGAAACTGAGACACAGGCTGACTGAATTAACTCCCATCAAGGTTATACAGCTGTGTAGGGTGGCGCCTGTCACAGAGGTTAAACTTCTAAGAGCATCCTCTGAATTGGGATGGGTTAGAACTCAAGAAGATATTTGTCTAATCTTGTTTTCATTTGGGGCAGATAATATTACAGTATTTGCTACCTAGACGAAGCAGCTGGGTCCCAGGGAGCAGGTGAAGTGGCTGGTGGAGGGGGAGGGGAGTCCAGCTCCCGGAGGTGGTATTTTTGCTCTGGTCTCTCGTATATACGTCGCTAACATCGAGGTTTACAAATGAAGTTTCCAAATAACTCCTTAATCTACTGTATTCCCTAAGTCCTGCTGTATTCCCTAAGTGACAGTGAGTGCCGTCGGTCCACAGGAGAACTCCTGAGTGACGCCTTTAGACAGCTTTTTTCCAGCCTGGCCTTCTGAATGACAACAGCGTTTTGACTGGTCCCCACGGAGTTTCAGACCAGTGTGATCTGCTCCGTAGCCGTCACCGCAGTGTAGTTCTACGTGTGGGCTCAATTTAGGATTATTTCTTGTCCTTTATTTACCAGAACATTTTCTTCTATGCTAAATAATAGAAATAAATAGAACTCCACATCTTAATACCAACGCATAAAAGGTGGCAATTAGTAGAAACGCTCGGTCTGTTTTGCCTTTTGTTTCCATGGCATAGAACACGAACAAAAGAACTTTCTGTAAGTTTATTCTTGAAAAAATTTCTTTGAAATAAAACATTTAAATTTAGTGTGAGAAATAATTGGCGAGAGAATAGTCGAACATAATAGAACTCGTAATATTCTTTCCTTTCCTGCTGACAGATAAATGTTACCTTCAGATGGAACCAGCAAAGTTTATTGTTTGGAATAAAACAATGGACAGGGTTCTAATAGAAAGAATCTTAAAATTAAGCAGTCATTATTTTATAAAGAGATCATTTAAGTTTACTCTGTACTTTTTTAGTGGGGGATGATGCACTTAAAATTAAGTTTTAAGTCTTCTCAAGCCAAGCAGAAACAGTAAAAGACAAAGATGAACTAAAGTGTATGTTAATGTTTTGTGTTTGTGGAACTTTAGATTCAAAGTGTAACTTCTGCAACTCCCCAGACTTCCTACAGTTCTTTAGAAGGAAGCAGTATGTTTTCTTCTAGCTTTTTTTTTTTTTGGAATCACAGTTTCACCTGAGTAGGCTGGTGACATGACTAGGATGTTTATTGTGAACAGAATTATTGAAAAAGGTTTTCTCTGAATTTTATTGTATGGGCTATCACTGTGCTACCTAATGAGAGAATTCAGTACCTATCATTCGGGCATTTTTAAAAGGCTAATGGTAGAACCCGTTGGTTATTTTCAAGTGTAAAGAATGGTGAGATTTAGGGAGATATGCATTCTGAAATATTTTCCCCGCCTGTACTAGAACATGACCTGTCCCGCTACCTGGACGGCTGTGCTGGTGTGGCGTACTCTTTCAGCAGCGGCGTGGTCTGTATTAGAAAAGTGCTCCCGCTGTCTGATCTGCGGATTCCATATAGATATATGTACTTCCTTGGCACATCTGTTTTTAGGAACAGATTATCCCCTTTCATTTCTTTATGCCAATTTTGAATTTCTGTGACACTCCTGAGAGCATTTTTTGGAAAAAAAAATTGAATATAGTTGACAGTATTCACTTAAAAAAAAAATCTTTGTGCTTTAATTTAGTAATTCAGGTAACACATTATTTTAGAGTCTGCTAAATGCCAGGCACTATTTTAGGTATTGAGGATATGGGCAATAGACAAAACAAAAGTTCTGCCCTCAAAGAATTTATATTCTGGGTAGGGAGGAGGTCTTTTTTTTTGAAATGCAGTTATTTGAAGCAAGATAAAAAATCTACAGTATTTTTATAGCAAGTATTTTAAACTCCCAAAATTTGTTTTAAAAGAGTGTGCTTTGCAGAAACATCCTGTAAGAAAAGAGCAGAAAGAAAGTTTTTGTTCCTTTGCTTTTATGTGAGTGTTGGTGATCAGACCTAAGGTCCCGCCGTATTTGGCAGAGGTTAGTTTTGTCATATTAGTAAGCTATATAATAATTGAGTTTGGTTTTTATATTGTACTTTAAATATGCATGTAAGTGGTCTTTACTGGGTTGTCTGAGTTAAATTTCGGGAAGGCTCAAATGACCCTCTCCCTGCCACCTACGCATCTTGCCTGGTGGCTCTTAGGTATGAAACAAGGGGATGTGGAAATGAGAATGGATGGATTTGCCGTTGGGGGCAAGATTGTAGCCCCGGTGCCCTTTCTAGAGGGGTGTACTAGCTAGAAGTCTAAATTGTGGATTCTAACTTGTGTTGCAGTCCTGGCACTGTCATGTAATAGTTTTATGAGGATGGGCACATTAACTTGGGCCTCAGTTTTCCCATTATAATAGGAGGAAGAGCCTGTCACCAGCTACATTAGATTGGTAGGACTAAATGAGGTATTGAATGTTCAGTGTGTTTCATCCTGTCTGGTCCATAGGAAGAGATCAATAAATGTTAAAGATAACTGTCACCGATCATTGCAGATATACTAATAGTAGAACAAGTAGTTCTGTTATTACGTCAGTGGTGATCAGCACATTTAGAAACATTTAGTTATGCTTTGCCTTGAAAATGCAGCAGAAATACTTTATTAACTCAGGATTCTTCAGGCCTACCTTTTAGAGTGTACTTCTGAGCAGAACTTGTCATTACTACATGTTTTGATAAAAATAGGTTTGCTTTCTTACCCATTTCTGTTCAGTGAAGCTTAACAAAGTTTTATAGCTTTCTAGTCTTTAAATACCAAATGAATATTATTTTGCTGAGGGTCCCACGCCACTATTAATCATTTCAGTAATAACCCTTGTATCTAATATGTACTTTGTATAGAAAGTACAAATCTCGACTTGTGATACATTTTTCTAAAATTCTTTTTGAAAGCATTTTGTGTAGCTATGGAACCGTGTCTGCTTTAATTAGAAAAGGCAGTAATCGTTTGTGCATTCTTTTTTTTGTTGTTGTTCCTTGTTCCTCAGTTCACTGCTCTAATTTATTCTTCTGGTGGGAGAGTGAGCATTACCATCCTTACTCTATCCCATGTTCTTCTTTACTTTCCATCTCGGTAGCCTGTGATCAAGTATTAGTTATTGACACAGAGGGAAGTAAAATAATTTTTTATTTGGTGACAACTGAAATAGTGTGATTTGGGCATCTCTCCTGAGTAATCATCCATGTGACGCAGAAACTTAAAACTATGAACTCAGCTGCCTTCCCAAATGTGTCACTGATATACAGTTTGCAAGGACATTATGTGCCAGCTGCCAAGTGGGTAAAACACTGTGTTTATAAAATAGGGTGTAATACATTTCTTCTTGTCTGTATCTAATGGGAAGTTCTGACTTTGGAGAATTTGCACCAATAATAATCATTGGAGAGGGATGCTGTTGACCGATGGACGGCACTGCCCGTTCTCAGACCTTTCGGCTTCCGTCTTCTACCTGAAACCACCCAGGGGGCTCCTGTTACCTCCTACATGAGAACTAATCACTTCACCGATATTATATTCAAAAGTTTACAAAGTGTTTCTTGGGCAAGGCATGTTGTGTTACCTTGGCAGAGAAGAAAATGCCAAATACAACGTATTATAAAAAACTGCAATCCTTTCCCTGGGCTATGTTAAGTTTTAGAAAATTGCAACTATTATTAATACTAAGAAAGAGCAGGGAAAATGTTTCATTGAACTAGAAAGCTGGGCAATTGAAATTTGTTCTTAAAATTTTTGTCTTCTTAATTCAGAAGTTTTCAAATGTCATGGGCTTCTAGAATATGATAGCTGAAAGGGGCCTTCAGGATAATGTTTGAAGTGTTTCGCTCTAGAAAATCTTGTGCCAGAGACCACAGGGCTAGGTGCGAGCCTGCTCGGTTTCTGTGCTCCATGTCTCCCGATGCGTGTGACATGGTGCTCTGCTGTTACCACACTCCACTGTCCACATATCTCACTGTTCATTCTGAATTTATTCTTAATTCCATCCTGCCAGGCCTTATTTTTTCTCCCTTTCTTAGTTTTCCTCTTCATTTTATAGCGATGTGCTTTCTTTCCAGTTTTACTGAGAAATAAATGACATACATCGCTGAGTACGCTGAAGGCACACAGCGTGATGGTTTGATTTCCATACAGTGTGAAATGATTACTGCAACGTATGTTCACCTAACATCTGTCATCTCCTGTAGATAAAGTATAAAGGGAAGAAAGAGAAAAAGAAAAAAAAAGTCCTCTTTGTGATGAGGACTCTCAGAATTTGCTGACCTAACAGTTTTCCCTATATCGTGCAGCAGGGTCAGTTCTCGTCATCATGTACAGTACATTCCTAGTACTGCTTCTAACTAGAAATCTGTACCTTTTGATCATTGAGTGTTATTTTCAACCGCAAAATGATTTCTCCCCTCTTAATAATTACTGGACCTCCAGGTCTGTGCTGTCATATATGGTAGCCACTATTTAAATTTAAATTAAACTTTTATGTGGCTACTTAAATTTTGATTAACACTAATTAAAATTAAATAGAGTTCTCTTAACCATATTTCAAGTGCTTAATGCATGTGCACGTAGCCCCTGGTTACTATAGTGGATAGTGTAGTTATAGAACATTTCTGGGATCCCAGGAAGTTAGACTATAAGATTTTCGAGGGCAAGGGGCCATATATGTTGATAATAAGAACATAAAACTTAGGCTCCTGATGTTTTAGAGTGTGTTAATGAACGCACACATACACACCCATGCTGTCTGTTAGTTCCTTGCCAACTTTTTAGTTTTGAAATCGTACCCTTTTCTTGGACCATTTTTCGATTGGAGAGAAGTCAACAATTTGGTATTTTCCATTTACATGGTATGTAGCATGGACCACTTAATATACCACAAGCAGGAGAGGAGATTTAAGGTTGTAGAAATACTTGTTGCATCATGTTCTTTGTGCAGCCGATCATTGAGCTAATGTAGTATTTTAAATTTTTTTTTTTTTTTTAAGTTATAATGGTGACTCCTTGGTGCTCATTCCTTGGCATGAACACAAACACCGAGATAAAGACTGGTGCGAGGAGCTGGAGTGCAGGTAAGGATGAGCCTGTGCAAGGGACCCTCATTTCTCCGGGATGCATGGGTAGAAGGCCTGTCACGGTGGTGTGCGGTAGGTGACCCTGCACTTGATAGTCCCTGATTTACAGAGTTTGAGTGGAGTTATTTAAATACTTAATTGTTACATTACAGTTCTTTTTTTTAATGACTTATTTTTTCTTTTTTAAGATTTTATTATTTATTTGAGAGGAAGACAGACAGAGATAGTGAGAGAGAGCATGAGCAGGGATGAGAGGGAGAAGCAGGCCCCCTGCTGAGCAGGGGGCCAGATGGGGGGCTCGATCCCAGGACTTCTGGGATCATGACCTGAGCCGAACGCAGAGGTTTAACTGACTGAGTCACCTAGGCGCCCACATTACAGTTTTTTTTTAATGGAAGAATAC